>NC_138131.1:69751480-70383358 GCF_964188305.1 Podarcis bocagei
AAAATCCTGGGAACTGACTTTTGTTTTGAATTCCATCTCACTGGCTGTTTACTCCTGAATTTGTCTTTCCCATGGAACAATAGACAATTTGACCTTGAACATTGACAGATGTGTAATGAGTGGTGCAGGGAGAACAAGAGCGTCTAAAGCAAAGGAATCTAAAGAGGCTAAGGAAAAAGAAAAGGAAAAGGAAAGAAGACCAGCACAATTTGTACAAACAACATTGACCCAAGGACGCCGATCGTCGGTTCCAGCTGTACTGGTGTCTCATAGAGAACAAGGGGAAATAACTGAGAAGTCCACTGAGGAAGATATGGCAGCAGGTGGGTCAGACACACTATTAAAACAAATATTGGAGCAACTATCAAGTTTAAATCAGAAGGTGGACGATCAATCTGTGAAGATAGATAAAGCAACTTCCTCGATCCAAAAACTGACTGACCAAGTTTCCCAGCACACGCAAGCCATAGAGAAATTGCAAGGAGCAACAGCGGAAAATCGAGAATTAGCTGGAGAAGCAATCCAGAAAGTGGGAGTCCTACAAAAAGAGGTTGAAGAAATAAAAGGAGAAGTTAGGCCCCTGCACAAACAGGTGGGTGAACAACAAGTCTATCTGTCAATGGTGGAACTGAAAAATCGTGAGAGCAACATCAAATTGAGAGGTATTCCAGAACTCGAGCAAGGAGACTTGATTGGATACTTAACACAGGAATTCTCGAAGTTCTGGGGTTTAAAGGAAGACACGGATTTTAGGATTGTCTCGGCATACAGATTGGGAAGACTGGTAAGGAAAGACAGATCCAGAGACTGCTTGATAATTTTAAGAACAAAGGAAGAGAGAGACAAGATCCTAGGCCTTCATTTCAAAAAAGCAATTGAAATACAAGACAAAAGAGTGGAAATTTACAGAGATATTCCGAGGCAGCTGCTGGACCTTAGAGCCACCTATACAGAATTAGCAAAATTGCTGAGACACAACGCAATTCCCTATAGGTGGGAGTATCCACAGGGATTATCCTTCACCTACAAAGAAAGGAAGGTTAAAATAAGAACACCTGAAGATAACCAAAGGTTCCTTCACGATCACGGAGAAGATCTCCAAAAAGGAGCGGATTGGCTTCCAGTTTTACCAGCACCAGCACCGCCCGGAAGTGGGCCAACGCCTATACCTTCGGGATCTGAACAAAAGAAAGACACCCCATCTTAAGAACATCTTAATTAGAACAGGATGTCTCTGCAGCTACTTAGTTGGAACATAAATGGCGGGAATTCTCCGGAAAAAAGGAGAAGGATATTTCATATCCTAAAAAAAGAACAATTGGATGTAATATGTTTGCAAGAAACACATGTGACTAGGCTCCACAGGAAAGTATTAATCAATAAAAGACTTGGCCAAGAATTTATCTCATCAGATAAAGTTAAAAAAAGAGGTGTTGTAATTTATGCAAAGGAGAACCTGTCGCCAAAATTTTTATTTAAAGATGATCATGGAAGAATCCTCGCAATTGAAATCCAAACACAAGGGGAAAAGATTTTGATATTAGGAATCTACGCGCCAAATGATGGAAAATCAGAATTCTACAAGAAGCTGCATGAGACAATGATGGACTATCTGGACTATGCAAATATTATTGTGATGGGAGACATGAATGGGGTGGTGTCTACAAATATGGACAAATCTCAAAATCAAAACTTAACAACAGACGGCAGACTCCCTAAAACTTTCTTTGAGATGACAGACAATATGGACTTGATTGACATTTGGAGGACAAGGAACCCCTTGGGTAAAGAAGGAACTTTCTTTTCTGAAGCCCACTTGTCATGGACACGAATCGACCAAATTTGGATATCCAGAGGGCTGGCTCCGAAAACGAGAAAAGTGGAAATCTGCCCAAAAACCTGCTCCGACCATAATGCCTTAAAAATGGAATTGAGACTTTTCCCAACTGGATCCTTCAGATGGAGAATGAATGACACCTTGCTAAGAGATCAAGAGATTGTTAAGAAGGCCCAAAAAACGCTAAAGGACTACTTTGAAATAAATTTGAATACTACGGTGGAGAAAAGAATAATCTGGGACGCTAGCAAAGCTGTAATGAGAGGGTTTCTGATACAACAGAATACAATAAAGAGAAAATTTTGGAATGGAAAAAAGGAAAAAATTCTAGAGAAAATAAGTGAAGGAGAGAAAAAGCTGAGAACTAATCCGAAGTCAAAGGAGGTGCTAAGAGAGATCAAATTCCATCAAGCACAATATTCGAAATTGATTAATCAAGAGATTGAGTGGAAAATCAAACAAATGAAGCAGAGATCGTTTGAATCAGCAAATAAATGTGGAAAGTTGCTAGCTTGGCAATTGAAAAAAAGACAAAAGCTAAACACGGTCACAAACTTGGAGATTCAAGGAAAAATAGTTCAGAAACCAGAAGAAATAAGAAAGTGCTTCCACAGATATTTCAAAGAACTATATGCACAGGGGCCTCAGAAAGAATCGGAAATAGACCAATTTTTGAGGACAAATGGACTATCCAAAATAAGTCAAGATAAAAGATCAACTCTCAACAGTAAAATAACTCAACAGGAAATTGAAGGTGCCATACAAAATATGCAACTTGGCAAATCTCCAGGCCCAGATGGTCTCACCTCCAAATATTATAAGACTTTGAAGGATTGTTTGATACAACCGTTGCTGGAGGTTTGCAACCAGATTATGGAGGGGAGAAGGGCACCGGAAACGTGGAAAGAAGCATTCATCACATTGATTCCTAAGTCAGAGAAGGAAAAGACTCAGCTTAAGAACTACCGTCCCATCTCACTCCTGAATGTGGATTACAAAATATTTGCAGACATTTTAGCAAGTAGACTTAAAAACGTTTTAAACGAAGTAATTCACAAGGACCAAGCAGGCTTTCTCCCTGGTAGACACATGTCTGATAACACCAGGAACATCATTGATATATTGGAGTTGTTGAGAATTAGAAACACAAGGGCTGCTTTAATCTTTATTGATGCGGAGAAAGCATTTGACAACATTTCTTGGATGTTTATGAAGAAAAACTTGAAGGGGATGGGAGTGGGACGGGGGTTTGAAAATGGACTAGAAGCAATTTATTCAGAGCAAAAAGCCAAGTTGATAGTGAACAATGTGGTGTCGGATGAACTTCTAATTGAAAAAGGGACACGACAGGGGTGCCCTTTATCCCCTCTGCTATTTATCTCTGTTCTGGAGGTATTGCTGAATATGATTAGGGAGGACCAGTTGGTGCAAGGTATAGAGGTCGGAGCGAAACAATACAAACTGAAAGCCTTTGCAGATGACCTAGTTTTGACAGTACAGGAGCCAGTATCTAGCACAAAAAGAGTTTTGGAACTTATCCTGGAGTTTGGTCGGGTGGCGGGATTCAAGTTAAATAAACAAAAAACTAAGGTTTTGGTCAAAAATTTGACATCTACAGAGATAGAGGGGTATCAGAAAGAGACAGAGCTAAGTGTGGTTAAGAAAGTGAAATACCTGGGGGTATATTTGTCCACCAAAAATTTAAATCTTTTTAAAGATAACTATGAAAAATGTTGGTTGGAAATTAAAAAGGATCTGGATATTTGGTCAAGATTGAAACTTACCTTGTCAGGCCGAATCGCAGCTATAAAGATGTGTGTTTTGCCAAAAATGCTGTTCTTATTTCAAACCCTTCAGGTCGTGGACAGAATGGAATGTTTTGGAAAATGGCAGAAGGATATTTCTAAGTTTGTCTGGCAGGGCAAAAAGCCCCGAATAAAATTCAAAATACTAACCGACTCAAAAGAAAGAGGGGGGTTTGCCCTGCCGGACCTAAGGTTGTACTATGAAGCTGCAGCCTTCTGCTGGTTGAAGGATTGGTTCCTGTTGGAAAACACCGATGTCCTAGATCTGGAAGGGTTTGACAACGTGTATGGTTGGCATGCATACTTGTGGTATGACAAGGCGAAGGTGCATAAATTGTTCAAAAACCATATTGTCAGAAAATCAATTTTTGCCGTCTGGACGAAGTACAAGGATTTATTAGAAAGCAAGACCCCGAGGTGGCTATCACCTGTGGAAGCCAAGATTTCAAAAAAAAAACCCAATATGGAGGCCTACTGGCCAAAGTATTGGGAACTGATTGAAAGAGTTGGAGATAATTGGAAGCTCCAAAGCCAGGACAAATTAAAAGGTAAGGTGCGAGACTGGCTACATTATGCTCAAATTCAAGAGGTATTCAAAATGGACAGAAAAGTGGGTTTCCAGTTGGAAAAATCGAAACTGGAGACGGAGTTGCTAGAACCAAAGATTAAGGTACTTTCGAGAATGTATGACTTGCTGCTTAAATGGAACACACAGGATGAGACAGTTAAATCTGCTATGATAAAATGGGCACAGGATGTGGGACACAACATTATGTCTGAAGACTGGGAAAGGTTATGGAACACCGGTATGAAATTCACGGCATGTAGTGCCTTGAAAGAGAACATTATGAAAATGGTATACCGGTGGTACATGACCCCAGTCAAGTTGGCTAAAATATATCATCTTTCTGATAATAAGTGTTGGAAATGCAAGGAGGCAGAAGGGACATTCTTTCACCTCTGGTGGACCTGCCCGAAAGTAAAGGCCTTTTGGGAAATGATATATAATGAGCTGAAAAAGGTATTTAAATATACCTTTTCTAAGAAACCAGAGGCCTTTCTCCTGGGCATGGTGGATCGGAAGGTGCCAAAGAAGGACAGAACCTTGTTTATGTATGCAACCACAGCAGCTAGGATTCTCATCGCTAAGTTCTGGAAAACACCAGATTTACCCACACTGGAGGACTGGCAGACGCAGTTGATGGACTACATGGAGTTGGCAGAAATGACTGGCAGAATCCGAGATCTGAGCGAAGAAACAATGGAGGAGGACTGGAAAAAATTTAAGGACTATTTGCAAAAACATTATAAGTTGTTTGAATGTTAAGATAGCGCACGATTAAGAAATACTATGCTTCTGCATTTTATTTTAAGCAAATGATAAAGTAAGCATTGATGGAAAAAACGAGACATATTTGAAACAAAATATTATGTTTATTAAGAGTCTTAAAATTAAATTACAAATTTTTGAAATTGGTAACATAATATATTTAAAGGTACAATAAGATGGGAAACAAGATAACAAATTGCTGAACTGGTTAGAATAATGAACGCAATGCTGAGAGGATGTGAGGAGGTCCAAAAGTGAAATGCTGAAGGATGTTAAGGAAAGTTTCATAACATTTTTTCTTGTTTTTATTCTTTCTTATACATATATACAAAAAATGTTTCTTGTATCTTGCCATGTAAACAATTTTGTAAATCTATGAAAAGAAACGCAATAAAAAATTTTTTAAAAAAAAAAAATAGAGGTGTTGCTGAATATGATTAGAAATGACCAGCAGGTTAAAGGTGTACAGGTCGGAGCTAAACATTACAAGTTAAGGGCATTCGCAGATGACTTAGTATTGACCTTACAAGAGCCAAACACTAGTACGAAAAGAGTGTTGGATATAATTCAACAATTTGGCCAGGTAGCCGGACTTAAACTGAACAAACAAAAAACTAAAGTCTTAGAAAAAAAAATTGACAGTCATGGAGAAGGAGAAATTTCAAGAAGAGACAGGTTTGACAGTGGTTAAGAAGGTGAAATACCTAGGGGTTCATTTGACATCTAAAAATTTGAACTTGTATAAGGACAACTATGAAAAATGTTGGTCAGAAATTAAAAAAGATCTAGAAATATGGTCAAATCTAAAATTGTCAATGTTAGGCCGAATTGCAGTTATTAAGATGAATGTATTGCCTAGAATGCTATTTTTGTTTCAAACTTTGCAGATTCTTGACAAGATGGACTGTTTCAAGAGGTGGCAGAAAGACATTGCGAGATTTGTCTGGCAGGGCAAAAAGCCCAGAATAAAATTTAAAATACTTACAGATGCAAAAGAAAGAGGGGGATTTGCCCTGCCGGACTTAAAACTGTACTATGAAGCAGCAGCGTTTTGCTGGCTGAAAGAGTGGATGCTCCTCGAGAATACAGATATCTTGGATTTAGAAGGCTTTAATAATACATTTGGTTGGCATGCATATCTATGGTATGATAAAATCAAAGTGCATAAGGCTTTTAAAAATCACATTGTCAGAAAAGCGTTGTTTAATGTTTGGATAAGATATAAAGATTTGTTGGAAAACAAAACCCCTAGATGGTTGTCACCCTTGGAGGCTAAGGCACTGAAGAAACTTAATATGGAGGTCGGATGGCCAAAGTATTGGGAAATTTTGGAACAGGATGGAGATAAATTGAAATTACAAAGTCATGAGAAATTGAAACCTAAAGTACGAGATTGGCTCCAATATTACCAAATAATGGAGGTTTACAAACAGGACAGGAAAATTGGCTTCCAGGTGGAAAAATCAAAATTAGAGACTGAACTGTTAGATCCCAATACCAAGAATTTGTCAAGAATGCATAATTTGCTGCTGAAATGGAATACACAAGATGAAACAGTTAAATCAGCTATGATTAAGTGGGCACAGGACATTGGTCATAACATTATGTTTGCTGACTGGGAATGGTTGTGGAACACCGGTATTAAATTTACGGCATGTAATGCCTTAAAGGAAAACATTATGAAAATGATCTATAGGTGGTACATGACCCCAGTCAAGCTAGCAAAAATCTACCATTTGCCTGATAACAAGTGTTGGAAATGTAAAGAAACTGAAGGTACTTTCTATCACCTTTGGTGGACATGCCCGAAGATTAAGGCTTTCTGGGAAATGATATATAATGAAATGAAAAAGGTACTTAAATGTACTTTCCCTAAGAAACCAGAGGCCTTTCTCTTGGGCATTGTCGGCCAATTGGTGTCAAAGAAAGATAGAACTTTCTTTATGTATTGTCAGGGAACTGCAATCGGAGGAACAGGTGGGGAGAGGGCTCACGGAGGCTGGGAGGGACTCAACAGCTGAAGCAGGGACCAGCAGGGGGAGAGATGGGTCTCTGGAGGAAAGTCTCACTAAGGCTGAGAGAGACGCAGCAGCTAAAGCAGGAACTAGCAGGGAAAGGGGAGGATCTCTGAGGGAAAGCGAGCAAGAGGGAGGGCTCAGGGACACGTCCAGCGAGAACAGTGGGGAGGTGTCAGAAGCTCCCATAGGGAGACCCATTCCTCGCCGGAAGCTGTCACGCCGCGAGTCCCGAAGACGTGTTTCCGTTAAGGAGCTTTTATGCTGGAAGCGCTTCCGAAAACAACCACTGTCGGAATCTGGAAGTGACTAGAGCAGACATGTCTGAGGAGCTCTGTCACACACAGAGGTTTGTGGAGTTGCACAAACTCTGAGGGACTACGATTTTACGCACAAGCAGCTCATCATCCCATCACATGTATGCTACAACAGCAGCAAGAATACTTATCGCAAAGTATTGGAAGACACAAGATCTACCCACCCTGGAAGAATGGCAGATGAAAGTGATGGACTACATGACATTGGCTGAGATGACTGGCAGAATCCGTGACCAGGGAAAGGAGACGGCGGAAGAAGAATGGAAGAAATTTAAGGACTATTATAAACTTGATGAATGTTAGAATGTCGAGGTTTTGAGAAAGAAAGGGTTACAGTGATATAAGATTAGACTGAAGGAAAGATTAAGAGGACAGAGGCTTGAGAGAAATAATTAGAAGTTGCTAAAAATTTTGGACATCGGGATGCAGAAAGGGGAGGTATGGGGGAGTCTGAGAAACAAGGTTTATGAAAAAAAGATTATGAAACTATACGTGTTTGTATGTCTTTTTATATGTTTGTATTGTTTTAAAAAAATTTGTAAAACCAATAAAAAAAATTTATAATAAAAAAAAGGGGGAAGCAGCTCCGTCGGCAGGAACGGAGGGGAGGTCAGAACAAGCTATCCTCCCGGAAGGGGAGGGGAGCAGTGAGAGGAGTGATGTAACGATCAGGAGAAAGGTTGGAAGCTGGGCGCGCGCGCCAAGTTCAAATGTGCAAGCGCGCGGGGAAACGGAGAGCCCGGGGGAGGAGCCAGGTCCCAAAGCCCGCAGGAGAGCCATCTGTGGATTCAGCGTCAGAGGAATCCAGGAGGGGTGAAACTCCAGCGGGCAGAAAGACCCTGCAGAAAAGGAAAGACAGGAGGAGGTGGAGCAAAGCAAGCATCTTAAACTGGTGCAGGGGAGGGACTGATTCAGAGGGGACTTCAGCGGTCTAGCGTTACGGACGTGGGGCTGCGTGCCTCGGCTGTGAAACGAAAAATGAACTGCAATAAAATTTCTGTATATAAAGAGAGACTGGCGTTGGTCCTTTGTGAGCTGGGACCTGAGGCAGCCCTGACAGTAAGTCCCCTCTCTGTACGCAAAAATTTTTTTTTTGCAAGCTCACGAAGGTTGGCAGAGATGACTGCGGAGGAGCAACTAACAGAACTGCGAAACGCAGTAGCGGAGCTTTCCACGGCAGTACTGATCTCCAAAAAGACAGGAGAGGAAGCAGAAGCGCGGTGCCAGGATCTGCAAGCCAGGTGGGAGCGTGCATGCAAAGAAGGGTTCCCGGGGCCCAGGTCAGAGGGAATTGGACTCGGCTGGCAGGGGGGCAGTTTAGTAGCCCACTTCGATGGGAACCTGAAGCATTATCCCAGTTTCTGAGCTGACGTCGTATATGCGCTGCATTTGCTTCGGAAGGATTTTAGAGATGAGGAGGAGAGAGTAGGCTTCATTGTATCCCACTTGCATGGGGAAGCTAAAGCCTGGCTACGCAATTTATGGCACGAAGATGGTCCTGCCCGCAGGGATTCTGACGCATTTATCGCGGCCATGGACGCTTGTTTCCAATCTACCGTGGACATTGATGTGGCAAGGCGCGAGATGCATGGATTGAGGCAAGGCAAGGCTACAGTACGACAGTACCATTCCCGCTTTTTTGCATTGCTGAATGTGCTGGGCTGGGAAAAGGACTCCGTGGCAGTGAGAGATTTGTTCTGGGAGGGACTCAATGGCTCCGTAAAGGATGAGTTGGCAAGGGGGGACAGACCTCAAACCCTCGCAGACGTCGTGCAGAGAGCGCTCACGATAATAATAATAATAATAATTTATTATTTATACCCCGCCCATCTGGCTGGGCCTCCCCAGCCACTCTGGGCGGCTTCCATAAAAACCAAAAATACAATAAAATATCACACGTTAAAAACTTCCCTGAACAGGGCTGCCTTAAGATGTCTCCTGAATGTCAGGTAGTTGTTTATCACTTTGACATCTGCTGGAAGGGCGTTCCACAGGGTGGGCGCCACTACCGAGAAGGCCCTCTGCCTGGTTCCCTGTAGCTTTGCTTCTCGCAATGAGGGAACCGCCAGAAGGCCCTCAGCGCTGGACCTCAGCGTCCGGGCAGAATGATGGGGGTGGAGACGCTCCTTCAGGTATACTGGACCGAGGCCGTTTAGGGCTTTAAAGGTCAGCACCAACACTTTGAATTGTGCTCGGAAACGTACTGGGAGCCAATGCAGGTCTTTCAAGACCGGTGTTATATGGTCTCGGCGGCCGCTCCCAGTCACCAGTCTAGCTGCCACATTCTGGATTAGTTGTAGTTTCCGAGTCACCTTCAAAGGTAGCCCCACGTAGAGCGCATTGCAGTAGTCCAAGCGGGAGATAACCAGAGCATGCACCACTCTGGCGAGACAGTCCGCAGGCAGATAGGGTCTCAGCCTACGTACCAGATGGAGCTGGTAAACAGCTGCCCTGGACACAGATTTGACCTGCGCCTCCATGGACAGCTGTGAGTCCAAAATGACTCCCAGGCTGCGCACCTGGTCCTTCAGGGGCACAGTTACCCCATTCAGGACCAGGGAATCCTCCACACCTGCCCGCCTCCTGTCCCCCCAAAACAGTACTTCTGTCTTGTCAGGATTCAACGAAGAACGCCCTTGGCACAGTGATGAGGGTCGCCAGGTGCGTGCACCGGCTAGAGCATCTCCTTTTCTTCCCAGGGACCTGGGACGTACGCATCCCTCGCCTCCGCTGAGGGAGGGGGAGGAACCGATGGAGCTTGGTGGTGCCAAGGCTCAGACAGCAGCCGGAGCCCCAGCGCCCGGAGCAGTCAAGACTAAGCCTCCTAGAGGGAGCAGGAAGTGCTACATCTGTGACAGTGCGCAACACATGGCCAAAGAGTGTCCCCAGAGGCTCCAGAAGCACACTGCAGCCTTAGCAACAGTAACAGAGGCAGCTCACCACGGAGAGCAGTTTCAGGGAAATGACAGTGCCTGGCTGGAAGCAGAGATGCTGGGGCTCAGCCAGGCAAGTCAGTAAAGCAGTCCCCAGCGATTTTGCAGCCTACAGACCCCCTACCACCCAAGCCAGTGGTGCAACTCACTGCAACTCTCCAGTTACCTAATGGACTCACCCTGGAAGTCCCTGTTAGCATTGACTCCGGTAGCAACGCAGACTTCATGGGGGTGCAGTTCATCAAGGAACATCGCATAGCGCTTCTACCAGCCACGCTGCCCTTAAACGTTGTCACAGTCGATGGCAGGAAGCTGCTGGGCGGGCAGGTGGTACAACAGACACCACCCATGGTGATGCAGATTGGGAATCACCGCGAGGTCATCAGTTTCAACGTCACCCGCCTGTCAGACACGCCTATAGTGTTGGGCATGAGTTGGCTGGATAGACACAGCCCGTCATTAGCGTGGTACCAGCGACAACTCACCTTTGGTTCATCCTACTGCGCACAGCACTGCATCCAGCCCGGCCAGGAAGCGGAGGGCCAGGAGGAAGGGCAGCAGCTGCACCTGGGCATGGTGCAGTCGGTGCCCCACAAGTACAAGGAGTTTTTGGAGGTCTTCTGCGAAAAGGAAGCTGACCAGTTGCCCCCCCACCGGCCCTACGACTGCGCAATTGACCTCTTGCCAGGAGCGACGCTGCCGACTGCGAAGCTGTATTCCATGTCCGAGGACGAGATGCAGGAGCTCAGGGAGTTCATAGAGCACAATTTGAAGTGGGGATTCATCCAAGAATCCAAGGCAGTGGGGGGCAGTCCTGTATTTTTCGTGAAGAAGAAGGACACGCCCCAAAAAAGGCTCATCGTAGACTTTAGGGCCATAAACTCGATGACAAAGCCCAAGGCATTTCCCATGCCTAAGATTGACGACTTGCTCGCGACGGTGCGAAAGGGGAAGATCTTCACCAAGCTGGATCTGCGCGGCGCGTACAATCTCATACGCATGAGGGAGGGTGATGAGTGGAAGACGGCCATGTTTACGCCGTTGGGCACCTATGAATACAAAGTTATGCCGTTTGGCCTCCAAAATGGCTCCCACTGTTTCCAAGCATTCATGCACCACGTGCTAGCGGGACTCCTTTACAAGAAGTGCTTATGCTTCCTCGACGACATCCTGATCTTCTCGGAATCGCCGGAGGCTCACGAGAGTGACGTAAAGGAGGTCCTGCAGAGGCTAAGGGAGCACAGACTCTACGCCAAACTGGAGAAGTGCCAGTTCGACGTGACGGAGGTGGATTTTCTGGGCTACAGGCTGTCCGACAAGGGACTCGCCATGGACAGCGCCAAGGTCCGTGCGGTGTTGGACTGGAAGAGCCCACACAATCGGAAGGAAGTCCAGAGGTTCGTCGGCTTCGCCAACTTTTACCGCAAGTTCATCAAAGGTTTCGCGAAAGAGACGGCGGCTATCACGGACACCCTCAGTTCCAAGAAGAAAAAGTTCATTTGGACGGACCAGGCGGAGCAGTCCTTTCGGAGACTTAAGAGCCTCTTCGTGTCGGAAGAACAGCTGCTACACGTGAATCCCAGCAGGCCCATGCGGGTTGAGACTGTCGCATCGGACAGAGCGGTGGGGGCGGTCCTCTTGCAGCAAGATCCGCAAGGGAACTGGAGGCCTTGCGCGTTCTACTCCAGAAAGCTCAGCAAGTCGGAGCAGAACTACACCATCTGGGACAGGGAGTTGCTGGCCATTCATGCAGCATTCAAGGCGTGGAGGCACTTCCTCATCGGAGCCAGACACACTGTGCAGGTCCGCACGGACCATAAGAACCTAGAGTATTGGCACACGGCGAAGCTCCAGAGCCAGAGGCACATACGCTGGGCGGAGTTCTTTGCGGATTTCGACTTCAGGATAGAGTACATCCCAGGAGACAACAATGTCATAGCAGATGCTTTCTCCAGGAAACCCCAGTATCTCGAGGAAGCGGCACCAGTGGCGGCCAAGCACATTTTCGCACCGCAGGCATGGGCATGTGCTTCAGCCGCCGTGGACCTGGACGCGGTGCGTCGCGCGCTGCAGACGGATCCGTTCGCGCAATCCAAGATGGAGGAACTGCGGAGGGGCACAGCAAAGGACGGCGATTTCCAGATACGCGACGGCCTGCTAACCCGCAAAGGTGCTCTCTACGTGCCGGGGGACGATCTCCGCGCGAAGGTCCTGCAGCAGTTGCACGACGCACCCAGCGCGGGTCACTTCGGCAAGGAGAAGACGGCAGACTTAGTAGCCAGGGACTTTTGGTGGCCCCAGATGCGAGGAGAGGTCGCGGATTATGTCGCCAGGTGTGACACTTGCCAGAGATCCAAACCAGTGCACAAGAAGCCAGCGGGACTACTGGAACCGCTGGAGACGCCACTACAGCCGTGGGAGAGGGTGGCGCTGGACTTTGTTACTGATCTACCCAGTTCGCGAGGCAAGACGGCGGTACTTGTGGTTGTAGACCTGTTCACCAAGATGGCGCATTTCATTCCTTGCACGAAGGTGGCCACAGCGGAACAGACCGCCAAGCTGTTCATAGACCACGTGTTCAGGGTTCACGGCTTGCCACGGTCCATCCTGTCCGACCGGGGCCGCCAATTCATTTCCAGTTTCTGGCAGAAGTTCCTGGGTATCCTGAACGTCAAGATCAACTTAGCGTCGGCGAGGCATCCGCAGACCAACGGCCAAGCGGAGAGGGTCAACGCCATCATGCAGCAGTACCTGCGATGTTACGCCAATCAACAGCCTGCGACTTGGGTGGACTACCTACCGCTGGCCGAGTTTGCCTACAACAACACGAAGCACGCATCAACGGGGGTGACACCGTTCTGCGCCAACAATGGGCGACATCCCAGAACCTTCCCGGGGTTGGAGACGACGGCGCAGGGGGAGCCGCAGGGAGCTGAGCACTTAGCAGCAGAATTGCAGGAGGTCCACGAGGAA
Organism: Podarcis bocagei; assembly: GCF_964188305.1. NCBI lineage: Eukaryota > Metazoa > Chordata > Lepidosauria > Squamata > Lacertidae > Podarcis > Podarcis bocagei. The sequence continues at coordinate 69,764,691 of NC_138131.1, forward strand.
CTCCGACGGCACTTGGAGCTAGCTAAACACGCCTACAAGGTGCAGGCAGACAGGCACAGGAGGGCAGGGGAAGACATCCAGGTGGGGGACTGGGTATGGTTAGCGGCCCAGGCAGTGCCGGCCAAGTCGTTAGCTAAGAAGAAGCTAGGACACAAACAGCTAGGGCCATACCAAGTTGAGGCCAGGATCAATCCTGTAGCTTTTTGGTTGACTCTCCCAGAAGGTTCCAGAATGCACCCGGTCTTTCATAGGTCGGTGCTCACACCCTACAAGGCCCCACACAGGTTTCAGGAGCCAGGGACAGCACCAGACCCGCGCAGAAAGTCACCAGAGGGGGGGAAGTCACTGAGGGCCACGACATTCAACGAGGTCACGGAGATTCTGGACTCGAGATGGGGGGAGGAGGGAGTAGAATATCTCCTCGCCAGGGAGGGTACCCCGGCCAGCGCCAACAGTTGGGTGCCGGATTATGCTCTGGAGGAACCGCTTCTCAAAGACGAGTTCCATGCACTCTTCCCACACAGGCCCATGCCAGCGGATTATTTCGACAGCTGGCTTTTTACGCCCACACTTTCCGCCAGCACGTTCCAGGGGTTCTCCTCCGCAGAGGAGACGCCGGCGGAATCGAGCCCTCCAAGGGGATTGTGCTCTTTTTTATATATATATATAAATTTTTATTGGTTTTACAGCATTTTTTAAACAATACAAACAAATAAAAGGACAAACAAACATGTATAATTTCCTAACCTTTTTTTCATTACCCTCATTTCTCAGACTCCCCCATACCTCCCCTTTCTGCATCCCAATTTCCAAGATTATTTCAGCAGCTTCTAAATAATTTTATCAAATATGTGTCCTCATAGTCTTTTCTTCAACTTATTCTTATGTCACTGTAATCCCTTTTTCTTTCTCAACACCTCGACATTTTAGCATTCATCAATTTTATAATAGTTCTTTAGATAAATTTTAAATTTCTTCCAATCCTCTTCCGCCGTCTCTTTCCTCTGATCTGCCATTCTTCCAAGGTGGGTAAGATCTTGTGTCTTCCAATACTTTGCGATAAGTATTCTTGCTGCTGTTGTAGCATACATAAAGAAAATTCTATCTTTCTTTAACACCAATTGGCCGACAATGCCCAAGAGAAAGGCCTCTGGTTTCTTAGGGAATGTACATTTAAGTACTTTTTTCATTTCATTATATATCATTTCCCAGAAGGCCTTAATCTTTGGGCACGTCCACCAAAGGTGGTAGAAAGTACCTTCAGATTCTTTACATTTCCAGCACTTGTTATCAGGCAAATGATAAATCTTTGCTAGCTTGACTGGGGTCATGTACCACCTATAGATCATTTTCATAATATTTTCCTTTAAAGCATTACATGCCGTAAATTTTATCCCGGTGTTCCACAACCATTCCCAGTCAGCAAACATAATATTATGGCCAATGTCCTGTGCCCACTTAATCATAGCTGATTTAACTGTTTCATCTTGTGTATTCCATTTCAGCAGCAAATTATACATTCTTGATAAGTTCTTAGTATTGGGTTCTAACAATTCAGTTTCTAATTTTGATTTCTCCACCTGGAAGCCAATTTTCCTATCTTGTTTGTACACCTCCATTATTTGATAATAATGGAGCCAATCTCGTACTTTGGGTTTCAATTTCTCATGACTCTGTAACTTCAATTTATCTCCGTCTTGTTCCAAGATTTCCCAATACTTTGGCCATTCGGCCTCCATATTGAGCTTTTTCAATGCCTTAGCCTCCAAGGGTGACAACCATCTAGGGGTTTTGTTTTCCAGCAAGTCTTTATATCTTATCCAGACATTATATAATGCTTTTCTGACAATCTGGTTTTTAAAGGCCCTATGCACTTTAATTTTATCATACCATAAGTATGCATGCCAACCAAATGCATTATTGAAACCTTCTAAATCCAAGATATCTGTATTCTCGAGGAGCATCCACTCTTTCAGCCAGCAAAACGCTGCTGCTTCATAATACAATTTTAAATCCGGCAGGGCAAATCCCCCTCTTTCTTTTACATCTGTCAATATTTTAAATATTATTCTGGGCTTTTTGCCCTGCCAGACAAATTTTGAAATGTCTTTCTGCCACCTCTTGAAACAGTCCATCTTGTCAAGAACCTGCAAAGTTTGAAACAAGAATAACATTCTAGGCAATACATTCATCTTAATAACTGCAATTCGGCCTAACATTGACAGTTTCAAATTTGACCATATTTCTAGATCTTTTTTGATTTCTCACCAACATTTTTCATAATTGTCTTTATACAAATTCAGATTTTTAGATGTCAGATGAACCCCTAGGTATTTCACCTTCTTAACCACTGTCAAACCTGTTTCATTCTGGAATTTCTCCCTCTCCATACCTGTTAAATTTTTCTCCAAAACTTTAGTCTTTTGTTTGTTCAGTTTGAATCCGGCCACCTGACCAAATTCTTGAATTATCTCCAACACCCTCTTTGTACTAGTATCTGGCTCTTGTAAAGTAAGTACCAAATCATCTGCAAAGGCTCTTAACTTATAATGTTTTGCTCCGACCTGTACATCTTTAACCTGCTGGTCATCTCTAATCATATTTGGCAAAACCTCCAGGACTGATATAAAAAGCAATGGGGAAATTGGGCACCCTTGTCGTGTCCCTTTTTCTATCTTAAATTCTTCAGTTATCACATTATTTACAATCAACTTAGCTTTTTGTTCAGAATATATCGCACCCATACCATTCTCAAATCCTTGGCCTACCCCCATCCCATGAAGATTCTTTTTCATAAAACTCCAAGAAATATTGTCGAAGGCTTTCTCCGCATCCACAAATATCAGCACTGCTTTAGTGTTTATATTCACCTCCAATAGTTCCAAAATGTCTATTATGTTCCTCACGTTGTCTGATAAGTGCCTTTTTGGGAGAAAGCCTGCTTGGTCCTTGTGAATCTTCTCCATCAACACTCTTTTCAATCTTTTTGCCAAAATGTCTGCAAAGATTTTGTAATCCACATTGAGTAATGATATTGGGCGGTAGTTCTTAAGCTGAGTCTTTTCAGTCTCTGTCTTTGGTATGAGTGTAATATAAGCTTCTTTCCACGATTCTGGCGCCTTTCCACCCTCTAGAATCTCGTTACAGACTTCCTTTAACGGTTGTACCAACCACTCCTTCAAAGCTTAATAGTATCTGGAAGTCAGTCCATCTGGTCCTGGAGATTTGCCCAGTTGCATGTTCTGAATGGCACCCTCTATCTCTTGTTCTGTTATTCTCTGGTTTAGATCCACCTTGCTTTGATGAGAGATTTTTTGTAGTCCATATTTTTTAAGGAATTCATCTATATCCTCTTCCTTCTGCGGTCCTTGTGAATATAATTTTTTAAAGTAGCTCAAAAAACAGTTTCTAATCTCATTGGGTTTGGATATATTCTTTCCATCCACTTCTAGGTTTGTAACTGTATTTAGTTTCTGTCTTTTCTTCAATTGCCAAGCCAGAAGCTTACCACATTTATCTGCAGATTCGAATGTCTTTTGTCTCATTTGCTTTATCTTCCATTCAATCTCTTGGTTCATCAGTTCCATATATTGTGTCTGGTATAACTTGATCTCTCTCAAAATCTCCTGGGACTTTGGTTTTGATCTCAATTTCTTCTCTCCTTCTTTTATCTTTTCCAGGATCTTTTCCTTCTTCTCATTTTGCTTTCTCTTTTTTACTGAATTTTGTTGGATTAGGAATCCTCGCATCACAGCTTTACTTGCGTCCCAGATCACTCTTTTTTCTACATCAGTTTTTAGGTTTAATTCAAAATAGTCCTTTAAGGTTTTTTGGGCCTTTCTGTGGATCTCCTCATCTCGAAACAGGGTGTCATTCATCCTCCATCTAAATTGACCAGTTGTTATAAATTTCATTTCCATCTTCACGGCGTTATGGTCAGAGCAAGTCTTGGGGCAGATTTCTATATTCTTGATCTTTGGAGCCAGCCCACTAGTAATCCAGATTTGATCGATTCTGGTCCAGGTCATCATTGCTTGAGAAAAGAAAGTTCCCTCTCTTTCGAGTGGGTTCCTTGTTCTCCAAATATCTATCAAGTCCATATTTTCAGTCATTTCAAAGAAGGTCTTTGGAAGTCTCCCTTCCTTAGAGATTGTCTGTCTTTGTGCCTTGTCCATATTTGTAGAAACCACACCATTCATATCTCCCATGATTACTACATTATAGTCCAAATAGTCCATCAGAGTTCCATGCAGCTTCTTAAAAAATTCCGCCTTCCCTTCATTTGGTGCATAAATTCCAACAATTAACAGTTTTTCTCCTTGTATTTGTATTTCAATTGCCAAATATCTTCCTTGTTCATCTTTAAACATCATTCTTGGGGCCAATTTCTCTTTTGCATAAATCACCACTCCTCTTTTCTTAACTTTATCCGATGAGATGAATTCTTGTCCTAGTCTTTTATTTATAAGTAATTTCCTGTGTACCCTTGTCACATGGGTTTCTTGTAAGCAAATCAAATCCAATTTTTCTCTTTTCAGAATATGAAAAACTTGACGTCTTTTCGTGGGCATGTTCAGCCCATTACAATTCCAGCTAAGGAATTGCAGGGCCATCTTGTTATTTGTCATTTACTCCTCCTACCGCTCCAAGTTGCTGCTCTTCCTCTGATGGTGGTTTAAGTCCAAACGATAGATTCAAGATATCTACCGCCCCTTTTACCTCTGGAATTGGGTCTACCGTTCCCTTCTGCAAATCCTCGTGGTTTTTCTCCAAAAACTTCTCTTTGTCTTGAATTGTTTTTATTTTCACCTTCTTTCCCTTGTAGTTAAAGGACAGTCCTTGTGGGAACTCCCACCTAAAAAGTATGTTGTTCCTTTTCAGCAGGTAGACCAGATCTTTATAGAAGGTTCTCACCTCAAGAATATATTTAGGGATGTCCTTGAAGATTTGTATATGAGAGTTTTCAATTTCCAAGGCCTTTTGGTAATGTAGTTTTAATATTTTGTCCCTTTCTTCCTTGGATCTAAAAGTAATCAGGCAATCCCTCGGAGTCTTTCTGTTCTGTCTCCTGCCCAATCTGAATGCTGTTGTTATCTTAAATTCTTCCTCCTGCAATTCTTCCTGCCAAAAGTCAGAAAACTCTTGTGTGAGGAACTCCACAAGGCTGTCCCCTTCACTTTCGGGAACTAGTCTTAATTTCAGGTTTCTCTCCTTTCTCTGTAATTCCAGCAAAGACAAGGTCGCATCATGTTCATACACTTTTCTGGAGATTGGTTCTAGTTTTTCCTGTGTCTCTTCAGCAATATGTCTGGCGTCCTCTGCGATTTTACGTGTTGCAGAGTTTTCTTCAATCAGCTTATTTATAGATTCTGTGTTAGATGTCACACTTTTCGTATTCAAGTCCAACCTTGCTGTTAATTCTGTTAATTTTTGTGAATTTTCTGTACTCTGCTTTGTCAAAGCTTCTAAAGATTGATTTAACTTGAGTAACGCCTGTGTCATTGAATCCATTGAAACAGCTGTCACTTTTTCTTGCCCAGCTGCTCCTGTCGGTGTTAGGCTTGATATTGAGCCTCTTTTCTTTTGTTGTTGTTGTTTTGCTTTAGCTCTGGTAGTTATCTCATCTGCTGGGCCGCTCATGTCCCAAGGACGTTCTCACAGGAGCAGTTTCCTGATGGAAAATCCCACTGTCTTAATCCGTTGCTCTGCAACTGTTACTTCTCAACCCTCTAGAGGGAGCAAACCAAAATGTCCAAGTGAAGGAAACAAAGAACAAAGAACAAAGAGACCAGGATTCCTCAATATAAGTGCTGCAACACTTTTTCTATATAATTACTCTGTCCACACTATCCAAAGAGTTGTTGCAGCAAAGTCCCAACACTGTAACAAGCAGAGCTTCCACAGTATAACTTTGTAACAAGTTGTATCAAGTTCTAAATACAGTTCCTGGTATCTTATTTTGACAGTCCGTCTCAGGGGATTAAGGCAGCGGAAAACTTTTCTCTTTTAAAAAGTCATGCAGGTTATAAAGTCACTTTTTCTCCCCTCTGCCCCTGCCTGCTAGAGAGGAGATCATGTCCAATGCCAAGGTTAAGCAGTCATAAGATTATTTTCCTTCAGATGCAGCTTTGTGTTTTCGTTGCTTAGTCTGTCATGCAGTTGGGGGAAGGCAGACTTCCTTATTTTTTGCCTTTCCCGTTTCCGGCTGAATTTTAAATTTTAGTTTTAAAGTCCCAAATAATCTTTCAGTCCTACTCACGGGTTTTTCAGTCGAATTTCAATTTACAGGAAGGAATCGGCGCTCTCCGTTCATGGCAACGCGGCTTCACTCCGCGGGCTGGGTTGCGACTCTCAGCACCACGCTCACTCCCGATGCCGTTCCGGAGCCTTTAAAAAGGCTCTTTCGCAGTAAAGGGGGGCGCTTCTGGTTCCCACCGAGTCTCCTTGTTCACAGGCTTCTGCGCCTGTGATTTTAGGGGTCCCCCGCTTGCCGTAGCGGGTCAGACCCGAACTCACGGAGCAGTCCTTCTCCGGAGCTCGGAGAAAGGACCGCCATTAAACGCTGGCGCCGACTGGAAGTCTCCAAGGGGGGGGGGATCGTGCTCGGGGGTGGACACGGACCGCTTTTACTGGTGGGACGATCAGCCAGAAGTGGGGTGGAGCAGGAGGTGGCTAAGGTGGCCTTGGCAAACAGCATCGCCCGAGGTAACAGGGGGAGAGGAAGACATGGACGTGTTGGGGGAGGAGCCCGGGTTCGAGCACACATACACTGAATTGGAAGCAGAGGAGATCGACGTAGACGAGGTCATCAAGGACTGGCCGGATCCAGTTGGGGGGCGGCAGACCGGGGGAAATGAACTGTTTCCAGCATTACCCCCCATGGCAATGGAGCACCCGGAACCAGCACCCGAGCAGCGGGAGGGGGGAAGGGGGGGCTTCGAGGGGGGATGGATGTCAGGGGTTCAGGAGCAGAGGTACATGGGAGGCAGGAGAGGGAGGACTATTGGGAAGAGTCCGAGGACAGCGAGGAAGAGGAGGACGGTGGCCCGAGGGATTCCATGAGCCTTTCCAGCGAATCGGGGGATTCCCAGGAGGGGGCGCCTGTAGCCAAGACAAGAGGAGCCCCAGGGGGGACTCATCAGGGGGAAGGAGCAAATAGGGAATCCCGAAGCAGCAGCTGGAGATCGGGACCGGCTTCCCCTCCAGAGCGTAGCGAAGGGGGGGAGGTTCCAGTGTGTCAGGGGAAGCAGCTCCGTCGGCAGGAACAGAGGGGAGGTCAGAACAAGCTATCGTCCCGGAAGGGGAGGGGAGCAGTGAGAGGAGTGATGTAACGATCAGGAGAAAGGTTGGAAGCTGGGCGCGCGCGCCAAGTTCAAATGTGCAAGCGCGAGGGGAAACGGAGAGCCTGGGGGAGGAGCCAGGTCCCAAAGCCCGCAGGAGGGAGGGAGAGCCATCTGGGGATTCAGTGTCAGAGGAATCCAGGAGGGGCGAAACTCCAGCGGGCAGAAAGACCCTGCGGAAAAGGAAAGACAGGAGGAGGTGGAGCAAAGCAAGCATCTTAAACTGGTGCAGGGGAGGGACTGATTCAGAGGGGACTTCAGCGGTCTAGCGTTACGGACGTGGGGCTGCGCGCCTCGGCTGTGAAACGAAAAATGAACTGCAATAAACGTTTCTGTATATAAAGAGAGACTGGCGTTGGTCCTTTGTGAGCTGGGACCTGAGGCAGCCCTGACAGGCGCGAAAATGATCCCGCCCTCCAGGATTCAAACGCATTTATCGAGGCTATGGACGCTTGTTTTAAATCAACGGTAGATGTGGATGTGGCCAGGAGGGAAACGCACGGGCTGCAGCAGGGCAAAGCCATGGTGAGACAATATCACTCCCGCTTTTTTGCGTTGGTAAATGTGCTGGGCTGGGAGAAGGACTCTGATGCCGTGAGGGATCTGTTCTGGGAGGGGCTAAATGGACCCGTGAAAGATGAGCTGGCGAGGGGGGAGAGACCTACCACTACCACAGAAGTCGTCCAGAGAGCGCTGACGATAGGGGTACGCCTGGAAGAACGCCCTTGGGGCAGGGATGAGGGTCGTCTGGCACGCACACCGGCCAAAACACCTCCCTTCATACCCAGAGAAACAGGGCACGCGCACTCCACGCCTCCACTGGGGGAGGGAGAAGAGCCGATGGAGATCGGTGGTGCCAAGGCTCAGACAGCGACCAGAGCCCAAACACCAGGAGCAGTCAAGACGAAGGCTCCTAGAGGGAGCAGGAAGTGTTACATCTGCGACAGTGCACAGCACATGGCCAAAGAGTGTCCCCAGAGGATCCAGAAGCACACTGCAGCCTCAGCAACAGTAAGAGGAGCAGTTCAGCAGGGGGAACAGCTGCAGGGAAACGACGAAGCCTGGCTGGAGGCAGAGGCACTGGGGCCCAGCCAGGCGAGTCAGTGAAGCAGTCCCCAGAGATTTTGCAGCCCACAGACCCCCTCCCACCCAAACCAGTGGTGCAACTCACCGCATCACTCCAGCTGCCAAATGGATTCACCCTGGAAGTCCCTATTACCATTGACTCTGGTAGTAATGCAGACTTTGTGGGGGTGGACTTCATCAGGCGACATCGCATAGCGCTCCTACCAGCCGCGATGCCCCTAAACGTTGTCACGGTCGATGGCAGGGAGCTACTGGGTGGACAGGTGGTATAGCAAACGCCGCCTATGGTACTGCAAATTGGAAATCACTGCGAAGTCATCAGCTTCAATGTCACCCACCTGTCGGACACGCCCATAGTGTTGGGCATGAGTTGGCTGGATAGGCACAGCCCGGCATTAGCATGGTACCAGCGGCAATTGACCTTCTGCTCCTCCTACTGCGCAGAACACTGCATCCGAACCGGCCAGGAAGAGGAGGGACAGGAAGATGAACAGCAGCTACACCTAGGCATGGTGCAGGTGGTGCCCAACAAGTACAAGGCAATTTTGGAGGTCTTCTGCGAGAAGGAAGCGGACAAGATGCCTCCCCACCTGCCCTACAACTGCACGATTGACCTCCTACCGGGGGCGACACTGCCGACTGGAAAACTATATTCCATGTCTGAGGACGAACTGCAAGAACTCAGGGAGTTCATAGATCACAACTTGAATCCAAAGCAGTGGGGGGCAGTCCCCTGTTTTTCGTGAAGAAGAAAGACACGCCCCAACGGAGAATCGTAGTTGATTCCAGGATCATAAATTCCAGGACAAAGCCCACAGCATTCCCCATGCCCAAGATCGACGACCTGCTTGCGACGGTGAGGAAGGGACGGATCTTCACCAAGTTGGATCTACGAGGGGTGTACAACGTTATACGCATGCGGGAGGGCGATGAGTGGAAGACGGCCATGTTTACGCCTTTAGGCACCTATGAATATAGAGTTATGCCGTTTGGTCTGCAAAATGGCTCCCATTGTTTCCAAGCCTTCATGCACCACGTGTTAGTGGGCCTCCTCTACAAGAAGTGCGTATGCTTCCTAGACGACATCCTGATCTTCTCGGAATCGCAGGAGGCTCACGAGGGAGACGTCAAGGAGGTCCTGCAGAGACTACGGGAGCACAGACTTTACGCCAAACTGGAGAAGTGCCAGTTCGACGTGACGGAGGTGGATTTCCTGGGCTACAAGCTGTCCGACAAGGGACTCGCCATGGACAGCGCCAAGGTCCGCTCGGTGTTGGACTGGAAGAGCCCGCGCAATCGGAAGGAGGTCCAGAAGTTCGTCGGCTTCGCCAACTTTTACCGCAAGTTCATCAAGGGGTTCGCGAAGGAGACGGCGGCTATCACGGACACCCTCAGCTCCAAGAAGAAGAAGTTCACCTGGACGGACCAGGCGGAACAGTCTTTTCGGAGACTCAAGCATCTCTTCGCGTCCGAAGAACAGCTGCTACACGTAAACCCCGGCAAACCAATGAGGGTTGAGACTGACGCATCAGACAGAGCGGTGGGGGCGGTCCTGTTGCAGCAAGATCCGCAAGGGAACTGGAGGCCCTGCGCATTCTACTCCAGGAAACTCAGCAAGTCGGAACAGAACTACACCATCTGGGACAGGGAGTTGTTGGCCATTCATGCAGCCTTCAAGGCGTGGAGGCACTTCCTCATCGGAGCCAGACACACTGTGCAGGTCCGCACGGACCATAAGAACCTGGAGTACTGGCGCACGGCGCGGTTCCTGAACCAGAGACACATCCGCTGGGCGGAGTTCTTTGCGGATTTCGACTTCCGGATAGAATACATCCCGGGAGACAACAACGTCATGGCAGATGCACTATCCAGGAAACCGCAGTATCTCGAGGAAGCGGCACTGGTGGCGGCCAAACACATTTTCGCACCGAAAGCGTGGGCATGCGCTTCAGCCACCGTGGACCTGGATGCAGTGCGTCGCGCACTGCAGACGGATGCCTTCGCACAATCCAAGATGGAGGAGCTGCGAAGAGGCACAGCGAAGGACGACGAGTTCCAGATACGCGACGGACTGCTCACCCGCAAAGGAGCTCTCTACGTGCCTGGGGACGACCTCCGAGCTAAAGTCCTGCAGCAGTTACACGACGCGCCCAGTGCTGGGCACTTCGGCAAGGACAAGACGGCGGAATTGGTGGCCAGAGACTTTTGGTGGCCCCAGATGAGGGGAGAAGTCGCGGATTACGTCTCTAGGTGTGACACATGCCAAAGGGCCAAACCAGTGCACAAGAAGCCGGCGGGACTGCTGGAACCGCTACAGACGCCGCTCGAACCGTGGGAGAAAGTGGCCCTGGACTTTGTCACAGATCTGCCCAGCTCGCGAGGCAAAACAGCGGTACTCGTGATCGTAGACCTGTTCACCAAGATGGCGCACTTCATTCCTTGCGCGAAGGTGGCCACAGTGGAACAGACTGCCAAACTGTTCATAGACCACGTGTTCAAAGTTCACGGCTTACCACGGTCCATCCTGTCTGACCGGGGTCGCCAATTCGTCTCGAGCTTCTGGCAGAAGCTGCTGGGCATCCTGAACGTCAAGATCAACTTAGCGTCGGCACGACACCCGCAGACCAACGGACAAGCGGAGTGGGTCAACGCCATCATGCAGCAGTACCTGCGATGCTACGCGAATCAACAGCCCTCGACCTGGGTGGACTACCTACCGCTGGCCGAGTTTGCCTACAACAACACGTAGCACGGGTCTACAGGGGTGACACCGTTCTTCGCCAACAATGGGCGGCATCCCAGAACCTTCCCGGGGTTAGAGACGAAGGGGGAGGGGGAGCCACGGGGAGCAGAGCACTTGGCAGCAGAGTTACAGGAGGTCCACGAGCAACTCCGAAGGACCTTGGAACTAGCAAAACACGCCTACAAAGTGCAGGCAGACAGGCACAGGAGAGTCGGGGAAGACATCCAGGTGGGGGACTGGGTCTGGTTAGCGGCCCAGGCAGTGCCGGCCAGAACGTTAGCTAAGAAGAAGCTCAAACACAAGCAGTTAGGGCCTTACCAAGTCGAGGCACAAATCAACCCAGTGGCCTTCCGGTTGACACTCCCGGAGGGCTCCAGAATGCACCCGGTATTTCATAGGTCAGTCCTCACACCCTACAAGGAACCCCACAGGTTTCAGGCGCCAGGGACCGCACCTCGCCCACTTAGAAAGTCGCCAACGGGGGAGGGGTCACCGAGGGCGGCGCCACTCAATGAGGTCACGGAGATTTTAGACTCAAGATGGGGGAAAGAGGGAGTTGAATATCTCCTCGCCAGGGAAGGTACCCCGGCCAGCGCCAACAGGTGGGTGCCGGACTATGCCTTGGAGGAGCACTACCTCAAAGACGAGTTCCATGCACTCTTCCCGCACAGACAGCAGATTTTCACACCCACACTTTCAACCAGCACGTTCCAGGGGTTCTCATCTGCTGAGGAAACGGCGCCAGACACAAGCTCCCCGGAGGGATCACTCTTGGGGTCTGCCACGGACCGCTCTTATTGGTGGGACACTCAACCGAAGGTGGGGTGGAGCAGGGAACTGCTAAGGGGGCCCTGGCACGCAGCATCACCCGAGGTAACAGGGGGAGAGACGGACATGGACGTGTTGGGGGAGGACCTTGGGTTCGAACACGAATGCAGAGAGATGGAAGCAGAGGAGATAGACGTCGGCGAGCCCATTACGGGCTGGCCGGATCCAACTGGTCGGCTGCACGCCAGGGGGAAAGAACTGTATCCCGCACTCACCCCCACAGCACTGGAGCACCCGGAACCCGCCCCAGAAGAGGGGAAGGGGGGAAGGGGGGCTTCGAGGGCGGGATGGATGTCAGGGGCTCAGGAGCAGAGGTACAGGGGAGAGAGGAGATGGAGAGCAAAGGGGAAGGATCTGAGGGCAGCGTAGGGGCAAGGGGGGTCCCAGGGGAGACACACCAGAAACAAGGGGCCAGCGGGGACTCCCAAAGCAGCAGCTGGAGATCAGGACCAGCTTCCCCACCAGAGCATAGTGGGGGGGAAGAGTCCCAGGTGTCAGGGGCAGCGTCTCCTCCAGCAGGGAGAGAAGAAGAGTCGGGACTGACCACGCCTCTGTCGGAGAGTGGGGGAACAGAGGGGATGTCAGGTCCAGCTGGCCTCCCCGAAGGGGGAAGCAGTGACAGGAGCAGTGTAACGGTCAGGAGGAGGGTTGCCGGCTGGGCGCGCACGCCAAGTTCGAATGTACAGGCGCGCGGGACAGCAGAAATCCGGATGGGGAACCAGGTCCTAAAGCCCGCCGGAGGCAGGGGGAAGACTCAGGGGACTCAGCGTCAGAAGAGTCTAGGAAGGGCGAGACCCCAGCTGACAGGCGGACCCAGAGGAGGAAAGAGCAAAGGAAGAGGTGGAGCAAGGCTAGGGTCTTAAACTGGTGTCTGGAGGGAGGAGACTCAGACGGAGCTTCGGCGGTCTAGAGTCTCAGACGTAGAGCTGCACGCTCCTGATGTGAAAGACAAACTGAACTTCAATAAAGACTTTTGTATATAACAACGGACTGGCGTTGGTCCTTTGTGAGCTGGGACCCTGGGCAGCTCTGACAATAATGAACTAAAAAAGGTATTTAAATATACCTTCCCTAAGAAACCAGAGGCCTTCCTTTTGGGCATTGTTGGCCAGAGGGTGCTAAAGAAGGACAGAATTTTATTTATGTATGCGACAACAGCAGCAAGAATACTCATCGCAAAGTACTGGAAGACAGAAGATTTGCCCACTCTGGAAGAATGGCAGATGCAACTGATTGACTACGTGGAATTGGCAGAAATGACTGGCAGAATGCGAGACCTGGGAGAAGAGACAGTGGAAGAGGACTGGAAAAAATTTAAGGACTATTTGCAAAAGTACTGTAAAATGTATGAATGTTAGAATGATGCAGGATATAAAGACAACATGGCATTAGTAACCTAGTTGAACTAAATATGAAAATAACTGAACTATAAGAACAAAGATGAAATTTGAATAATATTGGACTTCCGGTCGGTGCCAGCGCTTAATGGCGGTCCTACCTCCGAGCTCCGGAGAAGGACTGCTTCGCAAGTTCGGGTCTTACCCGCTACGGCGAGCGGGGGACCCCTAAAATCCCAGGCGCTGAAGCCTGAGAACAAGGAGACTCGGTGGGCACCTTCGCGCCCCCCCGGTACCGTGAAAGAGCCTTTTTAAAGGCTACGGATCGACATCGGGAGAGAGCGCGGTGCTGAGAGTCGCTACCCAGCCTGCGAAGTGAAGCCGCGTCGCCATAAGCGGAGAGCGCCGATTCCTTCCTGAAAAGAAAATTTGGACTGAATTCCCGTGAGTAAGAGCTGGAAAATAATCGGGACCCTTTAAAATTTTAGAAATTGGGCTAAAAACGGGGAGATTTAAGCAAAGGAAGTCTGCCTCCCCCCGACTGCATGAAAGTGAAAGCAACGGAACTCTAAACTTGCATCCGTTTAAACCTGCTCTTTGATCATATAAACCGGACATTTAGACCTTTGATCTCCCCTCTAGCAAGCAGGGCAGAGGGGAGGTGAATCTGACCAACAACTGCATGATTTATTTGGAGGAAAAAAACCTCTGCTATCTCACCCATTTGAAAGCATGAAACGGTCTGCCTTTTTAGTACACTGAACTGACTTTTTCCTGTGAAGTGATACTTTGATACAAAGTTTCCACAGTGCCTGATCACTGTATATCATAAGAAGAAACAGTATAAACTGGGCAACTGTGGCAATTTGAAGTTATAAGTCTTTAGCAACATTGACTTTGACTGTGTTAATCTCCTTCTTTTTTACATCTTGGACTGTCTCCTTTGTTTTTGTATTTGGAAATCCCGTTCTATGGCCATTTTGATTTGCTCCCTCTAGAGGATAAAGTAAAACTTGGCACGGCCTAAGACAGTGGAATTTTCCAAGGGAGAATAATCCCGTGGGAATTGACCTTGACATGAGTGGCCCACAAGAAGAGATAGTTACAAGAGCCAAGATCAAGCAACAACAACAACAACAACAGCTGCAGCTGCAACAGGCAAAGAAAAGAGGCTCAATTTCAGGCGCAACAGCCGGATCAGCAGGAACAACAGGACAAGACAAAGGAGCAGCCGTCTCTATGGAAGCTGTGACAGAGGCCTTGCTCAAGATAAACCAAACTCTGGAGTCTTTGACAAAACAGACTTCAGAGAACACACAAAAATTAACAGAAATATCAGCAAGATTAAACCAGAATACAGAATCTATAAACAAATTGGTGGAGGAAAACGCCACCACGCGCCAAATTGCCGAAGAGGCAAAAGCCACTGCCGGAGAGACACAGGAGAAATTAGAGCCACTTGCCAAGAAGGTCTATGAGCATGATGCAACTTTGGCCTTGTGGGAGTTACAGAGGAAAGAGAGAAATTTAAAATTAAGACTGATTCCGGAGAATGAAAGAGACAACCTTGTGGAATATTTGACACGGGAGTTTGCGGATTGCTGGGACCTTGAGGAAGACGAATTTAAAATTACGACTGCCTTTAGACTGGGTAAAAAGCAAGATAGAAAGACACCGAGAGACTGTTTGATTACACTCAGATCCAAGGAGGAAAGAGATAAAATATTAGGACTACACTTTGAAAAGGCCTTGCAAATTGGAAATTCAGCTGTACAGATCTTTAAAGACATCCCAAAATATATTTTGGATTTAAGAAACTTCTACAAGGACTTGGTTCTTTTGCTAAAGAAAAATTCTATCCGTTTCAGGTGGGAGTTCCCACAAGGACTGTCATTCGACTACAAGGCAAAGAAAGTGAAAATAAAGACAATTCAAGATAAAGACAAATTTTTGGCAAGATACCAGGAGGACCTACAGAAGGGGACTGTGGACGTACTTGCAGAACAGAGGAGAGCACTGGATATCCTGAATCTCTCGATTGGACAAAAACCACCACCATCAGAAGAAGAGCAACAACTTGGAGCTGTTGGAGGAGCCTTAGGAAAATAGCAAGATGGCGCTGCAATTCCTTAGCTGGAATTGTAATGGGCTCAATGGGCCTTTGAAGAGAAGACAAGTATTTCATATATTGAATAGAGAACAACTGGACTTGATATGTTTACAAGAAACTCACATAACCAGAGCCCACAGGAGATTAGTCACAAATAAAAGGCTAGGACAAGAATTTATTTCATCAGACAAAGTTAAGAAGAGAGGAGTGGTAATATATGTGAAGGAGAAATGGGCTCCAAAAATGATATTCAAAGATGAACAAGGGAGATATCTGGCTGTGGAGATACAAGTACAAGGAGAAAAATTTCTAGTTGTTGGAATTTATGCACCAAATGAAGGCAAATCTGACTTCTTTAAGAGACTTCATGAAATTTTGACGGACTATCTGGATTACAATATGATAATCATGGGAGACATGAATGGCGTGGTCTCCACTAATATGGACAAGGCACAAAGACTAACAGTCACCAAAGAAGGGAGACTCCCTAAGACTTTTTTCGAAATGACAGAAAACATGGACTTGATAGACATTTGGAGAACAAGGAACCCTCTGGAGAGAGAGGGAACCTTTTTCTCCCAAGCAATGATGACCTGGACCAGAATTGACCAAATCTGGGTTACTAGTGGACTGGCTCCAAAGATTAAGAAAGTGGAAATCTGCCCAAAAACTTGCTCCGACCATAACGCCGTGAAGATGGAGATGAAACTCACAATAACTGGTCAATTTAGATGGAGAATGAATGACACCCTCTTTCGAGATAAGGAGATTCTCACGAAGGCCCAAAAGACCCTAAAAGACTATTTTGAAATAAATTTGAGGACCGACGTGGAGAAAAGAGTGATCTGGGACGCAAGTAAAGCGGTTATGAGAGGATTTTTGATTC
The DNA here is from genome assembly GCF_964188305.1 of Podarcis bocagei. NCBI lineage: Eukaryota > Metazoa > Chordata > Lepidosauria > Squamata > Lacertidae > Podarcis > Podarcis bocagei. The sequence goes on from NC_138131.1 coordinate 69,781,021, forward strand.
AACAAAATTCAATAAAGAGGAAAAAACAAACTGAGAAAAAAGAGAAGATTTTGGAAATGATAAAGGAAGGAGAGAGGAAATTAAGAACAAAACCAAAGTCTCAGGATATTTTAAGAGAGATCAAGTTATATCAAACACAATATATGGAATTGATGAACCAAGAGATTGAATGGAAGATAAAGCAAATGAAGCAAAAGCCTTTTGAATCAGCAAATAAATGTGGCAAACTTTTGGCATGGCAACTGAAGAAAAGGCAGAAACTAAATACAGTTACAAGCCTAGAGGTGGATGGAAAGAACATATCTAAACCCAATGAAATTAGAAATTGCTTTTTAAGTTATTTTAAAAAACTTTACACTCAAGGCCCACAAAATGAAGAAGATATAGATAAATTCCTTGGAAGATATGGACTACGAAACATCTCTCATCAAAGTAAGATGGATTTGAACCAGAGAATCTCAGAACAAGAGATAGAGGCTGCCATTCAGAATATGCAATTGGGCAAATCTCCGGGACCAGATGGACTGACTTCCAGATACTACAAATCGCTGAAGGAATGGCTGACTCAACCACTAAGAGAAGTTTGTAATGAGATCCTTGAGGGAAAAAGGGCACCTGAATCGTGGAAAGAGGCATATATTTCACTCATACCAAAGTCAGAGACTGAAAAGACCCAACTTAAGAACTACCGCCCAATATCACTGCTTAATGTGGATTACAAAATTTTTGCAGACATTTTGGCAAAAAGATTTAAAAGAGTATTGATGGAGAAGATTCATAGAGACCAAGCAGGCTTTCTCCCTAAGAGACACCTAGCAGATAATGTAAGGAATGTAATAGACATTTTGGAAAAGCTAGAGGTGAATATAAACACTAAAGCAGTATTGATCTTTGTGGATGCGGAGAAAGCCTTCGATAATATTTCTTGGAGTTTTATGAGGAAGAATCTTCATGGGATGGGGGTAGGCCAGGGTTTTGAGAATGGTATGGCTGCAATATATTCTGAACAAAAAGCTAAACTGATTGTAAATAATGTCGTGACTGAGGAACTTAAGATAGAAAAAGGAACACGACAGGGGTGCCCAATTTCCCCATTACTTTTTATTTCAGTTCTGGAGGTGTTGCTGAACATGATAAGAAATGACCAGCAGGTCAAAGGTGTGCAGGTCGGAGCTAAACAGTATAAGTTAAGAGCGTATGCAGATGACCTAGTATTGACTTTGCAAGAGCCAAACACTAGTACGAAAAAGGTCCTAGAAATAATACAACAATTTGGCCAGGTAGCTGGATTTAAGTTGAATAAGCAAAAAACTAAAGTTTTAGGGAAAAACCTAACAGATATGGAAAAGGAGAAATTTCAAGAGGAAACAGGTTTGACTGTGGTCAAGAAGGTGAAATACCTAGGGGTTTATTTAACATCTAAGAATGTGAATTTGTATAAGGACAACTATGAAAAATGTTGGTCAGAAATTAAAAAAGATCTAGAAATATGGTCAAATTTGAAACTGTCAATGTTAGGCCGAATTGCAGTAATTAAAATGAATGTATTGCCTAGAATGTTGTTTTTGTTTCAGACCTTGCAGATTCTTGACAAGATGGAATGTTTTAAGAGGTGGCACAAAGACATCTCGAAATTTGTCTGGCAGGGCAAAAAGCCCCGAATTAAATTTAAAATATTGACTGACGCTAAAGAAAGAGGGGGTTTTGCCCTGCCGGACCTAAAATTGTATTATGAGGCAGCAGCTTTTTGCTGGCTGAAAGAATGGATGCTCCTCGAGAACACGGACATCTTGGATCTGGAAGGTTTCAATAATGCTTTCGGTTGGCATGCATATCTTTGGTATGATAAAGTTAACAGTGCCTTTAAAAATCACATTGTTAGAAAAGCATTATTTAATGTTTGGATAAGATATAAAGATCTATTGGAAAATAAAACCCCTAGATGGGTGTCACCAGTGGAGGCTAAAGCAGTGAAGAAACTCAATATGGAGGTCGGATGGCCGAAGTATTGGGAAATCTTAGAACAGGATGGAGATAAATTCAAACTACAAAGTCAGGAGAAATTGAAGCATAAAGTAGAAAATTGGTTCCAATATCGCCAAATAATGGAATTTTTTAAACAGGATAGGAAAATCGGTTTCCAGGTGGAAAAATCAAAACTAGAGACCGAATTGTTAGAACCCAATACTAAGAATTTATCTAGAATGTACAACTTGTTGTTGAAATGGAACACACAGGATGAAACAGTTAAATCGGCTATGATTAAGTGGGCTCAGGATGTTGGACATAACATTATGTCAGCTGACTGGGAATGGTTATGGAACACCGGTATTAAATTTACGGCATGTAATGCCTTAAAGGAAAACATTATGAAAATGGTTTACAGGTGGTACATGACCCCAGTCAAACTGGCAAAAATCTATCATTTGCCCGACAATAAATGTTGGAAGTGTAAAGAGACTGAAGGTACTTTCTATCACCTTTGGTGGACATGCCCGAAGATAAAGGCCTTCTGGGAAATGATCTATAATGAAATGAAAAAGGTACTTAAATGTACCTTTTCTAAAAAACCAGAGGCCTTCCTCTTGGGCATTGTCGGCCAATTGGTGACAAAGAAAGATAGAACTTTCTTCATGTATGCCACAACAGCAGCAAGAATACTCATCGCAAAGTATTGGAAGACACAAGATTTACCCACTTTGGAAGAATGGCAGATGAAAGTGATGGACTATATGACACTGGCCGAGATGACAGGCAGAATCCGTGATCAACGAAAAGAGACGGTGGAAGAAGAATGGAGAAAATTTAAAAGCTATTTTAAGGACTACTATAAACTTAATGAATGCTAAAATGTTGTGGTTTCTAGAAGCAAAAGGGTACAGGGATACAAGGCTAGACTATAAAAGAGGACTAAGATGACAGAGATTAGAAAGTAACAACTGGGAGTTGCTAGTTGAATTATGGACATTGGGATGCAGAGAGGGGGGGTATGGGGAAGTTGAAGAAAAGAGGTTTATGAAAATATGTTTGAAACTATTCATGTATGTCTGTCACTTTTTGTGTTTGTTTTTCTTAAAAATGTTGTAAAACCAATAAAAATTTTATAAAAAAGAAAAGAAATTTGAATAATATTATGTCAAGTTTAAATATCTAAATATTTGATAACAAAGGGTAAAATTGGAGACATAATAGCTGAAATGTTTAATTTAAAACAAATTGCTGAACATGATTTGGTAAATGGGAACACAGGAAAGGGAGAGGCGAGGGGGGTCAAGAAAGAGGGTTATGGAAGTTTGGTTTAACTATGTTGTATGTTTTATGTCTGTATTTTTGTATCGTATTGTTTTTTGTTTTGTGTGATTTCGTTTTTTTTTGTCTTTTACTGTGAAAATTTAATAAAATATCTTTAAAAAAAACATAAAAAACAAACAAAAACACCAATTTGAAATAAGCCCAATCAGAGCTTTATCATCTTCTTTTTATGTAGATGGAACCCAAAATACCTTTTTCCATTGGTTTGGGGTGATTCTGGCGCACACCCAAATAACACCATGCGAATTGAAAAAAGCCCAATCAAAGCTTATATGTCCTCTCTCTATGCATATGGAAGCGAAAAGATGGTGTTGTGTTATTTTGGTCTCATTACACACACTTTGCGATTTCTGTGTCAATGTGCATTAAAAGCAAAAAACACGAAATGAAGTAAACGCAATCCAAAATTCTTTTTTCTATGTAGTTGGAAAACAAAACAACCTGTTTGGCTTTGTTTAGGCTTATTGCACCGCTTTGCTATTTGTGGGTGAATGAACACCGAAAGAGCAATCGAAGCTTATTTGTCCTTTTACTATTGAGATGGAACCAAAACACCTATTCTTGATTTGGGCTGGTAACAAACATGTCACCTGCGATTTTTGGTTGAATGTGCATTCTAACCCCAAAAACACCAATTTGAAAAAAGCCCAATCAGAGCTTTATCATCTTTGAATCATAGAATCATAGAATCATAGAATAGACAACTCATGGTGGAATAGACAACTCATGCTGGTAGCTTCGAGAACACTGTCCCACCATCTCGTCCTCCGTTGTCCCCTTCTCCTTGTGCCCTCCATCTTTCCCAACACCAGGGTCTTTTCCAGGAAATCCAGGAAATGCTGGGTGAGATCCCATGGACAGTAATACTAAAAGGAAAGGGAGTTCATGATGGCTGGGAGTTTGTTAAGAGGGAGATAGTAAAAGCACAACGTCAGGCAATACCAATGAGATGGAAACATGGAAGGTGACCTAAAGAAGCCAGGGTGGCTATCTAAATAACTTTTAACTGAGTTAAGATTAAAAAAGGATGTGTACAAAAACTGGAAAAGGGGGGAAACCACCAAAGAGGAATTCAAACAAATAGCCAGCACGTGTAGACACAAAGTCAGAAAAGCTAAAGCACAGAATGAACTCAGGCTTGCTAGAGAGGTTAAAAGCAACAAAAAAGGCTTTTATGGGTATGTTCGTAGCAAAAGGAAGAACAAAGAAACAGTGGGGTCACTCAGAGGAGAAGATGGTGACACAGAAAGGGCTGAACTCCTCAATGCCTTCTTTGCCTCAGTCTTCTCCGATAAAGAAAACAATGCCCGACCTGAAGAATTTGGAGCAAATGATTCAGCAAAGGAAACACAGCCCAGAATAACTAAGGAGATAGTACAAGAATACTTGGCTAGTTTAGATGTATTCAAGTCTCCAGGGCCAGATGAACTTCATCCAAGAGTATTAAAAGAACTGGCAGATGCGATCTCAGAACCACTGGCAGTCATCTTTGAGAATTCCTGGAGAACAGGCGAAGTCCCGGCAGACTGGTGGAGGGCAAATGTTGTCCCTATTTTCAAAAAGGGGAAACGAGAGGATCCAAATAATTACAGCCCAGTCAGTCTGACATCAATACCAGGGAAGATTCTGGAGCAGATCATTAAGCAAACAGTCTGTGAGCACCTAGAAAGGAAGGCTGTGATCACCAATAGTCAGCATGGATTTCTGAAAAATAAGTCATGTCAGACTAACCTGATCTCGTTTTTTGACAGAATTACAAACCTGGTAGATGAAGGGAACGCAGTGGATGTAGCCTACCTTGATTTCAGCAAGGCATTTGACAAGGTGCCCCATGATATTCTTATAAAGAAGCTGGTAAAATGCGGTCTTGACTATGCTACCACTCAGTGGATTTTTAACTGGCTGACTGACCGAACCCAAAGGGTGCTCATCAATGCTTCCTCTTCATCCTGGAGAAGAGTGACTAGTGGGGTGCCACAGGGTTCTGTCTTGGGCCCGGTCTTATTCAACATCTTTATCAACAACTTGGATGATGGATTCAAGGGCATCCTGATCAAATTTGCAGATGACACCAAACTGGGAGGGGTGGCTAACACCCCAGAGGACAGGATCACACTTCAAAACGACCTTGACAGATTAGAGAACTGGGCAAAAACAAACAAGATGAATTTTAACAGGGAGAAATGTAAAGTATTACACTTGGGCAAAAAAAAATGAGAGGCACAAAAACAAGATGGGGGACACCTGGCTTGAGAGCAGTACATGTGAAAAGGATCTAGGAGTCTTGGTTGACCACAAACTTGACATGAGCCAACAGTGTGACGCGGCAGCTAAAAAAGCCAATGCAATTCTGGGCTGCATCAATAGGAGTATAGCATCTAGATCAAGGGAAGTAATAGTGCCACTGTATTCTGCTCTGGTCAGACCTCACCTGGAGTACTGTGTCCAGTTCTGGGCACCACAGTACAAGAAGGACACTGACAAACTGGAACGTGTCCAGAGGAGGGCAACCAAAATGGTCAAAGGCCTGGAAACGATGCCTTATGAGGAACGGCTAAGGGAGCTGGGCATGTTTAGCTTGGAGAAGAGGAGGTTAAGGGGTTATATGATAGCCATGTTCAAATATAGAAAAGGATGTCATATAGAGGAGAGAGAAAGGTTGTTTTCTGCTGCTCCAGAGAAGCGGACACGGAGCAATGGATCCAAACTACAAGAAAGAAGATTCCACCTAAACATTAGGAAGAACTTCCTGACAGTGAGAGCTGTTCGACAGTGGAATTTGCTGCCAAGGAGTGTGGTGGAGTCTCCTTCTTTGGAGGTCTTTAAGCAGAGGCTTGACAACCATATGTCAGGAGTGCTCTGATGGTGTTTCCTGCTTGGCAGGGGGTTGGACTCGATGGCCCTTGTGGTCTCTTCCAACTCTATGATTCTATGATTCTCTTCTCATGAGGTGGCCAAAGTCTTGGAGCCTCAGCTTCAGGATGTGTCCTTCCAGTGAGCACTCTGGGCTGATTTCCTTCAGAATGGATAGGTTTGATCTTCTTGCAGTCCATGGGACTCTCAAGAGTCTCCTCCAGCATCATAATTCAAAAGCATCAATTCTTCGGCGATCAGCCTTCTTTATGGTCCAGCTCTCACTTCCATACATCACTACTGGGAAAACATAGCTTTTACTATACTGACCTTGCTGGCAAGGTGGTGTCTCTGCTTTTTAAGATGCTGTCTAGGTTTGTCGTGAGATGATTACCCCTCCTTTATTGCCTGTTCCGGGTTGCCCAACCACTACCCCAGAGTCCTCTCTTGGCAGATCAAGAGGAGCAGGTGACGGCAAAGGCGGCCGGGTTTTGAGCTGGGGCAGTCAGAATAAGGTCCACTCTCGATTCAAAACCCTCAAATGTATTTGATATCATTGATTTTTCATTTCTATTCCTTGCAGATCATCTCGTTGTTTTATTGCTACAACCAAGGGCTGATGCAAATTAAGAGGATAATGATGATAATAATAATAATAATAATAATAATAATAATAATAATAATAACAACAACAACAACAACAACAACAACAACAACAACAACAACAACAACAACAACTTTTATTTGTATCCTGCCCTCCCCGTCCGAAACCGGGCTCAGGGAGGCTAACACCAAATATGTAACACTGGTATAAAATCAAGCAATAACGAAATTACCTCCTGAAAACAAGCCAGGATCAAATTCAAATCCAATTAGATGGCTTTCCGCAGGATTAGGGTTGGGAACAGTAAACGCTCATCAGGCCCAACTCTTATATGGGCCTGTGAGAACACTGGGAGGCCTCTTTCATACTAGTCCTTACACAAAAAGAGAAGGGGAGTCAGGTTGAACCAAAGGCCCGGCGGAACAACTCCATCTTACAGGCCCTGCAGAAAGATGTCAGATCCCACAGGGTCCTGATCTCTTTTTTTTTTATATATAAATTTTTTATTGGTTTTACAGAATTTTTTAAAGACAAACAAACACCTAAAAAGACATACAAACACGTATAATTTCATAACATTTTTTCATAAACCTCTTTTCCGGGACTCCCCCATATCCCCCCTTTCTGCATCCCAATGTCCATAATTTTTTAGCAACTTCTAAATATTCCTTTCCAACCTCTGTCGTCTTAATCTTTTCTATAATCTGGTCTTATATCACTGTATCCCTTTTTTCCTGAAAACCTCAACATTCTAGCATTCATCAAGTTTATAATAGTCCTTAAGATAGCTTTTAAATTTTCTCCATTCTTCTTCCGCCGTCTCTTTTCCCTGATCACGGATTCTGCCTGTCATCTCAGCCAATGTCATATAGTCCATCACCTTCATCTGCCATTCTTCCAGAGTGGGTAGATCTTGTGTCTTCCAATACTTTGCGATGAGTATTCTTGCTGCTGTTGTAGCATACATAAAGAAAGTTCTATCCCTCTTTGACACCAATTGGCCGACAATGCCCAAGAGAAAGGCCTCTGGTTTTTTAGGGAAAGTACATTTAAGTACCTTTTTCATTTCATTATAAATCATTTCCCAGAAGGCCTTAATCTTCGGGCATGTCCACCAAAGGTGATAGAAGGTACCTTCAGTCTCTTTACATTTCCAACACTTATTATCAGGCAAATGATAAATTTTTGCCAGCTTGACTGGGGTCATGTACCACCTGTAAACCATTTTCATAATGTTTTCCTTTAAGGATATGAGTTTCTTCACTGCTTTAGCTTCCACTGGAGACACCCATCTGGGGGTTTTGTTTTCCAACAGATCTTTATATCTTATCCAAACATTAAACAATGCTTTTCTGACAATATGATTTTTAAAGGCCCTATGCAGCTTAATTTTATCATACCATAGATATGCGTGCCAACCAAATGCATTATTAAAACCTTCCAAATCCAAAATGTCTGTGTTCTCGAGGAGCATCCACTCTTTCAGCCAGCAAAACGCTGCTGCCTCATAGTACAATTTTAAGTCCGGCAGGGCAAAACCCCCTCTTTCTTTAGCATCTGTCAATATTTTAAATTTGATTCTGGGCTTTTTGCCCTGCCAGACAAATTTCGAGATATCTTTCTGCCACCTCTTAAAACATTCCATCTTGTCAAGAATCTGCAAGGTTTGAAACAAGAATAACATTCTAGGCAATACATTCATCTTAATCACTGCAATTCGGCCTAACATTGACAATTTCAAATTTGACCATATTTCTAGATCTTTTTTAATTTCTGACCAACATTTTTCATAGTTATCCTTATACAAATTCAAATTTTTAGATGTCAAATAAACCCCTAGGTATTTCACCTTCTTGACCACCGTCAACCCTGTCTCCTCTTGGAATTTCTCCTTCTCCATATCTGTTAAATTTTTTCCTAAAACTTTAGTTTTTTGTTTATTCAACTTAAATCCGGCTACCCGGCCAAACTGATGGATTATTTCTAGCACCTTTTTCGTACTAGTGTTTGGCTCTTGCAAAGTCAATACTAGGTCATCTGCAAATGCTCTTAACTTGTAATGTTTAGCTCCGACCTGTACACCTTTGACCTGCTGGTCATTTCTAATCATATTCAGCAACACCTCCAGAACCAAAATAAAAAGCAATGGGGAAATTGGGCACCCCTGTCGTGTTCCTTTTTCTATCTTAAGTTCCTCAGTTATTACATTATTTACAATCAACTTAGCTTTTTGTTCAGAATATATTGCACCCATACCATTCTCAAAACCTTGGCCTACCCCCATCCCATGAAGATTCTTTGTCATAAAACTCCAAGAAATATTGTCAAAGGCTTTCTCCGCGTCCACAAAAATCAATACTGCTTTAGTATTTATATTCACCTCTAACTTTTCCAAAATGTCTATTATATTCCTTACATTGTCTGCTAGGTGTCTTTTTGGGAGAAAGCCTGCTTGGTTCTTATGAATCTTTTCCATCAACACTTTTTTAAATCTTTTTGCCAAAATGTCTGCAAAAATTTTGTAATCCACATTAAGTAGTGATATTGGGCGGTAGTTCTTCAATTGAGTCTTTTCAGTCTCTGTCTTTGGTATGAGTGAAATATACGCTTCTTTCCACGATTCAGGTGCCTTTTTTCCCTCTAGAATCTCATTACAGACTTCTTTTAATGGTTGAATCAACCACTCCTTCAAAGATTTGTAGTATCTGGAAGTCAGTCCATCTGGTCCTGGAGATTTGCCCAGTTGCATATTCTGAATGGCAGCCTCTATCTCTTGTTCTGTTATTCTCTGATTCAGATCCATCTTACTTTGATGAGAGATTTTTTGTAATCCATATTTGTCAAGGAATTTATCTATATCTTCTTCATTTTGCGGTCCTTGAGTCCCTTTTTTAAAGTAGCTCAAAAAGCAATTTCTAATTTCATTAGGTTTAGATATGTTCTTTCCATCCACTTCTAGGCTTGTAACTGTATTTAGTTTCTGCCTTTTCTTCAATTGCCATGCCAGGAGTTTGCCACATTTATCTGCCGATTCAAATGTCTTTTGTTTCATTTGCTTTATCTTCCATTCAATCTCTTGGTTCATCAATTCCATATATTGTGCTTGATATAACTTAATCTCTCTTAAAATCTCCTGGGACTTTGGTTTTACTCTTAATTTTTTCTCTCCTTCCTTTATCTTTTCCAAAATCTTTTCCTTTTTCTCATTCTGTTTCTTCCTCTTTATTGAGTTTTGTTGAATCAAAAAACCTCGCATCACAGCTTTGCTTGCGTCCCAGATCACTCTTTTTTCCACATCGGCCCTTAAATTTATTTCAAAATAGTCCTTTAAAGTTTTTTGGGCCTTCATGAGGATCTCCTTATCTCGAAAGAGGGTGTCATTCATTCTCCATCTAAATTGACCAGTTGTTGTAAGTTTCATTTCCATCTTCACAGCGTTATGGTCGGAGCAAGTTTTTGGGCAGATTTCTACCTTCTTAATCTTTGGAGCCATCCCACTAGTAATCCAGATTTGGTCGATTCTGGTCCAGGTCGTCATTGCTTGGGAGAAAAAGGTTCCCTCTCTCTCAAGAGGGTTCCTTGTTCTCCATATGTCTATTAAGTCCATATTTTCCGTCATTTCAAAAAAAGTCTTAGGAAGTCTCCCTTCCTTGGTAACTGTCAGTCTTTGTGCCTTGTCCATGTTAGTGGAGACCACACCGTTCATGTCTCCCATAATTATCATATTATAATCCAGATAGTCCGTCAAAGTTTCATGAAGTTTCTTGAAGAATTCAGCTTTACCTTCATTTGGTGCATAAATTCCAACTATCAAAAAATTTTCTCCTTGTACTTGTATCTCAACTGCCAAATATCTCCCTTGTTCATCTTTAAACATCATTTTTGGAGCCCATTTCTCTTTTACATAGATCACAACTCCTCTTTTTTTGACTTTGTCTGATGAGATAAATTCTTGTCCTAGTCTTTTGTTTATAAGTAATCTCCTGTGAGCTCTGGTTATATGGGTTTCTTGTAGGCATATCAAATCCAGTTGTTCTCTGTTCAGAATATGAAAAACTTGTCGTCTCCTCAAAGGCATATTGAGCCCATTACAATTCCAACTAAGGAATTGCAGAGCCATCTTGTTATTTTTCTGACACTCCTCCAACAGCTCCAAGTTGTTGCTCTTCCTCTGATGGTGGTGGAATGTGTCCAAACGAAAGATTCAAAATGTCTATTGCTCTCCTCTGTTCTGCAATTGGGTCCACAGTTCCCTTCTGTAGGTCCTCTCGGTTTCTTTCCAAAAATTTCTCTTTGTCTTGTATAGTCTTTATTTTCACCTTCTTCCCCTTGTAATCGAAAGACAATCCCTGTGGAAATTCCCACCTAAAGAGGATGGTATTCTTCTTTAACAAAAAAACCAGATCCTTATAGAAGGTTCTCAGATCCAAGATATATTTTGGGATGTCTTTAAAAATCTGTACAGCTGAATTTCCAATTTGCAAGGCCTTTCCAAAATGTAGTCTTAATATTTTGTCTCTTTCTTCCTTGGATCTAAGGGTAATCAAACAATCCCTCGGGGTCTTTCTGTTCTGTTTTTTACCCAGTCTAAACGCTGTTGTGATTTTAAATTCGTCTTCCTCCAAATCTTCCCAGCAGTCAGCAAACTCTTGTGTTAAAAACTCCATGAGATTGTCACCTTCGTTCTCTGGAATTAATCTCAATTTCAAATTTCTCTCTTTTCTCTGTAATTCCCACAAAGCCAGAGTTGCGTCATGCTCGTGCACCTTTTTGGCAATCGGTTCTAAGTTCTCTTGAGTCTCTCCAGCAATAGCTCTAGCTTCTTCCGCAATTTTACGTGTTGCAGAATTTTCCTGGACCAATTTGTTTATAGATTCTGTGTTCAGATCTAATCTTGCTGATAACTCTGTTAATTTTTGTGTATTTTCTGAGCTCTGCTTTGTTAGAGTCTCCAGGGATTGGTTTATCTTAAGTAAAGCTTGTGTCACAGCATCCATGGAGACAGCTGTCACTTTTTCTTGTCCTGTTATTCCTGTAGGTCCTGTAGGGGTTGCGCCTGTAATCGAGCCTCTCTTCTTTTGTTGCTGTTGCTGTTGCTGGTGCTGTTGTTGTTGTCTAGTCTTAGCTCTTGTGGCTATCTCTTCTAGTGGACCACTCATGTCCCAAGGTCGTTTCCCACGGGAACCGTTTCCGGATGGAAAATTCCACTGTCTTGAGCTATATCGGCCTTTACTTTACCCTCTAGGGGGAGCAAATCAAAATGTCCAGATACAGAGACAAAGAAAATGTCCAAATACAAAAAGAAAGAAAGAAAGTTTAAAACAAGTATATCAGGAGGCTTGTAAATATAAATTGCAGCAGTTTTCCAGTAGATACTGTCTCAGCCTACTCTGGTATACTGTAGCAAAAGAATCCAGGAACTTTGTATCACAATGTAACCTTCACAGGGAAAAGTCAGTTCAGTGCCCTATTGTCTTATTTAGCAGTCCGTTTCAGGTTATTGAGGCAGCAGAAATTTTTTTCTTTTAAATAGATCATGCAGTTACTAATGTCTCTTTTGCCTCCCCTCTGCCCTGCTAGCTAGAGGGGAGATCTAAAGTCCAAATGTCAGATTTAATTAATCAAAGGCAATGTCTCTTGCGGATGCAGCTTTAAAGTTTCGTTGCTTTCACTTTCATGCAGTCGGGGGAAGGCAGACTTCCTTAATTTTCACCTCCCCGTTTTCAGCCAAATTTCCAGACTTTAGTTTCAAATAGACGTTCAGTCTTACTCACGGGTTTTTTCAGTCCGAAATTTACAGGAAGGAATCGGCGCTCTCCGCTAATAGCGACGCGGCTTCACCCTGCGGGCTGGGTAGCGATTCTCAGCACCGCGCTCCCCCGATGTCGTTCCGGAGCCTTTAAAAAGGCTCTTTCTGCGGTAAAGGGGGGGCGCTCCTGGTGCCCACCGAATCTCCTCGTTCACAGGCTTCCGCGCCTGTGATTTTAGGGGTCCCCCGCTTGCCGTAGCGGGTCAGACCCGAACTCGCAGAGCAGTCCTCCTCCGGAGCTCGGAAAGAGGACCGCCATTAGCGCTGGCGCCGACCGGAAGTCACCCAGGGTCCTGATCTCTTGTGGCAGAGAGTTCCACCAGGCCGGGGCCAAGGCTGAAAAGGCCCTGGCCCTGGTCGAGGCCAGCCTAATCTCCCTGAAGCCCAGGACCTCTAACATTTTTTTATTTGCAGACTGTTAGATCCTCCGTGGAGAGGCGGTCCTAGGCTGTATTCATTCGTTTGGCCCAACGTGGGGCTCGTACCCATGACCCCAAGATTCAGAGTCTCAGCGCTCTGCCGCCTGAGCTACTCACACAGCTGCCCTCTTGTGCACCTCACCTCAAATTTGTCCGAATTGTGCATGCCTGGGATTGACTGCATGAGATGGGAGGTGGGGTGGTTCCCAAAGTCAGAGCTCAGGTAGCCAACGCGGAGCCGGCCCTCACTGCCTTTCAGGTCCTTGGGGTGCTCGTAAGGCGGCTTGTGGAGCACGTTGATCTAGCAAGGGGATTCAAGAAAGCCGGGTTACGGAAATGACATGGGGGTGGGGGACATGAGGCCACATCTTTGAAGTTGTTCCAATGTTACAAATATACATACCTTTGACTTGACAGCCCAAGAAAGACATGCAGAAAATCTATGCTTTAACCGACTCTCCTCATTCCGCCATTTGAACGAATTTGGGCTCCACCTCCCTCCATGAGCCAAGAAGCAGGAAGTCATGTAGGCAGCAGGAACAGGGCATCCCGCCAGAATTCCCCAAGCCTGAGAGCACATACACGGCACCCCACCGAGGGAGGGACCAAGGGGGCAACCATAGACATCTGCCAAGGCAGTTTAGCAAGGCAGGTGTTCTGAATGCCCATCTCCAGACAAGTCCAGTGGGAAAGGACGTGTCAAGAGTTTTATTGTTCTTTCAGTGATGGAGATTTAAGGGGTCTGATAAAGGGACCTCATAGTGAATGCATAACCCTTGTATACCCCTCCTCATTTGTGATGTGCTAGTGATGTAGTGATGATGTATCAACGATGCTGCTTGAAGTGTATTCTGGGGGGAAGAAGGAAGTTATAAAAGTTGACATTGCCCCATGCTCGGGGTTCTTACTCCTGGGCAGACCTGTGGTGCAACAGTAAGAATCATGGTCTACTGACCACTGTTTTGCTCCAAATTACCGGGCTGGGACTTCCTCCTTTTACTGACAGCATGGACCCATGGGGGACAAGTGCCCCGGTGAGCTAGGCTGTCAAGGAGTCACTCACCCTGGAATTTTTTCGCTTAACAGCCATTGGCGCCAATACAGAGCAGGCTTCCTAAACCTTGGCCCTCCAGCTGTTTTCAAACTACAGTGCCCATCATCCCTGACCACTAGACCTGCTAGCTAGGGACCATGGAGCTGTAGGCCAAAAGCATCAGGAGGGCCAAGGTTGAGGAAGCCTGATAGAGAGCTCTACCTCTCTTTCAAATCAGAGCCGGCAAAGGCGGTGGAGTTCCTGCGCGGGTGCCTCGAGGCGGTTGGAGGGTGGATGGCAGCTAACTGGTTGAGGTTGAATCCTGACAAGACTGAAGTTCTGTGGTGTGTGGGTGGGTGGGGGGGACTCCCTGGTCCTGAACGGGGCAACTGTGCCCCTGAAGGACCAGCTGCACAGTCTGGGGGTCATTTTGGACCCATGGAGGCACAGGTCTGTTCTGTGTCCAGGGCAGCTCTATCTGGGATGCAGGATAAGACCCTCCCTGCCCACGGACTCTCTTGCCAGAGTGGCGCATGCTCTTGTTATCTCCAGCTTTGACGACTGCAATGCGCTCTATGTGGGGCTACCTTACTGCAATTAATCCAGAATGTGGTAGCCAGACTGGGGGCTGTGAACAGCCGCAGAGACCACATAACACCAGTCTTGAAAGACCTGCATTGACTCCCAGTACGTTTCCGGGCACAATTCAAAGTGTTGGTGCTGACCTTGAAAGCCCTAAACAGCCCAGCAGATGAAACTTTCCTCTGGTTGTCAATATTAAGAGGATGCCAGCAAGATCAAGCCTTTCTGTAAAATAAAGGATTTAAATCCAGTCTGACTGAGACCACATACCACCGGTCCCAAGAGATCTGCTTTGGCTCCCAGTACGTTTCCAAGCACAATTCATAGTGTCGGTGCTGACCTTGAAAGCCCTCAATGGCCTCGGCCCAGTAGACCTGAAGGAGCATCTCCACCCCGGACACCGGGGTCCCTCTCCCGAGGGCCTTCTGGCGCTTCCCTCCCTGCAAGAAGCCAAGTTACAGGGAAGCAGGCAGAGGGCCTTCTCGTGGTGACGGCCGCCCTGTGGAACGCCCTTCCATCAGATGTCAAAGAAATAAGCAATTATCTCACTTTTAAAAGACATCTGAAGGCAGCCCTGTTTAGGGAAGTTTTTAAATATTTAATGCTGTCTTGTGTTTTTAATATTTGGTTGGCAGCCACCCAGAGTGGCTGAGGATACCCAGACAGATGGGCAGGGTAGAAATAATAAATTATTATATATTATTATATATCCAAAGCCAACATGAAAGCATTCAAACTCTGACGGAACGGAGCGGCGCACACCTCTTCACAGCATAGACCCACCTTGTCCAGGCAAAGGTTCCCATGTCTCTCGGCAATAGCCTTTCGGAAGCCGTGAGACAGTGGATACAGCATGCTGTGATGGGGGTGCACCGAAGGGAGCCGGTTCTTCTCCAGCTGGTCAGCCACAATACTGACAAGCTTCTTCATTCTCTCGTCGTAATCGGTCCAATCACAGACGATCTGAAAGGGGGCAAAGAAAACCAGGGTTCTAGATTCAGGTAGGTAGCCGTATTGGTCTGATGAAGTCAAAATATATATAAAAATTGTCCAGTAGTGCCTTAGAGACCAACAAAGTTTGTTCTTGGTATAAGCCAGGCACCCCAAGCCTTCGGCCCTCCAGATGTTTTAGACTACAATTCCCATCATCCCCGACCACTGGTCCTGTTAGCTAGGGATCATGGGAGTTGTAGGCCAAAACATCGGGGGGGGGGCGCAGGTTGGGGATGCCTGATATAAGCTTTTGTGTGCATGCACACTTCTTCAGATACACTGAAGCGGAAGTCCCCAGACCCTGATATACAGAGGGAGAAGTCCCCAGACCCTGCTATATAAGAGTAAGGAGAAGCCCCCAGACCCTGATATATAGTGGGAGGGTGAGTTGGGGTTTTTCTCCGAAGGGTAGTATGTGATAGGAATTTTATGGTTTTAGATATATAGTAATGTTCATAACTGCACATACATAGATCAGTACAAGAAGGCCGACCTGGAACCATTTTGATTCCTAAACTGACCAAATCCTTTCTCTGCAAGGTTAAAAATGGAAAAGCCTCCCCATTGTCTCTTCCTTTAATCTGTGTTTGAATAAGGTGTGAGCCTGTGACCTGGCCCAGGAAATAAGTATTTTAGCATTACAAAGGAATGGCCAGGCTCCCCAGAAAATCCAATCAAGTAACCTGCTAGACAGGAGATAAACAAGGAGAAGAGAAAAACAACATTTAAATTTCTGTGATGTAGGTGGGATGTATCTGAGGGGTGGTCTTAGGTTACACCCCTTCTGTGATGTATGCATAATGTTTCTGGGGGTGGTCCTGATCTAGAGAAGGGGAATTTCAAAAGTCTTTATAAGGCCTCGCAGGCCATTGTTCTGGGTCCTCTTCCTCTCCTGCGTGTGAGGGGGGTACCCTGTTGCAACAGATCAATAAAGATCAAGCTTACTAGCTGCTTTGCTTCTCAATATTCTCTGGTTGGCCTCTGTTATTTTCTCCTACCAATAGGGAACCTATGTAAGGACTCTATATGGGCTCTTGGATACCCCATAAGGGAAAAGGGCATATTTTTATTTACAACAGATGGCGACCACGCACGAAGGGACTTTTGGTTACCCGGATTCTGGAAACGAGGAAGGACTGGTTATCCAGCGTGCACCAGGCAGTTTGCCAGGAGGAATAACCAGTCTTCCATCGGTCCCAGGGTCTGGCAATAACTGGAGTTTCAGCGGGGCTAACCAGAGGAAGCAAATCTTGATCAGGCCGGCCTTAAAAAAACCAGTCAAGAGATCCCGGGATCACCAGGACAGCGCTTGCGAAGTGAGTATGAGTAGGAAAAATGGGTAGTGGGGTGGGATTCTGCAAACCACAGCAAACCTATACTTCTCAAATCCTTACTTCTTTCCTCACTTTAACTCTTGAAAAATTGCCTTCTCCTCCTTTCTGTCCCCTCGATCTCAACACCAGCCTTAGCCCTTCGGAGTATGCCCAGGCAAGGGTTGTGTGTGACTTCTTTCACTTAATTCTTTATGCCGACCTATTCCTTCGGAGTTTTGCCCAGAAAGGTCGTGCAATTTCTTCTGCACTGAAAACTATAATTCCCAAGACTATAACTCCCAGCGCAGCCGCACCTCTGCCATGGCAATCTTTGTTAGAAATGACCTGTGAACAGAGAACGCAAGGGCGCTGAATTCCTTTCCATCTTTCATATTCCAGAGTCTCAATCTGGCATTGCAAGTGTGCAAGCGTTCAGTAGGGACTCTGAGTTAGATTGTAAAAGGCAGGGAGGTTGCTGTGAGTTGTAGAATAGAGATTTGTCCAGGTATCCCCAGGTTTTTTCCCTTGGATCCCCAAGTTTTCCCCTCGGAGATTTGTCCAGGTATCCCCAAGTTTTCCCTTGGATCCCCAAGTTTTCCCCTCGGAGATTTGTCCAGGTTTCCCCAAGTTTTCCCCTCGGATCCCCAGGTTTTCCCCTCGGAGATTTGTCCAGGTATCCCCAGGTTTTTTCTCTTGGATCCCCAAGTTTTCCCCTCGGAGATTTGTCCAGGTATCCCCAAGTTTTCCCCTCGGATCCCCAGGTTTTTCCCCTCGGAGATTTGTCCAGGTATCCCCAGGTTTTTTCCCTTGGATCCCCAAGTTTTCCCCTCGGAGATTTGTCCAGGTTTCCCCAAGTTTTCCCCTCGGATCCCCAGGTTTTCCCCCTCGGAGATTTGTCCAGGTATCCCCAGGTTTTTCCCATCGGAGATTTGTCCAGGTATCCCCAAGTTTTTTTGTCCAGGTTTCCCCTTTTCCGGACCCTTCGGAGTTTTGCCCAGGTCCAAAACCCTTTTAATTGAAAATGGGTGCACCTCAGTCAAAAGAAAAATAGTCCCCAGACCCCTGGCGTGAAAGAAGCCCAGTTGGTGCTTACTTCCCGCCTGGACTCTGACAGTCCCCTTCAATTTGTGTTTAAGAAACGTTTTTCCTGTGTTTAAATTGTACTTAGGTAACATCCAGCAGCTGCTTATCTTAAATGTGCCATCTAAAATAAGAATGCAAGCTTGCTCCAAATTCTAAATCTAAGGAAGCCATGTTGAACCTTATCAGTCTTAAAAACAAGACAAAATGGAGAATGGAGTGTGCAAATGTTTATTTGAGAGAGGCTCTAAAAGAGTTTTCCTCCCAAGTGGTAAAATCCTGTATACGTGCTACTTGTGTTCTGAAAGGAGGATTACCCCACCTCCTTTCTCTAGTTTCAGTGGGGAGGGTGATTTTAAGTCTAATGGTAAATGTTGTGTTGTAACTTTTGAGTTTGTGAGTACATCTGTGTTCCAGTCTAAGTTAACCTAATGTTTCTAGTTAACCTAATGTTTCTGCTGCAAAAGCCTAGTTGAGCCAACTGCTCTCTCAAGCTAAAATGCAGTGTATGTATTTCATTAAGCATATGCCTATGAAAGTATGGTGTTCCTTCTAAGAAAAATATCTGAGTCCAGTTTTAACTTTGATCTGGTTGGACAGAAGAGTTATTGTAAGGCTCCTGATATCAGTCTCAATAAGATGTCCTGGCCTTTTTTCTTAGAAAATGCCCCCCCCCCTTGTTTCATTCTCTCTTTCAGGTTTTTTCCTTCTCCTTCTTATTCTGTGCCAGGTGTTGTAAATAAAAATATGCCCTTTTCCCTTATGGGGTATCCAAGAGCCCATATAGAGTCCTTACATAGGTTCCCTATTGGTAGGAGAAAATAACAGAGGCCAACCAGAGAATATTGAGAAGCAAAGCAGCTAGTAAGCTTGATCTTTATTGATCTGTTGCAACAGGGTACTCCCCTCACACGCAGGAGAGGAAGAGGACCCAGAACAATGGCCTGCGAGGCCTTATAAAGACTTTTGAAATTCCCCTTCTCTAGATCAGGACCACCCCCAGAAACATTATGCATACATCACAGAAGGGGTGTAACCTAAGACCACCCCTCAGATACATCCCACCTACATCACAGAAATTTAAATGTTGTTTTTCTCTTCTCCTTGTTTATCTCCTGTCTAGCAGGTTACTTGATTGGATTTTCTGGGGAGCCTGGCCATTCCTTTGTAATGCTAAAATACTTATTTCCTGGGCCAGGTCACAGGCTCACACCTTATTCAAACACAGATTAAAGGAAGAGACAATGGGGAGGCTTTTCCATTTTTAACCTTGCAGAGAAAGGATTTGGTCAGTTTAGGAATCAAAATGGTTCCTGTGCTGATCTATGTATGTGCAGTTATGAACATTACTATATATCTAAAACCATAAAATTCCTATCACAATATTCCCCCCTTTGGGGCTAGAATTTTTCTTAAAAATTATTGCCCCACAAATAATAACATCGGATGTTGTAAATGGATGTGTTTGTATAAATATATCATAAAAATAACACATGTTGCGTTTTGCTACTAAATTACTTGTGGCATTCTAACACTTTGGGAGAGACCATTTACTCAATAGTGTTCTATGCTTTACACCTAGCAGGAAGGTAAGGTCCACTAATGACTGAAAAGTGCAGTTTGCTTCCCCCCCGCCATTTTTGTGTTCTCAGGTGTCAAGGTAGCTCTTCTGAGGTCTCACACTGACATAGTGCTACAGCAACACATCCTGTCTGTTGAATCCCCTCAGGGCTTTCATTTAACCATGTCGCCTGGCATTCACCATAGCTGGCACAGGTTTGGGCATCTCGTGAGGGAGAGGTCTTCGCCTTGGCCTTTAGCTATGGGATTTTATTATAGGCTGTGGTCTCGCACTCGCACAATGGGAAGTTGCTCACTTGCACTTAAAGGACCAAAAAGCTAATTGCAGCCTGGATACACTTGCCCAATTCAAACTGAGTCCAATTTGAATTTATCTTGCCCCATGGTTCTCAACTCTTCAAACCAATCTGTTAAAGAAAACCATTCTTAAAAAGGGCACTTTGTCCAAATAAGTCAATTTAACTCTATAAGGGATCATTCCTGCTAAACTAAAGCATATCCACCTTCATGTACCTGGTGTTTTATGGATCCAGAAGTTTGTCCTTGGCAAAACGAGGTTTAACACATATTAAAATGGATAGGGAAAGATTGGCATAGTGTCAGGTGGGACAATGAAATGTGGTTATCTAAACATTGGACTACACAATAGTGTGAGCTATTAGAAAGTATAAAATGCATGAGAATTCTCCATTGGTGTGTAAGCAATAAGACATTAAACACAAAAACAGTTACACACAATATTCCCCCCTTTGTGGAAATTACACTGTCAGACACATTTCAACATTCTTACATAATAACACATAATACAAAAAAAAAAACTAATTAAATATCTGTTACATATCTTGACACAATTGTGATCTTTTACGTATGTATCTTTTGAATCCTGGAGCAGAGGCTTGAGGTTCAAGTGAAAAAATGTCCTTGCAATTCAACTCCTCCCCCCTTTGTCAGCCCCCCCCGTCAGTCTATAGCCTTTGAAAGAGATAACTGTGGGCACTTTGAAAACTCTGGTGTTGCAGGTCTTGTGAGTTGAGGGGTTGTTGCTGCTTTTCATCATTGCACATCTGTAGAAGTGATATCCTGTAAGGGGGCAGGGTTTTGGGGAGACTTAAACACACAGTTAGACAAGGATGGGGGAAAAGGCAAAAGGGATGTCCTTGAGTTTTCCGTGGGAAGCTGCAGATAATAACAATCTTAGTGGATTAAACATTTTATTCATTATCACATTTCCATATAATTACTGTTATTATCTGCTAAGTTTGTTTGCTTTCTTTCACTTAATAAAAAATTACTCCACATGTAGAGAAAGAGAACTGTAAAAAATACAAGAAAGGTTAAAAAATAAAAAGAAAGCAAAAAATTAGATTACCAGTTAGATGAAAATGGACTTGACACAAAGACATCAGATTCAGAAAATAACTATTATTAAATAGTACAAAGATATTATCAAAACCACACATATTACTACTGGACTGAAAAAAAAAATGGGAAACCAATGGGGGAAACTTAAAATTCACCATGTGCTATCCAATAAAAGAACTTCATGAGACTGACTTTCAACATGTGATGAACATGTCCCCAAAGTAAAACACACACACACACAAATGACCTATGAGGAACCAAAAATAAATAAATGCTAAGACACACAATTAATAAGCAACCTGAAGTAACCTGAAGTAATCTGTTTTGGCATTCTAACATCACAAATGAAAATAAAAGTGTTTCTTGATGTGACATCAGCTGTAATGTTAATAGCGGAATATTGGGAAATGAGTTAATGCCAATAAAAATGAATGGCAATTTAAAGTTGTGCAGGTACCTTGCACTAGCCAAAATGACAGAATTAGTAAGAAATGCTCAAACAATGTTTGGTTGTGCTTCGATTAACTTCATAGACATCATGGAGAAACTGATTAAATAAATGAAAACAGATTATTTGTAACTTAAAGTGTCAAAGGCACAAAGAGATGGAAGTTACTAATACAGCAGGGATTCAGACTTGTTTCACAGAACAGAAAGAAAGTTGCTGTTTGGCTTTAAGGGAAGAAAGACAAAAAGAAAAACAAATGCAATTACTTTTTATAGAGTATTTAAATCACTGTTTGCATCCCCTCATTATCATTTGTGCTGTGGGAGAAAAGAAAGGACACTCTGTTGAAAGGGAAAATTATTTCATGTGAGAGGTCTGTCAGGAAATGCTGTTCCTAAAATGCATAGGCATATACACACCTGTTGAAAGGGAAAATTATTTCATGTGAGAGGTCTGTCAGGAAATGCTGTTCCTAAAATGCATAGGCATACACACACACACACACACACACTGTTATAAAATCTACTCAAGAGAGGAACTCACAGTGGGAGTGCTTTGATATTACCTGTGAAAAGAATTTGACATGTCCAGTACTTAACTCTTTTGTATTAAGTAGCCCCTGGAGCAAAACACATTAAGGGTGATTTCCCTCAATGGCTATTTGGAAAGGTTTCTCCCTGCAGCACACCGCTCTCCAAACCTTCTCTCTCCCCCCTCCAATCTCTCTCTCTCTCTCGCTCTCTCTTTTTTTTTTTTAAAGCTGATCTAGCCTCTGTGCATGTGCAGAGTTCATGCCTCAGCAAACCTTTTATACCATTGAAAATGTTGCATCTTTTGGCTCAATTAGAATAAGGAAGGGAAAGGTAAGGAGTAGATTTTAAAAATATGGTTAGATTTTAAAACAAAAAAGAGAAACTCAGCAATTCAAGTATTCACCATTCAGCCCAAGCAAAGGAGTGCTTCCTTTATGTACAGGAAAGGGCTAATATCCCTCTGGCCATTCGCGGAACAATCAACCGCTCTCTTATTTATGAGTAAAAATGGCCAGAGAGTTAGAATTCATAGGATTATTTTATTTTATTTTTTTAACATTCTCAGTCATGGTCAAGGCTAATTCTACTTAACTATATGAATTTTTATGTGCTTAAACTTTGAGTAGACTTTTAAGTCTGATTTTTGTAAATAATAGACAAAATGATAAACACTAATCACTTAAATGCCTGATATCACCAGTTCTGCTTCAAACATCACGAGCAAATCTGGGCTGAATTTCAACACATCAGTTACAAATTGGGAAAGTTGAAAGGGACCTGGGGTCATCTAGTCCAACCCTAAAATACAGGGTTCATAGCAAGATTTGTACTACCAGAAACACACACATTCACCTCTCACCTTTAAAAACAAAGAGCAAATCTGGGCTGGATTTCAACTCATCAGCCACAAATTGGGAAAGTTGAAAGGGACCTGGGGTCATCTAGTCCAACCCTAAAATACAGGGTTCATAGCAAGATTTGTACTACCAGAGAGACACACACATACTTATGTACACAGACACAACTGGGGAAGAGACCACAAGCCATGCGCCTATCATGTACTATGGAAGAGGAAAATAAAAGTACCCAACCCTTTTAGCAGATCTTGAAGCTAGTTTGAGTGAGTGTTTACTTCCTTAGACTAAAGAGTGAAAGTTCCTAGATAAATTATCTTTAAAGACTGAAGTGAACATTTTTCCTAAGATAGGGAGAGGATCTCTTATAAAGCATAGTTAAAACAACCATAGATTTGATTTAAAAGGAATACAAAAGTGACAATTTTTCCTGAACTTGCAGAGGAATAGTAAGCCTAATCTATGCCCCCCCCCTTTGCAGTTTCCTTTAAAGGAAGCTTACTCGGGAGTAAATTTACCTGGCACAGAATAAGAAGGAGAAGGGGGAAAAAAACCAAAAAAAACCTGAAAGAGACAGAATGAAACAGGGGGGGGGGCATTTTCTAAGAAAAGAGGCCAGGACGTCTTATAGAGACTGATACCAGGAGCCTTACAATAACTCTTCTGTCCAACCAGATCAAAGTTAAAACTGGACTCAGATTTTCTTAGAAGGAACACCATACTTTCATAGGCATATGCTTAATGAAATACATACACTGCATTTTAGCTTGAGAGAGCAGTTGGCTCAACTAGGCTTTTGCAGCAGAAACATTAGGTTAACTTAGACTGGAACACAGGTGTACTCACAAACTCAAAAGTTACAACACAACATCATTTACCATTAGACTTAAAATCACCCTCCCCACTGAAACTAGAGAAAGGGGGTGGGGTAATCCTCCTTTCAGAACACAAGTAGCACGTATACAGGATTTTACCACTTGGGAGAAAAACTCTCTTTTAGAGCCTCTTTAACAAACATTTGCACACTTCATTCTCAATTTTTGTCTTGTTTAAAGACTGATAAGGTTCAACATGGCTTCCTTAGATTTAGAATTTGGAGCAAGCTTGCATTCTTATTTTAGATGGCACATTTAAGATAAGCAGCTGCTGGATGTTGCCTAAGTACAATTTAAACACAGGAAAAACGTTTCTTAAACACAAATTGAAGGGGACTGTCAGAGTCCAGGCGGGAAGTAAGCACCAACTGGGCTTCTTTCACGCCAGGGGTCTGGGGACTTTTTTTCTTTTGACTGAGGTGCACCCATTTTCAATTAAAAGGGGTTTGGACCTGGGCAAAACTCCGAAGGGTCCGGAAAAGGGGAAACCTGGTCAAAACTCCGAGGGGGAAAAACCTGGGGATACCTGGACAAATCTCCGAGGGGAAAATCCTGGGGATACCTGGACAAATCTCCGAGGGGAAAAACCTGGGGATACCTGGACAAATCTCCGAGGGGGAAAACCTGGGGATACCTGGACAAATCTCCGAGGGGAAAAACCTGGGGATCCGAGGGGAAAACTTGGGGATACCTGGACAAATCTCCGAGGGGAAAACTTGGGGATCCAAGAGAAAAAACCTGGGGATACCTGGACAAATCTCCGAGGGGAAAACCTGGGGATACCTGACTTAATCTCTATTCTACAACCCACAGCAACCTCCCTGCCTTTTACAATCTAACTCAGAGTCCCTACTGAACGCTTGCACACTTGCAATGCCAGATTGAGACTCTGGAATATGAAAGATGGAAAGGAATTCAGCGCCCTTGCGTTCTCTGTTCACAGGTCATTTCTAACAAAGATCGCCATGGCAGAGGTGCGGCTGCGCTGGGAGTTATAGTCTTGGGAATTATAGTTTTCAGTGCAGAAGAAATTGCACGACCTTTCTGGGCAAAACTCCGAAGGAATAGGTCGGCATAAAGAATTAAGTGAAAGAAGTCACACACAACCCTTGCCTGGGCATACTCCGAAGGGCTAAGGCTGGTGTTGAGATCGAGGGGACAGAAAGGAGGAGAAGGCAATTTTTCAAGAGTTAAAGTGAGGAAAGAAGTAAGGATTTGAGAAGTATAGGTTTGCTGTGGTTTGCAGAATCCCACCCCACTACCCATTTTTCCTACTCATACTCACTTCGCAAGCGCTGTCCTGGTGATCCCGGGATCTCTTGACTGGTTTTTTTAAGGCCGGCCTGATCAAGATTTGCTTCCTCTGGTTAGCCCCGCTGAAACTCCAGTTATTGCCAGACCCTGGGACCGATGGAAGACTGGTTATTCCTCCTGGCAAACTGCCTGGTGCGCGCTGGATAACCAGTCCTTCCTCGCTTCCAGAATCTGGGTAACCAAAAGTCCCTTCGTGCGTGGTCGCCATCTGTTGTAAATAAAAATATGCCCTTTTCCCTTATGGGGTATCCAAGAGCCCATATAGAGTCCTTACATAGGTTCCCTATTGGTAGGAGAAAATAACAGAGGCCAACCAGAGAATATTGAGAAGCAAAGCAGCTAGTAAGCTTGATCTTTATTGATCTGTTGCAACAGGGTACTCCCCTCACACGCAGGAGAGGAAGAGGACCCAGAACAATGGCCTGCGAGGCCTTATAAAGACTTTTGAAATTCCCCTTCTCTAGATCAGGACCACCCCCAGAAACATTATGCATACATCACAGAAGGGGTGTAACCTAAGACCACCCCTCAGATACATCCCACCTACATCACAGAAATTTAAATGTTGTTTTTCTCTTCTCCTTGTTTATCTCCTGTCTAGCAGGTTACTTGATTGGATTTTCTGGGGAGCCTGGCCATTCCTTTGTAATGCTAAAATACTTATTTCCTGGGCCAGGTCACAGGCTCACACCTTAGAATCATAGAATCATAGAATCATAGAATCATAGAGTTGGAAGAGACCACAAGGGCCATCGAGTCCAACCCCCTGCCAAGCAGGAAACACCATCAGAGCACTCCTGACATATGGTTGTCAAGCCTCTGCTTAAAGACCTCCAAAGTAGGAGACTCCACCACACTCCTTGGCAGCAAATTCCACTGTCGAACAGCTCTTACTGTCAGGAAGTTCTTCCGAATGTTTAGGTGGAATCTTCTTTCTTGTAGTTTGGATCCATTGCTCCGTGTCCGCTTCTCTGGAGCAGCAGAAAACAACCTTTCTCCCTCCTCTATGTGACATCCTTTTATATATTTGAACATGGCTAGCATATCACCCCTTAACCTCCTCTTCTCCAGGCTAAAAATGCCCAGCTCCCTTAGCCGTTCCTCATAAGGCATCGTTTCCAGGCCTTTGACCATTTTGGTTGCCCTCCTCTGGACACGTTCCAGTTTGTCAGTGTCCTTCTTGAATTGTGGTGCCCAGAACTGGACACAGTACTCCAGGTGTGGTCTGACCAGAGCAGAATACAGTGGCACTATTACTTCCCTTGATCTAGATGCTATACTCCTATTGATGCAGCCCAGAATTGCATTGGCTTTTTTAGCTGCCGCGTCACACTGTTGGCTCATGTCAAGTTTGTGGTCAACCAAGACTCCTAGATCCTTTTCACATGTACTGCTCTCAAGCCAGGTGTCACCCATCTTGTATTTGTGCCTCTCATTTTTTTTGCCCAAGTGCAATACTTTACATTTCTCCCTGTTAAAATTCATTTTGTTTGTTTTGGCCCAGTTTTCTAATCTGTCAAGGTCGTTTTTGTTCAGTTTCGGTTTCAGTTTCTGTTAATTGGTTCTCGTGGGAAACTTGCAGATTCTAGCTTCTCCAATTAACTCAAGCTGGTGTCAATTTACTCTTGGCAGAAAGCCCAGGTCTGCTTGACCTAGAAACTACTCACTCTGATTGGTTAACGAGCAGCACTCAACTCTGTTATCTAGGGATTGCTAGCACAGTTTGGTGTGAGGTGTGTTAGGAGTTAGAAGTGCTGTGTTTGGTTATGAGAGAGAGAGAAAGAGAAAGAAAGATAGGATTTATTTGCTTTTATTTGTATGCAGAAACTCTGCTGGTTTTATTTTTTCCTTTTAATAAATCCTGTAAATAGTTATTCTGAGTCTAGCTGACTAGTCATTACTGCCGCAACTAGCTTCTTCGCTGTGCAGGAAAACTCTGCTACGTTTGGGCTAAAGCCAGTAGGGCTATGCCTGACACTCCAAAGTTCCATGAGGTTATGGGCATTGTGCTGCCAGCCTGAGTTGCGGTGGTGTCAGCATCAACGGCGTTGGTTCCAGTAGTTCCAGAGGTTGTTGTTCCTGGCTGGTTCCTGACCGTGGTGAGCTGGTGACGCAGCGGACACAAGGACAACAGCTGCAGCGTGTGAGTGCTGGGTGCTGTGGTTCCTGTTTTCTCTCTCGGTGGTCGTGAGTAGCTGGTTCCGGGTTCCAGGGACATCGCTCTCAAGATGACCTCACAACCAGTTCAGATGGCTTTTGAGCGTCTGAATGACTCCAATTACTTGCTGTGGTCGGAACGCATGCAGGCAGTGCTGCAGAGGGATCGTCTCTGGCAAGTGGTGAGTAAGTTTCCTACGAAGCCTGATGATGAAGACCTCGATAGAGACCAAAGAGCAAGGGCCACAATTGTCTTAGGGCTGGAAGATTCCCAGTTGCCGTATGTGAGGGGAATCAAGACAGCTAGAGGTGTGTGGCAAGCACTTAAAGAACTCCATGTGCGTGAGACAGCGGTTTCCAAGCTGTTCATTCGCAAGGCATTGTACAAGGCAATGTTACAGCCTGGGGTTACAATGCAGGAACACCTACACAGTTTACAGTTAAAGTTTGCTGCGCTACAGGAAAGAGACTGTGCATTAGACCAGCAGGAGAAGGTGGCTATTATTTTGAGTTCTCTCCCGGAAAGCTGGGATAATTTAGTTTTGTCTCTAGAAGGCATGCAGGAGCGTGATTTATCAGTCAGTTATGTTACTGGGCGTTTGATTGAAGAATGGCAGAAGAGGCAAGAAAGGTTGTTGGCTGCAGAGGCTTCTACAGGTGGGCGGTTTGGAAGGAGTTCTCATGCCGTGCCAGAGGTGAAGCAAGAGCAGCGTACCGGTGAGGAGTCAGCGTTTGCTGTTAGGCGTTGTTTCCGATGTGGGTCTTCAGCGCATCTAAAACGACAATGTCCGGAGTTGGTCAAGTCTCAGTTGCCGGTGCAGGAGCAGAGACAAGATCAGCAGCAGCAGCAGCGGAAAAAGAAATCCTTCAAACAAAAACAGTCGGCTCAGCTGGTGACCGGCGAGGTCAAGATTGCTGATGAGAAACAAGCGGTCTGGGTGGTCGATTCGGGAGCATCTCGCCATATCGTGAATTCAGATGAATTGTTTGTTTCCAAGAACTCAGCACAGCGCAGCCAGGTGGCTCTAGCAGACGGAAGTACTTCCGAAGTGATTTCGGGGGGTGCAGTTTTTGTTCCTTGTCTTCGTGAATGCCTGCAAAATGTACTTTGTGTGCCGTCATTAAGGAGCAATCTGATGTCTGTAGATTGTTTGCTAAAAGCTGGGTTTAAAGTGCATTTTGAAGGAGACAGTTGCATTATTAAGAAGGCTGGTGAGATTTTAGGCACTGCTAAGTCAGAGGGAGGCTTGTTTTGGCTTAAAGCAGGATCTCAAGTTGCAGCAGTAGTCAGTAAATCTCAGCCTGCAGTGAATAACAAAGCTATACATGACAACTGTGTGCACTTATTGCATAGGAAAATGGGGCATGCTTGCTGGAAAAGTGTACTAAAAATGTCTGAATTGGCTGATGGGGGTAATTTAAAGAGTTGTAACAAGTACCTTGATTGTAATGTTTGTAAAAAGGTTAAAACCCACAGAGTCTCTTACCCCAGAAGTGACAGAGTTAGTGAGTCACCGCTACAGCTGGTTCACATGGACGTAATTGGTCCATTTGCTGTAAGCAGGGGTGGATCGCGTTTTTCACTAACAATTGTGGATGACGCCACGCGTTACTCCTGGGTTTTTCCCATGAAGAATAAGGGTGACGTGTTCACTAAGTTTAAAGGCTGGGTGGCATCTGTGGAAAGATTTCTGTCCATTAAACTCAAAAGGATTCAGACGGACAGAGGTGGCGAATTTATGTCAAATGCCTTTAGAGATTGGTTACAAAAGCGTGGCATTGGGCATAGAAAAACGAACGTTTTTTCCCCAGAGGAGAATGGCGTTGCAGAGCGAAAAAACAGATCTTTACAAGATATGATGTTTGCCATGCTTGATGATGCTGATTTACCCATGTCTTATTGGGGGGAGAGCATGCTCACCGCGTGTTATCTCCAAAACAGGCTCTTTCATCAAACAATAGGTACAACCCCGTACTTTAAATTGTTTCAGAAAAAACCTAAAATTGACCATTTGCATGTGTTTGGATCAAAAGCCTGGGTATTAATTCCGAAGCAAATGAGAAAGAAGGGAGATCCTAAGACCAAACAGCTAGTGTTTGTGGGTTACCAGGAGCTGGGAAAAGGTTTCCGCTTTGCTGAAGGGACGAATGGCATTGTGATCTCCAGGAATGCCAGTTTTTGTGAACATAGTGGCTGGGAGAGACTACATGCCAATACTGAGGTTTGGTTTGAACCTTCCCAGGAGCTCCATGACTCTGAAGGTAGACACAGAGAATCAGAGTCTGAGGGGGAGGAAAGTTCAGATAAGAGCTCTCAAGAAAGTGGAAGACCAGTTGCTAAGCAACAAAAGAGAGGTCATAGTTCTGAGGAGGAAAGTGGGTCAGAAGAAAAATTTTCTCCCAGAAGATCTAAAAGACCAAACAAAGGAGTGCCTCCAGTGCGTTTTTCCCCAGATACTGCAAATGTGTTTAGTGTAAGTGCAGAACCCAAGAGTTTTCAGGAGGTGTTAAAGTTACCAAAAGAGGAGGCAGAGCGCTGGAAACAGGCAATGGAGGAAGAGATGTCCTCTCTGAATGAGCACAAGGTTTTACACCAGTGGCAGCGCCTGAGGGGGCAAAGATTGTAGGCTGCAGGTGGGTGTACAAAAGACTTAGGCCCGGTTAGGACATATCTAGGGTTGGAAGTGTGCTGGGCCCAAGATGGCAGCTGTCTAATTAGTCAGCAGAACAAAGTTAAACAACTACTGACTACATACAGGATGCAGGATTGCAAAGGGGCAGCGGTGCCTATGGATCCAGGTTTCATAAAAACACTTCACATAGATGAGAGTCCTGAATTTGAACACCCTGATGTATATCACTCTGTAATTGGAAGTTTATTGTATCTAGCACAGTGGTCCAGACCTGATATTAGCTATGCAGTAGGCATATTAAGTAGATTGGTCTCAAAACCCACACTAAATGCCTGGAAAGGGGTAAAACAAGTTCTGAGGTATCTCAAACAGACAGTTGGCTATATGTTACAATTAAATTCTTCCGAGGACGAAATGTTGAGTTGTTACTGTGATAGTGACTGGGGAAATTTGCCAGATAGAAAATCTGTCACAGGACTAATCATAATGGTCGGTGGAGCTTTAATCAGCTGGCGGTCTCGCAAGCAAGACGTTGTAAGTGTGTCATCAACGGAATCAGAGTATGCCGCATTGAGTGAATTGTGCAACGAGGTGATTTATTTCAAGCATTTGTTAACAGATTTAAATGTAAATTGTGGAGAACCAGTACAAGTTTACATTGATAATCAAGCTTGTATAACATTAAGTAAAACAGAGGGTTTCAAATCGCGTTCCAAACATATCTCTGTAAAATACCAAAATGTACGTTGCTGTGTACAAGACAATGTAATCACCTGTACTTATGTGTCAAGTGAAGAAAATGTAGCAGATGTGTTAACTAAACCATTGGCAAAGGTAAAGAACAAGCGAATGTGCAAGGGTTTAGGTTTGCTGGAAAAATAATCTCCTACATAGGTGTATTTGGAGTTAATTGTTCAGCAGAATCTGTGAGGGGGTGTTCAGTTTCGGTTTCAGTTTCTGTTAATTGGTTCTCGTGGGAAACTTGCAGATTCTAGCTTCTCCAATTAACTCAAGCTGGTGTCAATTTACTCTTGGCAGAAAGCCCAGGTCTGCTTGACCTAGAAACTACTCACTCTGATTGGTTAACGAGCAGCACTCAACTCTGTTATCTAGGGATTGCTAGCACAGTTTGGTGTGAGGTGTGTTAGGAGTTAGAAGTGCTGTGTTTGGTTATGAGAGAGAGAGAAAGAGAAAGAAAGATAGGATTTATTTGCTTTTATTTGTATGCAGAAACTCTGCTGGTTTTATTTTTTCCTTTTAATAAATCCTGTAAATAGTTATTCTGAGTCTAGCTGACTAGTCATTACTGCCGCAACTAGCTTCTTCGCTGTGCAGGAAAACTCTGCTACGTTTGGGCTAAAGCCAGTAGGGCTATGCCTGACACTCCAAAGTTCCATGAGTTTTGAAGTGTGATCCTGTCCTCTGGGGTGTTAGCCACCCCTCCCAGTTTGGTGTCATCTGCAAATTTGATCAGGATGCCCTTGAGTCCATCATCCAAGTCGTTGATAAAGATGTTAAATAAGACCGGGCCCAAGACAGAACCCTGTGGCACCCCACTAGTCACTCTTCTTATTCAAACACAGATTAAAGGAAGAGACAATGGGGAGGCTTTTCCATTTTTAACCTTGCAGAGAAAGGATTTGGTCAGTTTAGGAATCAAAATGGTTCCTGTGCTGATCTATGTATGTGCAGTTATGAACATTACTATATATCTAAAACCATAAAATTCCTATCACACAGGTAAATTTACTCCCGAGTAAGCTTCCTTTAAAGGAAACTGCAAAGGGGGGGGGGCATAGATTAGGCTTACTATTCCTCTGCAAGTTCAGGAAAAATTGTCACTTTTGTATTCCTTTTAAATCAAATCTATGGTTGTTTTAACTATGCTTTATAAGAGATCCTCTCCCTATCTTAGGAAAAATGTTCACTTCAGTCTTTAAAGATAATTTATCTAGGAACTTTCACTCTTTAGTCTAAGGAAGTAAACACTCACTCAAACTAGCTTCAAGATCTGCTAAAAGGGTTGGGTACTTTTATTTTCCTCTTCCATAGTACATGATAGGCGCATGGCTTGTGGTCTCTTCCCCAGTTGTGTCTGTGTACATAAGTATGTGTGTGTCTCTCTGGTAGTACAAATCTTGCTATGAACCCTGTATTTTAGGGTTGGACTAGATGACCCCAGGTCCCTTTCAACTTTCCCAATTTGTGGCTGATGAGTTGAAATCCAGCCCAGATTTGCTCTTTGTTTTTAAAGGTGAGAGGTGAATGTGTGTGTTTCTGGTAGTACAAATCTTGCTATGAACCCTGTATTTTAGGGTTGGACTAGATGACCCCAGGTCCCTTTCAACTTTCCCAATTTGTAACTGATGTGTTGAAATTCAGCCCAGATTTGCTCGTGATGTTTGAAGCAGAACTGGTGATATCAGGCATTTAAGTGATTAGTGTTTATCATTTTGTCTATTATTTACAAAAATCAGACTTAAAAGTCTACTCAAAGTTTAAGCACATAAAAATTCATATAGTTAAGTAGAATTAGCCTTGACCATGACTGAGAATGTTAAAAAAATAAAATAAAATAATCCTATGAATTCTAACTCTCTGGCCATTTTTACTCATAAATAAGAGAGCGGTTGATTGTTCCGCGAATGGCCAGAGGGATATTAGCCCTTTCCTGTACATAAAGGAAGCACTCCTTTGCTTGGGCTGAATGGTGAATACTTGAATTGCTGAGTTTCTCTTTTTTGTTTTAAAATCTAACCATATTTTTAAAATCTACTCCTTACCTTTCCCTTCCTTATTCTAATTGAGCCAAAAGATGCAACATTTTCAATGGTATAAAAGGTTTGCTGAGGCATGAACTCTGCACATGCACAGAGGCTAGATCAGCTTTAAAAAAAAAAAAGAGAGAGCGAGAGAGAGAGAGAGATTGGAGGGGGGAGAGAGAAGGTTTGGAGAGCGGTGTGCTGCAGGGAGAAACCTTTCCAAATAGCCATTGAGGGAAATCACCCTTAATGTGTTTTGCTCCAGGGGCTACTTAATACAAAAGAGTTAAGTACTGGACATGTCAAATTCTTTTCACAGGTAATATCAAAGCACTCCCACTGTGAGTTCCTCTCTTGAGTAGATTTTATAACAGTGTGTGTGTGTGTGTGTGTGTGTATGCCTATGCATTTTAGGAACAGCATTTCCTGACAGACCTCTCACATGAAATAATTTTCCCTTTCAACAGGTGTGTATATGCCTATGCATTTTAGGAACAGCATTTCCTGACAGACCTCTCACATGAAATAATTTTCCCTTTCAACAGAGTGTCCTTTCTTTTCTCCCACAGCACAAATGATAATGAGGGGATGCAAACAGTGATTTAAATACTCTATAAAAAGTAATTGCATTTGTTTTTCTTTTTGTCTTTCTTCCCTTAAAGCCAAACAGCAACTTTCTTTCTGTTCTGTGAAACAAGTCTGAATCCCTGCTGTATTAGTAACTTCCATCTCTTTGTGCCTTTGACACTTTAAGTTACAAATAATCTGTTTTCATTTATTTAATCAGTTTCTCCATGATGTCTATGAAGTTAATCGAAGCACAACCAAACATTGTTTGAGCATTTCTTACTAATTCTGTCATTTTGGCTAGTGCAAGGTACCTGCACAACTTTAAATTGCCATTCATTTTTATTGGTATTAACTCATTTCCCAATATTCCGCTATTAACATTACAGCTGATGTCACATCAAGAAACACTTTTATTTTCATTTGTGATGTTAGAATGCCAAAACAGATTACTTCAGGTTACTTCAGGTTGCTTATTAATTGTGTGTCTTAGCATTTATTTATTTTTGGTTCCTCATAGGTCATTTGTGTGTGTGTGTGTTTTACTTTGGGGACATGTTCATCACATGTTGAAAGTCAGTTTCATGAAGTCCTTTTATTGGATAGCACATGGTGAATTTTAAGTTTTCCCCATTGTTTTCCCTTTTCCCCCCAGTCCAGTAGTAATCTGTGTGGTTTTGATAATATCTTTGTACTATTTAATAATAGTTATTTTCTGAATCTGATGTCTTTGTGTCAAGTCCATTTTCATCTAACTGGTAATCTAATTTTTTGCTTTCTTTTTATTTTTTAACCTTTGTATTTTTTACAGTTCTCTTTCTATACATGTGGAGTAATTTTTATTTTATAATATGAAAAGAACAACAACAACAAAAATTAAGTGAAGGAAAGCAAACAAACTTAGCAGATAATAACAGTAATTATGTGGAAATGTGATAATAATATTGAAATAAATAAAATGCTTAATGTGCTAAGATTTTTATTTATCTGCAGCTTCCCACGGAAAACTCAAGGACATCCCTTTTGCCTTTTCCCCCTTCCTTGTCTAACTGTGTTTAAGTCTCCCCAAAACCCTGCCCCCTTACAGGATATCACTTCTACAGATGTGCAATGATGAAAAGCAGCAACAACCCCTCAACTCACAAGACCTGCAACACCAGAGTTTTCAAAGTGCCCACAGTTATCTCTTTCAAAGGCTATAGACTGAGGGGGGAGTGGGGCTGACAAAGGGGGGAGGGGTTGAACTGACAAAGGGGGGAGGAGTTGAATTGCAAGGACATTTTTTCACTTGAACCTCAAGCCTCTGCTCCAGGATTCAAAAGATACATACGTAAAAGATCACAATTGTGTCAAGATATGCAACAGATATTGAATTATTTTGTTTTGTATTATGTCTTATTATGTAAGAATGTTGAAATGTGTCTGACAGTGTAATTTCCACAAAGGGGGGAATATTGTGTGTAACTGTTTTTATGTTTAATGTCTTATTGCTTACACACCAATGGAGAATTCTCATGCATTTTATACTTTCTAATAGCTCACACTATTGTGTAGTCCAATGTTTAGATATCCACAATTCGTTGTCCCACCTGGCACTATGCCAACCTTCCCTACCCATTTTAAAAAATGTGCTAAACCAAGGAGAAGCTTCTAAGAAACATGAGGGTGGATATGCTTTGGTTTAGCAGGAATGATTTCTTATAGACTTAAATTGACTTATTTGGACAACTGCCCTTGTTAAGAATGGTTTTCTTTAACAGATTGGTTTGAAGAGTTGAGAACCATGGGGCAAGATAAATTCAAATTGGACTCAGTTTGAATTGGGCAAGTGTATCCAGGCTGCAATTAGCTTTTGGTCCTTTAAGTGCAAGTGAGCAACTTCCCATTGTGCGAGTGCGAGACCACAGCCTATAATAAAATCCCATAGCTAAAGGCCAAGGCGAAGACCTCTCCCTCACGAGATGCCCAAAACCTGTGCCAGCTATGGTGAATGCCAGGCGACATGGTTAAATGAAAGCCCTGAGGGGATTCAACAGAAGGGATGTGTTGCTGTAGCACTATGTCAGTGTGAGACCACAGAAGAGCTACCTTGACACCTGAGAACACAAAAATGGCGGGGGGGGAAGCAAACTGCACTTTTCAGTCATTAGTGGACCTTACCTTCCTGCTAGGTGTAAAGCATAGAACACTATTGAGTAAATGGTCTCTCCCAAGGTGTTAAAATGCCACAAGTAATTTAGTAGCAAAACGCAACATGTGTTATTTTTATGATATATTTATACAAACACATCCATTTACAACATCCGATGTTATTATTTGTGGGGCAAAAATTTTTAAGAAAAATTCTAGCCCCAAAGGGGGGAATATTGTGATAGGAATTTTATGGTTTTAGATATATAGTTCTTCTGTTTCAGTAGCTGTCAAATTTTTCCCTAACACCTTAGTTTTTTGTTTGTTCAACTTGAAACCCGCCACCCGACCAAATTTCTGTATCAGTTCCAGAACTCTTTTTGTACTAGCTTCTGGCTCCTGTAATGTTAAAACCAAGTCATCTGCAAATGCTTTCAGTTTATATTGTTTCACTCCGACCCGTATTCCTTGTACCTGCCGATCCTTCCTTATCATGTTCAGCAAAACCTCCAGGACTGAGATAAACAATAAAGGGGACAGGGGGCACCCCTGACGTGTACCTTTTTCAATCTGAAGCTTTTCTGTCACCACATTGTTCACTATTGTTCACTAGATAGAGTTTTGCATGACTTTCTATGGGAAAGTGCACCTTGGTTTTGGAACACATTCAGTTTGAGAACCAAGGTACCACTGTATAATTAACTGGGGGGGGGAGAGAACATTTGTGTAAAAACCAGAAGCCTTTCTAATAGGTTTAACGGGTGAAGAAATACCAAGAGACCTAAAAAGACAGTGTATTCTATTTATGCCAGAATGTTCTTAGCCCGGATGTGGAAGGAAGAGAAGGTCCCAACAAAAGAAGAGTGGATTATCAAAATGACTGTGAAGATCAGACATCAAGATGATAGGAAATTTAAGCAAAGAAAAAAGTTAAAAGGACAAAATGGGGAAAATAATGAAGATGAAATGTGAAAAAGCATGGTGCAAAAACCTTAAGGATATAACCATCGTTAGTTCAAAGATGGCAAAATTAAGGGAGAATGAGATAGGCAGGAGAAGTAAATATTTAAAAAACCAGAAGAGGGAAGCTGGGGGAGATTGGGATTCATCTATGCTGTCTGCAAGAATGATGTTTGTGTTGAATATAAAATGCTAAAACTTAATAAAAACTATTTATATATATAAAAAAATTAAACAAGAATGGGAAAAATTTATTGAATACCTTAAAGATACATATTTAGAAATAATAATAATAATAATAATAATAATAATAATAATTGTATCCCGCCCTCCCTGGCCGAAACCGGTCTTAGGGCAGCTAACATCAAATATATAACATTAGTATAAAATCAAACAATAATTAAATTACCTCCTAAAAACAAATCGGGATCAAATTAAAATCGAATTAGATGGTTTTCCACAGGCAGGATTGATATAACATTGATGAAGCCAAAGTAGCAAATAAGGAAATGGAATAGAACGAATCATTGTAATTACATGCAAGAAAAGATGGCAAAATATGGAAACGGGGGGTGGGGGGTGGGGGAGAGTCCAAGGGGTTTGTATAATCCCAGTATTGTATATATTGAAAATGTTTGGAGTGTATGGAAATAAAATGATAAAATAAAAAAACTGAATAATAATAATAATAATAATAATAATAATAATAATAATAATAATAATAATAATAAAAATTATTTATATCCTGCCCTCCCCAGCCGAAGCCGGGCTCAGGGCGGCTAACAACAATCAAAATAGTCCAACATTTTAAAACATTCATTATAAAATTAATTAAATCAAATTAAAATCAAATTAATGGCAACCATCAAGCAAAATTCTGTGCAGGTTGCCAGAGGAGGGAGTCAGTCTGCGCCCTGACCAAAGGCCTGGTGGAACAGCTCTGTCTTGCAGGCCCTACGGAAGGATGTCAGGTCCCACAGGGCCCTAGTCTCTTGTGACAGAGCGTTCCACCAGATTGGAGCCGCAGCCGAGAAGGCCCTGGCTCTAGTTGAGGCCAACCTAACCTCTCTGTGACCTGGGATCTTTAGGGTGTTTTTATTTGCAGACCGTAAATTTCTCTGTGGGACATACCAGGAGAGGCAGTCCCATAGGTACGAGGGTCCTAGGCCGTATAGGGCTTTAAAGGTTAAAACCAGCACCTTAAACCTGATCCTGTACTCCACCGGGAGCCAGTGCAGCTGGTACAGCACCGGATGGATATGATCTCGCAGCAAAGACCCCGTAAGGAGTCTCGCCGCAGCATTCTGCACCCGCTGGAGTTTCTGGGTCAGTCTCAAGGGCAGCCCCACGTAGAGCGAGTTACAATAATCCAGTCTGGAGGTGACCGTCGCGTGGATCACAGTGGCTAGGTCAGGGTGAGAGAGATAAGGAGCCAACTGCTTAGCTTGGCGGAGATGAAAAAATGCCGCCTTTGTTATAGCTGTAATCTGCGCCTCCATGGAAAGGGAGGTGTCGAAGATTACACCCAAACTCTTAACGGACGATGCTGGCACTAATTGCACCCATGCAAGAGATGGGAGTTGCCCCCTCAATCCCATATCGCTCCGTCCCAGCCAGAGGACCTCTGTCTTCGAAGGATTTAACTTCAACCGGCTCCCACGTAACCATCCAGCCACAGCTTCCAGACATCTGGTCAGTGTATCTGGGGCCGAGTAAGGATGGCCATCCATCAACAGATAGAGTTGGGTGTCATCGGCATACTGATGGCAACCCAGCCAAAAACTCCGGACAAGCTGGGCGAGGGGGCGCATAAAGATGTTAAAAAGCATCGGGGAGAGTATCGCACTCTGAGGCACTCCACACACCAAGGAGTGGCGCGATGACAATTCCCCCCCCAAGCGCCACCCTCTGTCCCCGACCGGAGAGAAACGAGCGCAGCCATTGAAGGACTGTGCCCTGGATCCCCACGTCGGCAAGGCGGTGGTCCAGAAGTTCGTGATCGACCATGTCGAAGGCTGCTGACAGGTCTAGAAGAATCAGCAGCCCCGACCCGCCTCGATCCAGCTGCCTGCGGAGATCATCTGTTAGGGCGACCAGAGCCGTCTCGGTCCCATGACCAGCGCGGAAGCCGGACTGGAATGGATCGAGAGCAGATGTTTCATCCAGAAACCTACCAAGCTGTTCAGCAACCGCTCTCTCAATCACCTTACCCAGGAATGGAAGATTCGAAACCGGGCGGTAATTGGATAGATCTAAAGGATCTAATGATGTTTTCTTTAAGAGCAGACACACCACTGCCTCCTTCAGTTCCCCTGGGAATATCCCAGTGCCAAGGGACAAATTGATGATATCCCCCAGGGGGGCCCGCACCTCGTCTGGGCACGCTCTAATCAGCCAGGACGGGCACGGGTCAAGAGGACAGGTGGTGGGCTTTCCAGCTCGGAGGAGTCTGTCCACATCGGCTGGGGATATCCGGTCAAAGTGGTCCAATACTGGACCCGAGGACAGTCGAGGGGCCTCCAGTTCCTTTATTGTATCCAAATTGGCTGGGAGGTCATGGCGGAGCAACAGGACCTTCTCCGCAAAAAAGCTCGCAAATGCCTCGCAGCTGTGTGTCGAATTGTTATTTAAATTTGGCTGTCCTTCAAGGGACAAAAAATAAAATAAAAATAAAAATAAAAAATAAAAAAACCTAAAAGAAAAAGAGAAAGTGCTTTATCCACAAGAGGAGAGCTTTCCCACAGGCACCAGACCAGCGCATGAGGAGTAATAATAATTATTAACAACAGCAACAATAATTTATTATTTATACCCAGCCACTCTGGGCGGCTTCCAGCAAAAGATTAAAATACAGTAAGGAGGAGCTCTTTCAATCTATTTTCCCCATGGCTTTGGAAGCTCACCTGATGGCCTCCTTGTAGTGCATGAGGGCCTCCTGG
The DNA here is from genome assembly GCF_964188305.1 of Podarcis bocagei. Classification (NCBI taxonomy): domain Eukaryota; kingdom Metazoa; phylum Chordata; class Lepidosauria; order Squamata; family Lacertidae; genus Podarcis; species Podarcis bocagei. Next base: position 69,820,134 of record NC_138131.1, read on the forward strand.
AGCTTCCCCTGCTGTTGCAAAACACTGGCTAAATTTGAATGCGCAGCTGCAAACTCCGGGAAGACCTGCGGGGAAGAAGCTCACTCTTAGTTTCCCTGAGAAGCATTCTAAAGAGACGGAGGCTGCTCTTTGAGGCTCAAAGGTTGTGGGCGTGAAATAAATCCTCATTTGGATTGACTTGCAAAAATTAAGGAGGAGGAGGAACCTATGGACTGCCTTTTTAGCATGCATAGGAAATACTGTTGGGAGATCAGACTGTCAAATGACCAATGCCATATTTTAAAGAGCCCCTCTTTGATGCTCAAATGTGGCAGGGGCTGGCTGCAAAATAAATCACCGTTTGGAATGATTTGTGGTAATGATAATAATAATAATAATAATAATAATAATAATAATAATAATAATAATAATGGGCCTATGAACTGCCTTTTTCGTACGCATAGGAAATACTGTTAGAAAATAAGACTGTCAGGGGATCAAGCTCAGCCGACACAGAGAACAGCATGTGCCCAGCTTTTATTTCAATTTCTGTACCGTTCCTTAACACCTTGCATTGTTCTTCTGATGAAAAAGCAGATTTTTGGTCATTCCAGGAGGCCTAGGAATATAAAAAGGGGGACAGACCCTCTTCCTTCCAAAAGGGACTTATTGGACCATGCTTTGTCGAGCCTCAAAATGCTACTTCACTTTCACTTCTTCACCATTATTTCCGTTATTGATCAAGAAAAATTTGATCGGCGATTTTTAAAAAGACCCAGACTAGGAGTCCAGGGTACGCATGCCTAACCCTTATATGTCAATTTAATTGTTGTAATTCTCCACGCACGTACCTCAAGAGCTTTCCGGTAGAGGCGGACAGCCTCCTCGATATTCCCTTGTTCTCGCTTGATGTTCGCCAGGTTATTAAGAGAATCCGCGTGAGTCGGACATAAACGGAGAGCTGTATTGTAGCATTCCTCGGCTTCGGCAACCTTCGAAACACAAAACAGAGTTTTTACACGAATATTAGTATGTCTTTCACAGGAGCCCAAAAGGCTGCTCTGTGATGTGATGGCTGGATTGAGGTTTGATACGGCCCCTCAGCTCCTGACGGTAACTTGGTATTAGAGCGGTTCATAAAAAACTCTTTTTTTGAAAATGCCTGCTCCAAAGTTCTTCTCTTACCAACAGTAGAGATTATATAGCTATATCTGGAATGGCATGCATATCAGTTAATATCTTTTATATATATATGCCAGCTGTCCTTTGTCAACAACCAATTGTTGCTGTTTTTTATATTGAATATATGCTATATGGTAACTGTTGCACCTCATAGGTAACTCAAGCCTTCTGCACGTCACAAAAGATGTATTTTATCAAAGTCATTGTTGAACTGAAATACAATTAAGAAGTATATTAATAGTGAAATGCAATTAAGAAGAAGCATATTAACAGTAAAACCCCACAATTGTTGAGCCTTTTTTAAGGATTTGACCCCAGAGGTGCTGACCTTTTTTTAGGATTAAAGTTCTTGAGCTTTTTTGGGGGAAGTTTTGCCCTAGTAAATAAACCGCCACGAGGGCCGGATTAAATCGACCAGAGGGCCAGATTAGGCCCCTGAACTGGACTTTGGACATGCCTGGTCTAAAAGAACATTGGGAAAATTTAAATTCTTTGGCAGGATAGCAGGAAATATGACAAAACCAATGCATTTTGAGATCTAGGAGAGATGGGTGGAAGGCCCCCAAAGTGGACTTTGGACATGCTTGGTTTAGGGGAACATAAATACAAGAGCAGACTAATCCGATTCAAACTCTCTTTCCCGCACACTTACCGTCTTTTGCAAGATGTATTTAAGGAAGACAGTAAGGGAAATGGTTTTGGTCATACTAAATCAAAATTAAGAGACAGAGTTGCTAGATAGTAAAAGAAAATCATTGCCAAAAACGTATAAGAATGGCATACAAAGGATGAAGAAGTTAAGTCGGTTATGATTAAATGGGCTCAAGATTTTGGTCATAACATTGAATTAGATAAGTGGGAAAGATTATGGGCAAAAACAATTTATTGAATGTACAGCACTAATTAAAAATTTAATGAAGGTGACGTATAGGTGGTATTTGACGCCGACTAAACTTGCTAAAATATATATAACTCAAGATAAGGCACGCTAGAAATGCAAGGAGAAGGAAGGGAATTTCGTCCATAGGTGGTGGATGTGCACTAAAGTCAAAGTCTACTGGGATATGATTTACAAAGAATTGAAAAAGATCTTTAAATATACTGTTATTAAAAAAACCAGAGGCTAATTTTTGAAAGTGATTTACAAATGCTAAAGTAAATTGTTTTAAGTAGAGTAAGAAGGTAAATAGGGCGATATATGTTCAGGTAGGCAGCTGTGGTGGTCTAACGCAGTTGAAATATATAAAAAATATATAAATTGTCCAGTAGCACATTGCAGACCAACTCAGTTTGGTCTTGGTAGAAGCTTTTGTATCTGAAGAATTGGACCTGCATACAAAAAATTATACCAAGAAGAAGCCAAGTTTAGCAAGCCCTGTTTAGGGAAGCTTTTAATGTTTGACGGACTATTGTATTTTAATATTTTGTCGCCAAGAGTGGCTGGGGAAACCCAGCCAGATAGGCGGGGTATAAATTTTATTATTATTATTATTATTATTATTATTATTATTATTATTATTATTATTATTATTATTATTATTATTATCATCATCATCATCATCAGGTGCTACTGGACAATTTTTAAAGGGTGATATAGAAATGCTAAGAGGATCGTGACTGCTTAAGAAAGCCAGGGAGTGGGAGCGGGGGAAGGGGGAGGGGAGTCGACGCTTGGTATGAGCAAAGTTGTATGTGACGATATGACAAAGGAAAAAATAAAAGAGGACTTCTTCTAGGTTCTGTACCCCAAATCCCCCCCCCAAAGAGCCCAATTTCGAGGTCACCATCATCCGGAAGGCTTTTTTCAGCAAACCCTCTGACATACAGAAAGCAAAAGGGACCGGTTTCATTTTCTTTTTTTAATTTTTATTTTATTTATAACATAGTCCACAACAACTCATACATACAAACAGACCCACCACCATTGACTAATTATCAAAATTAAACTCCTATCCCCTTACACAAAGAAAACATAACATAAAAATAAAAGACTTTATTCTGTTAAATGGCCGCCTTATTTACCTCTTGTATACTATTTCTTTTGTATGGGATTATTACAATTTTTCCTAATTATGACTTAAACCACAAAGTCTCCTGTAGAAATTAATTGAAACAAGTCCAAGTGTATATTTTGGGGCACTGTTTGGTAAAGTATTCTCTGCATTTTCCCCATTCCTTTTGGAATTCTTGTCTGGGTTGTGCCCTAATTGTCTCTGTTAATCTGGCCAATTCAGCATGGGGTAAAAGCCTAAGAAAAAGCTAAACAACTTCAATCCTAAAAAAAGTTCAACAATTTAAACCCTAAGAAAAGAGCTCAACAACTTCAATCCTTAAAAAAAGTAAACAACTTTGGTCGGCCCTTATGGCCCTTCACTTCATCAAATCTGGCCCTCTTTGAAAAAAGTTTGGACACCACTGCCTAATAGGAAAGTTTCTGTATTTTTTTTTCACAGGCCCACCAGAAATGTATAAGTGTCCCTTCTTCTTTACTGCACCTCCAGCACAGTTTTTTTGTTTTATACATTTTAGCTATTTTGGCAGGTGTTAAGTACCATCTATAAAACATCTTTTATATAGATGTTCCCCCCACCCCAAGGCAAAAGGGACCAGTTTCTTACGCTGCCTTTCTCTTTCAGCGCGTTGGCCAGGTTGCAGTAGGCGTCAGGGAAGTGGGGCTGGAGCTCAATGGCCCTCTTGTAGGTATCGATTGCCAGATCGATCAGCCCCTGTTCGTAATACACACATGCCAGGTTGCCGTGGACAACAGCGTGGTTGGGACTCAGGCTCAGGGCCCGTAGGTAGGCTGCAACGGCTCTGAAATGAGATCAAGGACTGGTTCAGTTTCATTGTCACCAGGGTGGATAAAAATCTGTTTTTTAAAAAATAAAATGCTTTGGGAGGACGATTAAGAGGATCGAGGCGGGCCGGGACTGCTGATTCTTTTAGATTTGTTAGCGGCCTTCGACATGGTCGATCACAAACTTTTGGACCACCGCCTTGCCAACGTGGGGATTCAGGGCACAGTCAGACAATGGCTGTGCTCCTTTATCTCAGGTCGGGGACAGAGGGTGGCGCTAGGGAGGGAGTTGTCGCTGCGGCACTCCTTGTTGTGTGGAGTGCCGCAGGGCACAATCCTTTCCCAGATGCTTTTCAATATCTTTATGCGCCCCCTTGCCCAGATTGTCCGGAGTTTAGGGCTGAGTTGTCGTCAATATGCTGATGACACCCAACTTTATCTGTCAATGGACTCGGCCCCAGACACACTGACCAGATGCTTGGAAGCCGTGGCTGGGTGGCTGCGTGGGAGCCAGTTGAAGTTAAATCCTTCGAAGACAGAGGTCCTCTGGCTGGGTCAGGACAACATGGGGTTGGGGGGCCAACTCCCATCTCTTGTGGGGGCGCAATTAGTGCCAGAGCCTTCTGTCAAGAGCTTGGGTGTAACCTTCGATGCCTCTCTTTCCATGGAGGCACAGGTTGCAGCCACAGCAAAGGTGGCATTTTTCCACCTCCGCCGTATTAAGGAATTGGTTCCTTACCTTTCTCGCCCTGATCTGGCCAGTGATCCATGCGATGGTCACCTCCAGGCTTGATTATTTTAACTCGCTCTATGCTTAGACTCACTCTGACACCCTATATGGGATTTGGTATATAAATTTTCCCGTGGCTTTTTTTGCTGGCCCATGTAGCACCAGCATGGATAGCTGGCTTGGGTGAATAGCTGATGTTTCCTCCCTTTGTAGTCTTGATGAGGCTGCATTTTAAGCTGTATTTTAATTAACTGGGGTTTTTTTCTATTCTATTTTATTGTAATTTATATTTGGTGTTAGCCGCCCTGAGCCCAGCCCTGGCCAGTGAGAGCGGGGTAGAAATAAATAAATAAATAAATAATTCGGGGAAGAATTATTTGTTTTAAGTTTTTCATGTGTGCGAAAACTCAGTCCAAGTTTTTCTTGGGGAAAAAATGTTTCAGCACATCAGTTAAGCAACATGGATACATATGCTACCATGTTACTGTTTTAGTGAAATAAATTGCTTAAATTGTTATGAAGGAAATGTTTCTTTTCTCCTTCCAATCAAGTACAGCAGAAAAGTTGTTCAAATAAAAAGTGTTCACTTATTAAAACTCACCATCATTTCGTCACAATCGGGCTGTATATAGCAGAACCAAATCATTTTGATATAACTGTAGAAAAGACTCTGAAGTTAGGATTCCAAAAAGGAAACCTGCCTCCGTTTGTCAATATTAAGAGGATGCCAGCAAGGCTGAACCTTCCGGTAAAAGGGGGATTTAAATCAAGTCTTATGGATTTGGGATTTAAATCAATTTGCTTTAAATAAAATCAACCCTCTAGGCAACAATGGGAGTTAGTTTGGGTATGGGTGCAACCACTAAACTGAGAATATAAGACGTAATGTGATTATACGCAAAACCAATAAAAAACATTTATATAAAAAAGAGAATATAAGCTCTATGCCTATTTGCTTACCTGTCAAATATACGCGCCTCCTTCAAGACGTTCCCCAGATTAATGTAAGCATCCAGGAAGTTGGGGTCCAGGGTCACCGCCTGAAAATATTTAAGATAATAGATTTTTGTTACTAATACAGTCATACCTCAGGTTGAAGTAGCTGCGGGTTAAGCATTTTCGGGTTGTGCTCCGTGGCGACCTAGAAGTAACAGAGCGCGTTACTTCCGGGTTCTGCAGCTTGCGCACGTGCAGACACTCAAAATGATGCCACACGCATCTACGGAAGCAGCAAATTGTGACCCGAGCATGTTCGCTTCAGGATGCGAACGGGGCCCCGGAACGGATCCCGTTCGCATCCAGAGGTACCACTGTATAACAGCATGGTTACTTTTAAATAAGTGGGTCAACTTTGACCTAGGCTGCCTCCTACCTACCTTCCTACCTTATCGATCTACCGACTTTATCTTATTATCTATCTACTTGCCTACCTATCTTATCTATCTATCTATCTATCTATCTATCTATCTACCTACCCTATCTATCAAATCTATCTACCTACCTACCATCTAATCCAGGTGTGGCCCAACTTGGCCCTCCAACCCCCATCATCCCTACCTAACAGGACCAGTGGTCAGGGACAATGTGAGTTGTAGTCCCAAAACAGCTGGAGGGCCAGGTTTGGCCATGCCTGAATCTATCTACCTACTCAATCAATCAATCTAACTAATCTATCTATCCATCTACCAACCTTTCTTATATATGTATCTATCTAATCTACCTACCTAATCTATCTATCTAATCTAATCTAATCTAATCTAACTATCTATCATCTATCTAATCCAGTGTTTCCCAACCTTTTTTGGGCAAAGGCACACTTGTTTGATGAAAAAAATCTCGAGGCACACCACCATTACAGCCCCGTGACGTCAGCGCGCAGCGTCACTTGAGCTCCTTCTCCTGCTCGTTCAGGGCCGCAGTGGCGTAGCGTGGGTTGTCAGCAGGTTGTCAGCACCCGGGACAATGCAAGTAATTTGCGCCCCCTAACCCGTGGATTTGCGCCCCCTAACACTAACCCCCAGATGTTGCGCCCGGTGTGGCCGGCCCCCCCTGCACCCCCCACGCTAGGCCACTGATCCATAGCTAAAAGCAGAAGTCGACAAATGTGTCCTGTTTTTTGCTCTTCAAAATGTGGCAACCCGAAGACCCCCAGGGACCGTCCAACCAGCCTAGGAAGTGTGCTCTGGTCGCGGGGGAGGAGACACGAGGCATTGCCATCCACACCTGGAATTGAGGAGGAGCTGGAAAGGTCCTTTGGTTTCACACCCAGGACCCATTTTTTCTCTCTTCTTTTGAGAAAGGGGTGGGAAACGGGATTTGGAGGGCGCATGTGTGCGTGTAGCTGAGCTCCAGTTGCTCTGGGCATTTCTGGACGGGGCCGGTAGCGTCTCTCCTAACCCCTCCCCACCCCGGTCTCCAGCCCCCCCCCCCGCCCAAAGGCTTCCCCCTACCTGGCCAAAGTTCCACCCGAAGCTGGAGATGCGGTTCGCGCTGCCCACGAAGAGGACGCCGAACTCGGAGAGGACGTATTCCTTGCGCTCAGCGCAGCGGCGCAGCTAGCCGCTCAGGGGCCCGGGGCGGCGCGCGCGTCCTGCAGCCAGGGGCGAGTGCCATGGGGGCGAGCCATGGCAGGGCGCGCTGCGTGGAGCCTCGCTGCAGCCTCCCCCTCAGCTGTAGGGAGGCTGAGGCGGTGGGCAGAGGCCAGAGCGGAGCTTGCGGGCAGTTCGCCCGCAGACGCATGGCTCAGGCACGCTGCAGGCACCGAGGTGTGGCGCCCAGTGCCCCCCGCCTCGCCTAGCTACCAGTGGCATAGGAAGGGGTCTGCGGTGGGTGCGGGGCTGAAAGGACAGACAAGGCTCCAGCAACCACCCCCACCGCCAAGTCCGCCGGTCCTGCAATCCCTTGCACGCTGACTTGGAAGTACAGTGGTACCTCGGGTTACATACGCTTCAGGTTACAGACTCCGCTAACCCAGAAATAGTACCTCGGGAGGGGCAGAGAGCTGCGAGTGCGCCCCCCGCAGATGTTGCGCCCAGTGCGGCCGGCCCCCCCTGCACCCCCCACGCTACGCCACTGCAGGGCCGGGTCGCCGCCGTGAGGGAAGGGCGCCGGGGCGCTGCTGCTGCTGCTGCTGCCGCCGCCGCTCCCGGCAGGCATGGGCCCAGCTGAGGCGGCGGCGGCTGTTGTGGTGGTGGCGGCGATAGCGGGCGGAGGAGGGAGCGGCGGCGGGGCCGAGGTAGCCGGCGGCGGCGGGGGAGGCGGCGGCGGTGGAGCAGGAGGGCGGCCGAGGCCGGTGAGGGAGTAGGGTTGCCCGGGGCTTGAGGAGCAGTCGCCGGGAGTTGCTGCTGCTGTTGCTGCTGCTGCCCGGACATGCCGGCCACCTCCTTGTCCGCTGTCTCGCGCTCCTCCCTTTTGCGCGCGCTGCCCCACCGCCGCCCCATTGGCCGGGTCCTGTCAGCTGATCCTGTGTTATTTCCTATGTGTGTGTGTGAGGGGAGAATGGAGAGAGAAACCTCGGCACCACCACCGCGGAGCCGCCCCCGGCTCGACGCGGATCCTCGCCGCCGCCGCCCCGCCTCTCGCCGCCCGACTCGCCCGCCTCCCTCCCACGGCACACCAGGCAATCTCTCGCGGCACACTAGTGTGCCGCGGAACACCGGTTGGGAAACACTGATCTAATCTATCTATGCAAGGAATATCAACTGTACGAGAAATGGTACCAACTAATGGTACTAACAGGACACCGGAGGCCCATTGCAGCTGAAAAAATGCCTCCAGTTTTAATATAAAAAAGAATGGGAAACGTTTACTGCATATTGACAAAAGCAGTGCACACAGGTTAATACATTAGCAGGATTAATTTTTTTAAAAAACCCCACCTGTAATGGTTAAATTTAAAGTAGAATCATAGAATCATACAGCTGGAATAGACCACAAGGGCCATCGAGTCCAACCCTCTGCCAAGCAGGAAACACCATCAGAGCACTCCTGACATATGGTTGTCAAGCCTCTGCTAACTGGGACTTTTCTCTTGCTTTTCTTTTGTGCAAATACCCCCTTCCCCCTGTACCTACCTACCTCTCGACCCTCCCAAGGCCTGCTACCTGAAAGCCATCGAGACCCAACCCAACTTTGCTGTGGCATGGAGTAACCTCGGCTGTGTGTTCAATGCGCAAGGGGAAATCTGGCTGGCGATTCATCACTTTGAGAAGGTAACTGTTACAGAGTTTCTGGGCTCTAGATGGGAAGGCCTGGAAAAATAATGATAATGATAACAATCCAATATAAGCCCCATTAATTGGGCTAGTAGCGTTCTCTCTTCTTCTGTTAAATAATGTTTTATTAATTTTTCATTAATCACAATCCATTAGAAGCCCCATTAATTGGGTTAGTAGCGTTCTCTCTTCTTCTTTTAAAGAATTTATTATTTTCATTCATAGCAATCTGATTTAAGCCCTATTAATTGGGCAAGTGGCATTCTCTTTGTAAATTATTTTTTCATTAATTTTTTCATTAATAACAATCCCATATGAGCCCCATTAATTGGGCTAGTGACATTCTCTTTTTAAATTATTTTTTATTAATTTTTTTATTAATAACAATCAAATATAAGCCACATTAATTGGGCTAGTAGCATTCTCTCTTCTTTTAAATATTTTTTTATCATTTCTTTCATGAATAACCTGATCTAAGCCCCATTAATTGGGCAAGTAGCATTCTCTTTTGAAATATTTTTTTACTAATTTTTTTCATTCATAACAATCCAATTTAAGCCCCATTGGGCTAGTTGCATTCTTGCTGCCGTCGTTGCAGACATAAGAAGTCTTATACCTAGTGAGAAGGCTTCTGGCTTTTTTGACAAATGTATTTTCAAACATTTTCTTTAAATTCATCATATATTATTTCCCAGAAAGCCTTGACCAATGTCACATAATAACAGATGCATATTAGTATATCGCTGCTTCGCAAGATGTTGCAGGGCTGAATGAAGTGGTTTGTAATAACACTGTCAAAATTGGATGCAATTTTTAAATATATACAGTGGTACCTCGTTTTACATAGACTTCAGGTTATACACTCCGCTAACCCAGAAATCGTGCTTCAGGTTAAGAACTTTGCTTCAGGATGAGAACAGAAATCGTGCTCTGGCGGCTCAATGGTAGCAGGAGGCCCCATTAGCTAAAGTTCAGGTTAAGAACAATTTCAGGTTAGCAAAGAAGGAAAACTACCCAAGACTTTCTTTTCAATGACGAAAAACTGTAATCTAATTGATGTTTGGAGACTTAGACATCCACTGGAGAAACAGTTTACATTTTATTCGGAACCAAATCAGTCAATGTCAAGAATAGATCAAATTTGGGTCTCGAATGAACTAACTCCAAGAATTCGGCAAATTGAAATTCAGCCAAGAGTAATTTCAGACCACAGTCCAATAAAATTGGAAATTAAAGGTTATGAAGAAAGATCATTTAGATGGAGAATTAACGATTACCTCTTGGGTGATCAAAAAATCATACAAGAGGCGCAAAAGAAGTTGATGGAATATTTTATGGACAATGCCAATAAGTCAGGTAAATGGCTCGCGTGGCAAATTAAGAAAAGAAAGGAACAAAACATAATCAACAAAATTATTGTGGATGGAGAAGAGATTGAGAACCCGAAAGGCATTAGAAAAGGATTCTTGGACTTTTATAATCATTTGTACAGCAACAGAGAAAAGAACAATTTGAAGAGAATAGAAAGATATTTAAAAGAAAAAAAGGTGCAAAAGATCCCGACAGAAAAGAAAGACAGACTGAATGCCCCAATTGAGAATGAGGAAATAATAGAGGTCATAAAAGAATTGAAAAAAGGAAAGGCTCCAGGACCAGATGGATTTACAGCCAGTTATTACAAAGAATTGAGGCACACCCTGACGGTACCACTGAAAGAAGTTATGAATAATATTTTGAAGGAAAAAGATATTCTGGAAACTTGGAAAGAAGCCTTCATCATACTTATTCCCAAGCAAGATTCTGATTTAACACACGATCTCATTGTTAAACACAGACTATAAGATTTTTGCTGGAATATTAGCAAAAAGATTAAAAAAGGTATTGAGAGAATTTATTCACGATGATCAAGCAGGGTTTCTTCCAGGCAGGCAGATGAAACATAATGTGAGAAATATAATAAATGTTTTGTAATATCTGTCTGCTAGGAATGAGAAACAAGCTATACTAATGTTTGTAGATGCGGAGAAGGCATTTGATAATACAGTGGTGCCTCGCAAGACGAAATTAATTCATTCCGCAAGTTTTTTCTTCTTGCGAGTTTTTCGTCTTGCGAAGCACCGTTTCCCATAGGAATGCATTGAAAATCAATTAATGCGTTCCTATGGAAACCGCTTTCAAGGCTGGCGGTGCGGAGAAGGGCTTTTCTCCCCACCGCAAGCCTTCAGGACAGATACGGGAACAGAGGGGAAGGGGCGCAGCGCTTCTCCTCTGTTCCCGGGGCTTGCGGTGGGAGGAGGGTTTTTCCTCCCCACCGCCAACATTCAGAACAGCATTCTGAATGTTGGCGGTGGGAAGGAAAACCCTCCTCCCACCGCAAGTCTTCAGGACAGCCACCCGAAGGCTGGCGCGGGGAGAAGGTCTCTCCGCCCCACCGCCAGCCTTCGGAGAGCCTTCCGAAGCCTGGCGGCGGGAGGAGGTCTCTCCGCCCCACCGCCAGGCTTCGGAGCAGCCTTCTGAAGGCTGGCGGTGGGGCGGAGAGACCTTCTCCCGCCGCCAGGCTTCGGAGCAGCCTTCTGAAGGCTGGCGGTGGGGCAGAGAGACCTCCTCCCGCCGCCAGGCTTCGGAGCATCCTTCCGAAGCCTGGCGGCGGGAGGAGGTTTCTCCACCCCACCGCCAGGCTTCAGAGCAGCCTTCCAAAGGCTGGCGGCGGGAGGAGGTCTCCACACCACCGCCAGCCTTCGGAGGAGGTCCGAGGACAGTGGGGAAGACGTGCTGCGCTTCCCCGCTGTCCCGGAGATTTCCCTATGGGCTTTCGTCTTGCGAAGGAAGCCCATAGGGAAATTCGTTTTGCGAAGCGCCTCCAAAACGGAAAACCCTTTCGTCTAGCGGGTTTTCCGTCTTGCGAGGCATTCGTCTTGCGAGGCACCACTGTATATCATGGGAATTTGTGTTAAAAAATTTAGAATTTATGGAAGTGGGGAACGATTTCTATAATGGAATAAGGGCGATTTATACAGAGCAAAGAGCTAAATTGATTGTGAATAATGTAATAACAGAAGAAGTGAAGATATGGAAGGGTATAAGACAGGGTTGTCCTCTCTCGCCACTGTTATTCATAATGGTTCTGGAAGTCCTCTTGAGTGCAATTAGACGAAATGAATTAATAAAAGGGGTGACAGTAGGTCAAAACGAATATAAAGTTAAAGCCTTTGCTGATGACCTGGTAATAACGATAGAAGATCCTTTAAAGAGTTTAAATGTGGAGATGGAATTTGGCAAGGTGGCCGGGTTTATATTAAATGTGGGAACCAGTTGACGGAAACCAGCCGTCATTTTGGGGTGCAAGGCAAAGAAAAAACACACACAAAGGCAAATGTCTCCATGGACGGAGGGCAAAAAAGCTCCTTCCTCTCTCTCCTCCGATTTTATTATCCTTTGTTCTCTCCAGCCGCATGGCAGCATTCCAATGTCTCACGTTACCTCATCCGGTCAAGCTTTAACCCACCCACAAACCATATAGGGTTACAGTGCCCAGAGGGGAGAACCTAACTCCTTATAGGGTCAATACATTCTAATACATTGTAAGCTCAGAGTGCTGGTCACCGAGGTCAGCAAGGCACCAGGTGGCACTACAAGCCTTTTCCATGACTTCCTGGCTCCCACATGCCCTCTTTCTTTATTTATTTAATCAGAGTCATATATGTCAGTACCAATACGGTTATATCGAGCGCGATAGGCGACTCTTGTGAGACCGGAAGCGGGCCGCGGACTGGAGAACCATGCAGTACATACAGAAATTAAAGAAGGAATACATTGTATACAGCAACACAAAATAATGCAAATAACTACTATAATGATCACTAAAATCAATAAATGTCGAAGCCAACTTCCATCCGGAAGCCAAGAATATAACCATGCCCATGGATCAACGGAAGGAGGGGGGGCAAACGGATTGTGGGCTACCATGGTTTCCATATGGTCGATTGTCGCAGATATGCTGACATTATTATCAGGAATAAACATGCAACAGTGAGAATGAACAAGCGCACAAACTCCTCCTTTTGAAGCTAAAATCACATTCAAAGTATAACGATTCTGTAAAACCACTTCTCTCATTGCAGACACCTCCTGGTTGAGTTCCTTCAAAGCTTTTATGGTATCATTGAATAATCCTTCAGTCCAATTTGCTAGCCGATGGAGGTCCCTATAGTTCATTGCTGCACCCACCGAGGGCAGCAAGGCCCGAGAGACCTGGGTACCGATATATTGATTTATGGGTGAATTTACCTCCCGACGATTTCGTAGTCTAAGAGAAGATGGTAACTTATCAACCTTATACAACAACGGAACCACGAGACCCAATGTACATGTGCCTGTGAGGTTTCGAGGAATGGCTTTGTATGCTTTTTCGCCACAAAGCAACCATAACTCTCTTTGGAGTAAATAGCTGATATTACTACTCTGTTGGGACCAATTAAAGGCTTCAGTAAATAAGGAACTGATATGAAATTGCTCATCTGTGGCATTTGCTAAGCCAGGGATAGAAGAATTCAGACTCCAATTTGCATGGTAGGTTTCTTTCCTAGTTTTTAGCCATGCACTGGTATCGCTTCTAAAGCACTGAGATTGGTCACTGTATGTTCCTGTAAGAGAACAAGAGCTATTAAACATGAATTTCAATGTATATTGACAGTTTGGATATATGCCCCATGATTCTTTCCCCTCTTTAATTTGAAAACAAATGGGGGCAGGCTCATGGAGGGTCAATTGTACTGGAGGCCAAAAAGTTTGCTTAGGGGATATAATATCAGTAAATTGAAAAGATCCATTGACAGGCACGCCATGAAGCATTATGCCTGAATGACTGGCAAAGGGCGGCATGTGCATACATAACCAACATTTAGAAGCATGCAATAAACTGGTAAACTTAATCATATCTTGTACAAAAATATTATTCCTCCATATCTTTTGATAATTTTCTCCCCTAAAAGTCTTATTCAACAATGCTGTTCTTATAGTTCGAGAGTGGCTGAGCCGTGGATACTGCCAGCCAGAGTAGGATTCAGGCGACAGCTGCTTGCCAGCCGATAAGGTGAAATATGGTGGCTGCAACTGGATTGTGTCGTCTGCTTCTCATCCTTGTATAATGATGCAGCAAAAGATGGCAAGGCAAATGGTTAGGAAGGCACTTCTGTAGTTGAAGGGACTCGCCATGGCCGCACGCATCGAGCTGGAACCCACAAAGGCTTGTCCTCGACGTCCACTGCCGCGTACCCTCGTCCCCACGTGATCAGCGGAACAGGTCCATGCCACGCGGGATCAGGCAAGCGTCGGTACACCACCAAGGGGCGGGGGAGTGCCTCCTCCTTCCTAAAATGCAATTCCGCGGGAGTATGGGTCCTATTATGTGGATATAAAAGATGGTTAAGTACAAAAAGAACTTGGTGAACAGCCGAAGGGATATCTGCCGTTGGTATGCTTCGGCCGCCAAGCTGTTTAAGCAATAGTGTTTTGAACGTCAGGTGTGCTCTTTCCACTATAGCTTGACCTGTGGAGTTAAAGGGTATGCCATGAGTTAATTTCACATTCCACAACATACAAAATTCCGAAAATGTTTTAGAAATATATGCTGGACCATTATCAGTTTTGATACGCGCAGGTTTACCCATGACTGAGAAACAGCGGATAGTGTGCTGAATGACATGCCGAGCTGTTTCCCCCCTCATGGGCGTAGCCCATATGAATCCAGAGTGGGTGTCCACCGTGAGGTGAACCTTGGAGAGTGGAGCCAACACAGGTGTGTGTGTGACATCCATCTGCCAACACGCCAATGCAGACGTGCCCCTAGGATTGACAGCATCAAAAGGAATGGCCAGCTGAGATTTAGAACAAGAAGCACATTGGGAAACTATATCCCTTGCTTGGGCCAAAGGAATAGAAAAATGCTTTGCCAATGCTTTCGCAGGAAGGTGAAAGGTGTTATGACCTAGTATAGGGTCAGAAAAGAGAGAAAAGGTAGAAATGTCCCTCAGAGCCACATCTGCTCTTGCATTGCCCTCTGCTAAATACCCTGGGTGTGATGTGTGGGAGCGAAGATGTGCAACATAATAAGATAACTCTCTGTGCTGAAGTAAGGCCTGCAGGCCAAGAAACAAGGAAAACAAGTCAGAATCCAAGGAAGGAGTTATATAAGATATTGGTAAACTAGCAAAAAGGCGATATACATACTGAGTATCCACAATAAGATTGAAAGGTTGAGTAGGAAAGGATTGAAAGGCAAGAATCACAGCTGCTAGCTCAGCTCACTGGGCAGAAGACTGTGGAGGGGTATATAAACATTTCCATTTTCCTCCCTCCTCCCATGTCACCACCCCCCTACTTCTTGTTCTATCCATGAAGAGGGTTAGTGCAGAGGGGAGAGGTGTGAGAGACAAGGGGGTAGCCAAACATAGGTGACCTGTGTCAGAAATGTCAAACGGTCATCCTTTGGAGGGTTAAAAATGATGACACCTATAAAATCAGCTAAAGCAATTTGCACGTGAACGTCCTTTGATAACAATGTCTGATGTGGATTCAATTACTGAATAAATGTTCTTCGGTGGGGTATGTGGTAGATGTAACCATTCTATAATGCAGATAGTCTTCTTCTTGTTCCGCCTGAGCATATAAAATTCCTGTTGGCAACGATGTAGCAAATACGGCCAGGTGCAGCTCGTGTGCAGCACCTCTAGGTGGCGCATGTGGAAAGGTTTCAATGCTTCACCCACAAAATGTTGACAAAGTGTAGGGGAGTTCCGCATGCCTTGAGGACAATCCACTGATAACGTTGCGAATCGTGATATACTGGCAATGTAAAAGCAAACTGTTCCTTGTCTGCTGGAGCCAGTGGGATGAAGATGGTTCAATGTGGCCGAAAGTCAATTGTTCAGAGATAAGCTGTTCAGAAACAGGATGGTGCCATTGCTGCGGATTTTTCTTTTGGTGGAGGCCACCGTTCTACCCACACTGAGGTATCGGTGATCCTGGTTCGCCACGCTGGAAACGTTGTATCGGTGGCTACAGGCTGGTTTTCATTGAGCGCTGCTGCTAGCAGATGAATCTTGTGGGTGGCTGTATCACCAGACTGACAAATGCGAAGCATGGCTGCTGTGTCTGTGGCAGGATTGTGTATTATCGGTCTTAACGCAACCTTACAATCCTCTTTGGCATATTCAAAGGCCAATTGTTTGATAATTATTTGTTTGGCTTCAGGATTTTCAATTTGTCTACTCACTGCTGTAATCAGCCTGTCCATAAAGGAAGAATATGATTCTCTTGCCTCTTGCCTGATTGAACCCCACCTTGATTGAATACTGGTGGGTTCTGGGATTTTTCTCATTGCTTGTTGAGCAGCAAGAGCAGTATCCCTCAATAAAATCTGCAGCAGTGTGGCTTGTACTGAAGCCTGAGCAAAGGGCCCACGGCCCATCATAGCATCCATCACATCTGCGAGGGTAATATTAGGATTATTCCCTCTTGCTTGTTGCAGTAAGGCAGGAGCATAACCATGACAGGCGATTTCCCATTCATGAGCAAATAATACACCAGCTGATGGAGGTAAAACTGTACGTGCCAAAAGCTTGATGTCATCTGGAACCAACAGCTGGGCTAATGTGGCTTCCAAAAGAGCCTGTGTGAATGGTGCTTGCAGTCCATTTGTCCTGACTGACAATTGGAGCTCTTTCAAGATTTTAAAGTCAAAAGGTTGGTGCTGGGCTTGAGTTCCTGCTGGAGCACCAGCAGGGGGCACAATAACAGGGAATGCCATGGTATCCTGAGATAAGGAACAGGCAAGGGCTGCACGTTGAAAGGGGGTAGCTGGTTCTGCTGCTGAAAGAGCAGGGTCATTTCCAGCCAGACCACGATATTTTTGCAGGATTGGGTCCTCTAGTGAGGAACTATAATCTGGAGGCTTGGGTTCTGGAGCTGCTGGCAGGGCAAGGATTGGAACAAACTCTAACACAGCAGACTGGATTAAAGAAGCTGGAGGTTGTGATGGCAATGCAGCCAGGGAGATATTTTTTGGTGATAAAGAGCCCATAGCGTAATGAACCTTGCACCATGCATTTAAAATCCGAGTACTGATGCTGGGGAGCTCATGAAAATGTTCACCAATCTTGTCCCAAAGTTTCAGTTCCCAAGTCCCATTTGCAATTACACCCAAGTCCCAGGGAGAATGTTCATCAATGGCCAGAATGAGCTGTATCAAATCACCCTCGGGAACTTCCAGTTTGTTGGAGGAGAGGAGAAATTTTAAGTCTTTTAAAAATTTCTGTTGGGGAGTAGTCAAAGAGCTGCCCATTTTTCAAAAATCAATATAATAGAAGGGATCGAACTCACCGGGATCTTTTTTAAAGATGTAGAGCGCTTTGCAATCCTTGCCGGACGTAGTGAGTCGATGATAACCACTGCTTGGATCAAAAATCCTCTCAGTTTCTTTTAAAATCCTCTTAGTCTGCCTCAGACTGTTTGCTTCCAGTTGCTTCTT
The DNA here is from genome assembly GCF_964188305.1 of Podarcis bocagei. NCBI lineage: Eukaryota > Metazoa > Chordata > Lepidosauria > Squamata > Lacertidae > Podarcis > Podarcis bocagei. Next base: position 69,837,563 of record NC_138131.1, read on the forward strand.
TTTTCCCTTTTAAAAACCTCAGCCGTATCCTTTTATTCTGCCTCAGAGAGGGCACCACTTGTGGGAACCAGTTGACGGAAACCAGCCGTCATTTTGGGGTGCAAGGCAAAGAAAAAACACACACAAAGGCAAATGTCTCCATGGACGGAGGGCAAAAAAGCTCCTTCCTCTCTCTCCTCCGATTTTATTATCCTTTGTTCTCTCCAGCCGCATGGCTGCATTCCAATGTCTCACGTTACCTCATCCGGTCAAGCTTTAACCCACCCACAAACCATATAGGGTTACAGTGCCCAGAGGGGGGAACCTAACTCCTTATAGGGTCAATACATTCTAATACATTGTAAGCTCAGAGTGCTGGTCACCGAGGTCAGCAAGGCACCAGGTGGCACTACAAGCCTTTTCCATGACTTCCTGGCTCCCACAATTAAATAAGAAAAAAACCAAAGTAATGATTAAGAATATGGACCAAAGTGCAATAGAAGTAATGCAACGAGAATCAGGGATTGAAGTGGCGAAGAAGGTAAAATATCTGGGAATATGGTTAACTCCAAGAAATATTGATTTATTTCAAAACAACTATATACCGGTGTGGAACAGAATCAAAAAAGTTTTGTAAGTTTGGGGAAGGATGAAACTTTCTTTTTGGGGTAGAATCTCAACGATCAAAATGAGTGTGCTTCCAAAGATGTTATTTTTGTTCCAAATGATTCCTATAATTAGGGGGACAACGACTTTCAAAGAGTGGCAAATTCAAGATATATCTGGCAGGGCAAAAAGCCAAGAATACAATGTAAGTTATTGACAGATGCAAAGGAAAGAGGAGGCTTTGCGCTGCCAGATTTGAAATTATATTATGAAGCGTCTTGTCTCTGCTGGTTAAGGGAATGGATAAAATTAAAAAAACAATAAACTGTTAGAGTTAGAAGGATTTGATAATAGATTTGGGTGGCACGTGTATTTGTGGTTGGAGAAGAAGAAAAGTCACAAGGGTTTTGAGAATCACATTTTCAGGAGCTCCATAATAGAAATATGGGATAGGTGTAAAAATATATTAGAACCCAAAGTTCCACACTGGTTGTCTCCATTAGAGGTTATGAGTGTAAAGAAAATCAATATGAGAGGGAATTGGATCACTTACGGAGAGCTAATAATTAAAGAAGGGGGGAAATGGAAAATGAAGCCATATGAACAAGTAAAAGAACATGTGTTTGATTGGTTGCATTATTTTCAGGTAAATGAAATGTTTAAAAAGGATTTAAAAGAGTGGATATACGGAAAAAGAATCGAAATTTCAAATAGAGATGATAAACAATGATTATAAGATATTGTCAAAAATGTATAAAATGTTGTTGGATTGGCAAACGATGGACGAGGAGGTAAAGTCGGTTATGATACATTGGGCCAGAGACTTTGGTTATAATATACAATTGGCTGACTGGGAAAAATATTATGAAAATGGAAAAAGGAAAATATTATGAAAATGGTATATAGATGGTACATAACACCGGTTAAGTTAGCAAAAATGTTCAAAACATGTAATAAGTGTTGGAAATGTAAAGAAAAAGAAGGATCTTTTTTCCATATGTGGTGGGAATGTAAGAAGGTAAAGGGTTTCTGGGAAATGATATATAATGAGTTGAAGAAGATGCTTAAATACACATTTGTAAGGAAACCAGAAGCCTTTTTGTTAGGAATAACTGGAAGAGAGATAAATAGAAAGGATTACAAACTTTTCCAATACGCAGTAACAGCGGCAAGAATATTAATGGCCCAAAAATGGAAACAAGAGGAGCTACCGACCCTTGAAGAGTGGAGAATGAAACTTATGGACTATGCAGAACTGGATAAACTGACTGGGAAGATTAGATATCAATGGGATCACAAGTTCATCGAGGACTCGGGAAAGTTTACAGATTATCGGAAAAGCATATGTGACGAACAGACAACGCTAGTGGGATTTAAAGAGGCTTTGTGAAAGTTAAAGATGTATTGTAAAAAAGAAATAGAACTGAAAGGATAATATTAAATGGCAATATAAATTTAGAGAATGCATAAAAATAGAAAATATGGATTGGTGGAAAAGCTTGTGGAAGTCCAAAAAGTTGAAATTTGTGAATACTGTTTGGGATGGCGAATTTGTAAATAGGAAAATTTAATAAAAATTATTATTATTATTTAAAAAAAGAACAATTTCAGGTTAAGAACAGACCTCCGGAACGAATTAAGTACTTAACCCAAGCTACCACTGTATAATATTTTTTTAGTTTTCACAAAAAACCAAATCATTAAATTAAATAATATTTTTTAAAAAAACAACTGTATACACAATCAATGTTAATCCCACATTATGGGATTATTTGACTTGCCTCCCCTGGTTCCTTTGTATTATCATCATTCATTATCATCACTGGAGAGCCAGTGTGGTGTAGTGGTTAAGAGCGGTAGACTCATAATCTGGGGAACCGGGTTCGCGTCTCCACTCCTCCACATGCAGCTGCTGGGTGACCTTGGGCCAGTCACACTTCTCTGACGTCTCTCAGCCCCACTCACCTCACAGAGTGTTTGTTGTGGGGAAGGAAGGGAAAGGAGAATGTTAGCCGCTTTGAGATTCCTTAAAGGGAGTGAAAGGCGGGATATCAAATCCAAACTCTTCTTCTTCTTCAATAAAATCATCATCACTAATTTAAGGTTATCAGATTTTTTTTCAATGAGTCCGGGGATACTTTTCAACTTAAATGGATTTTGTATGGGGACTGATTTGTAAATCCGGGGACTGTCCTTACTCCAGAGGAGGGCAACCAAAATGGTCAAAGGCCTGGAAACGATGCCTTATGAGGAACGGCTAAGGGAGCTGGGCATGTTTAGCCTGGAGAAGAGGAGGTTAAGGGGTGATATGATAGCCATGTTCAAATATAGAAAAGTATGTCACATAGAGGAGGGAGAAAGGTTGTTTTCTGCTGCTCCAGAGAAGCGGACACGGAGCAATGGATCCAAACTACAAGAAAGAAGATTCCACCTAAACATTAGGAAGAACTTCCTGACAGTAAGAGCTGTTTGACAGTGGAATTTGCTGCCAAGGAGTGTGGTGGAGTCTCCTTCTTTGGAGGTCTTTAAGCAGAGGCTTGACAACCATATGTCAGGAGTGCTCTGATGGTGTTTCCTGCTTGGCAGGGGGTTGGACTCGATGGCCCTTGTGGTCTATTCCAGCTGTATGATTCTATGATTCTACTTTAAATTTAACCATTACAGGTGGGTTTTTTAAAAAAAATTAATCCTGCTAATGTATTAACCTGTGTGCACTGCTTTTGTCAATATGCAATAAACGTTTCCCATTCTTTTTTATATTAAAACTGGAGGCATTTTTTCAGCTGCAATGGGCCTCCGGTGTCCTGTTAGTACATTAGTTGGTACCATTTCTCGTACAGTTGATATTCCTTGCATAGATAGATTAGATAGATGATAGATAGTTAGATTAGATTAGATTAGATTAGATTAGATTAGATTAGATACATTAGGTAGGTAGATTAGATAGATACATATATAAGAAAGGTTGGTAGATGGATAGATAGATTAGTTAGATTGATTGATTGAGTAGGTAGATAGATTCAGGCATGGCCAAACCTGGCCCTCCAGCTGTTTTGGGACTACAACTCACATTGTCCCTGACCACTGGTCCTGTTAGGTAGGGATGATGGGGGTTGGAGGGCCAAGTTGGGCCACACCTGGATTAGATGGTAGGTAGGTAGATAGATTTGATAGATAGGGTAGGTAGATAGATAGATAGATAGATAGATAGATAAGATAGGTAGGCAAGTAGATAGATAATAAGATAAAGTCGGTAGATCGATAAGGTAGGAAGGTAGGTAGGAGGCAGCCTAGGTCAAAGTTGACCCACTTATTTAAAAGTAACCATGCTGTTATACAGTGGTACCTCTGGATGCGAACGGGATCCGTTCCGGGGCCCCGTTCGCATCCTGAAGCGAACATGCTCGGGTCACAATTTGCTGCTTCCGTAGATGCGTGTGGCATCATTTTGAGTGTCTGCACGTGCGCAAGCTGCAGAACCCGGAAGTAACGGGCTCTGTTACTTCTAGGTCGCCACGGAGCACAACCCGAAAATGCTTAACCCGCAGCTACTTCAACCTGAGGTATGACTGTATTAGTAACAAAAATCTATTATCTTAAATATTTTCAGGCGGTGACCCTGGACCCCAACTTCCTGGATGCTTACATTAATCTGGGGAACGTCTTGAAGGAGGCGCGTATATTTGACAGGTAAGCAAATAGGCATAGAGCTTATATTCTCTTTTTTATATAAATGTTTTTTATTGGTTTTGCGTATAATCACATTACGTCTTATATTCTCAGTTTAGTGGTTGCACCCATACCCAAACTAACTCCCATTGTTGCCTAGAGGGTTGATTTTATTTAAAGCAAATTGATTTAAATCCCAAATCCATAAGACTTGATTTAAATCCCCCTTTTACCGGAAGGTTCAGCCTTGCTGGCATCCTCTTAATATTGACAATCGGAGGCAGGTTTCCTTTTTGGAATCCTAACTTCAGAGTCTTTTCTACAGTTATATCAAAATGATTTGGTTCTGCTATATACAGCCCGATTGTGACGAAATGATGGTGAGTTTTAATAAGTGAACACTTTTTATTTGAACAACTTTTCTGCTGTACTTGATTGGAAGGAGAAAAGAAACATTTCCTTCATAACAATTTAAGCAATTTATTTCACTAAAACAGTAAAATGGTAGCATATGTATCCATGTTGCTTAACTGATGTGCTGAAACATTTTTTCCCCAAGAAAAACTTGGACTGAGTTTTCGCACACATGAAAAACTTAAAACAAATAATTCTTCCCCGAATTATTTATTTATTTATTTCTACCCCGCTCTCACTGGCCAGGGCCTGGCTCAGGGCGGCTAACACCAAATATAAATTACAATAAAATAGAATAGAAAAAAACCCCAGTTAATTAAAATACAGCTTAAAATGCAGCCTCATCAAGACTACAAAGGGAGGAAACATCAGCTATTCACCCAAGCCAGCTATCCATGCTGGTGCTACATGGGCCAGCAAGAAAGCCACGGGAAAATTTATATACCAAATCCCATATAGGGTGTCAGAGTGAGTCTAAGCATAGAGCGAGTTAAAATAATCAAGCCTGGAGGTGACCATCGCATGGATCACTGGCCAGATCAGGGCGAGAAAGGTAAGGAACCAATTCCTTAATACGGCGGAGGTGGAAAAATGCCACCTTTGCTGTGGCTGCAACCTGTGCCTCCATGGAAAGAGAGGCATCGAAGGTTACACCCAAGCTCTTGACAGAAGGCTCTGGCACTAATTGCGCCCCCACAAGAGATGGGAGTTGGCCCCCCAACCCCATGTTGTCCTGACCCAGCCAGAGGACCTCTGTCTTCGAAGGATTTAACTTCAACTGGCTCCCACGCAGCCACCCAGCCACGGCTTCCAAGCATCTGGTCAGTGTGTCTGGGGCCGAGTCCATTGACAGATAAAGTTGGGTGTCATCAGCATATTGACGACAACTCAGCCCTAAACTCCGGACAATCTGGGCAAGGGGGCGCATAAAGATATTGAAAAGCATCTGGGAAAGGATTGTGCCCTGCGGCACTCCACACAACAAGGAGTGCCGCAGCGACAACTCCCTCCCTAGCGCCACCCTCTGTCCCCGACTTGAGATAAAGGAGCACAGCCATTGTCTGACTGTGCCCTGAATCCCCACGTTGGCAAGGCGGTGGTCCAAAAGTTTGTGATCGACCATGTCGAAGGCCGCTAACAAATCTAAAAGAATCAGCAGTCCCGGCCCGCCTCGATCCTCTTAATCGTCCTCCCAAAGCATTTTATTTTTAAAAAAACAGATTTTTATCCACCCTGGTGACAATGAAACTGAACCAGTCCTTGATCTCATTTCAGAGCCGTTGCAGCCTACCTACGGGCCCTGAGCCTGAGTCCCAACCACGCTGTTGTCCACGGCAACCTGGCATGTGTGTATTACGAACAGGGGCTGATCGATCTGGCAATCGATACCTACAAGAGGGCCATTGAGCTCCAGCCCCACTTCCCTGACGCCTACTGCAACCTGGCCAACGCGCTGAAAGAGAAAGGCAGCGTAAGAAACTGGTCCCTTTTGCCTTGGGGTGGGGGGAACATCTATATAAAAGATGTTTTATAGATGGTACTTAACACCTGCCAAAATAGCTAAAATGTATAAAACAAAAAAACTGTGCTGGAGGTGCAGTAAAGAAGAAGGGACACTTATACATTTCTGGTGGGCCTGTGAAAAAAAAATACAGAAACTTTCCTATTAGGCAGTGGTGTCCAAACTTTTTTCAAAGAGGGCCAGATTTGATGAAGTGAAGGGCCATAAGGGCCGACCAAAGTTGTTTACTTTTTTTAAGGATTGAAGTTGTTGAGCTCTTTTCTTAGGGTTTAAATTGTTGAACTTTTTTTAGGATTGAAGTTGTTTAGCTTTTTCTTAGGCTTTTACCCCATGCTGAATTGGCCAGATTAACAGAGACAATTAGGGCACAACCCAGACAAGAATTCCAAAAGGAATGGGGAAAATGCAGAGAATACTTTACCAAACAGTGCCCCAAAATATACACTTGGACTTGTTTCAATTAATTTCTACAGGAGACTTTGTGGTTTAAGTCATAATTAGGAAAAATTGTAATAATCCCATACAAAAGAAATAGTATACAAGAGGTAAATAAGGCGGCCATTTAACAGAATAAAGTCTTTTATTTTTATGTTATGTTTTCTTTGTGTAAGGGGATAGGAGTTTAATTTTGATAATTAGTCAATGGTGGTGGGTCTGTTTGTATGTATGAGTTGTTGTGGACTATGTTATAAATAAAATAAAAATTAAAAAAAGAAAATGAAACCGGTCCCTTTTGCTTTCTGTATGTCAGAGGGTTTGCTGAAAAAAGCCTTCCGGATGATGGTGACCTCGAAATTGGGCTCTTTGGGGGGGGGATTTGGGGTACAGAACCTAGAAGAAGTCCTCTTTTATTTTTTCCTTTGTCATATCGTCACATACAACTTTGCTCATACCAAGCGTCGACTCCCCTCCCCCTTCCCCCGCTCCCACTCCCTGGCTTTCTTAAGCAGTCACGATCCTCTTAGCATTTCTATATCACCCTTTAAAAATTGTCCAGTAGCACCTGATGATGATGATGATAATAATAATAATAATAATAATAATAATAATAATAATAATAATAATAATAATAATAATAATAATAATAATAAAATTTATACCCCGCCTATCTGGCTGGGTTTCCCCAGCCACTCTTGGCGACAAAATATTAAAATACAATAGTCCGTCAAACATTAAAAGCTTCCCTAAACAGGGCTTGCTAAACTTGGCTTCTTCTTGGTATAATTTTTTGTATGCAGGTCCAATTCTTCAGATACAAAAGCTTCTACCAAGACCAAACTGAGTTGGTCTGCAATGTGCTACTGGACAATTTATATATTTTTTATATATTTCAACTGCGTTAGACCACCACAGCTGCCTACCTGAACATATATCGCCCTATTTACCTTCTTACTCTACTTAAAACAATTTACTTTAGCATTTGTAAATCACTTTCAAAAATTAGCCTCTGGTTTTTTTAATAACAGTATATTTAAAGATCTTTTTCAATTCTTTGTAAATCATATCCCAGTAGACTTTGACTTTAGTGCACATCCACCACCTATGGACGAAATTCCCTTCCTTCTCCTTGCATTTCTAGCGTGCCTTATCTTGAGTTATATATATTTTAGCAAGTTTAGTCGGCGTCAAATACCACCTATACGTCACCTTCATTAAATTTTTAATTAGTGCTGTACATTCAATAAATTGTTTTTGCCCATAATCTTTCCCACTTATCTAATTCAATGTTATGACCAAAATCTTGAGCCCATTTAATCATAACCGACTTAACTTCTTCATCCTTTGTATGCCATTCTTATACGTTTTTGGCAATGATTTTCTTTTACTATCTAGCAACTCTGTCTCTTAATTTTGATTTAGTATGACCAAAACCATTTCCCTTACTGTCTTCCTTAAATACATCTTGCAAAAGACGGTAAGTGTGCGGGAAAGAGAGTTTGAATCGGATTAGTCTGCTCTTGTATTTATGTTCCCCTAAACCAAGCATGTCCAAAGTCCACTTTGGGGGCCTTCCACCCATCTCTCCTAGATCTCAAAATGCATTGGTTTTGTCATATTTCCTGCTATCCTGCCAAAGAATTTAAATTTTCCCAATGTTCTTTTAGACCAGGCATGTCCAAAGTCCAGTTCAGGGGCCTAATCTGGCCCTCTGGTCGATTTAATCCGGCCCTCGTGGCGGTTTATTTACTAGGGCAAAACTTCCCCCCAAAAAGCTCAAGAACCTTAATCCTAAAAAAAGGTCAGCACCTCTGGGGTCAAATCCTTAAAAAAGGCTCAACAATTGTGGGGTTTTACTGTTAATATGCTTCTTCTTAATTGCATTTCACTATTAATATACTTCTTAATTGTATTTCAGTTCAACAATGACTTTGATAAAATACATCTTTTGTGACGTGCAGAAGGCTTGAGTTACCTATGAGGTGCAACAGTTACCATATAGCATATATTCAATATAAAAAACAGCAACAATTGGTTGTTGACAAAGGACAGCTGGCATATATATATAAAAGATATTAACTGATATGCATGCCATTCCAGATATAGCTATATAATCTCTACTGTTGGTAAGAGAAGAACTTTGGAGCAGGCATTTTCAAAAAAAGAGTTTTTTATGAACCGCTCTAATACCAAGTTACCGTCAGGAGCTGAGGGGCTGTATCAAACCTCAATCCAGCCATCACATCACAGAGCAGCCTTTTGGGCTCCTGTGAAAGACATACTAATATTCGTGTAAAAACTCTGTTTTGTGTTTCGAAGGTTGCCGAAGCCGAGGAATGCTACAATACAGCTCTCCGTTTATGTCCGACTCACGCGGATTCTCTTAATAACCTGGCGAACATCAAGCGAGAACAAGGGAATATCGAGGAGGCTGTCCGCCTGTACCGGAAAGCTCTTGAGGTACGTGCGTGGAGAATTACAACAATTAAATTGACATATAAGGGTTAGGCATGCGTACCCTGGACTCCTAGTCTGGGTCTTTTTAAAAATCGCTGATCAAATTTTTCTTGATCAATAACGGAAATAATGGTGAAGAAGTGAAAGTGAAGTAGCATTTTGAGGCTCGACAAAGCATGGTCCGATAAGTCCCCTTTGGAAGGAAGAGGGTCTGTCCCCCTTTTTATATTCCTAGGCCTCCTGGAATGACCAAAAATCTGCTTTTTCATCAGAAGAACAATGCAAGGTGTTAAGGAACGGTACAGAAATTGAAATAAAAGCTGGGCACATGCTGTTCTCTGTGTCGGCTGAGCTTGATCCCCTGACAGTCTTATTTTCTAACAGTATTTCCTATGCGTACGAAAAAGGCAGTTCATAGGCCCATTATTATTATTATTATTATTATTATTATTATTATTATTATTATTATTATTATTATTATTATCATTACCACAAATCATTCCAAACGGTGATTTATTTTGCAGCCAGCCCCTGCCACATTTGAGCATCAAAGAGGGGCTCTTTAAAATATGGCATTGGTCATTTGACAGTCTGATCTCCCAACAGTATTTCCTATGCATGCTAAAAAGGCAGTCCATAGGTTCCTCCTCCTCCTTAATTTTTGCAAGTCAATCCAAATGAGGATTTATTTCACGCCCACAACCTTTGAGCCTCAAAGAGCAGCCTCCGTCTCTTTAGAATGCTTCTCAGGGAAACTAAGAGTGAGCTTCTTCCCCGCAGGTCTTCCCGGAGTTTGCAGCTGCGCATTCAAATTTAGCCAGTGTTTTGCAACAGCAGGGGAAGCTCCAGGAGGCCCTCATGCACTACAAGGAGGCCATCAGGTGAGCTTCCAAAGCCATGGGGAAAATAGATTGAAAGAGCTCCTCCTTACTGTATTTTAATCTTTTGCTGGAAGCCGCCCAGAGTGGCTGGGTATAAATAATAAATTATTGTTGCTGTTGTTAATAATTATTATTACTCCTCATGCGCTGGTCTGGTGCCTGTGGGAAAGCTCTCCTCTTGTGGATAAAGCACTTTCTCTTTTTCTTTTAGGTTTTTTTATTTTTTATTTTTATTTTTATTTTATTTTTTGTCCCTTGAAGGACAGCCAAATTTAAATAACAATTCGACACACAGCTGCGAGGCATTTGCGAGCTTTTTTGCGGAGAAGGTCCTGTTGCTCCGCCATGACCTCCCTGCCAATTTGGATACAATAAAGGAACTGGAGGCCCCTCGACTGTCCTCGGGTCCAGTATTGGACCACTTTGACCGGATATCCCCAGCCGATGTGGACAGACTCCTCCGAGCTGGAAAGCCCACCACCTGTCCTCTTGACCCGTGCCCGTCCTGGCTGATTAGAGCGTGCCCAGACGAGGTGCGGGCCCCCCTGGGGGATATCATCAATTTGTCCCTTGGCACTGGGATATTCCCAGGGAAACTGAAGGAGGCAGTGGTGTGTCTGCTCTTAAAGAAAACATCATTAGATCCTTTAGATCTATCCAATTACCGCCCGGTTTCGAATCTTCCATTCCTGGGTAAGGTGATTGAGAGAGCGGTTGCTGAACAGCTTGGTAGGTTTCTGGATGAAACATCTGCTCTCGATCCATTCCAGTCCGGCTTCCGCGCTGGTCATGGGACCGAGACGGCTCTGGTCGCCCTAACAGATGATCTCCGCAGGCAGCTGGATCGAGGCGGGTCGGGGCTGCTGATTCTTCTAGACCTGTCAGCAGCCTTCGACATGGTCGATCACGAACTTCTGGACCACCGCCTTGCCGACGTGGGGATCCAGGGCACAGTCCTTCAATGGCTGCGCTCGTTTCTCTCCGGTCGGGGACAGAGGGTGGCGCTTGGGGGGGGAATTGTCATCGCGCCACTCCTTGGTGTGTGGAGTGCCTCAGAGTGCGATACTCTCCCCGATGCTTTTTAACATCTTTATGCGCCCCCTCGCCCAGCTTGTCCGGAGTTTTTGGCTGGGTTGCCATCAGTATGCCGATGACACCCAACTCTATCTGTTGATGGATGGCCATCCTTACTCGGCCCCAGATACACTGACCAGATGTCTGGAAGCTGTGGCTGGATGGTTACGTGGGAGCCGGTTGAAGTTAAATCCTTCGAAGACAGAGGTCCTCTGGCTGGGACGGAGCGATATGGGATTGAGGGGGCAACTCCCTATCTTGCGGGGGTGCAATTAGTGCCAGCATCGTCCGTTAAGAGTTTGGGTGTAATCTTCGACACCTCCCTTTCCATGGAGGCGCAGATTACAGCTATAACAAAGGCGGCATTTTTTCATCTCCGCCAAGCTAAGCAGTTGGCTCCTTATCTCTCTCACCCTGACCTAGCCACTGTGATCCACGCGACGGTCACCTCCAGACTGGATTATTGTAACTCGCTCTACGTGGGGCTGCCCTTGAGACTGACCCAGAAACTCCAGCGGGTGCAGAGTGCCGCGGCGAGACTCCTTACGGGGTCTTTGCTGCGAGATCATATCCATCCGGTGCTGTACCAGCTGCACTGGCTCCCGGTGGAGTACAGGATCAGGTTTAAGGTGCTGGTTTTAACCTTTAAAGCCCTATACGGCCTAGGACCCTCGTACCTATGGGACTGCCTCTCCTGGTATGTCCCACAGAGAAATTTACGGTCTGCAAATAAAAACACCCTAAAGATCCCAGGTCACAGAGAGGTTAGGTTGGCCTCAACTAGAGCCAGGGCCTTCTCGGCTGCGGCTCCAATCTGGTGGAACGCTCTGTCACAAGAGACTAGGGCCCTGTGGGACCTGACATCCTTCCGTAGGGCCTGCAAGACAGAGCTGTTCCACCAGGCCTTTGGTCAGGGCGCAGACTGACTCCCTCCTCTGGCAACCTGCACAGAATTTTGCTTGATGGTTGCCATTAATTTGATTTTAATTTGATTTAATTAATTTTATAATGAATGTTTTAAAATGTTGGACTATTTTGATTGTTGTTAGCCGCCCTGAGCCCGGCTTCGGCTGGGGAGGGCAGGATATAAATAATTTTATTATTATTATTATTATTATTATTATTATTATTATTATTATTATTATTATTCAGTTTTTTTATTTTATCATTTTATTTCCATACACTCCAAACATTTTCAATATATACAATACTGGGATTATACAAACCCCTTGGACTCTCCCCCACCCCCCACCCCCCGTTTCCATATTTTGCCATCTTTTCTTGCATGTAATTACAATGATTCGTTCTATTCCATTTCCTTATTTGCTACTTTGGCTTCATCAATGTTATATCAATCCTGCCTGTGGAAAACCATCTAATTCGATTTTAATTTGATCCCGATTTGTTTTTAGGAGGTAATTTAATTATTGTTTGATTTTATACTAATGTTATATATTTGATGTTAGCTGCCCTAAGACCGGTTTCGGCCAGGGAGGGCGGGATACAATTATTATTATTATTATTATTATTATTATTATTATTATTATTATTATTATTATTATTATTATTTCTAAATATGTATCTTTAAGGTATTCAATAAATTTTTCCCATTCTTGTTTAATTTTTTTATATATATAAATAGTTTTTATTAAGTTTTAGCATTTTATATTCAACACAAACATCATTCTTGCAGACAGCATAGATGAATCCCAATCTCCCCCAGCTTCCCTCTTCTGGTTTTTTAAATATTTACTTCTCCTGCCTATCTCATTCTCCCTTAATTTTGCCATCTTTGAACTAACGATGGTTATATCCTTAAGGTTTTTGCACCATGCTTTTTCACATTTCATCTTCATTATTTTCCCCATTTTGTCCTTTTAACTTTTTTCTTTGCTTAAATTTCCTATCATCTTGATGTCTGATCTTCACAGTCATTTTGATAATCCACTCTTCTTTTGTTGGGACCGTCTCTTCCTTCCACATCCGGGCTAAGAACATTCTGGCATAAATAGAATACACTGTCTTTTTAGGTCTCTTGGTATTTCTTCACCCGTTAAACCTATTAGAAAGGCTTCTGGTTTTTACACAAATGTTCTCTCCCCCCCCCCCAGTTAATTATACAGTGGTACCTTGGTTCTCAAACTGAATGTGTTCCAAAACCAAGGTGCACTTTCCCATAGAAAGTCATGCAAAACGGATTAATCCGTACCAGACTTTGAAAAACAATCCCTAAAACAGCCATTTAACATGAATTTTACTATCTAACGAGACCACTGATCCCTAAAATGAAAGCAGTCATCCATGTACTGTACTCTAAAATAAATACAACAGTCTTGTAAATGATAAAAATGAAAATTATTTTTTTTCCTCACCTGCACTGATGATAGTCATTGTTCGGATGGGGACCGGGGCTTCTATCCGTTTCTGCAATCACACAATCAATCAATCAATCAATCAATCAGTAACTAAACTGGGATCCGCACAGTCGCAAAAACAAATGAACCAAAAAAGCCTCCGAAACAAAAACACCACATAAATTGCAAAAACCAAAGCACCAAACTTAATCTGTTCCCGAAGTCTGTTTGATTGGTGCAGGCGCCCCAGAAAGAATAGCTGACAGCCAAATTTGATGTTTGGCTTCCGAAAAACGCCTGGAAACTGGAACACTTTTTCTGGGTTTTCGGCATTTGGGAACCAAAGCGTTTGAGTAGTAGTAGTAATAATAATAATAATAATAATAATTTGTTTTTGTTTGTATCCCACCCTCGCCGGCCAAGGCTGGGCTCAGAGCAGCTAACATCATAAAAACAACACAACGAGCCTAAAAGCAGACATCAAGTAATTCAAATAAAAATTAATTCAGACAAGTTAAAATCCGGGCAGGTGGCAATTATTAGGGTGGAATTGAGAGTGATTAATAATTGCCAGAATTGAGGAGCATGGAATTTCCCAAAAGGAAAGTGCTGCTTGTCCGTATGAAGAGGATGCCACAATGCTGAACCTTTCTGTATAAAAAACCTTCTGTATAAAGAAACCTGTATAAAAAACATTTGAGAACCAAGGTCTCACTGTCTCACATGACCACTAGGGTGGTTCATAAAAAACACTTTTTTGAAGATGCCTGCTCCCAAGGTCTTATCTTACTACATTAGGGATTATATAGCTATATCTGAAATTTTGTGCATATCAGTTAATATCTCAACCCTCCATGAAAACAGCTGTTTTCTTGGACGTTTTCCTATTTTGTGAAGGCTTTGGAGAAGGCATTTTTAAAAAAAGTTTTTTTAATGAACTGCCCTAAAGACCACCGTATAGGATAGAAAGAGCCTTCTTGACCCTTACATTTCCAGCGTAACTTCAGAGTATTTTTGTACCAAAATGGCACTTTTTCTCTCCCCCTCCATGTCAGAATCAGTCCCACTTTTGCAGACGCCTATTCCAACATGGGGAACACCTTGAAGGAAATGCAAGACGTCCAGGGAGCTCTGCAATGCTACACAAGAGCAATCCAGATAAATCCTGTGTTTGCCGATGCCCACAGCAACCTCACTTCCATCCATAAGGTAAGCTTTGTGTCTCTGCTAAATCTATTTTTTTTAAAAAAAACTGGGGGGGGGCAGCAGGGGAATCTTAGTTTTTACAAAAGGAAAACAACTGGCAAAAGCCGTCCCAAACCGAGATGGGGCACAAAAAGAAAAAGGGGAGAATTGGAATTTATGCTGGAAGTCTGAGGAGGCAGAGGGCACGCCGATACGTTTATGGTGGGGCTACAGAAACGTTAAAAAATTCATGAGGAAATAAAAAAGATGATCAGAATTAATTTAGAGGGGGAAACCAGAGGCATATTTACTGAGTATAAGAGGTAAAGAAATACCACAAGATGGGAAGATATTATTCTTATACGCGACAGCTGCAGCAAGGCTACTCCTTGCACAAAACTGGAACAGGAAATATATACCCACAAAGGATGACTGGATAAAGAAACTAATTGAATTTATAGAACTGGCAAGGTCAAGTGCAGTAATAAGGTACCAATCAAACTGGAAAATAAAAATATAATGGAAATGGTTTGAAGATTATGTGTTCAAGTACTGCTCAAAAACTAACATGTTGATATGTTTGGTTTAATGTTTGTAAATCTGGTTTATAATAATAATAAATAGTAAGTTAAAAGAGTTAAGAAATATAAATTTAGATAAAAATTGCAATGTGAGTGAAGGAAGTCACGTGGGTATTTGGGTAAATGCTGAGTTGTGTATAGGGTTAGATGTGGGGAATCCATATATGTAATGTATAGTGTTGAAAATGTACGGCAACTAGCATGTAAAATGAAATCAAAAATAAATAAATAAATAAATAGGGGGAAAATAAAAATGGCAATGTGAAATATTATATAGGAGGGTGAGGGGCGGTGGAGGGAAGCCACAAGGGTGGTTTTAATGTCTGAAATTTTGGGTGGTAGGGTAATACGAATTTTGTTTTGTGTCTATGTGTTTGTTTGTAAATAATTTTTTTAAAAGGAAAATGAAAAAATTGCTATTTTTACTTTGAAATAAAAATGGGGGGGAGGTCTTATACGGGTGATTGGGTGGGTGAATGGCTCATTTTCTTAAATTTGAGCCCCCCCCCCAAATAGAGGGTGGCTTATATAGACGGAAAGTATGGTGGAGTTCCACACCCAAAAATCTCATTGTGACTTCCAATCACCCCTACGTCACATTTCCGATGGCGCCCTTTTGCTCGTCTCTCCTAGATCTCAAAATGCATTGGTTTTGTCATATTTCCTGCTGTCCTTTGTCAATCCACACCTGCCAAAGAATTTAAATTTTCCCAACATTTTTTTTTAGACCACACATGTCCAGCGTGTGGCCAGGGAGCGTAACCTGGTTTACTTACTGGGGCAACCCCCCCCCCCCAAAATGCTCAACAACTTCAATCCTAAAAAGAGCTCAACAACCTTGGGGTTAAATCCTAAAACAGCTCAACAAATTTGCCCCGCCCTCATGTCAAATCTGGCCCTCTTTGGGAAAATTTGGGCACCCCTGTAAATTTAGACAATACAGTCCTATCTCGGGTTAAATATGCTTCAGGATGAATATTTTTGGGTTGCGCTCCGCAGTGACCCAGAAGTAACGGAGCACGTTACTTGCGGGTTTCGCCGCATGCACAGACCCTCAAAATGATGTCATGCGCAGAAGCGGCGAATTGCGACGTGCAGATGCGGGTTGCATTCGCTTCAGGATGCGAACGGGGCTCCGGAACGGATCCCATTCACATCCAGAGGTACCACTGTACTCTGCAAGTGTCCTGTTCTCTATGAAATGTTTCTTCCAAAACCTCTCGTAATTCTGCCTGTATTATAATCTTGCTAATTCTGCGTATTTTAGCCTTTTTGCTAGCTACGCCAACTTAGTAGGGATGGGATTCTCCTTTCCATCCTTTGTCTGTTAAGATTCTCGCTGCGGCTATTGTAGACACTGTGACTTGCCATTGTTCTATAACCATTTATTGTAACATTTATTCTATGATCAATTACAATAATCATTCATTGTAATATTCATTTATTGTACGATTAATTACAATTTATTGTAATTGTTAAGAGTAGGTTTCTATTGAATTTTTACATGCTGATACTCAATATTATTCTATAGCATGGGGAGGCAAACTACGGCCCCATGGCCTTCTCAATCTAGCCGGGAGTCGGCATGTTTTGACACGAGTATAATGTGTCCTTTTATTTAAAATGCACCTCTGGGTTATTTGTGGGACATAGGAATGCGTTCCTTTTCCCCCCTCCCCAAAATCTAGTCTGGCCCCCACAAGGTCTAAGGGACAGTGGACGGCCCCCTGCTGAAAAAGTTTGCCGACCCCTGTTCTATTCCAATGATTGTTGAATGTTACTTTATAAGTCTACCAGGTGTGGATCATCGTGCCTTCTGTCTGTTCTTCATCTTTGGTTTTGATGGTTGAGAAAAAAGCTAGTGGCAATTGCTGAAATATCCCTCCCTTTCTAGGATTCCGGAAACATCCCAGAGGCAATTGCTTCGTATCGCACCGCCTTGAAACTGAAGCCGGATTTTCCTGACGCTTACTGCAACCTGGCGCACTGTTTGCAGGTGAGGCAGAGTTTTAAGGGCCAACACTCCCAGGGTTTCCGGCATTTGGGAACCGAGGCGTTTGAGTCCCAAGGTACCACGGTAATGGTAAAAGCGTCACCTAATTCAGGAATTGTCCAATGTCACTTTAGAGACCAACTCAGTTTGTTCTGTGTCTAAGCTTTCATGTGCAGGCAGACTTATTCAGATACACTGAAGCGGAAGTCCCCACACCCTGATATTTAGAGGGAGGGTGGGGCGGGGTATTTCTCTGAACGGTAGTAGGACTCAATCGGTATGGTCAACCTGTGGACGAATGTGTCTCATTACATATCCTAAAACTATTTCAGGTCATCTGCGTACCATCCCTTGTTTTTTCAGTCATTCACAGTTGCCAGCAGGTGGACCATACCCATTGACTCCTACTACCCTTCGGAGAAAAACCCCAACTCACCCTCCCACTATATATCAGGGTCTGGGGGCTTCTCCTTACTCTTATATAGCAGGGTCTGGGGACTTCTCCCTCTGTATATCAGGGTCTGGGGACTTCCGCTTCAGTGTATCTGAAGAAGTGTGCATGCACACAAAAGCTTATATCAGGCATCCCCAACCTGCGCCCCCCCCCCCGATGTTTTGGCCTACAACTCCCATGATCCCTAGCTAACAGGACCAGTGGTCGGGGATGATGGGAATTGTAGTCTAAAACATCTGGAGGGCCGAAGGCTTGGGGTGCCTGGCTTATACCAAGAACAAACTTTGTTGGTCTCTAAGGCACTACTGGACAATTTATATATATATATTGACTTCATCAGACCAATACGGCTACCTACCTGAATCTAGAACCCTGGTTTTCTTTGCCCCCTTTCAGATCGTCTGTGATTGGACCGATTACGGCGAGAGAATGAAGAAGCTTGTCAGTATTGTGGCTGACCAGCTGGAGAAGAACCGGCTCCCTTCGGTGCACCCGCATCACAGCATGCTGTATCCACTGTCTCACGGCTTCCGAAAGGCTATTGCCGAGAGACATGGGAACCTTTGCCTGGACAAGGTGGGTCTATGCTGTGAAGAGGTGTGCGCCGCTCCGTTCCGTCAGAGTTTGAATGCTTTCATGTTGGCTTTGGATATATAATAATATATAATAATTTATTATTTCTACCCTGCCCATCTGTCTGGGTATCCTCAGCCACTCTGGGTGGCTGCCAACCAAATATTAAAAACACAAGGCAGCATTAAATATTTAAAAACTTCCCTAAACAGGGCTGCCTTCAGATGTCTTTTAAAAGTGAGATAATTGCTTATTTCTTTGACATCTGATGGAAGGGCGTTCCACAGGGCGGCCGTCACCACGAGAAGGCCCTCTGCCTGCTTCCCTGTAACTTGGCTTCTTGCAGGGAGGGAAGCGCCAGAAGGCCCTCGGGAGAGGGACCCCGGTGTCCGGGGTGGAGATGCTCCTTCAGGTCTACTGGGCCGAGGCCATTGAGGGCTTTCAAGGTCAGCACCGACACTATGAATTGTGCTTGGAAACGTACTGGGAGCCAAAGCAGATCTCTTGGGACCGGTGGTATGTGGTCTCAGTCAGACTGGATTTAAATCCTTTATTTTACAGAAAGGCTTGATCTTGCTGGCATCCTCTTAATATTGACAACCAGAGGAAAGTTTCATCTGCTGGGCTGTTTAGGGCTTTCAAGGTCAGCACCAACACTTTGAATTGTGCCCGGAAACGTACTGGGAGTCAATGCAGGTCTTTCAAGACTGGTGTTATGTGGTCTCTGCGGCTGTTCACGGCCCCCAGTCTGGCTACCACATTCTGGATTAATTGCAGTAAGGTAGCCCCACATAGAGCGCATTGCAGTCGTCCAAGCTGGAGATAACAAGAGCATGCGCCACTCTGGCAAGAGAGTCCGTGGGCAGGGAGGGTCTTATCCTGCATCCCAGATAGAGCTGCCCTGGACACAGAACAGACCTGTGCCTCCATGGGTCCAAAATGACCCCCAGACTGTGCAGCTGGTCCTTCAGGGGCACAGTTGCCCCGTTCAGGACCAGGGAGTCCCCCCCACCCGCCCACACACCACAGAACTTCAGTCTTGTCAGGATTCAACCTCAACCAGTTAGCTGCCATCCATCCTCCAACCGCCTCGAGGCACCCGCGCAGGAACTCCACCGCCTTTGCCGGCTCTGATTTGAAAGAGAGGTAGAGCTCTCTATCAGGCTTCCTCAACCTTGGCCCTCCTGATGCTTTTGGCCTACAGCTCCATGGTCCCTAGCTAGCAGGTCTAGTGGTCAGGGATGATGGGCACTGTAGTTTGAAAACAGCTGGAGGGCCAAGGTTTAGGAAGCCTGCTCTGTATTGGCGCCAATGGCTGTTAAGCGAAAAAATTCCAGGGTGAGTGACTCCTTGACAGCCTAGCTCACGGGGCACTTGTCCCCCATGGGTCCATGCTGTCAGTAAAAGGAGGAAGTCCCAGCCCGGTAATTTGGAGCAAAACAGTGGTCAGTAGACCATGATTCTTACTGTTGCACCACAGGTCTGCCCAGGAGTAAGAACCCCGAGCATGGGGCAATGTCAACTTTTAAAACTTCCTTCTTCCCCCCAGAATACACTTCAAGCAGCATCGTTGATACATCATCACTACATCACTAGCACATCACAAATGAGGAGGGGTATACAAGGGTTATGCATTCACTATGAGGTCCCTTTATCAGACCCCTTAAATCTCCATCACTGAAAGAACAATAAAACTCTTGACACGTCCTTTCCCACTGGACTTGTCTGGAGATGGGCATTCAGAACACCTGCCTTGCTAAACTGCCTTGGCAGATGTCTATGGTTGCCCCCTTGGTCCCTCCCTCGGTGGGGTGCCGTGTATGTGCTCTCAGGCTTGGGGAATTCTGGCGGGATGCCCTGTTCCTGCTGCCTACATGACTTCCTGCTTCTTGGCTCATGGAGGGAGGTGGAGCCCAAATTCGTTCAAATGGCGGAATGAGGAGAGTCGGTTAAAGCATAGATTTTCTGCGTGTCTTTCTTGGGCTGTCAAGTCAAAGGTATGTATATTTGTAACATTGGAACAACTTCAAAGATGTGGCCTCATGTCCCCCACCCCCATGTCATTTCCGTAACCCGGCTTTCTTGAATCCCCTTGCTAGATCAACGTGCTCCACAAGCCGCCTTACGAGCACCCCAAGGACCTGAAAGGCAGTGAGGGCCGGCTCCGCGTTGGCTACCTGAGCTCTGACTTTGGGAACCACCCCACCTCCCATCTCATGCAGTGAATCCCAGGCATGCACAATTCGGACAAATTTGAGGTGAGGTGCACAAGAGGGCAGCTGTGTGAGTAGCTCAGGCAGCAGAGCGCTGAGACTCTGAATCTTGGGGTCATGGGTACGAGCCCCACGTTGGGCCAAACGAATGAATACAGCCTAGGACCGCCTCTCCACGGAGGATCTAACAGTCTGCAAATAAAAAAATGTTAGAGGTCCTGGGCTTCAGGGAGATTAGGCTGGCCTCGACCAGGGCCAGGGCCTTTTCAGCCTTGGCCCCGGCCTGGTGGAACTCTCTGCCACAAGAGATCAGGACCCTGTGGGATCTGACATCTTTCTGCAGGGCCTGTAAGATGGAGTTGTTCCGCCGGGCCTTTGGTTCAACCTGACTCCCCTTCTCTTTTTGTGTAAGGACTAGTATGAAAGAGGCCTCCCAGTGTTCTCACAGGCCCATATAAGAGTTGGGCCTGATGAGCGTTTACTGTTCCCAACCCTAATCCTGCGGAAAGCCATCTAATTGGATTTGAATTTGATCCTGGCTTGTTTTCAGGAGGTAATTTCGTTATTGCTTGATTTTATACCAGTGTTACATATTTGGTGTTAGCCTCCCTGAGCCCGGTTTCGGACGGGGAGGGCAGGATACAAATAAAAGTTTATTATTATTATTATTATTATTATTATTATTATTATTATTATTATTATTATTATCATCATCATTATCATTATCCTCTTAATTTGCATCAGCCCTTGGTTGTAGCAATAAAACAACGAGATGATCTGCAAGGAATAGAAATGAAAAATCAATGATATCAAATACATTTGAGGGTTTTGAATCGAGAGTGGACCTTATTCTGACTGCCCCAGCTCAAAACCCGGCCGCCTTTGCCGTCACCTGCTCCTCTTGATCTGCCAAGAGAGGACTCTGGGGTAGTGGTTGGGCAACCCGGAACAGGCAATAAAGGAGGGGTAATCATCTCACGACAAACCTAGACAGCATCTTAAAAAGCAGAGACACCACCTTGCCAACAAGGTCAGTATAGTAAAAGCTATGTTTTCCCAGTAGTGATGTATGGAAGTGAGAGCTGGACCATAAAGAAGGCTGATCGCCGAAGAATTGATGCTTTTGAATTATGATGCTGGAGGAGACTCTTGAGAGTCCCATGGACTGCAAGAAGATCAAACCTATCCATTCTGAAGGAAATCAGCCCAGAGTGCTCACTGGAAGGACACATCCTGAAGCTGAGGCTCCAAGACTTTGGCCACCTCATGAGAAGAGAATCATAGAATCATAGAGTTGGAATAGACCACAAGGGCCATCGAGTCCAACCCCCTGCCAAGCAGGAAACACCATCAGAGCACTCCTGACATATGGTTGTCAAGCCTCTGCTTAAAGACCTCCAAAGAAGGAGACTCCACCACACTCCTTGGCAGCAAATTCCACTGTCAAACAGCTCTTACTGTCAGGAAGTTCTTCCTAATGTTTAGGTGGAATCTTCTTTCTTGTAGTTTGGATCCATTGCTCCGTGTCCGCTTCTCTGGAGCAGCAGAAAACAACCTTTCTCCCTCCTCTATGTGACATCCTTTTATATATTTGAACATGGCTATCATATCACCCCTTAACCTCCTCTTCTCCAGGCTAAACATGCCCAGCTCCCTTAGCCGTTCCTCATAAGGCATCGTTTCCAGGCCTTTGACCATTTTGGTTGCCCTCCTCTGGACACGTTCCAGTTTGTCAGTGTCCTTCTTGAATTGTGGTGCCCAGAACTGGACACAATACTCTAGGTGAGGTCTGACCAGAGCAGAATACAGTGGCACTATTACTTCCCTTGATCTAGATGCTATACTCCTATTGATGCAGCCCAGAATTGCATTGGCTTTTTTAGCTGCTGCGTCACACTGTTGGCTCATGTCAAGTTTATGGTCAACCAAGACTCCTAGATCCTTTTCACATGTACTGCTCTCAAGCCAGGTGTCCCCCATCTTGTTTTTGTGCCTCTCATTTTTTTTGCCCAAGTGTAATACTTTACATTTCTCCCTGTTAAAATTCATCTTGTTTGTTTTTGCCCAGTTCTCTAATCTGTCAAGGTCGTTTTGAAGTGTGATCCTGTCCTCTGGGGTGTTAGCCACCCCTCCCAGTTTGGTGTCATCTGCAAATTTGATCAGGATGCCCTTGAATCCATCATCCAAGTCGTTGATAAAGATGTTGAATAAGACCGGGCCCAAGACAGAACCCTGTGGCACCCCACTAGTCGCTCTTCTCCAGGATGAAGAGGAACCATTGATGAGCACCCTTTGGGTTCGGTCAGTCAGCCAGTTACAAATCCACTGAGTGGTAGCATAGTCAAGACCGCATTTTACCAGCTTCTTTACAAGAATATCATGGGGCACCTTGTCAAATGCCTTGCTGAAATCAAGGTAGGCTACATCCACTGCGTTCCCTTCATCTACCAGGCTTGTAATTCTGTCAAAAAAGGAGATCAGGTTAGTCTGACATGACTTATTTTTCAGAAATCCATGCTGACTATTGGTGATCACAGCATTCTTTTCTAGGTGCTCACAGACTGTTTGCTTAATGATCTGCTCCAGAATCTTCCCTGGTATTGATGTCAGACTGACTGGGCGGTAATTATTTGGGTCCTCTCTTTCCCCCTTTTTGAAAATAGGGACAACATTTGCCCTCCTCCAGTCTGCCGGGACTTCGCCTGTTCTCCAGGAATTCTCAAAGATGACTGCCAGTGGTTCTGAGATCGCATCTGCCAGTTCTTTTAATACTCTTGGATGCAGTTCATCTGGCCCTGGAGACTTGAATACATCTAAACTAGCCAAGTATTCTTGTACTATCTCCTTAGTTATTCTGGGCTGTGTTTCCTTTGCTGAATCATTTGCTCCAAATTCTTCAGGTCGGGCATTGTTTTCTTTATCGGAGAAGACTGAGGCAAAGAAGGCATTGAGGAGTTCAGCCCTTTCTGTGTCCCCTGTTTGCATTTCACCATCTTCTCCTCTGAGTGACCCCACTGTTTCTTTGTTCTTCCTTTTGCTACGAACATACCCATAAAAGCCTTTTTTGTTGCTTTTAACCTCTCTAGCCAGCCTGAGTTCATTCTGTGCTTTAGCTTTTCTGACTTTGTGTCTACACGTGCTGGCTATTTGTTTGAATTCCTCTTTGGTGGTTTCCCCCCTTTTCCAGTTTTTGTACACATCCTTTTTAAATCTTAACTCAGTTAAAAGTTCTTTAGATAGCCACCCTGGCTTCTTTAGGCACCTTCCATGTTTCAGTCTCATTGGTATTGCCTGACGTTGTGCTTTTACTATCTCCCTCTTAACAAACTCCCAGCCATCATGAACTCCCTTTCCTTTTAGTATTACTGTCCATGGGATCTCACCCAGCATTTCCTGGATTTCCTGGAAAAGACCCTGGTGTTGGGAAAGATGGAGGGCACAAGGAGAAGGGGACAACGGAGGACGAGATGGTGGGACAGTGTTCTCGAAGCTACCAGCATGAGTTGGACCAAACTGCGGGAGGCAGTGGAAGACAGAAGTGCCTGGCATGCTCTGGTCCAGGGGGTCACGAAGAGTTGGACACGACTAAACAACAACACAATCATCTCCTCAAGGCTTTTTATAAAGCACATGCACTACTGATTTGGTGCTACATGGGACATGAGCGTTTCCCATGTGGAATCTGTCGGAATCGTCCCTCGAGTCCAGTCCAGGGCGAGACATTTGATCTTGCAAGGTTCAAAGCTGTCGGCATTTTGGGATTGCTTGGTGATGCAGATCAGGTGCTGGAGAGTCGAAATGGGACGGTGGGAAATTTCCTGATAGCAGTCAAGTTGTTCTGACACTTGAGATCATTTAGGCACTGACAGATTAGACCAGGCATCCCCAGCCGTCGGCCCTTCAGATGTTTTGGACTACAATTCCCATCATCCCTGACCACTGGTCCTGTGAGGTAGGGATCATGGGAGTTGTAGGACAAAAACATCTGGAGGGCCGCAGGTTGGGAATGCCTGGATTAGACTGTTTGCTTGACCAAAACCCAAAGTCAGTATCTGTTGTGGGGATAAGCCACAAGAGGGAAGCTCTTTGGCAAAGATTCCCACATTGCAGGGGGTAAGCCTAGATGAGCCTCGTGGCCCTTTCAAACTCCCTAGTTCTATGATTATATATTAGCAATTGCTTCATCATTGAGGAAAGCTGTGATGGTTCATGCGCTTCGTAAATTCTGGCCTTTTCCTGCGATGTTTGGGAAAGATGGGCTTTGTCTACTGTTTATCGGCCTGTGTTTTGCTGCGCCTCACGTGCTTCCTGCTCAAGTGACCCTCAAATGTATTTTATACAATGGACTTTTTATTTCCATTCTTGATTGATATTTATTACGGCCATTGGCCCGTCACACGACAGTTTCCCACCAACATATATATACTTAAACCTCCAAATTTAAAACAGCTAAAAACTTACAAGAACAGACAAGAACCAAAGCAAAATAAGCAAAAGACCCAACAACATACATTACAATAAATTTGCAACATAGACATCGTCTTCTGCTCATAAATTAATAAAAGACATCAGTGGTGATATCACCTAGTTACATCCTAAAACATATGTCATGGTTTAAAAGGGTCATCCGAGCCGCACAGGAGTCCGTTTTTCTTCTTTAGGGATAGGACGCTGATCAAGAATCTGGCAACCGTGAGTGATCTTAGGGGATCTTCATCATTTAGTAGATATCTCAGTTTGGCTTCATTCCAATCATCGGCGATTCCCTTTAGATATGGATCAAGAAACTTGCTCCTGGCCGATGAGTGAGAAGCACAATCAAAGATTATGTGATGCAACGATTCCGGTGCCCCACAATTACAATCACATAAGAGCGATATCTGTCCATTGGAAAATCTATTTCTCAGCACGTTCGATGGGAAGGCGTTGAATCTTGCCTTTATAAAGGCATATCTATGAGTCGAAGAAGTTAAGGAATTCAAATAGTTTGGGAGCCTTAAGAGGGGTAATAAACCAAGGTTTTGAGGTGAGCAGGTACCATTGCCCAACACCATTTTCTGCTGCAAGTCCATCTCCTCTAGTTTACAGGTTACTGTTCTTTTAGCTGGAACTATGTCCTGCTCTAGTAATTTAGATGGGGAGATTCCCATTGCCGTAATTTTCAGTTGTAAATTTTTTACCCATGGGCTCTGGAAATCATCTCTCCACATACATTGTATCAAATACAAGTTTGGGAGATTGTGCCATAGAGATAACCAGTGACAGAGTATGTGCTTCCACAGGGCGTTTTCCAGGGATACAATATTAAGTTCCATGTGTAACGCTGTATTACTTACACAGTTGGGCAGTTTCAATATCCCTCTTAAAAACTGATTTTGAATAACCTGTAGGTGAGATAGGTTGACAAAAGTCCCCCAAGTTGAGATGGCATAAGCAATTGTCGGGATCACCTTGGCCTTGAACACTTTCAACGCCGATGGGATGTGGAGGGCTCCATCGGTGAAGAAGAATCGCAAGATCGCCAAGGAGATAGCTTTGGCTCTGTTTGTAACATAAGCTACATGGGCCTTCCATCTAAGGTTATGTTGTAACCAAACTCCCAAGTATTGGAATCTATAAATTGGTTCGATGACTCTCCCATCAATTCTCCAATTATGGAGTTTCCGGCTCTTTGAGAAAACTAGGATCTTAGATTTTCCATAATTAATTGTAAGGGAATTTGTGTTACAATATGATCCAAAAAATTTTAAGGCCCTCCTGAGACCTACTCTAGAAAAGGAGAGGATGACTGCGTCATCCGCATATAGTAACAGAGGGCAACGATAAAGTGCTAGGCGGGGTGCGTGAATCCTTTCTTGAGCCTCTGTTAGGGGAGTCCTCATGTCGCTTATGAATAAATTAAACAGGAATGGAGCCAATATACAGCCCTGTCGGACACCTCTGTTAATGGGAATTGAATTGGTGAGATCGCCCTCTGGAGTGAGTCTCACTCTGGCCACTGAGTTCTCATGGAGTTTAATTATTAGCCAGAGAAGCCTTCTGTCGATGCCCCAGCGGGTGAGTTTTTCCCAGAGGATGTTCCTGGGGATACTATCGAATGCTGCCTTTAGATCAATGAATGCCACACAGAGTTGGCCACCCTTTGGGGTGGAATATTTCCAGGCAAGATGCTGTAAAATTAGAATATGATTAATTGTTGACTGTTTTGGGCGAAATCCAGCTTGTTCGGGCCCAATTAATTTTTTCTCTTCGGCCCATTGGGTAAGTCTGTTCAACAGGAAGCGGGCATACAGTTTCCCCACTATTGAGAGCAGACTGATATTTCTATAATTTCCTGGGTCGTCTGGTGAGCCCTTTTTGTGGATTGGAACGATAATAGCGTCCTTCCATACTTCCGGGATCATTCCAGAGTTGTTAACGGCATCAAAAATGGTCGCCAGGACTTAAGCCCACCAGTCCGCATGGTATTTTATAGCTTCTGCCGGGATCAGGTCTGGCCCAGGCGCTTTCCCTGTTTTGAGTTTAACGATCAAATCATGGATGTCCTCCGGATCAGTGGGGGGCCAGAGGGGAAGCTGTTCTTGAAATTCATCTCTTGTGTTAGCAGTACAGTCAGTTGTGGCAAAATAATTTTTTAAGTATGATTCCCAAACCAGGGCAGGAATAATAGTTAAAGGGTATCTTTTAGTTCTTTGATTTACCAGGAGCCAAAATTGTCTGGAGTTCCGTAATGATGAGGCTTCTATGATTGCCCGCCATTGATTCACTTGCCATTCCTGTCTAGCTCCCTTTTGAATTTGCTTGTAGGCCGATTTTGCTTGGAAATATTCTTTTGGCAGGACCGTTGCTTTATATTCTTTGTAGATGTTACCAAGAAGTTGTCTAGCCTGTTTACAAGCACTATTGAACCACAATGCACCTATCTTCCTTTGTGTTCGATTCATTTTATGCGTCGGAACAGAGAAAAAGGACGATAGATCTTCTGACAGATTCGAGAATAGTCTTAGAGTTTGGTCATAATCGTAGTAGTCCTCAATTAAGCCTGAATATGCTTGTTTTAGCCCTTGTTGGAAATATGCTGAGTATTTTTGGGCCTGTAATTCGGACCATTTAACACTTTTGATTTGCAATACTGAGTTCGTAATCAGATGTGTTGGGTGCCTGTCTCCATCTGGGGTCCAGTCTATAGTCATTGTGGCGACCAACGGTAGGTGGTCGCTCAGTTGAATATTTTCAACTTTAAAATGGGAAAATTTGGGGAAAATGTCATGAGATACTAACATATAATCCAGGACACTGTTTGCAGAGGAGCTTATGTGTGTAAAATCACCCGGTACGTCTGGCGGGCAGTTCCCGTTTAGAATCACTAAGTTTAGACGTAGTACCAATTGGTAAAGAAGGGTTCCTGCTTCATTTACCCTTTTGTCTTTGGAAAGTCTTTGAGTATGGAGGGCGAGGTCATTAATGAATTCTGGAGTTATCCACCATTTGGCTTTGATTAAAGACTCCCAGTTTGTTGCAATGCGAGCATTGAAGTCCCCTGCTATAACATTGGGTATATTGGGGTATTTGGAGAGACAAAGAGTAAGATGTTCCTCCAAAATTCCCCATTTATTGTATAAGTCTGCAGTGTTGCCTCCAGGAGGAAGATAGACATTTGTTATAACAAGTTCAAAATTTTTCCCCGTAATCAGGGCTGTAATTGCAAAGGTGGAAGCATTTACAAGCGTGAGTTTTGCCTGTATTTTCAAGGAAATTGCTATAACTAATCCTCCACTAGGCCGGCCTCCTTTAGTAGACGGGCATGCCGGTAATGATGTAACATCAAAACCATTAATATCTACTCTCCCCTCTTCCCATGTTTCTTGTAAAAGAATTACTTGGTGTAAGTTTATTAGTTTTACAAGGTCCGGGTCAGATTTTTTCCCCTTCCAACCTGCTATGTTCCAGCTTAAAAAGGAGAACGGGG
Organism: Podarcis bocagei; assembly: GCF_964188305.1. NCBI lineage: Eukaryota > Metazoa > Chordata > Lepidosauria > Squamata > Lacertidae > Podarcis > Podarcis bocagei. The sequence goes on from NC_138131.1 coordinate 69,865,925, forward strand.
GGGGGGGGGAGATTTGACTGGGGTTTGGGTAGTCACAATGGAGAAGGGGGGAACGCTGATCTTGGGTTGTCAGATTTAAAGAAGTCAGTAATTTTCCTTTGACTAATAGTAGATGACTTCTCTCCTTTTGACGCAGGTGTGCCTCTTGAGCTGTTTATAATTATGCTCTGCTCGCTCGGTCCTATAGGGGTAGTGTCCTGGTTTGGTCTGATCTCCTCTCTGAAATCCCTTGTTTTATCAGAGAGCTTATCACCTAGGGGGGCAGAGATTAGGTCGGTACAAGTTTTAGCTATTATTAGATTTTCCTTCCATGGGTATATCATCTTATTTATATGGCCCAAGGGGTCTTCTGTCCAGTCCGTATCGATAACAGATTGAACTTCTAGATCATCAGCTAGGGATTCTCCGTCCGATAATGATGACTCCAGGTCAGGCATTGAGGAATGTGTCGAAATTTTGTTTACATTTTGCTGTTCTTTAGTAGATATATCCATTCCGGTTGGTACAGGATGAGCTGGTTCCAAATTAACTAATGAAGGTGGCGGGACGATTGTCTGTATCGTTGCCTTGGATTTTATAGACCTATTTTGGGGCTGTGGGCTAAATTGGAGAAGGTCCACCGAGCCTTCAATGGCCCTGTTTGTTTGAATTTCTTTGTTTCCTATTTTACTTTTGGCCTGAAACATCTTCTCTCTTAATTTGTCTAATTTATTTATTATTTTTTCTTTTTCTTGTGATTGTAATTCATCAAATGAATTCATAAGGGCGCTTTCACCACTGGATATTCTGGAACTACCCAAATTCATTCCTAGTTGTGGGCTGCAGACGATCTCCTCCGTTCTCTGTGGGGAGAGCAAGATCTCTTTGGCGATTTTATAGAGCTTGTTTCTGAATCTAATGTCTCTTTCCCTTTTTCCACAAGTAGTGGATTTACTATGCTGTCCGCAAAAACCCTTGTGGGTATGATTTTTGTTTTTATGAATTTCCATTTTTCTCTTATTATTAATAAGGGTAATCTCAGCGAATGGAAGGCTAAAATAACTTTGTAAGGGCCATTTGATTGAGTTAGCGGAAGTAAAGCACGAAGATCGATATGAACTGTGCTTATTCTCAGGATTTTACTTAGGGCAATTTTAGCTCCTTCTAAGCTTGACCAGTCCCATATCTCTGACCTTATCGTTAGGCACACCTTCTTTGGTTGCAGTGTTAGATTTTGCTTACACATGAGATTGTTTAGTTTGTATTTTCTCATCCCCTTTGCCCCAGATTTTGGTGGGGCTATCCGTGGAGGTCCCCTCTGGTAGTTATTTTTGAGGGCAATTTTGGCATCCATATCCATCACTTTTTCAGTTAGCTTGGAAATTGAGCACGTCAGAAAGTCTATCTTTTTAAATATACAGTCCAGTGTCCTAATGACTAATTGTAAATGGGAGGACTCATTTCCCAGCTGGTTCTCTTTATCCTGGATCTTTTTTCCATCCACGTCAGACCCACCTTTAATGGGAGTGCTCGTTAGATTACAAGTGTGTAAGATGGTATTTTGGGGCTTGGGAATGGCTACATCCAAGTCACTTAGTGGAAGAAATCTATTGTGTGTAGTAACTGCTGCTTGAGGATTTGACTGGACTCTTCTTCCCTTAGCTTGTAGCTTGGGGCTAGGGAGAAGCAGTAATTCCTCTGCTTCTCTGAGGCGTTTCCTCTTGCCCATAGCCACAGTAGATATGAACTAAATAATATAAATAATACAGGAGAGAAGAAGGGAACTTCCTACCACAGTCAGTGATTTAGCTGTGCAGCTGAGTATTTAACTCCAGGGATTTCTCCACAGTTCGTTGAAGAGCTATAATAAGAGTAAAATTCCGATAGAGATTTACTCCTGTTGAGGGCTCTAGTAAATCTTCTCCAGCTCAGCCCTCTTCACGGTTAATTATACAAGTCAAGGGCTCTCAATTTAAATCTTTATCCGGTCCCCCGTCCCTCCCCTATTCGGTCTCTGGGGTAAGTGAAGGCAGGCTTTACTTAAAACAGAAGGGTCTCACCGCTTTGCGAACTTCCAGGCTTTTGTTTTGTTTAATTGGAACTTCCGTCTCCTTTCTTCTCACCTCTCTCTGCCGTAGACTTCTTCTTTGCCTCTCAAAGTGTAATTTCAGCAACCCGAAGCCTCACAGCCTCACAGCTTTCCACACTAGCTGGTAGGATGACGAAGTGCAGCTGGAGAAAGCGGCTCGGGAGGGAGGCTGGGTCCTCAAGCCCGTCGGGTTCAGCTGCTTGTCCAGGCACCTGAGGACTCCTATGGTCTCCTCTGGTCCTCCCCTGGCCTGGCTTCAAAACTTCGGCTTGGCTTCTTTCCCTTCCCCAAGTATTGAGACTCCGCTCAGACCCTGTCTCCAGGCTACAGCTACAGCAGCGGTGATCCAGTGCCCGGGAGTAATTTTAACCAACGCTTGCCTTCTAGTTCCTTGTGTAGCCGGTGATTCAGTGTCCTTCCAACAAGGGAGACAAATTGCTGTGTCACTTGTAGGTTTAAATGCCTTAGCTAGCAATTAAAACAGGTAAAAAGAAATTAATAAAACTGTTAAAAACTAATAAAAAACTGCACGACTAGCATGGAGCTTAGAGCAGGGCTGCCCTTGCCGGCGCCATCTTGGAAGCTCTCCCCCCACCTCTCGGGCGTGGAATTGGCATTTCTCCAGTTTGACCCACAGCTGATGCTCCTGCAGCCTTTTCAGCACTTTCTTGACATCTTTCAGATGCTGCTCCTCGTTCTCTGAGTAGATAAGTACGTCGTCCAGGAAGGCCACACAATTCTTGTACAGCAGGGACCCCAACACGTGGTTCATGAAAGCTTGAAATGTGCTGGAACCCGATTGTAATCCGAAGGGCATCACGAGGTACTCAAAGGCCCCCAGAGGGGTGAACATCGTGGTTTTCCATTCATCCCCCTCCCTCATCCTTATCAAATTGTACGCCCCTTGAAGGTCCAACTTGGTAAAAACCTTCCCTTTCCTTACCCTGGCCAAAATGTCATCAATTCTGGGCATAGGGAAGGTCACTGGTTCCGATACCCGGTTGACCGACCTATAATCTACGACCAAGCGGGGCTCCTTGGAGTCTCTTTTGTCCACAAAGAACACTGGACTGCCCCCCACCGCCCTTGATTCTCGTATAAAGCCCCTCTTCAGGTTCTTGTCAATGAACTTCCTCAACTCCTGCATCTCCCTGTCTGACATGGCGTACAGCTTACCCACTGGTAACTGAGCCCCTGGGAGTAGGTTGATCTGACAGTCAAAGGGCCTGTGAGGGGGTAGTCTATCCGCCTCTTTCTCACTGAAAACTTCTTCCAGGTCTGCATACTGAGGTGGTACTTATGGCAACGGAGAGGCCAAAGTTGCCATGAGTTCCAAGAAAAACAAACATGAAGTCCAGCACGCTTCCCTTTGCGCAGCTTTGCTGTCTGTCCGTGCTGATCCAAAAATCCTTCCTGCCTCTCCCTATTGCCGGTAGCAGAGATAAACACAGCGGTGAAGCAATTGCAGTAATAAATTCAGACACAAAGGCGTTCCTTATCTTCTTAGCCTTTAATCATGAAGTTTAACAGCATAACTTCAAACCTGGTGAAAGCTCACCCATCTTGCGTCCTCTCTCCGCAAAAGCGAAACCAGACTGAAACTCTCAGAGTCAATCCACTCCCATAAGAGTTTCTAACCACGCCTCAGGTAAGAGACGTCACACAGAACTCCTTAACCCTGTGAGTTCTGAAACCAATAACACCCCCTCTCGTCTCGAACCCTGAGGGAAACTGTGAACCCCTATTTACAGACCTCTTTGAGTTCAACTCACCTCCCATTGCCTTTTGCCTCCCACTGGCATCTATCCCAGGCAATTGTTGAATCCCTTCCACACTCCCAGAATCACACTGTGCGAAACCAACCCACGCACTGGTGACCTGAAACCTCTCAGGTGGAATCCCCTTTGTGGTCCGAGTTGACCGCCGGAGTACAACCTCGGGCGCTCCTCCTGACCCACTGGGGTCAGCAAGTGTGTCTCCAGCAAGCTCAGAAGATTCCCCCTCTGACTTGCTGCGTCTTCGGGCCTCCTGCACATGGCTAACAGGAGATGAAGGCTCGCTCTTGGGTTCCATCTTAACCTGTGGAGAAACCCACCCCTGTGCTTGACCATCATCAGCAACCTGGTCTTCAGCAACAGGCTCCGCCTTTGCCTCTCCTTCCTCCCTTTCTTCCTCCCCCTCAGAATCGGACAGACATTCTGAGAGAAAATCAGAACCAACCTTAGGCCGTGACCAACCACCCTGCTCAAAGAACTCAGCATGCTTGCTGACCAGCAGCTTGGTCTGATCACCCTCTGGGTATGCAAACTTCCACCCATTTGTCGCAGGATCATACCCACAGAAGATCATGTCCTGGCACCTAGGACCACCCTCCTTCCATTGCGCTGTTGGTATCGGCACTGAAGCCCTAGAACCAAACGAACGGAAGAAATGCACCTGTGGCTTCCTCTTGTGCAACAGAAAATACGGTGTGTCACCTACATCGTGATTGTAGGACCTGTTAAAAACAAAGCTGGCAAACTTCCAAGCCTCACTCCAAAAGCTCTGAGGCAGCCCAGAGTCACACAGCAAAACCCTGACAGCTTCAGCCAGTGTTTCACTCCTGTGCTCTGCCACGCCTCTCTCTTGAGGAGACTTTGCACCCGTCACCTGGTGACGAATTCCCTTTTCCTTGAAGAATTCCTTCAGAGCAGACCCAGTGAACTGTGACCCACGGTCGCTCCTGAACTCTTGCACCTTGGTGGAGAACCTTAGTTCCACCTCCGCAACCCAATCCTGGATCAGTTGCGCTGCCTCCCTCTGTGACCTGAGAGAGAAACACCATAAATTCTGAGAAAAATCATCTGCCATTGTTAGCAGAAACCTGGCCCCACCCAGACTCTCACACTTCATGGGTCCTGTAAGGTCTGTGTGAACCAACTCAAAAGGTTTTGTGGTTACCCTCTTTACCCCGGGAAACCTGCACCTTTGAACCTTGCTGCATGCCCTGCACACTAGGGATCCCTCACATGGTGTGATTTTACAACCTTTGGTGCAGCCGGGCAACCTTTTAACATCTTCCGAACAAGCATGAGACATTCTCTTGTGCCATACATGAACACATGAATCATGACTGGGAACACTAGCACACTGCGCCTGTGCTTTTCCTGCATTCCCCCCACCCTCCAGAGGTGTCTCCAGAACAAAGAGATTGTCCTTGCCTTCCACGTTGACAAGCAGCTTCCCCCCTCTGGAAATAGAACAGGTGTTATTTTCAAAACAAATTTTGTACCCTTCTTTTACAAGAGCTGGTACAGATAACAGACAACAATACATTCCTGGCACAACGTAGATCTCCAGCTGCGCCTGCAAAAAAGGAACATACACGTCAACAATGTCAGAAACTTGCTTTTGGGAACCGTTTGCAAACTGCACAATTTTCCCATCCAAAACAGCCCTGCAGTCCCGCAGCCCCCCAGCAGGTGTCTCTCCAATCAGGTGATGACTCGCTCCACTGTCGATTATAAACTTCACAGCTGTGTCCCTGCTGGAATTGTTCTGTAGTGTTGCCATGCCAACAAACGTCCCGCTGCACCCCCTGTCCTTGGCAGCGTCCGAAACCGCAACTTCTCTCGTTGCTCCGAAGACTGGACTTATCTCAGAGTTCCCAGACAACTCTGCAGCCGTTATCTCCCTCTGCAGCAGATGGCTGACCTTGACGCATCTAGCTCTGTCCTGTTTCCCAGGCTTCGACTTACGACGCAAACAACTCTTGGCAGCCTTTGGAAAAAGAGGCTTTTCTGTGCTTTTACTGCTCACCGCCCCCCCACTGCTCCCAGGGCTCCCAGGACGCTTTCCTGCACCCCCAGTGGTGGGTAAAGGGCCCCCAGCAGCTTGCCTCTCTCCAAGCTCCTCACGCAGACATGTTGCATCACCTGCGCAGCTTTGAGACCCTGCGAAACTGGCAGCAACAGCAGCAGTGGCAATAGTCCCTTCGTCCCCCTCAGGGGTCCCACAGCCTTTCCCAGCTGTGCACCGGCTTCCACGAAGGTGGTCAGTGCCCTCTTGCCTCTCCTGTTCCGATGCAGCCGTCTCCCGGCCCTTGCTTCCGCCCCCAGCTTTGCACACTTCCTGTAGAGCTAGCCAAGCGACCGCAGGTTTCCTTGCATCCAGAACTATAGGCCTTAAATCAGCACTTACATTCTCAGCCAGAAAAGCCAGAACACGCTCCTCAGCTTCACGTTGGCTTGCAACAGCCCCAGCTGACGAAGACATCGGCTTCACCAATTCCCAGAGCTTGGCTCCAACTAAGGACAACTCTGCTAAATAACTCCACTCCAACCACGTTTTAGTGGTTAACTTCTCACATGGCAGCTTAAGCTCAAAGCCATGTTCCTGGGACTGAGCCATCTCCTTCTCCCCCGGGGTAAGCTTACTCACGACTGGTATCAGCTTCCTCCGGCCTCTGGCAGATCGGCTTCTCCTCCCAGCGAGCTCCTTCCAGCCTCAGAGAAACAGCTCCAGAGCTCCAGCTGGACCCAGCAACTCTCCTGCTGGCTTCCCCCCCCACACGTGGGACGTTCCTGCAATGCTTCAAAGCGTTGGCAAGCACCCATAACCTATGGCAACGGAGAGGCCAAAGTTGCCATGAGTTCCAAGAAAAACAAACATGGAGTCCAGCACGCTTCCCTTTGCGCAGCTCTGCTGTCTGTCCGTGCTGATCCAAAAATCCTTCCTGCCTCTCCCTCTTGCCGGTAGCAGAGATAAACACAGCGGTGAAGCAATTGCAGTAATAAATTCAGACACAAAGGCGTTCCTTATCTTCTTAGCCTTTAATCATGAAGTTTAACAGCATAACTTCAAACCTGGTGAAAGCCACCCATCTTGCGTCCTCTCTCCGCAAAAGCGAAACCAGACTGAAACTCTCAGAGTCAATCCACTCCCATAAGAGTTTCTAACCACGCCTCAGGTAAGAGACGTCACACAGAACTCCTTAACCCTGTGAGTTCTGAAACCAATAACAGTACTCTCACCTTTTCTCCCACCGCTATCCCTGCCACCCTGGCTACTGCCATCCTCGGGGCTTCCCCTTCGTGGCAGTGCTCTACGCAGTGAGCTGACCCAAAGGTGACTGTCCGCTGGTGCCACCCCACTACTGGATCGTGCAGTGCCAGCCAGCTCATTCCCAGTATGATTGGTGGCCCTGCTAATGTGGCAACGTGAAAGGCAATTGTCTCAGTGTGTCTGGAGACCCTCGTTTTCATGGGAGGGGTCTAGTGGGTCACTCCCCCCAAGAGTTCTCTCCCATCAATGGTTGTTACTTGCAGGGGGTGTTCGAGAGGCACCACCTGGAGTTGGTGTTCTAGTGCAAAATCCCTGCTAAAGAAGTTGCAAGAGCTGCCAGAATCCAGCAATGCCTTCACCTTAATAGGGTGTCCGTTGGGGAGTTCTAACACCACCTCTATGGCTATTGCTGCCCGGGGGGGGGGGGTCTGGTTTGGGCACCTTCACTGGTTGCTCGCCTGGCTGCTGTGCCCGCTCTCCTGCAGCCAAGCCTTGCCGTTTCCCTGCTCCTGCTCTCCCCCCGCGGCCCCCACCATTCCTTACCACGCTTTTCTCTGAGGGCAGAAACCCGGCAAAATGTCCCGGCTGTAGGCAGAGAAAACACTTCCTGGTCGTTTTCCCCTCTTTCTTGCGAACCTCGCCGGAGTTTGAAACCCCGCGCACGCGCGCTCCTCCAATTTCCATTGGTTCCGCGGGCAGCACGGGCGGTGCAGGTGGCCCAGGCACGTCTGGAATGCGATTGTCATGCCAACGCTCCACTCTCCCTTCCCGCCTTTCCAGAGCGCGCGCCTCTTGGCATACTCCCACAGCAAGCGCCATTTTAGTCAGCTGGTCCATCGATTGCGGGCGGGGCGAGCGGGAAAGTTCATCTTTTACCCAAGAGGCTAAGCCTTCCTCAAATAGCATTTGCACTGGTTCTGAACCCAGTTCCCACCCGAGTTTGTGGATTAGCATTGCAAATCGTGACCAGTACTCTCTCACTGATTGGTTCCCTTGTTTGCACTCCATCAGCTGCTGGCGTGTCACGCTTTGCTCCACATCACTTGAGAACATATGGTCCATGGCGCTAAAAAATTTCCTCAAGTTCTTTAAGGCGGCATTCTCCGATGCCATTAAGGGCCTAATCCATTCTCTGGCCCCGCCTTCCAGGTGCCCTATCACAAAAGCGACCCTCCCCCCATCGTCTGCAAAGTCCTCATACTGCAGGTCCAGCGCATATTGCACATCTGTCTTAAAAGCATTATAGTCTCTGGGGTTGCCTGAAAACTTCTGCACTAGTCCCGGTACCTTCCTTGCGATGGGGTTGGGCTTCCCCTGGGCATCCTGAGTCCGCCTTTCATCCAGCCGCGCCGCTACTATAGCCAGTTGCTGCTCCAACTCTCTGTTTCTCTCTTCGAGCGTTGGTTCCTTCCTGGCCCCTCTCCGGCGCCTGCTCCTCCAGCTTGACTCATGACACTGCCTCTGCTGCTCTCCGCACAAGCAACAAGGGACTGACGGATTGCTGTAATGGGAATTGGGGTTGCTTGTGCGTAAACTGCAAACTGCTGCAAGCTAGTCGTATAGCTAAAACTTTCCCTGGTTTGACAGCCCTTGAAACGCGACTGTCTTAGTCACTGGCAGAATCCGTCAGTGGGTGTGACCTAAATTTCTTCCAACATAAAAGTTGCTTGACTCCAAGTCTCCTCCTAGATTCTCTGCGTGGAAGCCTTCTGCGCAGCGTGGGCGTGCCAAGCGGAGGTCCTGTGCTCTCTCCGCTGATTTCACTGGAAGCGTTATATGTCAGGGATGTGTATACCTGTGAAGAGATCCAAGATTTAGAACCTCAAAGCCAAAGTGAGAGCATTTGGGTCAAAATTAAGGGAGAGAAACATAACAGAGACCTCATTGTGGGAGTTTAGTATAGATCCCCAAGCCAAACGGAGGACATAGATGATGCCTTCCTGGAACAGATGGCCAAGCATGCAAAAGGAAGGGAGATAGTAGTAATGGGGGACTTCAGTTACCCGGATATTTGTTGGATTTCAAACCCGGCCAAGAGCATAAGGTCAAACAGATTCCTCACTGGCCTTGCAGACAACTTCATTGTCCAGAAAGTGGGAGAAGCAACAAGAGGAACAGCCATTTTAGATCTGGTCCTAACCAATGTTGATGACCTGGTTAGTGGGGTAGAAGTGGAAGGATCATTAGGCGCGAGTGATCATGCTCTTCTGAAGTTTACTATACAGCGGAAAGGAGCAGCCAAGCATACTAGGACTCAATTTCTTGACTTTAAGAAAGCCGACTTCATAAAACTTAGGGAAGTGCTGGGTGAGATCCCATGGACAGTAATACTAAAAGGAAAGGGAGTTCATGATGGCTGGGAGTTTGTTAAGAGGGAGATAGTAAAAGCACAACGTCAGGCAATACCAATGAGATGGAAACATGGAAGGTGACCTAAAGAAGCCAGGGTGGCTATCTAAATAACTTTTAACTGAGTTAAGATTAAAAAAGGATGTGTACAAAAAATGGAAAAGGGGGGAAACCACCAAAGAGGAATTCAAACAAATAGCCAGCACGTGTAGACACAAAGTCAGAAAAGCTAAAGCACAGAATGAACTCAGGCTTGCTAGAGAGGTTAAAAGCAACAAAAAAGGCTTTTATGGGTATGTTCGTAGCAAAAGGAAGAACAAAGAAACAGTGGGGTCACTCAGAGGAGAAGATGGTGACACAGAAAGGGCTGAACTCCTCAATGCCTTCTTTGCCTCAGTCTTCTCCGATAAAGAAAACAATGCCCGACCTGAAGAATTTGGAGCAAATGATTCAGCAAAGGAAACACAGCCCAGAATAACTAAGGAGATAGTACAAGAATACTTGGCTAGTTTAGATGTATTCAAGTCTCCAGGGCCAGATGAACTTCATCCAAGAGTATTAAAAGAACTGGCAGATGCGATCTCAGAACCACTGGCAGTCATCTTTGAGAATTCCTGGAGAACAGGCGAAGTCCCGGCAGACTGGTGGAGGGCAAATGTTGTCCCTATTTTCAAAAAGGGGAAACGAGAGGACCCAAATAATTACAGCCCAGTCAGTCTGACATCAATACCAGGGAAGATTATGGAGCAGATCATTAAGCAAACAGTCTGTGAGCACCTAGAAAGGAAAGCTGTGATCACCAATAGTCAGCATGGATTTCTGAAAAATAAGTCATGTCAGACTAACCTGATCTCGTTTTTTGACAGAATTACAAACCTGGTAGATGAAGGGAACGCAGTGGATGTAGCCTACCTTGATTTCAGCAAGGCATTTGACAAGGTGCCCCATGCTATTCTTATAAAGAAGCTGGTAAAATGCGGTCTTGACTATGCTACCACTCAGTGGATTTGTAACTGGCTGACTGACCGAACCCAAAGGGTGCTCATCAATGCTTCCTCTTCATCCTGGAGAAGAGTGACTAGTGGGGTGCCACAGGGTTCTGTCTTGGGCCCGGTCTTATTCAACATCTTTATCAACAACTTGGATGATGGATTCAAGGGCATCCTGATCAAATTTGCAGATGACACCAAACTGGGAGGGGTGGCTAACACCCCAGAGGACAGGATCACACTTCAAAACGACCTTGACAGATTAGAGAACTGGGCCAAAACAAACAAGATGAATTTTAACAGGGAGAAATGTAAAGTATTGCACTTGGGCAAAAAAAATGAGAGGCACAAATACAAGATGGGTGACACCTGGCTTGAGAGCAGTACATGTGAAAAGGATCTAGGAGTCTTGGTTGACCACAAACTTGACATGAGCCAACAGTGTGACGCGGCAGCTAAAAAAGCCAATGCAATTCTGGGCTGCATCAATAGGAGTATAGCATCTAGATCAAGGGAAGTAATAGTGCCACTGTATTCTGCTCTGGTCAGACCTCACCTGGAGTACTGTGTCCAGTTCTGGGCACCACAGTACAAGAAGGACACTGACAAACTGGAACGTGTCCAGAGGAGGGCAACCAAAATGGTCAAAGGCCTGGAAACGATGCCTTATGAGGAACGGCTAAGGGAGCTGGGCATGTTTAGCTTGGAGAAGAGGAGGTTAAGGGGTTATATGATAGCCATGTTCAAATATAGAAAAGGATGTCATATAGAGGAGAGAGAAAGGTTGTTTTCTGCTGCTCCAGAGAAGCGGACACGGAGCAATGGATCCAAACTACAAGAAAGAAGATTCCACCTAAACATTAGGAAGAACTTCCTGACAGTGAGAGCTGTTTGACAGTGGAATTTGCTGCCAAGGAGTGTGGTGGAGTCTCCTACTTTGGAGGTCTTTAAGCAGAGGCTTGACAACCATATGTCAGGAGTGCTCTGATGGTGTTTCCTGCTTGGCAGGGGGTTGGACTCGATGGCCCTTGTGGTCTCTTCCAATTCTATGATTCTATGATTCTATGATTCAAAGATGATAAAGCTCTGATTGGGCTTTTTTCAAATTGGTGTTTTTGGGGTTAGAATGCACATTCAACCAAAAATCGCAGGTGACATGTTTGTTACCAGCCCAAATCAAGCATAGGTGTTTTGGTTCCATCTCAATAGTAAAAGGACGAATAAGCTTCGATTGCTCTTTCGGTGTTCATTCACCCACAAATAGCAAAGTTGTGCAATAAGCCTAAACAAAGCCAAACAGGTTGTTTTGTTTTCCAACTACATAGAAAAAAGAATTTTGGATTGCGTTTACTTCATTTCGTGTTTTTTGCTTTTAATGCACATTGACACAGAAATCGCAAAGTGTGTGTAATGAGACCAAAATAACACAACACCATCTTTTCGCTTCCATATGCATAGAGAGAAGACATATAAGCTTTGATTGGGCTTTTTTCAATTCACATGGTGTTATTTGGGTGTGCGCCAGAATCACCCCAAACCAATGGAAAAAAGGTATTTTGGGTTCCATCTACATAAAAAGAAGATGATAAAGCTCTGATTGGGCTTATTTCAAATTGGTGTTTTTGTTTGTTTTTTATGTTTTTTTTAAAGATATTTTATTAAATTTTCACAGTAAAAGACAAAAAAAGTACGAAATCACACAAAACAAAAAACAATACGATACAAAAATACAGACATAAAACATACAACATAGTTAAACCAAACTTCCATAACCCTCTTTCTTGACCCCCCTCGCCTCTCCCTTTCCTGTGTTCCCATTTACCAAATCATGTTCAGCAATGCTTCACCTTCTCTCAGAATTTGTTTTAAATTAAACTTTTCAGCTATTATGTCTCCAATTTTACCCTTTGTTATCAAATATTTAGATATTTAAACTTGACATAATATTATTCAAATTTCATCTTTGTTCTTATAGTTCAGTTATTTTCATATTTCGTTCAACTAGGTTACTAATGCCATGTTGTCTTTATATCCTGCATCATTCTAACATTCATACATTTTACAGTACTTTTGCAAATAGTCCTTAAATTTTTTCCAGTCCTCTTCCACTGTCTCTTCTCCCAGGTCTCGCATTCTGCCAGTCATTTCTGCCAATTCCACGTAGTCAATCAGTTGCATCTGCCATTCTTCCAGAGTGGGCAAATCTTCTGTCTTCCAGTACTTTGCGATGAGTATTCTTGCTGCTGTTGTCGCATACATAAATAAAATTCTGTCCTTCTTTAGCACCCTCTGGCCAACAATGCCCAAAAGGAAGGCCTCTGGTTTCTTAGGGAAGGTATATTTAAATACCTTTTTTAGTTCATTATTGTCAGAGCTGCCCAGGGTCCCAGCTCACAAAGGACCAACGCCAGTCCGTTGTTATATACAAAAGTCTTTATTGAAGTTCAGTTTGTCTTTCACATCAGGAGCGTGCAGCTCTACGTCTGAGACTCTAGACCGCCGAAGCTCCGTCTGAGTTTCCTCCCTCCAGACACCAGTTTAAGACCCTAGCCTTGCTCCACCTCTTCCTTTGCTCTTTCCTCCTCTGGGTCCGCCTGTCAGCTGGGGTCTCGCCCTTCCTAGACTCTTCTGACGCTGAGTCCCCTGAGTCTTCCCCCTGCCTCCGGCGGGCTTTAGGACCTGGTTCCCCATCCGGGTTTTCTGCTGTCCCGCGCGCCTGTACATTCGAACTTGGCGCGCGCGCCCAGCCGGCAACCCTCCTCCTGACCGTTACACTGCTCCTGTCACTGCTTCCCCCTTCGGGGAGGCCAGCTGGACCTGACCTCCCCTCTGTTCCCCCACTCTCCGACAGAGGCGTGGTCAGTCCCGACTCTTCTTCTCTCCCTGCTGGAGGAGACGCTGCCCCTGACACCTGGGACTCTTCCCCCCCACTATGCTCTGGTGGGGAAGCTGGTCCTGATCTCCAGCTGCTGCTTTGGGAGTCCCCGCTGGCCCCTTGTTTCTGGTGTGTCTCCCCTGGGACCCCCCTTGCCCCCTACGCTGCCCTCAGATCCTTCCCCTTCGCTCTCCATCTCCTCTCTCCCCTGTACCTCTGCTCCTGAGCCCCTGACATCCATCCCGCCATCGAAGCCCCCCTTCCCCCCTTCCCCTCTTCTGGGGCGGGTTCCTGGTGCTCCAGTGCTGTGGGGGTGAGTGCGGGATACAGTTCCTTCCCCCCTGGCGTGCAGCCGACCAGTTGGATCCGGCCAGCCCGTAATGGGCTCGCCGACGTCGATCTCCTCTGCTTCCATCTCTCTGCATTCGTGTTCGAACCCAAGGTCCTCCCCCAACACGTCCATGTCCGTCTCTCCCCGTTACCTCGGGTGATGCTGCGTGCCAGGGCCCCCTTAGCAGTTCCCTGCTCCACCCCACCTCCGGTTGAGTGTCCCACCAATAAGAGCGGTCTGTGGCAGACCCCAAGAGTGATCCCTCCGGGGAGCTTGTGTCTGGCGCCGTTTCCTCAGCAGATGAGAACCCCTGGAACGTGCTGGTTGAAAGTGTGGGTGTGAAAATCTGCCGGCATAGGTCTGTGCGGGAAGAGTGCATGGAACTCGTCTTTGAGGTAGTGCTCCTCCAAGGCATAGTCCGGCACCCACCTGTTGGCGCTGGCCGGGGTACCTTCCCTGGCGAGGAGATATTCAACTCCCTCTTTCCCCCATCTTGAGTCTAAAATCTCTGTGACCTCGTTGAGTGGTGCCGCCCTCGGTGACCCCTCCCCCGTTGGCGACTTTCTAAGTGGGCGAGGTGCGGTCCCTGGTGCGTGAAACCTGTGGGGTTCCTTGTAGGGTGTGAGGACTGACCTATGAAATACCGGGTGCATTCTGGAGCCCTCCGGGAGTGTCAACCGGAAGGCCACTGGGTTGATTTGTGCCTCGACTTGGTATGGCCCTAACTGCTTGTGTTTGAGCTTCTTCTTAGCTAACGTTCTGGCCGGCACTGCCTGGGCCGCTAACCAGACCCAGTCCCCCACCTGGATGTCTTCCCCGACTCTCCTGTGCCTGTCTGCCTGCACTTTGTAGGCGTGTTTTGCTAGTTCCAAGGTCCTTCGGAGTTGCTCGTGGACCTCCTGTAACTCTGCTGCCAAGTGCTCTGCTCCCCATGGCTCCCCCTCCCCCTTCGTCTCTAACCCCGGGAAGGTTCTGGGATGCCGCCCATTGTTGGCGAAGAACGGTGTCACCCCTGTAGACCCATGCTTCATGTTGTTGTAGGCAAACTCGGCCAGCGGTAGGTAGTCAACCAAGGTCGAGGGCTGTTGATTCGCGTAGCATCGCAGGTACTGCTGCATGATGGCGTTGACCCACTCCGCTTGTCCGTTGGTCTGCGGGTGTCGTGCCGACGCTAAGTTGATCTTGACGTTCAGGATGCCCAGCAGCTTCTGCCAGAAGCTCGAGACGAATTGGCGACCCCGGTCAGACAGGATGGACCGTGGTAAGCCGTGAACTTTGAACACCTGGTCTATGAACAGTTTGGCAGTCTGTTCCACTGTGGCCACCTTCGCGCAAGGAATGAAGTGCGCCATCTTGGTGAACAGGTCTACGACCACGAGTACCACTGTTTTGCCTCGCGAGCTGGGCAGATCTGTGACAAAGTCCAGGGCCACTTTCTCCCACGGTTCGAGCGGCGTCTGTAGTGGTTCCAGCAGTCCCGCCAGCTTCTTGTGCACTGGTTTGGCCCTTTGGCATGTGTCACACCTAGAGACGTAATCCGCGACTTCTCCCCTCATCTGGGGCCACCAAAAGTCTCTGGCCACCAATTCCGCCGTCTTGTCCTTGCCGAAGTGCCCAGCACTGGGCGCGTCGTGTAACTGCTGCAGGACTTTAGCTCGGAGGTCGTCCCCAGGCACGTAGAGAGCTCCTTTGCAGGTGAGCAGTCCGTCGCGTATCTGGAACTCGTCGTCCTTCGCTGTGCCTCTTCACACCTCCTCCATCTTGGATTGTGCGAAGGCATCCGTCTGCAGTGCGCGACGCACTGCGTCCAGGTCCACGGTGGCTGAAGCGCATGCCCACGCTTTCGGTGCAAAAATGTGTTTGGCCGCCACCAGTGCCGCTTCCTCGAGATACTGCGATTTCCTGGATAGTGCATCTGCCATGACGTTGTTGTCTCCCGGGATGTATTCTATCCGGAAGTCGAAATCCGCAAAGAACTCCGCCCAGCGGATGTGTCTCTGGTTCAGGAACCGCGCCGTGCGCCAGTACTCCAGGTTCTTATGGTCCGTGCGGACCTGCACAGTGTGTCTGGCTCCGATGAGGAAGTGCCGCCACGCCTTGAAGGCTGCATGAATGGCCAACAACTCCCTGTCCCAGATGGTGTAGTTCTGTTCCGACTTGCTGAGTTTCCTGGAGTAGAATGCGCAGGGCCTCCAGTTCCCTTGCGGATCTTGCTGCAACAGGACCGCCCCCACCGCTCTGTCTGATGCGTCAGTCTCAACCCTCATTGGTTTGCCGGGGTTTACGTGTAGCAGCTGTTCTTCGGACGCGAAGAGATGCTTGAGTCTCCGAAAAGACTGTTCCGCCTGGTCCGTCCAGGTGAACTTCTTCTTCTTGGAGCTGAGGGTGTCCGTGATAGCTGCCGTCTCCTTCGCGAACCCCTTGATGAACTTGCGGTAAAAGTTGGCGAAGCCGACGAACTTCTGGACCTCCTTCCGATTGCGCGGGCTCTTCCAGTCCAACACCGAGCGGACCTTGGCGCTGTCCATGGCGAGTCCCTTGTCGGACAGCTTGTAGCCCAGGAAATCCACCTCCGTCACGTCGAACTGGCACTTCTCCAGTTTGGCGTAAAGTCTGTGCTCCCGTAGTCTCTGCAGGACCTCCTTGACGTCTCCCTCGTGAGTCTCCTGCGATTCCGAGAAGATCAGGATGTCGTCTAGGAAGCATACGCACTTCTTGTAGAGGAGGCCCACTAACACGTGGTGCATGAAGGCTTGGAAACAATGGGAGCCATTTTGCAGACCAAACGGCATAACTCTATATTCATAGGTGCCTAAAGGCGTAAACATGGCCGTCTTCCACTCATCGCCCTCCCGCATGCGTATAAGGTTGTACACCCCTCGTAGATCCAACTTGGTGAAGATCCGTCCCTTCCTCACCGTCGCAAGCAGGTCGTAGATCTTGGGCATGGGGAATGCTGTGGGCTTTGTCCTGGAATTTATGATCCTGGAATCAACTACGATTCTCCGTTGGGGCGTGTCTTTCTTCTTCACGAAAAACAGGGGACTGCCCCCCACTGCTTTGGATTCAAGTTGTGATCTATGAACTCCCTGAGTTCTTGCAGTTCGTCCTCAGACATGGAATATAGTTTTCCAGTCGGCAGTGTCGCCCCCGGTAGGAGGTCAATCGTGCAGTCGTAGGGCAGGTGGGGAGGCATCTTGTCCGCTTCCTTCTCGCAGAAGACCTCCAAAATTGCCTTGTACTTGTTGGGCACCACCTGCACCATGCCTAGGTGTAGCTGCTGTTCATCTTCCTGTCCCTCCTCTTCCTGGCCGGTTCGGATGCAGTGTTCTGCGCAGTAGGAGGAGCAGAAGGTCAATTGCCGCTGGTACCATGCTAATGCCGGGCTGTGCCTATCCAGCCAACTCATGCCCAACACTATGGGCGTGTCCGACAGGTGGGTGACATTGAAGCTGATGACTTCGCAGTGATTTCCAATTTGCAGTACCATAGGCGGCGTTTGCTATACCACCTGTCCACCCAGTAGCTCCCTGCCATCGACCGTGACAACGTTTAGGGGCATCGCGGCTGGTAGGAGCGCTATGCGATGTCGCCTGATGAAGTCCACCCCCACAAAGTCTGCATTACTACCAGAGTCAATGGTAATAGGGACTTCCAGGGTGAATCCATTTGGCAGCTGAAGTGATGCGGTGAGTTGCACCACTGGTTTGGGTGGGAGGGGGTCTGTGGGCTGCAAAATCTCTGGGGACTGCTTCACTGACTCGCCTGGCTGGGCCCCAGTGCCTCTGCCTCCAGCCAGGCTTCGTCGTTTCCCTGCAGCTGTTCCCCCTGCTGAACTGCTCCTCTTACTGTTGCTGAGGCTGCAGTGTGCTTCTGGATCCTCTGGGGACACTCTTTGGCCATGTGCTGTGCACTGTCGCAGATGTAACACTTCCTGCTCCCTCTAGGAGCCTTCGTCTTGACTGCTCCTGGTGTTTGGGCTCTGGTCGCTGTCTGAGCCTTGGCACCACCGATCTCCATCGGCTCTTCTCCCTCCCCCAGTGGAGGCGTGGAGTGCGCGTGCCCTGTTTCTCTGGGTATGAAGGGAGGTGTTTTGGCCGGTGTGCGTGCCAGACGACCCTCATCCCTGCCCCAAGGGCGTTCTTCCAGGCGTACCCCTATCGTCAGCGCTCTCTGGACGACTTCTGTGGTAGTGGTAGGTCTCTCCCCCCTCGCCAGCTCATCTTTCACGGGTCCATTTAGCCCCTCCCAGAACAGATCCCTCACGGCATCAGAGTCCTTCTCCCAGCCCAGCACATTTACCAATGCAAAAAAGTGGGAGTGATATTGTCTCACCATGGCTTTGCCCTGCTGCAGCCCGTGCGTTTCCCTCCTGGCCACATCCACATCTACCGTTGATTTAAAACAAGCGTCCATAGCCTCGATAAATGCGTTTGAATCCTGGAGGGCGGGATCATTTTCGCGCCTGTCAGGGCTGCCTCAGGTCCCAGCTCACAAAGGACCAACGCCAGTCTCTCTTTATATACAGAAACGTTTATTGCAGTTCATTTTTCGTTTCACAGCCGTTTCACGTCCGTAACGCTAGACCGCTGAAGTCCCCTCTGAATCAGTCCCTCCCCTGCACCAGTTTAAGATGCTTGCTTTGCTCCACCTCCTCCTGTCTTTCCTTTTCCGCAGGGTCTTTCTGCCCGCTGGAGTTTCGCCCCTCCTGGATTCCTCTGACACTGAATCCCCAGATGGCTCTCCCTCCCTCCTGCGGGCTTTGGGACTTGGCTCCTCCCCCGGGCTCTCCGTTTCCCCTCGTGCTTGCACATTTAAACTTGGCGCGCGCGCCCAGCTTCCAACCTTTCTCCTGATCGTTACATCACTCCTCTCACTGCTCCCCTCCCCTTCCGGGAGGATAGCTTATTCTGACCTCCCCTCCGTTCCTGCCGACGGAGCTGCTTCCCCTGACACACTGGAACCTCCCCCCCTTCGCTATGCTCTGGAGGGGAAGCCGGTCCCGATCTCCAGCTGCTGCTTCGGGATTCCCTATTTGCTCCTTCCCCCTGATGAGTCCCCCCTGGGGCTCCTCTTGTCTTGGCTACAGGCGCCCCCTCCTGGGAATCCCCCGATTCGCTGGAAAGGCTCATGGAATCCCTCGGGCCACCGTCCTCCTCTTCCTCGCTGTCCTCGGACTCTTCCCAATAGTCCTCCCTCTCCTGCCTCCCATGTGCCTCTGCTCCTGAACCCCTGACATCCATCCCCCCTCGAAGCCCCCCCTTCCCCCCTCCCGCTGCTCGGGTGCTGGTTCCGGGTGCTCCATTGCCATGGGGGGTAATGCTGGAAACAGTTCATTTCCCCCGGTCTGCCGCCCCCCAACTGGATCCGGCCAGTCCTTGACGACCTCGTCTACGTCGATCTCCTCTGCTTCCAATTCAGTGTATGTGTGCTCGAACCCGGGCTCCTCCCCCAACACGTCCATGTCCGCCTCTCCCCCTGTTACCTCGGGCGATGCTGTTTGCCAAGGCCACCTTAGCCACCTCCTGCTCCACCCCACTTCTGGCTGATCGTCCCACCAGTAAGAGCGGTCCGTGTCCACCCCCGAGCACGATCCCCCCCTTGGAGACTTCCAGTCGGCGCCAGCGTTTAATGGCTGTCCTTTCTCCGAGCTCCGGAGAAGGACTGCTCCGTGAGTTCGGGTCTGACCCGCTACGGCAAGCGGGGGACCCCTAAAATCACAGGCGCAGAAGCCTGTGAACAAGGAGACTCGGTGGGAACCAGAAGCGCCCCCCTTTACTGCGAAAGAGCCTTTTTAAAGGCTCCGGAACGGCATCGGGAGTGAGCATGGTGCTGAGAGTCGCAACCCAGCCCGCGGAGTGAAGCCGCGTTGCCATGAACGGAGAGCGCCGATTCCTTCCTGTAAATTGAAATTCGACTGAAAAACCCGTGAGTAGGACTGAAAGATTATTTGGGACTTTAAAACTAAAATTTAAAATTCAGCCGGAAACGGGAAAGGCAAAAAATAAGGAAGTCTGCCTTCCCCCAACTGCATGACAGATTAAGCAACGAAAACACAAAGCTGCATCTGAAGGAAAATAATCTTATGACTGCTTAACCTTGGCATTGGACATGATCTCCACTCTAGCAGGCAGGGGCAGAGGGGAGAAAAAGTGACTTTATAACCTGCATGACTTTTTAAAAGAGAAAAGTTTTCCGCTGCCTTAATCCCCTGAGACGGACTGTCAAAATAAGATACCAGGAACTGTATTTAGAACTTGATACAACTTGTTACAAAGTTATACTGTGGAAGCTCTGCTTGTTACAGTGTTGGGACTTTGCTGCAACAACTCTTTGGATAGTGTGGACAGAGTAATTATATAGAAAAAGTGTTGCAGCACTTATATTGAGGAATCCTGGTCTCTTTGTTCTTTGTTTCCTTCACTTGGACATTTTGGTTTGCTCCCTCTAGAGGGTTGAGAAGTAACAGTTGCAGAGCAACGGATTAAGACAGTGGGATTTTCCATCAGGAAACTGCTCCTGTGAGAACGTCCTTGGGACATGAGCGGCCCAGCAGATGAGATAACTACCAGAGCTAAAGCAAAACAACAACAACAAAAGAAAAGAGGCTCAATATCAAGCCTAACACCGACAGGAGCAGCTGGGCAAGAAAAAGTGACAGCTGTTTCAATGGATTCAATGACACAGGCGTTACTCAAGTTAAATCAATCTTTAGAAGCTTTGACAAAGCAGAGTACAGAAAATTCACAAAAATTAACAGCAAGGTTGGACTTGAATACGAAAAGTGTGACATCTAACATAGAATCTATAAATAAGCTGATTGAAGAAAACTCTGCAACACGTAAAATCGCAGAGGACGCCAGACATATTGCTGAAGAGACACAGGAAAAACTAGAACCAATCTCCAGAAAAGTGTATGAACATGATGCGACCTTGTCTTTGCTGGAATTACAGAGAAAGGAGAGAAACCTGAAATTAAGACTAGTTCCCGAAAGTGAAGGGGACAGCCTTGTGGAGTTCCTCACACAAGAGTTTTCTGACTTTTGGCAGGAAGAATTGCAGGAGGAAGAATTTAAGATAACAACAGCATTCAGATTGGGCAGGAGACAGAACAGAAAGACTCCGAGGGATTGCCTGATTACTTTTAGATCCAAGGAAGAAAGGGACAAAATATTAAAACTACATTGCCAAAAGGCCTTGGAAATTGAAAACTCTCATATACAAATCTTCAAGGACATCCCTAAATATATTCTTGAGGTGAGAACCTTCTATAAAGATCTGGTCTACCTGCTGAAAAGGAACAACATACTTTTTAGGTGGGAGTTCCCACAAGGACTGTCCTTTAACTACAAGGGAAAGAAGGTGAAAATAAAAACAATTCAAGACAAAGAGAAGTTTTTGGAGAAAAACCACGAGGATTTGCAGAAGGGAACGGTAGACCCAATTCCAGAGGTAAAAGGGGCGGTAGATATCTTGAATCTATCGTTTGGACTTAAACCACCATCAGAGGAAGAGCAGCAACTTGGAGCGGTAGGAGGAGTAAATGACAAATAACAAGATGGCCCTGCAATTCCTTAGCTGGAATTGTAATGGGCTGAACATGCCCAGGAAAAGACGTCAATTTTTTCATATTCTGAAAAGAGAAAAATTGGATTTGATTTGCTTACAAGAAACCCATGTGACAAGGGTACACAGGAAATTACTTATAAATAAAAGACTAGGACAAGAATTCATCTCATCGGATAAAGTTAAGAAAAGAGGAGTGGTGATTTATGCAAAAGAGAAATTGGCCCCAAGAATGATGTTTAAAGACGAACAAGGAAGATATTTGGCAATTGAAATACAAATACAAGGAGAAAAACTGTTAATTGTTGGAATTTATGCACCAAATGAAGGGAAGGCGGAATTTTTTAAGAAGCTGCATGGAACTCTGATGGACTATTTGGACTATAATGTAGTAATCATGGGAGATATGAATGGTGTGGTTTCTACAAATATGGACAAGGCACAAAGACAGACAATCTCTAAGGAAGGGAGACTTCCGAAGACCTTCTTTGAAATGACTGAAAATATGGACTTGATAGATATTTGGAGAACAAGGAACCCACTCGAAAGAGAGGGAACTTTCTTTTCTCAAGCAATGATGACCTGGACCAGAATCGATCAAATCTGGATTACTAGTGGGCTGGCTCCAAAGATCAAGAATATAGAAATCTGCCCCAAGACTTGCTCTGACCATAACGCCGTGAAGATGGAAATGAAATTTATAACAACTGGTCAATTTAGATGGAGGATGAATGACACCCTGTTTCGAGATGAGGAGATCCACAGAAAGGCCCAAAAAACCTTAAAGGACTATTTTGAATTAAACCTAAAAACTGATGTAGAAAAAAGAGTGATCTGGGACGCAAGTAAAGCTGTGATGCGAGGATTCCTAATCCAACAAAATTCAGTAAAAAAGAGAAAGCAAAATGAGAAGAAGGAAAAGATCCTGGAAAAGATAAAAGAAGGAGAGAAGAAATTGAGATCAAAACCAAAGTCCCAGGAGATTTTGAGAGAGATCAAGTTATACCAGACACAATATATGGAACTGATGAACCAAGAGATTGAATGGAAGATAAAGCAAATGAGACAAAAGACATTCGAATCTGCAGATAAATGTGGTAAGCTTCTGGCTTGGCAATTGAAGAAAAGACAGAAACTAAATACAGTTACAAACCTAGAAGTGGATGGAAAGAATATATCCAAACCCAATGAGATTAGAAACTGTTTTTTGAGCTACTTTAAAAAATTATATTCACAAGGACCACAGAAGGAAGAGGATATAGATGAATTCCTTAAAAAATATGGACTACAAAAAATCTCTCATCAAAGCAAGGTGGATCTAAACCAGAGAATAACAGAACAAGAGATAGAGGGTGCCATTCAGAACATGCAACTGGGCAAATCTCCAGGACCAGATGGACTGACTTCCAGATACTATAAAGCTTTGAAGGAGTGGTTGGTACAACCGTTAAAGGAAGTCTGTAACGAGATTCTAGAGGGGAAAAAGGCGCCAGAATCGTGGAAAGAAGCTTATATTACACTCATACCAAAGACAGAGACTGAAAAGACTCAGCTTAAGAACTACCGCCCAATATCATTACTCAATGTGGATTACAAAATCTTTGCAGACATTTTGGCAAAAAGATTGAAAAGAGTGTTGATGGAGAAGATTCACAAGGACCAAGCAGGCTTTCTCCCAAAAAGGCACTTATCAGACAACGTGAGGAACATAATAGACATTTTGGAACTATTGGAGGTGAATATAAACACTAAAGCAGTGCTGATATTTGTGGATGCGGAGAAAGCCTTCGACAATATTTCTTGGAGTTTTATGAAAAAGAATCTTCATGGGATGGGGGTAGGCCAAGGATTTGAGAATGGTATGGGTGCGATATATTCTGAACAAAAAGCTAAGTTGATTGTAAATAATGTGATAACTGAAGAATTTAAGATAGAAAAAGGGACACGACAAGGGTGCCCAATTTCCCCATTGCTTTTTATATCAGTCCTGGAGGTTTTGCTAAATATGATTAGAGATGACCAGCAGGTTAAAGATGTACAGGTCGGAGCAAAACATTATAAGTTAAGAGTCTTTGCAGATGATTTGGTACTTACTTTACAAGAGCCAGATACTAGTACAAAGAGGGTGTTGGAGATAATTCAAGAATTTGGTCAGGTGGCCGGATTCAAACTGAACAAACAAAAGACTAAAGTTTTGGAGAAAAATTTAACAGGTATGGAGAGGGAGAAATTCCAGAATGAAACAGGTTTGACAGTGGTTAAGAAGGTGAAATACCTAGGGGTTCATCTGACATCTAAAAATCTGAATTTGTATAAAGACAATTATGAAAAATGTTGGTCAGAAATCAAAAAAGATCTAGAAATATGGTCAAATTTGAAACTGTCAATGTTAGGCCGAATTGCAGTTATTAAGATGAATGTATTGCCTAGAATGTTATTCTTGTTTCAAACTTTGCAGGTTCTTGACAAGATGGACTGTTTCAAGAGGTGGCAGAAAGACATTTCAAAATTTGTCTGGCAGGGCAAAAAGCCCAGAATAAAATTTAAAATATTGACAGATGCAAAAGAAAGAGGGGGATTTGCCCTGCCGGATTTAAAATTGTATTATGAAGCAGCAGCGTTTTGCTGGCTGAAAGAGTGGATGCTCCTCGAGAATACAGATATCTTGAATCATAGAATCAGAGTTGGAAGAGACCACAAGGGCCATCGAGTCCAACCCCCTGCCAAGCAGGAAACACCATCAGAGCACTCCTGACATATGGTTGTCAAGCCTCTGCTTAAAGACCTCCAAAGTAGGAGACTCCACGACACTCCTTGGCAGCAAATTCCACTGTCGAACAGCTCTTACTGTCTTGGATTATCTTGGATTTAGAAGGTTTCAATAATGCATTTGGTTGGCATGCATACTTATGGTATGATAAAATTAAAGTGCATAGGGCCTTTAAAAACCATATTGTCAGAAAAGCATTATATAATGTCTGGATAAGATATAAAAACTTGCTGGAAAACAAAACCCCTAGATGGTTGTCACCCTTGGAGGCTAAGGCATTGAAAAAGCTCAATATGGAGGCCGAATGGCCAAAGTATTGGGAAATCTTGGAACAAGACGGAGATAAATTGAAGTTACAGAGTCATGAGAAATTGAAACCCAAAGTACGAGATTGGCTCCATTATTATCAAATAATGGAGGTGTACAAACAAGATAGGAAAATTGGCTTCCAGGTGGAGAAATCAAAATTAGAAACTGAATTGTTAGAACCCAATACTAAGAACTTATCAAGAATGTATAATTTGCTGCTGAAATGGAATACACAAGATGAAACAGTTAAATCAGCTATGATTAAGTGGGCACAGGACATTGGCCATAATATTATGTTTGCTGACTGGGAATGGTTGTGGAACACCGGGATAAAATTTACGGCATGTAATGCTTTAAAGGAAAATATTATGAAAATGATCTATAGGTGGTACATGACCCCAGTCAAGCTAGCAAAGATTTATCATTTGCCTGATAACAAGTGCTGGAAATGTAAAGAATCTGAAGGTACTTTCTACCACCTTTGGTGGACGTGCCCAAAGATTAAGGCATTCTGGGAAATGATATATAATGAAATGAAAAAAGTACTTAAATGTACATTCCCTAAGAAACCAGAGGCCTTTCTCTTGGGCATTGTCGGCCAATTGGTGTTAAAGAAAGATAGAATTTTCTTTATGTATGCTACAACAGCAGCAAGAATACTTATCGCAAAGTATTGGAAGACACAAGATCTACCCACCTTGGAAGAATGGCAGATGAAAGTGATGGACTATATGACATTGGCTGAGATGACTGGCAGAATCCGTGATCAGAGGAAAGAGACGGCGGAAGAGGATTGGAAGAAATTTAAAATTTATCTTAAGAACTATTATAAAATTGATGAATGCTAAAATGTCGAGGTGTTGAGAAAGAAAAAAGGATTACAGTGACATAAGAATAAGTTGAAGAAAAGACTATGAGGACACATATATGATAAAATTATTTAGAAGCTGCTGAAATAATCTTGGAAATTGGGATGCAGAAAGGGGAGGTATGGAGGAGTCTGAGAAATGAGGGTAATGAAAAAAAGGTTAGGAAATTATACATGTTTGTTTGTCCTTTTATTTGTTTGTATTGTTTAAAAAATGCTGTAAAACCAATAAAAAATTTATATATATATAAAAAAAGAGCACAATCCCCTTGGAGGGCTCGATTCCGGCGTCGTCTCCTCTGCGGAGGAGAACCCCTGGAACGTGCTGGCGGAAAGTGTGGGCGTAAAAAGCCAGCTGTCGAAATAATCCGCTGGCATGGGCCTGTGTGGGAAGAGTGCATGGAACTCGTCTTTGAGAAGCGGTTCCTCCAGAGCATAATCCGGCACCCAACTGTTGGCGCTGGCCGGGGTACCCTCCCTGGCGAGGAGATATTCTACTCCCTCCTCCCCCCCATCTCGAGTCCAGAATCTCCGTGACCTCGTTGAATGTCGTAGCCCTCAGTGACTTCCCCCCCTCTGGTGACTTTCTGCGTGGGTCTGGTGCTGTCCCTGGCTCCTGAAACCTGTGTGGGGCCTTGTAGGGTGTGAGCACCGACCTATGAAAGACCGGGTGCATTCTGGAACCTTCTGGGAGAGTCAACCAAAAAGCTACAGGATTGATCCTGGCCTCAACTTGGTATGGCCCTAGCTGTTTGTGTCCTAGCTTCTTCTTAGCTAACGACTTGGCCGGCACTGCCTGGGCCGCTAACCATACCCAGTCCCCCACCTGGATCTCTTCCCCTGCCCTCCTGTGCCTGTCTGCCTGCTCCTTGTAGGCGTGTTTAGCTAGCTCCAAGTGCCGTCGGAGTTCCTCGTGGACCTCCTGCAATTCTGCTGCTAAGTGCTCAGCTCCCTGCGGCTCCCCCTGTGCCGTCGTCTCCAACCCCGGGAAGGTTCTGGGATGTCGCCCATTGTTGGCGCAGAACGGTGTCACCCCCGTTGACGCGTGCTTCATGTTGTTGTAGGCAAACTCGGCCAGCGGTAGGTAGTCCACCCAAGTCGCAGGCTGTTGATTGGCGTAACATCGCAGGTACTGCTGCATGATGGCGTTGACCCTCTCCGCTTGGCCGTTGGTCTGCGGATGCCTCGCCGACGCTAAGTTGATCTTGACGTTCAGGATACCCAGGAACTTCTGCCAGAAACTGGAAATGAATTGGCGGCCCCGGTCGGACAGGATGGACCGTGGCAAGCCGTGAACCCTGAACACGTGGTCTATGAACAGCTTGGCGGTCTGTTCCGCTGTGGCCACCTTCGCGCAAGGAATGAAATGCGCCATCTTGGTGAACAGGTCTACAACCACAAGTACCGCCGTCTTGCCTCGCGAACTGGGTAGATCAGTAACAAAGTCCAGCGCCACCCTCTCCCACGGCTGTAGTGGCGTCTCCAGCGGTTCCAGTAGTCCCGCTGGCTTCTTGTGCACTGGTTTGGATCTCTGGCAAGTGTCACACCTGGCGACGTAATCCGCAACCTCTCCTCGCATCTGGGGCCACCAAAAGTCCCTGGCTACTAAGTCCGCCGTCTTCTCCTTGCCGAAGTGACCCGCGCTGGGTGCGTCGTGCAACTGCTGCAGGACCTTCGCACGGAGATCGTCCCCCGGCACGTAGAGAGCACCTTTGCGGGTTAGCAGGCCGTCGCGTATCTGGAAATCGCCGTCCTTTGCTGTGCCCCTCCACAGTTCCTCCATCTTGGATTGCGCGAACGGATCCGTCTGCAGCGTGCGACGCACCGCGTCCAGGTCCACGGCGGCTGAAGCACATGCCCATGCCTGCGGTGCGAAAATGTGCTTGGCCGCCACTGGTGCCGCTTCCTCGAGATACTGGGGTTTCCTGGAGAGCGCATCTGCTATGACATTGTTGTCTCCTGGGATGTACTCTATCCTGAAGTCGAAATCCGCAAAGAACTCCGCCCAGCATATGTGCCTCTGGCTCTGGAGCTTCGCCGTGCGCCAATACTCTAGGTTCTTATGGTCCGTGCGGACCTGCTCAGTGTGTCTGGCTCCGATGAGGAAGTGCCTCCACGCCTTGAATGCTGCATGAATGGCCAGCAACTCCCTGTCCCAGATGGTGTAGTTCTGCTCCGACTTGCTGAGCTTTCTGGAGTAGAACGCGCAAGGCCTCCAGTTCCCTTGCGGATCTTGCTGCAAGAGGACCGCCCCCACCGCTCTGTCCGATGCGACAGTCTCAACCCGCATGGGCCTGCTGGGATTCACGTGTAGCAGCTGTTCTTCGGACACGAAGAGGCTCTTAAGTCTCCGAAAGGACTGCTCCGCCTGGTCCGTCCAAATGAACTTTTTCTTCTTGGAACTGAGGGTGTCCGTGATAGCCGCCGTCTCTTTCGCGAAACCTTTGATGAACTTGCGGTAAAAGTTGGCGAAGCCGACGAACCTCTGGACTTCCTTCCGATTGTGTGGGCTCTTCCAGTCCAACACCGCGCGGACCTTGGCGCTGTCCATGGCGAGTCCCTTGTCGGACAGCCTGTAGCCCAGAAAATCCACCTCCGTCACGTCGAACTGGCACTTCTCCAGTTTGGCGTAGAGTCTGTGCTCCCTTAGCCTCTGCAGGACCTCCTTTACGTCACTCTCGTGAGCCTCCGGCGATTCCGAGAAGATCAGGATGTCGTCGAGGAAGCATACGCACTTCTTGTAAAGGAGTCCCGCTAGCACGTGGTGCATGAATGCTTGGAAACAGTGGGAGCCATTTTGGAGGCCAAACGGCATAACTTTGTATTCATAGGTGCCCAACGGCGTAAACATGGCCGTCTTCCACTCATCACCCTCCCTCATGCGTATGAGATTGTACGCGCCGCGCAGATCCAGCTTGGTGAAGATCTTCCCCTTTCGCACCGTCGTGAGCAAGTCGTCAATCTTAGGCATGGGAAATGCCTTGGGCTTTGTCATCGAGTTTATGGCCCTAAAGTCTACGATGAGCCTTTTTTGGGGCGTGTCCTTCTTCACGAAAAACACAGGACTGCCCCCCACTGCCTTGGATTCTTGGATGAATCCCCGCTTCAAATTGTGCTCTATGAACTCCCTGAGCTCCTGCATCTCGTCCTCGGACATGGAATACAGCTTCGCAGTCGGCAGCGTCGCTCCTGGCAAGAGGTAAATTGCGCAGTCGTAGGGCCGGTGGGGGGGCAACTGGTCAGCTTCCTTTTCGCAGAAGACCTCCAAAAACCCCCTGTACTTGTGGGGCACCGACTGCACCATGCCCAGGTGCAGCTGCTGCCCTTCCTCCTGGCCCTCCGCTTCCTGGCCGGGCTGGATGCAGTGCTGTGCGCAGTAGGATGAACCAAAGGTGAGTTGTCGCTGGTACCACGCTAATGACGGGCTGTGTCTATCCAGCCAACTCATGCCCAACACTATTGGCGTGTCTGACAGGCGGGTGACGTTGAAACTGATGACCTCGCGGTGATTCCCAATCTGCATCACCATGGGTGGTGTCTGTTGTACCACCTGCCCGCCCAGCAGCTTCCTGCCATCGACTGTGACAACGTTTAAGGGCAGCGTGGCTGGTAGAAGCGCTATGCGATGTTCCTTGATGAACTGCACCCCCATGAAGTCTGCGTTGCTACCGGAGTCAATGCTAACAGGGACTTCCAGGGTGAGTCCATTAGGTAACTGGAGAGTTGCAGTGAGTTGCACCACTGGCTTGGGTGGTAGGGGGTCTGTAGGCTGCAAAATCGCTGGGGACTGCTTTACTGACTTGCCTGGCTGAGCCCCAGCATCTCTGCTTCCAGCCAGGCACTGTCATTTCCCTGAAACTGCTCTCCGTGGTGAGCTGCCTCTGTTACTGTTGCTAAGGCTGCAGTGTGCTTCTGGAGCCTCTGGGGACACTCTTTGGCCATGTGTTGCGCACTGTCACAGATGTAGCACTTCCTGCTCCCTCTAGGAGGCTTAGTCTTGACTGCTCCGGGCGCTGGGGCTCCGGCTGCTGTCTGAGCCTTGGCACCACCAAGCTCCATCGGTTCCTCCCCCTCCCTCAGCGGAGGCGAGGGATGCGTACGTCCCAGGTCCCTGGGAAGAAAAGGAGACGCTCTAGCCGGTGCACGCACCTGGCGACCCTCATCACTGTGCCAAGGGCGTTCCTCGTGGCGCACTCCTATCGTGAGCGCTCTCTGCACGACGTCTGCGAGGGTTTGAGGTCTGTCCCCCCTTGCCAACTCATCCTTTACGGAGCCATTGAGTCCCTCCCAGAACAAATCTCTCACTGCCACGGAGTCCTTTTCCCAGCCCAGCACATTCAGCAATGCAAAAAAGCGGGAATGGTACTGTCGTACTGTAGCCTTGCCTTGCCTCAATCCATGCATCTCGCGCCTTGCCACATCAATGTCCACGGTAGATTGGAAACAAGCGTCCATGGCCGCGATAAATGCGTCAGAATCCCTGCGGGCAGGACCATCTTCGCGCCATAAATTGCGTAGCCAGGCTTTAGCTTCCCCATGCAAGTGGGATACAATGAAGCCTACTCTCTCCTCCTCATCTCTAAAATCCTTCCGAAGCAAATGCAGCGCATATACGATGTCAGCTCTGAAACTGGGATAATGCTTCAGGTTCCCATCGAAGTGGGCTACTAAACTGCCCCCCTGCCAGCCGAGTCCAATTCCCTCTGACCTGGGCCCCGGGAACCCTTCTTTGCATGCACGCTCCCACCTGGCTTGCAGATCCTGGCATCGCGCTTCTGCTTCCTCTCCTGTCTTTTTGGAGATCAGTACTGCCGTGGAAAGCTCCGCTACTGCGTTTCGCAGTTCTGTTAGTTGCTCCTCCGCAGTCATCTCTGCCAACCTTCGTGAGCTTGCAAAAAAAATTTTTTTGCGTACAGAGAGGGGACTTACTGTCAGGGCTGCCTCAGGTCCCAGCTCACAAAGGACCAACGCCAGTCTCTCTTTATATACAGAAATTTTATTGCAGTTCATTTTTCGTTTCACAGCCGAGGCACGCAGCCCCACGTCCGTAACGCTAGACCGCTGAAGTCCCCTCTGAATCAGTCCCTCCCCTGCACCAGTTTAAGATGCTTGCTTTGCTCCACCTCCTCCTGTCTTTCCTTTTCCGCAGGGTCTTTCTGCCCGCTGGAGTTTCACCCCTCCTGGATTCCTCTGACGCTGAATCCACAGATGGCTCTCCTGCGGGCTTTGGGACCTGGCTCCTCCCCCGGGCTCTCCGTTTCCCCGCGCGCTTGCACATTTGAACTTGGCGCGCGCGCCCAGCTTCCAACCTTTCTCCTGATCGTTACATCACTCCTCTCACTGCTCCCCTCCCCTTCCGGGAGGATAGCTTGTTCTGACCTCCCCTCCGTTCCTGCCGACGGAGCTGCTTCCCCCTTTTTTTATTATATTTTTTTTTATTGGTTTTACAATTTTTTAAAAAACAATACAAACATATAAAAAGACATACAAACACGTATAGTTTCATAATCTTTTTTTCATAAACCTTGTTTCTCAGACTCCCCCATACCTCCCCTTTCTGCATCCCGATGTCCAAAATTTTTAGCAACTTCTAATTATTTCTCTCAAGCCTCTGTCCTCTTAATCTTTCCTTCAGTCTAATCTTATATCACTGTAACCCTTTCTTTCTCAAAACCTCGACATTCTAACATTCATCAAGTTTATAATAGTCCTTAAGATAGATTTTAAATTTCTTCCATTCTTCTTCCGCCGTCTCCTTTCCCTGGTCACGGATTCTGCCAGTCATCTCAGCCAATGTCATGTAGTCCATCACTTTCATCTGCCATTCTTCCAGGGTGGGTAGATCTTGTGTCTTCCAATACTTTGCGATAAGTATTCTTGCTGCTGTTGTAGCATACATAAAGAAAGTTCTATCTTTCTTTGACACCAATTGGCCGACAATGCCCAAGAGAAAGGCCTCTGGTTTCTTAGGGAAAGTACATTTAAGTACCTTTTTCATTTCATTATATATCATTTCCCAGAAAGCCTTAATCTTCGGGCATGTCCACCAAAGGTGATAGAAAGTACCTTCAGTTTCTTTACATTTCCAACACTTGTTATCAGGCAAATGGTAGATTTTTGCTAGCTTGACTGGGGTCATGTACCACCTATAGATCATTTTCATAATGTTTTCCTTTAAGGCATTACATGCCGTAAATTTAATACCGGTGTTCCACAACCATTCCCAGTCAGCAAACATAATGTTATGACCAATGTCCTGTGCCCACTTAATCATAGCTGATTTAACTGTTTCATCTTGTGTATTCCATTTCAGCAGCAAATTATGCATTCTTGACAAATTCTTGGTATTGGGTTCTAACAGTTCAGTCTCTAATTTTGATTTTTCCACCTGGAAGCCAATTTTCCTGTCCTGTTTGTAAACCTCCATTATTTGGTAATATTGGAGCCAATCTCGTACTTTAGGTTTCAATTTCTCATGACTTTGTAATTTCAATTTATCTCCATCCTGTTCCAAAATTTCCCAATACTTTGGCCATCCGACCTCCATATTAAGTTTCTTCAGTGCCTTAGCCTCCAAGGGTGACAACCATCTAGGGGTTTTGTTTTCCAACAAATCTTTATATCTTATCCAAACATTAAACAACGCTTTTCTGACAATGTGATTTTTAAAGGCCTTATGCACTTTGATTTTATCATACCATAGATATGCATGCCAACCAAATGTATTATTAAAGCCTTCTAAATCCAAGATATCTGTATTCTCGAGGAGCATCCACTCTTTCAGCCAGCAAAACGCTGCTGCTTCATAGTACATGTCAGGGAACTGCCATCGGAGGAACAGGTGGGGAAAGGGCTCACGGAGGCTGGGAGGGACTCAACAGTTGAAGCAGGGACCAGCAGGGGGAGAGATGGGTCTCTGGAGGAGAGTCTCACAAAGGCTGAGAGAGACGCAGCAGCTAAAGCAGGAACTAGCAGGGAAAGGGGAGGATCTCTGAGGGAAAGCGAGCAAGAGGGAGGGCTCAGGGACACGTCCAGCGAGAACAGTGGGGAGGTGTCAGAAGCTCCCATAGGGAGACCTATTCCTCGCCGGAAGCTGTCACGCCGCGAATCCCGAAGACGTGTTTCCGTTAAGGAGCTTTTATGCTGGAAGCGCTTCCGAAAACAACCACTGTCGGAATCTGCAAGTGACTAGAGCAGACATGTCTGAGGAGCTCTGTCACACACAGAGGTTTGTGGAGTTGCACAAACTCTGAGGGACTACGATTTTACGCACAAGCAGCTCATCATCCCATCACAGCATTCCGACAGTCTTTGTAAGCTGTTTGTGCAGGAGAAGGCATCATGAGTGACCCAGCCGGAACCGGAGAAGCAGGAGTTGGAGCGGGTCCAAGCTTGGAAGAAAGGTACCGAGCGTTGGAAATCCAACTGGCGCTGCAGACGGCGAGGCTTGAGGAGAGAAGGGCTCAGGATGCAGACAAGAAGGGGAGAGCCACCCAGTTCACCAGAAAGGTACCAGGATTGGTGCAGAAGTTTGGGGGGGACCCCAAGGACTACCATGCCTTTAGAACAGAGATGCAATATGCCCTCAATGTGCAGTTTGATGAATTCCCTGACGAGGAATCGCGAGTGGCTTTCGTGATTGGGCATCTTGAAAGGGGGGCGAGGGACTGGGTTAGACCCCTGATGGCAACGCATAATGACGTCCTAAAGGACACCATGAAGTTCTTTCGTGCAATGGATCTCATGTTTTCCAGCGATATTGAGCAGGGAGTGGTGCGCAGACAGCTAATGGCTTGCAAGCAGGGAAGCCGATCTGTCCGTGAGTACTGGACTGAGTTCACCATGCTGGTTCACAGATTGGGGTGGGACTTATCGGCGGCACCCATTCAAATGCTATTTGAAGAAGGCCTTGCTTCGGCTGTGAAAGACGAACTTTCCCGGGGTCCTAGGGCGGATTCTATGGATCAGCTGACTAAATCTGCGCTGACCATAGGAGCGCGCCAGGAGGCGAGAGCTTTGGAGAGGCGGGAAGGGAAGGGGGAACGTTGGAAGGAGTTCCGCATTCCAGACATTCCAGAGACAACTTTCCCGCCGGCAGAGCCGATGGAAATCGGAACAGCGCGCGCGCACGCAGTTTCAAAGCCCAGTGAGGGGGGAAAGAAGGAGGGAAAAGGCGCCCGGAAATGCTATCTCTGCCAACAGCCAGGTCACTTTGCCAGAGTCTGCCCCTAGAGGAAGGAATAGCAAGGGATGATGGGAGCTGTTGAGGGAAGAGAGGAGGAAAAACCGGAGCAGGTAAAAGCCAACGCCTGGTTGCCACAGTCGGGGCACAGCAGCCAGGCCAAAGAGCAGTGAAAGTGCCCATGCCAGAAGCTCCTCAACCTGCCCTAGTGATAGAAGTGTCGCTAGAGCTGCAAAATGGACACCCCCTAAAGATAAAGGCGCTGTTGGACTCAGGCAGCTCCTGCAATTTCATGAGCAAAGAGTTTGCAGCTGAACACCAAATACAGACTATCCCTTTAAGCAACCCCCTGCAGGTGACCACGATCGATGGCAGGGAGTTGTTGGGAGGAGAAGTCAGCTTGCAGACCGTCCCAATGATAATGAAGGTGGCAAGGCACACAGAACTGATAGCGTTTAATGTGGCCACCTTGGGAGGAGCTCCTATTATTTTGGGGATGAGCTGGCTAGCGTTACATGATCCGCTGGTGGGCTGGCATCAGAGAGTGGTTTCCTTTGGTTCAGCACATTGCTTAGAACACTGCAAAGGGGGAAAGGGTTCAGCAGGGGCCCAAGCCACCCTAGCAGGGACGGAAGTAATGGAGAAAGTGAAGGTACCACCACAATACGCAGATCTCAGCGACGTGTTCAGCGAGAAGGAAGCTGACCAACTACCCCCGCATAGACCCTTTGATTGTCAAATCAATTTACTCCCTGGGGCACAGCTTCCTGTAAGCAAGTTGTATGCCATGTCAGACAGAGAAATGCAGGAGCTAAGAGAGTTCATTGACAAGAACCTGAAGAGAGGCTTCATCAGAGAGTCCAAAGCAGTGGGAGGTAGCCCAGTGTTTTTTGTGGATAAAAAACACACGGACAAGCCGAGACTGGTGTGTGACTTCAGGGCGTTAAACGCAGTGTCAGAACCCGTGGCTTTCCCTATGCCCCGGATTGACGACATTTTGACCAGGGTGCGGAAGGGAAAGATTTTTACAAAGCTGGACCTAAGGGGGGCATACAACCTGATACGTATAAGGAAAGGGGATGAATGGAAAACCACCATGTTCACCCCTTTGGGGGCATTTGAATATCTCGTTATGCCATTTGGCTTACAAGCAGGCTCGGCGTGCTTCCAATCGTTTATGAACCACGTACTGGGGCCTTTGCTTTACAAGAATTGTGTGGCCTTCCTAGATGACGTGTTGGTGTATTCTGAGAATGAGGAGCAGCATGTGAGAGACGTCAGAGAAGTGTTGAGCAGGCTGCAAGCCAGCCGGCTGTGGGTGAAACTGGAGAAGTGTCAGTTTCATACCAAGGAGGTGGAATTCCTGGGGTACCGCCTGTCAGACAAGGGATTGGCCATGGATCCCGGCAAGGTCCAGGCAGTGCTGGAATGGAAAGCACCCAAAACCAAGAAGGATGTGCAGAGGTTCCTAGGGTTTGGGAACTTTTATCGTAAGTTCATCCGAAACTTTGCACACCTGACGGCGCCCATTACGGACTGTCTCAGCAGTAAGAAGAAATTTGTTTGGACTGAGGAGGCGGAGCGAGCTTTTGAGGAACTGAAAAGGGCCTTCGCCTCTGAAGGACAACTTCTGCATGTGGATTTACAAAAAAAGATGAGAGTCGAAACAGACGCATCAGACAGAGCCATAGGGGCGGTGCTTCTTCTGCAGCCAGGGAAGGAGGAGTCAGAGTGGAGACCGTGTGCCTTTTTTTCGCAAAAGCTGAACAAATCCGAGAGGAACTACACGGTGTACGACCGAGAACTTCTTGCTATTCATGAGGCTTTCCGGAGATGGAGGCATCTGCTAATTGGCGCACAACATAAGGTGCAAGTGTGCACTGACCACAAGAACCTAGAGTATTGGAGAACGGCACGAGTGCTCAACCAACGGCAGTTGAGATGGGCCCAGGAGTTCTCCAAATTTAACTTTGAGATTTGTTACGTGCCAGGCCCAGAGAACGTTAGGGCGGACGCTCTCTCACGCAAACCTGAATATTTGGAGGGGGAGAGAGCACCCGAAGAAAGACATGTCATTCCAGAGGACCGCTGGGTGTGTGGGGCGGCATTGGTGGGGCAAAGGGAACTGGTAGAGGAAACGGTGCATGATGAATACGCCCAGGAGAAACTCAGGGGTCTCAGGAGGGAGGGAGATAAACCCGGGGGTTTTGAGGAGAGAAACGGGGCGTTGTATTACAAGGGAGCGTTATATATACCTGAAGGTGATTTGAGGGAGAAGGTACTCAAGCAACTGCACGATAGCCCCACAGCAGGGCATTTTGGGCAACACAAAACCATGTGGCTGGTTACCAGGGAATTTTGGTGGCCCAAGGTCAGGGAAGATGTGCGGGAGTATGTGAGAGGGTGTGACCAATGCCAGCGAGCCAAGGGGGAGAGGCGGGCACCGGCAGGGTTATTAGAACCGCTACCCACACCTGAAAGACCATGGGAAGCAGTGGCAATAGATTTCATGACTGATCTGCCAAAGTCCAGAGGGAAAACAGCCATCATGGTTGTGGTAGACCTGTTAACCAAAATGGCCCACTTTATAGCATGCTCACATGCTGTCACGGCAGAAGAAACCGCTAAATTGTTTGTAGAAAATGTGTTTAGGTTGCATGGCGCCCCCTTGAGGGTGGTTTCAGACTGAGGGAAACAATTTACTTCCAGGTTCTGGAGGAAGCTCATGAGCTTACTGCATGTAGAGGTCAATTTTTCGACTGCCCGGCATCCTGAAACCAACGGGCAGGCGGAAAGAGCCAATGGCATCCTCCAGCAATATTTGAGGTGTTATGTGAATGACAGAGAGAATGATTGGGTGGAGAAGCTGGCGTTGGCGGAATTTGCCTACAACAATGCGGAGAACGTGTCCACGAGGATGAGCCCCTTTTTGGCTAATTACGGGTGCCATCCCCGGGCTTTCCCAGGGGGGGGGGAAGGGGAGAACTGGTGCGTTCCAGCTGCCGAACAGTTCGTAGAAGAAATGGAAGCGATCCATCGCCAGCTCCAACTTAACTTAGACAGGGCCAAGGAGGAATATAAGAGGCAGGCAGACAAAAACAGAAGAGAAGGTGAAACAATTAGGGTGGGGGATCAGGTGTGGCTGTCAACCCAAGGGTTACCATTCAAAGGAGGTTGTAAGAAGTTAAGACCCAAAAGACTGGGCCCATCTGAAGTCACGCAACAGGTCAACCCAGTGGCTTTCAGACTCCGGTTACCGAACCACATGAAGCTGCACCCAGTTTTCCACAGGTCGTTGCTGTCACCGTATAAAGGGGACAGAGAAGGGAGGGTCACTCGGGGACCAGCAATGGAGGAAAGGGAACACAGCTACCATGTAGCGGAGATCCTCGATTCCAGGTGGAAGGGAGATCAAGTAGAGTATTTGGTAACGTGGGAAGGGGAACCGGAGTCGGAAAACTATGGCAACCGATAAGCCAAAGTTGCCATGAGTGCCAAGAAAAACAAACATGGAGTCCAGCGCGCTTCCCTTGCGCGGCTTGCAGACTGTTTGTGCCGATCCAAAAGTCCTCTGGCTCCCTGGCTGTCAGCAGAGCGATCGCAGCAGATAGAAGCAATTGCAGCGTGTGGGTGAATAATTCAGAACAGACACAAAGCGTTCCTTATCTTCTCTAGCCTTTAATCAAGTAGAATAACATCGTAAATTAAACCTGGCGAAAGCTCGCCCATTCTCCCTTTCGCGTAGCGTCCCAAAAGCAGACTGAAACACTCGGCGTCAAACCACTCCCCGTATGTGTTTCTAACCACGCCTCAGGGAAGAGACGTCACACAGAACTCTTTAACCCTGTGAGTTCTGAAACCAATAACACCCCCTCTCGTCTCGAACCCTGAGGGAAACTGTGAACCCCTGTTTACAGACCTCTTTGAGTTCAACTCACCTCCCACTGCCTTTTGCCTCCCACTGGCATTTATCCCAGGCAATTGTTGAATCCCTTCCACACTCCCAGAATCACACTGTGCGAAACCAACCCACGCACTGGTGACCTGAAACCTCTCCGGTGGAACCCCCTTTGTGGTCCGAGTGGACCGCCGGAGCACAACTTCGGGCGCTCCTCCTGACCCACTGGTGTCAGCAAATGTGTCTCCAGCAAGCTCAGAAGACTCCCCCTCTGACTTGCTGCGTCTTCGGGCTTTCTGCACTTGGGTAACAGGAGATGAAGGCTCGCTCTTGGGTTCTCTCTTAACCTGTGGAGAAACCCACCCCTGTGCTTGACCATCATCAGCAACCTGGTCTTCAGCAACAGGCTCCGCCTCTGCCTCTCCTTCCTCCCTTTCTTCCTCCCTTTCCTCCCCCTCAGAATCGGACAAGCATTCTGAGAGAAAATCAGAACCATACCCAGGCTGTGACCAACCACCCTGCTCAAAGAACTCAGCATGCTTGCTGACCAGCAGCTTGGTCTGATCACCCTCTGGGTATGCAAACTTCCACCCATTTGTTGCAGGATCATACCCACAGAAGATCATGTCCTGGCACCTAGGACCACCCTCCTTCCGTTGCGCTGTTGGTATTGGCACTGAAGCCTTAGAACCGAACGAACGGAAGAAATGCACCTGTGGCTTTTGCTTGTGCAACAGACAATACGGTGTGTCACCTACATCGTGATTGTAGGACCTGTTAAAAACAAAACTGGCAAACGTCCAAGCCTCACTCCAACAGCTCTGAGGCAGCCCAGAGTCACACAGTAAAACCCTGACAGCTTCAGCCAGTGTTTCACTCCTGTGCTCTGCCACGCCTCTCTCTTGAGGAGACTTTGCACCCGTCACCTGGTGACGAATTCCCTTTTCCTTGAAAAACTCCTTCAGAGCAGACCCAGTGAACTGTGACCCACGGTCGCTCCTGAACCCTTGCACCTTGGTGGAGAACCTCAGTTCCACCTCCGCAACCCAATCCTGGATCAGTTGCGCTGCCTCCCTCTGCGACCTGAGAGAGAAACACCATAAATTCTGAGAAAAATCATCTGCCAGCGTTAGCAGAAACCTGGCCCCACCCAGACTCTCACACTTCATGGGTCCTGTAAGGTCTGTGTGAACCAACTCAAAAGGTTTTGTGGTTACCCTCTTTACCCCGGGAAACCTGCCCCTTTGAACCTTGTTGCATGCCCTGCACTCTAGGGATCCCTCACATGGTGTGATTTTACAACCTTTGGTGCAGCCTGGCAGCCTCTTAACATCTTCCAAACAAGCATGAGACATTCTCTTGTGCCATATGTGAACACATGAATCATGGCTGGGAACACTAGCACACTGCGCCTTTGCTTTTCCTGCATTCCCACCACCCTCCAGAGGTGTTTCCAGAACAAAGAGATTGTCCTTGCCCTCCACGTTGACAAGCAGCTTCCCCCCTCTGGAAATAGAACAGGTGTTATTTTCAAAACAAATTTTGTACCCTTCTTTTACAAGAGCTGGCACAGATAACAGACAACAATGCACTCCCGGCACAACGTAGATCTCCAGCTGCGCCTGCAAAAAAGGAACATACACGTCAACAATGTCAGAAACTTGCTTTTGGGAACCGTTTGCAAACTGCACAATTTTCCCATCTAAAACAGCCCTGCAGTCCCGCAGCCCCCCAGTAGGTGTCTCTCCAATTAGGTGATGACTCGATCCACTGTCGATTATAAACTTCACAGCTGTGTCCCTGCTGGAATTGTTTTTCAAAGTTGCCAGAGAAGCCGTGAGATGATAACAGTCTCCCTTCTCTGAGTCACGTCCTTCCTTCGCGTTCCCACGCTGGCCTCCTCTCCGAGACTGGTTCCCATGGGAAGCGACCTTGGAGACATCCTGCCCGGTCTCTCTGCTTCTCTGCGGACAAGCCCGTTTTAGGTGGCTGTTCGATCCACAGACATAACATCGACGAGTGGAAAAAGCCTGAACACAGCTCTCATCTGGCTTGCCCCCCCCCACCTCTGCAACCGGTGGAGCTGCCTGCGCCAGACCTGCCCTCTCGGACACGCCTCTCCTGTTCGTCCGAAAGACGCCCTGTCACGTACGATAGAGTCAAATCCTGTGGACTCATGGATTCCATAGACAGACACAAATTGTCATAGCTTTTGTCCAGAGAGCTGAGCAAAATATAAACCTTCAGTTCCTCTGAGAAGTTGACTTGCAACAGCCGCAACTCATTGAAAACAGATAGCATCTCAGTAACATGCTGTCTGATGTTCCCACCGGGACGCAGCTTCATCTCAAACAAGCGTCTGGTGGTGTGGATCTTTGCACCAGCCGTGGTTCTGTGGTGCACCCTCTCAAGGGCTTGGTAGGCCTCCTGGGCAGTTTCAAGCCCTTCAACCAGAGGAAGTTGGGAGCCCTCCAAACTGAGCACTATAGCTCCCAGGGCTTTCTGGTTCTTCCTCTGCGACGCGTGAGCAGCTGCTATGTCCGCCGCTGCTGCTCCTGCTGCAGGTGGTGGTAGAGGGGGTCCCTGGGTCGCCTCCCACAACCCCTTGGCTACCAGCCAGGCCTTTAGCTTCCGGCTCCATTCGGCCCAATTTTGTCCGTTTAATTTTTCGAAGGGAACTGAGAATGATTCACGATCGTCTGCCATCTCCTCCCCCGGGGGCTAAGCTTACTCACGTCTCGGCAGTAGCTTCCTCCGCCTCCCGGCACCGGCAGATCGCTTCTCCCCAGCGAGCTCCTTCCAGCCTCAGAGAAACAGCTCCAGAGCTCCAGCTGGCCCCAGCAACTTTTCAGCTAGCTTGCTGGCCTCCCCACACGTGGGACGTTCCTGCAATGCTTCAAAGCGTTGGCAAGCACCCATAACCTATGGCAACCGATAAGCCAAAGTTGCCATGAGTGCCAAGAAAAACAAACATGGAGTCCAGCGCGCTTCCCTTGCGCGGCTTGCAGACTGTTTGTGCCGATCCAAAAGTCCTCTGGCTCCCTGGCTGTCAGCAGAGCGATCACAGCAGATAGAAGCAATTGCAGCGTGTGGGTGAATAATTCAGAACAGACACAAAGCGTTCCTTATCTTCTCTAGCCTTTAATCAAGTAGAATAACATCGTAAATTAAACCTGGCGAAAGCTCGCCCATTCTCCCTTTCGCGTAGCGTCCCAAAAGCAGACTGAAACACTCGGCGTCAAACCACTCCCCGTATGTGTTTCTAACCACGCCTCAGGGAAGAGACGTCACACAGAACTCTTTAACCCTGTGAGTTCTGAAACCAATAACAAAAACACCTGGGTCATGGCAGAGGATGTCAAGGACGAGGTTTTAATAGAAACTTTTCATCAGAGGTTCCCACGTAAACCTCAGCCAGTGGCGAGGTTCCGGAGGGAATACTTTGCCACCACAGATGAGGAAGAGGAGTTGGAGGGGTTCACAGATTCCGAGGAGGAGGAGGATTCAGCGAGCCGGAACAGCGACCGATGGAGGGAAATGTTCGAGACGTCTGAAGATGAAGAGGATTCTTTTCGGGGTTTTACCTCCTCACCGCCCAGAGGAGAGGGAACGGGCGGGGGTGAAGGGGGTCCTGGAGGGGAGGTGGATGTCAGGGAACTGCCATCGGAGGAACAGGTGGGGAAAGGGCTCACGGAGGCTGGGAGGGACTCAACAGTTGAAGCAGGGACCAGCAGGGGGAGAGATGGGTCTCTGGAGGAGAGTCTCACAAAGGCTGAGAGAGACGCAGCAGCTAAAGCAGGAACTAGCAGGGAAAGGGGAGGATCTCTGAGGGAAAGCGAGCAAGAGGGAGGGCTCAGGGACACGTCCAGCGAGAACAGTGGGGAGGTGTCAGAAGCTCCCATAGGGAGACCTATTCCTCGCCGGAAGCTGTCACGCCGTGAGTCCCGAAGACGTGTTTCCGTTAAGGAGCTTTTATGCTGGAAGCGCTTCCGAAAACAACCACTGTCGGAATCTGCAAGTGACTAGAGCAGACATGTCTGAGGAGCTCTGTCACACACAGAGGTTTGTGGAGTTGCACAAACTCTGAGGGACTACGATTTTACGCACAAGCAGCTCATCATCCCATCACAGTACAGTTTTAAGTCCGGCAGGGCAAATCCGCCTCTTTCTTTTGCATCTGTAAGTATTTTAAATTTTATTCTGGGCTTTTTGCCCTGCCAGACAAATCTCGCAATGTCTTTCTGCCACCTCTTGAAACAGTCCATCTTGTCAAGAATCTGCAAAGTTTGAAACAAAAATAGCATTCTAGGCAATACATTCATCTTAATAACTGCAATTCGGCCTAACATTGACAATTTTAGATTTGACCATATTTCTAGATCTTCTTTAATTTCTGACCAACATTTTTCATAGTTGTCCTTATACAAGTTCAAATTTTTAGATGTCAAATGAACCCCTAGGTATGTCACCTTCTTAACCACTGTCAAACCTGTCTCTTCTTGAAATTTCTCCTTCTCCATGACTGTCAATTTTTTTTCTAAGACTTTAGTTTTTTGTTTGTTCAGTTTAAGTCTGGCTACCTGGCCAAATTGTTGAATTATCTCCAACACTCTTTTCGTACTAGTGTTTGGCTCTTGTAAGGTCAATACTAAGTCATCTGCGAATGCCCTTAACTTGTAATGTTTAGCTACGACCTGTACACCTTTAACCTGCTGGTCATTTCTAATCATATTCAGCAACACCTCCAGAACAGAAATGAAAAGCAATGGAGAAATTGGGCACCCCTGTCGTGTTCCTTTTTCTATCTTAAGTTCCTCCGTTATCACATTATTTACAATCAGCTTAGCTTTTTGTTCAGAATATATTGCACCCATACCATTCTCAAAACCTTGGCCTACCCCCATCCCATGAAGATTCTTTTTCATAAAACTCCAAGAAATATTGTCAAAGGCTTTCTCCGCGTCCACAAAAATCAGCACTGCTTTAGTGTTTATGTTCACCTCTAGCAATTCCAGAATGTCTATTATATTCCTTACATTGTCCGATAAGTGCCTTTTTGGGAGAAAGCCTGCTTGGTCCTTATGAATCTTCTCCATCAACAATCTTTTAAGTCTTTTTGCCAAAATGTCTGCAAAAA
The DNA here is from genome assembly GCF_964188305.1 of Podarcis bocagei. Classification (NCBI taxonomy): domain Eukaryota; kingdom Metazoa; phylum Chordata; class Lepidosauria; order Squamata; family Lacertidae; genus Podarcis; species Podarcis bocagei. The sequence goes on from NC_138131.1 coordinate 69,908,310, forward strand.
ATTTATAATCCACATTAAGTAATGATATTGGGCGGTAGTTCTTAAGTTGAGTCTTTTCAGTCTCTGTCTTTGGTATGAGTGAAATATACGCTTCTTTCCACGATTCTGGTGCCTTTCCCCCCTCTGAAATCTCATTGCAGACTTCCTTTAACGGTTGAACCAACCACTCCTTCAAAGATTTATAGTATCTGGAAGTCAGTCCATCTGGCCCTGGAGACTTGCCCAATTGCATGTCTTGAATGGCACCCTCTATCTCTTGTTCTGTTATTCTCTGGTTTAAATCCACCTTGCTTTGATGAGAGATTTTTTGTAATCCATATTTTTTAAGGAATTTATCTATGTCCTCTTCATTTTGTGGTCCTTGAGAATAAAGTTTTTTGAAATAACTCAGAAAACAGTTTCTAATCTCATTGGGTTTAGATATGTTCTTTCCATCCACTTCTAGGCTTGTAACTGTATTTAGTTTCTGCCTTTTCTTCAATTGCCATGCCAGAAGTTTGCCACATTTATCTGCTGATTCGAATGTTTTTTGTTTCACTTGCTTTATCTTCCATTCAATCTCTTGATTCATCAATTCCATATATTGTGTTTGATATAACTTAATCTCTCTCAAAATCTCCTGGGACTTTGGTTTTGATCTTAATTTTTTCTCTCCTTCTTTTATCTTTTCCAAAATCTTTTCCTTCTTCTCATTCTGCTTTCTCTTTTTTATTGAATTTTGTTGAATCAAGAATCCTCGCATCACAGCTTTACTTGCGTCCCAGATCACTCTTTTTTCCACATCGGCCTTTAGATTTATTTCAAAATAGTCCTTTAAAGTTTTTTGGGCCTTCATGTGGATCTCCTTATCTCGAAACAGGGTGTCATTCATCCTCCATCTAAATTGACCAGTTGTTGTAAGTTTCATTTCCATCTTCACGGCGTTATGGTCGGAGCAAGTTTTTGGGCAGATTTCTACCCTCCTAATCTTTGGAGCCATCCCACTAGTGATCCAAATTTGATCAATTCTGGTCCAGGTCATCATTGCTTGAGAGAAAAAAGTTCCCTCTCTCTCAAGAGGGTTCCTTGTTCTCCATATGTCTATTAGGTCCATATTTTCCGTCATTTCAAAGAAGGTCTTCGGAAGTCTCCCTTCCTTGGAGATTGTCAGTCTTTGTGCCTTGTCCATATTTGTAGAAACTACACCGTTCATGTCTCCCATAATTATCATATTGTAATCCAAATAGTCCATCAGAGTTTCATGAAGTTTCTTGAAGAATTCCGCCTTGCCTTCATTTGGTGCATAAATTCCAACTATTAAGAATTTTTCTCCTTGTACTTGTATTTCAACTGCCAGATATCTTCCTTGTTCATCTTTAAACATCATTTTTGGAACCCATTTCTCTTTTACATAGATCACGACTCCTCTTTTCTTAACTTTATCCGATGAAATGAATTCTTGTCCTAATCTTTTATTTATGAGTAGTTTCCTGTGTGCTCTGGTTACATGGGTTTCTTGTAAACAAATCAAGTCCAATTGTTCTCTTTTCAAAATATGAAACACTTGACGTCTCTTCAAAGGCATGTTCAGCCCATTACAAGTCCAGCTAAGGAATTGCAGAGCCGTCTTGTTATTTTTCTGTTACTCCTCCAACCGCTCCAAGTTGTTGCTCTTCCTCTGATGGTGATGGGTTAAGTCCAAACGATAGGTTCAGAATGTCTAGTGCTCTCCTTTGTTCTGCAATTGGATCCACAGTTCCCTTCTGTAAGTCCTCTTGGTTTCTTTCCAAGAATCTCTCTTTGTCTTGTATTGTCTTTATTTTCACCTTCTTTCCCTTATAGTCAAAAGACAGTCCTTGTGGGAACTCCCACCTGAAAGGGATGATGTTCTTCTTCAGCAGGTAAACCAAATCCTTATAGAATGTTCTCAACTCCAAGATATGTTTAGGGATGTCTTTAAAAATCTGTATGGATGAATTTTCAATTTGCAAGGCCTTTTGGTAGTGTAATTTTAATATTTTATCTCTTTCTTCCTTAGATCTAAGGGTAATCAAACAGTCCCTCGGGGTCTTTCTGTTCTGTCTTCTGCCCAGTCTAAATGCTGTTGTAATCTTAAATTCTTCCTCCTCCAAGTCTTCCCAGAAACCAGCAAACTCTTGTGTTAAAAACTCCACCAGGTTGTCTCCTTCGCTCTCGGGAATCAGTCTTAATTTCAGATTTCTTTCCTTTCTCTGTAATTCCCACAAAGCCAGAGTTACATCATGTTCATGAACCTTTTTAGCAATTGGTTCTAAGTTCTCTTGAGTCTCTCCAGCAATAGTTCTAGCTTCCTCTGCAATTTTACGTGTTGCAGAATTTTCTTGAACCAGCCTGTTTATAGATTCTGTATTCAAGTCCAATCTTGCTGTTAGTTCTGTTAATTTCTGTGTATTTTCTGTACTCTGCTTTGTCAAGGTCTCCAAAGATTGATTTATCTTGAGTAACGCTTGTGTCACTGACTCCATAGAGGCAGCTGTCACTTTTTCTTGTCCTGTTATTCCTGTAGGAGTTACGCCTGTAATTGAGCCTCTTTTCTTTTGTTGCTGTTGCTGGTGTTGTTGCTGGTGGAGCTGCTGTTGCTGGTGGAGCTGCTTCCCCTGACACACTGGAACCTCCCTCCCCCTCCGCTACACTCTGGAGGGGAAGCCGGTCCCGATCTCCTGCTGCTGCTTCGGGATTCCCTATTTGCTCCTTCCCCCTGATGAGTCCCCCCTGGGGCTCCTCTTGTCTTGGCTACAGGCACCCCCTCCTGGGAATCCCCCGATTCGCTGGAAAGGCTCATGGAATCCCTCGGGCCACCGTCCTCCTCTTCCTCGCTGTCCTCGGACTCTTCCCAATAGTCCTCCCTCTCCTGCCTCCCATGTGCCTCTGCTCCTGAACCCCTGACAGCGCCATAAATTGCGCAGCCACGATTTAGCTTCCCCATGCAGATGAGTTATTATGAAGCCTACTTTCTCCTCCTCATCTCTAAAGTCTCCCCTTCGCTCTCCATCTCCTCTCTCCCCTGTACCTCTGCTCCTGAGCCCCTGACAATTATATTTCATTTCCCAGAAAGCCTTAACCCTTGGGCACGTCCACCATAGGTGAAAGAATTTTCCTTCAGTTTCTTTACAATTCCAACACTTATTGTCTGGCAAATGATATATTTTTGCAAGCTTGATTAGGGTCATGTACCACCTGTAAATCATTTTCATAATATTTTCTTTCAGGGCATTACATGCCGTAAATTTCACACCAGTGGTCCTCAAATTGGTGTTTTTGGGGTTAGAATGCACATTCACCCCAAAATCGCAGAAATGTTTGTTACCAGCCCAAATCAACCATAGGTAAACATATGGTAACATGTCAATAGAAAAAGGACGAATAAGTTTTGATTGCTCTTTTGGTGTTCATTCACCCACAAATAGCAAAGCGGTGTGTAATGGTTGGGAGTTACTCGTGCGTAATCCTGCTCTGTTTGAGCATCGGGTTGCCTGGTTAAACCCTCCGGACTACGCAGCCCATGGTAGCGTGGCTGCTCTTAGTCACTTGTAGAATCTGACTGTGGGCGTTTCTTAAAGCGTTGCCAACATAAGAGTTGTTTGACGCCCAATCGTTTCCGCCTCTCACTGCGCGGGAGTCTCCTGCGCAGGGTGGGCGTGGGCAGCGGGGTGCTTGGGCTCTCCTCACTAACTTCCAACGAAGAGTCCTGGAGCCCCTGCACCTCCCTGTCCCGTTGCTCTCCTGGATCCCTGGTGTTACACTCATTCTCTTCCCCTTCTTCCCGGCTAAGTCTCCCTCTAGCGCTTGGACCTTCCCCTGCAGAATCAGAGACCCTCTCCTTCTCCCGTGCCTCTGATGGCAGTTCCCTGACATCCACCTCCCTCCCAGGGCCCCCTTCACTCCCCCTCCGACCCGGGGGCTCTGTTGCAGCCTCTTCTCTGGTCGGCGAGCCAAGGAAACCCCTGAAAGAGCTGTCCTCCTCATCTGTGGGTGTGAACACCTCTTCCCACCTGCTAAGGTTCCCACCCAAGGAATGACTCTCCCAATCCGATTCTTCTTCGGATTCTGAAAACCCTTCGAAACTCTCTTCCTCCTCCGTCGTGCCGAACTGTTCTTCCCAGAATCGCTCTAAGGGCTTGGGTTTATCTGGGAACCGTCGGTGGAACACTTCCACCATATGCTCGTCGCCAACTGCCTCTGCCGGCACCCACGTGTTTTCCGACCAGGGCTCTCCTTCCCACGCCACCAAGTACTGCACCTGCCGCCCTCGCCACCTTGAATCCACTATCTCTGCGGCTGAGCTCTGGTGTTCCCTCTCTTCTACCTGTGGTTGTGGCAAGACTTCTACCTCCCGCCCCTCTAATTCCTGCCCCTCTCTGTGCGGTGAGAGCAAGGACCTGTGGAACACGGGATGTATTTTCATGTTGTTGGGCAACCTGAGCTTGAACGCCACTGGGTTTATCTGTTGTATAACTTCAAACGGGCCCAGTCTTCTGGGCTGCAACTTCTTGCACCCTCCCTTAAAGGGTAACCCTTGAGTGGACAACCACACGCGATCCCCCACCCTAATGGTTTCCCCTTCCCTCCGGTGTTTATCTGCTTGCTTCTTGTAACTGGCTTTAGCCCTTTCTAGGTTCATCTTGAGCTGTTGATGTAACGCTTCCATTTCTTCCACAAACTGTTCAGCAGCAGGTACACTCCAGCTCTGTTCCTCATTGCCCAGGAACGCCCTGGGATGACACCCATAATTGGCCAAGAAGGGGCTCATACTGGTGGACACATGTTCAGCATTATTGTACGCAAATTCTGCTAGCGCTAGTTTCTCTACCCAATCATTCTGCCTTTCGCTAACGAAGCAGCGTAAGTATTGCTGGAGTACACTGTTTGCCCTTTCCGCCTGCCCATTGGTTTCTGGGTGTCTCGCTGTCGAGAAGCTTACCTCGACTTGCAGTAGGCTCATGAGCTTCCTCCAGAACCGGGAAGTAAATTGTTTTCTGCGGTCAGATAAAACCCTCAAGGGGGCGCCATGCAGCCTAAAAATGTGTTCTACAAACAACCGTGCCGTTTCTTCCGCCGTCACCGCATGGGAGCAGGCGATAAAGTGGCACATTTTGGTTAGCAAGTCTACTACTACCATCACTGCTGTTTTTCCCCTTGATTTGGGCAAATCCGTCATGAAATCAATTGACACCACCTCCCAGGGTTTGTTTGGCGTGGGTAAGGGTTCCAGCAAACCTGCTGGCATCGTGCGTTCCCCTTTGGCCCTCTGGCAGCGGTCACACCCTCTTACATATTCACGTACACCTTCCCTCACCCGTGGCCACCAAAATTGTCGGGTCACCAGCATCATGGTTTTGTGTTGCCCAAAATGTCCCGCTGTGGGGGTGTCATGTAGTTGTTTGAGTACCCTTCTTCTTAGAGCCTCCCCCGGTACGTACATCACCCCCCTGTAGTACAACACACCTTCCTTCTCCTCAAACCCCTCTGGTGCTCCCCTCCCCTCTTGGAGTTCCCTGATTTTAGTCCGGGCGAATTCATCGTCCCTAGTGAGTCCTGCCAGTTCTCTCGTGCCCACTAGAGTACCCCCACACACCCATCGGTCCTCAGGTATGACGTGGCGGGTCTCCGGCGGCCCTTCTCCTTCGAAGTACTCTGGTTTCCGCGAAAGAGCGTTTGCTCTCACGTTTTGCTGGCCGGGCACATACTGGATTTCGAAAGAAAACTTGGAAAACTCCTGCGCCCAGCGAATCTGTCTCTGGTTGAGCACCTGTGCTGTCCGCCAATATTCCAAGTTCTTGTGATCTGTGCAGACCTGGATCTTATGCTGCGCCCCTATCAGCAGATGGCGCCACCGACGAAAGGCGGCGTAAATTGCTAGCAGTTCTCGGTCGTACACAGTGTAGTTTTGTTCCGACTTGCTCAGCTTCCTCGAGAAGAAGGCGCACGGTTTCCATTCTTGCTGGCTCAGTCCTGGCTGCAACAGAACCGCCCCGATGGCTCTTTCTGACGCGTCCGTCTCCAACCTCATAGGTTTCTCCAAATCCACATGTAGTAATTGTTCCTCCAACGCAAATGCCTTCTTCAATCTTTCAAAGGATTGCTGGGCTTCCTCCGTCCACACAAACTTTCTCTTACTACTCTCTTACTACTTGGGGCCGTCAAGTGTGCGAAGTTCTTGATGAACGTCCGGTAGAAATTGCCAAAACCTAGGAATCTCTGCACATCCTTTCGTGTCTTTGGGGTCTTCCACTCCAATACTGCTTGCACCTTGCTTGGGTCCATCGCTAAGCCTTTGTCAGATAGCATGTACCCCAGGAACTCCACCTCTCGGGCATGAAACTGACATTTCTCTAGCTTGACCCACAACTGGTGTTTCTGCAAATGTTGTAGCACTTCCCTGACATCTCTCACATGTTGCTCCTCATTTTCCGAATAAATCAAGACGTCGTCCAGGAATGCTACACAGTTCTTGTAAAGCAGAGACCCCAACACGTGGTGCATGAACGCTTGAAAACAGGCGGAGCCTGACTGTAATCCGAAAGGCATAACGAGATATTCAAAGGCCCCCAGGGGTGTGAACATGGTGGTCTTCCATTCATCCCCCTCTCTCATCCGGATTAAGTTGTAAGCCCCCCTCAGATCTAGCTTGGTGAAATTCTTTCCCTTCCTCACTCTTGTCAGAATGTCATCGATTCTGGGCATCGGGAAAGTCACAGGTTCTGACACCAAATTTACCCCCCTGAAGTCCACGACCAGCCTCGGTTTATCAGTGTCCTTTTTGTCCACAAAAAAATACTGGACTGCCCCCCACTGCTTTTGACTCTCTTATAAACCCTCTCTTTAGGTTCTTGTCGATAAAGTCCCGTAACTCCTTCATCACTATGGGGGTGGGTTTCCCCTGAGCATCCAGCGACCGTCGTTCTTCCAGCCTCGCTGTCAGGATGGCTATGTGCTCTTCCAAATCGCGGTTTCTCTCCTCCAGCGATTGGCCTCCAGCTGCCCCTCCCCTGGCTCCAGCTCCTCCGGTCTTACTCATGATGCCCCCTTCTGCTTGTTGCACACGAGCAACTTTCAGGGTGAGTCAGAATGCTGTAATGGTTGGGAGTTACTCGTGCGTAATCCTGCTCCGTTTGAGCATCGGATTGCCTGGTTAAACCCTCCGGACTACGCAGCCCATGGTAGCGTGGCTGCTCTTAGTCACTTGTAGAATCTGACTGTGGGCGTTTCTTAAAGCGTTGCCAACATAAGATTTGTTTGACGCCCAATCGTTTCCGCCTCTCACTGCGCAGGAGTTTCCTGCGCAGGGTGGGCGTGGGCAGCGGGGTGCTTGGGCTCTCCTCGCTAACTTCCAACGAAGAGTCCTGGAGCCCCTGCACCTCCCTGTCCCGTTGCTCTCCTGGATCCCTGGTGTTACACTCATTCTCTTCCCCTTCTTCCCGGCTAAGTCTCCCTCTAGTGCTAGGACCTTCCCCTGCAGAATCCGAGACCCTCTCCTTCTCCCGTGCCTCTGATGGCAGTTCCCTGACACGGTGTAATAAGCCTAAACAAAGCCAAACAAGTTGTTTTGGTTTCCAACTACATAGAGAGAAGAATCTTGGATTTCACTTACTTCAAGTCGTGTTCTTTGCTGTTAATGCACATTGACACAGAAATCGCAAAGTGTGTGTAATGAGACCAAAATAACACAACACCATCTTTTCGCTTCCATATGCATAGAAAGAAGACGAATAGGCTTTGATTGGGCTTTTTTCAATTCGCATGGTGTTATTTGGGTGTGCGCCAGCATCACCCCAAACGAAAGCAAAAAAGTTTTTTTGGGTTCCATCTACATAAAAAGAAGATGATAAAGCTCTGATTGGGCTCATTTCAAATTGGTGTTTTGCGGGTTAGAATGCACATTCACCCAAAAATCGCAGAAATGTTTGTTACCAGCTCAAATCTGCTGGGAAAAAGCACCAATGATAAAGCCAGCTGCAGGTGGCTGGAATGCAAAACAGGATGTTGTTGTTTCAAACTGTACTGTTGGGAAAAAGGGGGAGTCTATTCTCTGTACTGAGCACCGGATGTTAGCTCAGAGTGTCATCTGACCTGTGCTAGAAGCACAGGGGAGGAGTTATGACTCTTCTGATGGAGTCTGAAGGGTGCAGTCACGTTTCTTTGTACTGCTGAATGACAGGAATAAAAGACATGTAAATAGGACTCCTGTCTGTCTCATTTCCCCTCCCTGGGGGGGAAAGCAAGGAGAGAGAAGCAGAGGGTGTGTTCTCCTCACATCTAACGAGGAGAATCACCGGTTTACGACCTAGCCTGCCGGGAGTAGCAGATGGAAGGTAAACAAGTATCTCGCTCAGTTTGCCCGTGAAGGCCAGTTTACCTCTGACTGTGAGCTGAGATACTGACATATGGCAGCTTTCGGTGGTTGCGATTCATCGAACATCTGCATGAGAGGCTGGTGGATTGTCCTCCTCTGCTCCAAGGGAGAAAATAGCGTCTGAGAGCAGCCAGAAGCTGAACAGACGGCTGGACCCAGAGGAAAGTGTTTTCCAAGCAACGGAGCTCAAGGTATGCTGCATTTCGGGCTAAAAGTTAGAGATAAGCTTTCAAGTATGCACAGTTGCTAAGCGACGCTCGTCAGAGACGTGGAAATTTACTGGCTGCGCAGATGGCTCTGAGAGAGGGCCTGGGAAGCGAAAGTTTTGTTTTGACTATGTCTTCGATGCTGTGCAAGGTCTGAGAAACAGCTTGCAGCTTGCCTGGAAAGGCAGTAAACAAGTCCAGCAGAGGCTATTGGAGTTTTAGCAAGGCTGGAAAGTGAGACAGAGGCTTGGCTTCAAGATGGATGCCAAGAAGGGGGGAGCCCTGCCTTATTCATCTCCCCTGACCAGTGGCAGTTATTCATCATGGTCTGGAAAGACGACTACCCCAGAAGGGGTGAGCAAGGATGATGTTGGCCAAGTTCCTAAGAGCTCATCGAAAACTGAGGAGAGCTTTGACCCTAGATGGGGGAGCGAAGGAACTGTTCCAGCTGCACTGGAAGTGAAGGACAGGGGGAGGGAAGAACAGAGTTCAAATCTCCCCGCTGCTGAAGCTACTGAGGAGCGAGTTGTAGCATTGAGCGCTGTCCGATGTTACAATTGTGGACAGACTGGGCATCTACAGCGAAACTGTAGGAAGCCGCGCCAGTCAAGAGGAGCGAAGAGCAGCTCTACGAAGCCTGAGGCGTCAGGCAAAAGCCGTACCAAGTGCCAGGTGAAACCTGCAAAGGCTATGATGGCGAAAGGAACCACGCCAGATGTTGGGAACGCGTTCATAATCGACACTGGCTGTACAAAACACATGTGCCCGCACAGAGAACTGTTTTCAACGTTGAAGAAGCAAAGCTTCACTGTGAAACAGGCCAACGGTCAGGAGCTGAAAGCGACCGGGATTGGGACTGTGTATCTTGAGAGTCTGAACTTGACTATAAACAATGTTTACCTGGTTCCAGAACTGAGATTTAATCTGCTGAGTGTGTCGCAGATTGCAAAGAAAGGACTGAAACTGCCCTATGATGCTAAAAGCTGCAAGATCTACAGATGGAGAACTGTTTCTTACTGCCAGAGAGAAGGATGGACTGTATTTGTTGACTTTTGATCAAAGTGATTACATGAAATGTAATTCTTCTGGTTCTAACGAAATCTCTCTTGCAGGTGTGACCAGTGTGAGCACCAGGAAGGTGACCAAGAAGGTCGACAGAGCATTTCAGCGGGTGTATGCTGATGTGATTGGTCCTCTAGAACCATCTAGAGGCGGTGCAAAATATTAGCTTGTGTGTGTGGATTGTTTTACTAATTATTCTTGGGTTTTTGTGATGGAAAAACCGCAAGAGACCTTAGAAAGGTTTCAGGAGTTTTGTGACAAGGTTAAAAATATGCATGATGCTAACATTGATTGTCTCTTCACAGATGAGAAACAAGTTTTTCTGTTACAGAAGTTTCAGAAGTTCCTGGATGGAAAAGGGATAGACCACAAAGTTGCTGTTTCAACCGAAGCATGGAACAGGGGGGTCTGTGTGAGGGTGAACAAAGAATTGCAAAAGGGGATGCATGCACAATTGCTGAGTTCACATTTGCCACATGAATATTGGGCCGAGTCGCTAGCGTCCTATGTTCACATGTGGGTGAGAAAGGTCTCAACAGAGTTGGGATGTTCTCCTTTTGAGAAGCTGTTCCATAGAAAACCTTCTGTTGACTATTTTAAGGTTTTCGGGTCTCATGTGAGAACAGAAGCTCCAGGTGGAGTAAAGAATGCCAGAGGCATTTTTGTGGGTAATGAAAAGGGTCTCTACAGAGTAATTTTGTCTGAATGTGGTCAGGTGATTCTCACAAAGTTTCTTGAGAGTGCTCCAGTACAAGAGCGGGTAGTTGTGCACACATTTCCCACAGGTGACAATTCAGATGATGATTTTTCTGATTACACAGATTACAGTGGTACTGATGATGACAGTGATAGCTCAGAGAGTTCAGTTGTAACAGTCATTGAGAGAAAATCTCACACAATGGATAGACCTTCACAGGTGAAGGAGGAACCACTGTTTGCCATTGCTACTGGTTCTCAACAAAGTCCAGAGGTTGAACCAGTGAGCACAGAGGATCAGAACCTCATACGCAGGTCTGAGAGAGTCACAAAGGGTGTACCATCAAAGAGGTACTCAAAAGAGTTTGCTAACTTAGCTGTTGCATGTGTTGCTATTGTTAACAACTCAAAGCAGGTTAAAGCAGTGTCTAAGTCAGAGACAAAGACACAACAGAGAGTAGCTAACCAAGGTAATGCAGAAGCACTCATTCCTTGGAAGCCAGACAACCAGAGAGGTACACTGGTGAAACCAGTGGTGGGGAGTTCCAAGGGTGGAACTGAAACAACAGGGGACTGTTATATGTATAACAACTGTTTGTTTTCTAATCTGGATCATGTTTTGCCTATTGATGCTTTTGGGGGAGGATGTTGGGAAAAAGCACCAAGGCAAAAGCCAGCTGCAGGTGGCTGGAATGCAAAACAGGATGTTGTTGTTTCAAACTGTACTGTTGGGGAAAAGGGGGAGTCTATTCTCTGTACTGAGCACCGGATGTTAGCTCAGAGTGTCATCTGACCTGTGCTGGAAGCACAGGGGAGGAGTTATGACTCTTCTGATGGAGTCTGAAGGGTGCAGTCACGTTTCTTTGTACTGCTGAATGACAGGAATAAAAGATATGTAAATAGGACTCCTGTCTGTCTCATTTCCCCTCCCTGGGGGGGGGGAGCAAGGAGAGAGAAGCAGAGGGTGTGTTCTCCTCACATCTAACGAGGAGAATCGCGGTTTACGACCTAGCCTGCCGGGAGTAGCAGACGGAAGGTAAACAAGTATCTCGCTCAGTTTGCCCGTGAAGGCCAGTTTACCTCTGACTGTGAGCTGAGATACTGACAAAATCAAGCATACGTAAACATATGGTAACATCTCAATAGAAAAAGGACGAATAAGCTTCGTTTGCTCTTTCGGTGTTCATTCACCCAGAAATAGCAAAGCGAAGTGTAATAAGCCTAAACAAAGCCAAACAGGTTGTTTTGGTTTCCAACTACATAGAAAGAAGAATCTTGGATTGCGCTTACTTCATGTCGTGTTCTTTGCTGTTAATGCACATTGACACAGAAATCGCAAAGTGTGTGTAATGAGACCAAAATAACACAACACCATTTATTCGCTTCCATATGCGTAGAAAGAAGACGAATAAGCTTTGATTGGGCTTTTTTCAATTCGCATGGTGTTATTTGGGTATGCGCCAGAATCACCCCAAACGAAAGGAAAAAGGTGTTTTGGGTTCCATTTACATAAAAAGAAGATGATAAAGCTCTGATTGGGCTTATTTCAAATTGGTGTTTTTGGGGTTAGAATGCACATTCAACCAAATATCGCAGATGACCTGTTTGTTATAAGCCCAAATCAAGCATAGGTGTTTTGGTTCCATCTCAATAGAAAAAGGACGAATAAGCTTCGATTGCTCTTTTGGTGTTCATTCACCCATAGCCAAGCGGTGTAATAAGCCTAAGCAAAGCCAAACTGGTTGTTTTGGTTTCCAACTACATAGAAAGAAGAATTTTGGATTGCGCTTACTTCATGTCGTGTTCTTTGCTGTTAATGCACATTGACACAGAAATCGCAAAGTGTGTGCAATGAGACCAAAATAACACAACATCATCTTTTTGCTTCCATATGCGTAGAAAGAAGACGAATGCTTTGATTGGGCTTTTTTCAATTCGCATGGTGTTATTTGGTTGTGCACCAGAATTACCCGCAACCAAAGCAAAAATGCCTTTTGTTTCCATCTACATAAAAAGGAGATGATAAAGCTCTGATTGGGCTTATTTCAAATTGGTGTTTTGGGGGTTAGAATGCACATTCACCCAAAAATCGCAGAAATGTTTGTTACCAGCCCAAATCAAGCATAGGTGTTTTGGTTCCCTCTCAATAGAAAAAGGACGAATAAGCTTCGTTTGCTCTTTCGGTGTTGTCAGGGAACTGCCATCAGAGGCACGGGAGAAGGAGAGGGTCTCGGATTCTGCAGGGGAAGGTCCTAGCACTAGAGGGAGACTTAGCCGGGAAGAAGGGGAAGAGAATGAGTGTAACACCAGGGATCCAGGAGAGCAACAGGACAGGGAGGTGCAGGGGCTCCAAGACTCTTCATTGGAAGTTAGCGAGGAGAGCCCAAGCACCCCGCTGCCCACGCCCACCCTGCGCAGGAGACTCCCGCGCAGTGAGAGGCGGAAACGATTGGGCGTCAAACAACTCTTATGTCGGCAACGCTTTAAGAAACGCCCACAGTCAGATTCTACAAGTGACTAAGTGCAGCCACGCTAATATGGGCTGCGTAGCCCGGAGGGTTTAACCAGGCAATCTGATGCTCAAACGGAGCAGGATTACGCACGAGTAACTCCCAACCATTACAGGTGTTCATTCACCCAGAAATAGCAAAGCGAAGTGTAGTAAGCCTAAAGAAAGCCAAACAGGTTGTTTGGGTTTCCAACTACATAGAAAGAAGAATCTTGGGTTGCGCTTACTTCATTTCATGTTCTTTGCTGTTAATGCACATTGACACAGAAATTGCAAAGTGTGTGTAATGAGACCAAAATAACACAGCACCATTTTTTCGCTTCCATATGCGTAGAAAGAAGACGAATAAGCTTTGATTGGGCTTTTTTCAATTCGCATGGTGTTATTTGGGTGTGCACCAGAATCACCCCAAACGAAAGCAAAAAGGTTTTTTGGGTTCCATCTACATAAAAAGAAGATGATAAAGCTCTGATTGGGCTTATTTCAAATTGGTGTTTTTGTTGGTTTCTGCTCTCTTCACTGTGCAGCGAAGTGCTTGTCACAAGACAATGTTTACATTCCACAGTCAGAGTACTGTCGGGTTTTCCCACGGGAATGGGAAACTGGATGTGACGTACACTGGTTTCCTGTTTTTCACTGACTCTCTCGGTGTTCTTCATTCCGAGGAGAAGGACGGTTGCTTCTCTGCTCCCGCAGAGGCAAGATGCATGTTTGTAATTTCTCTACATTGAACTGAAAATAAAGCAACATTAAGCATGTGGCACGTACGGCTCATCATTCCGTTGTGCACAGGACTCTGCAATTACAACATTTTTGGTTCCGGGCCCAGAAAGACGCAATCAAACTGAAGAATGGAGACTCCAGAAGTCGAGTCGGAATGCCGGCAGAGGAACAGACAAACGGATCGGCGTTATCTGCTCTGCGCGTCAAGTTTGATTGATGGAGGTATGTGCTCATGCTCCGGGCAGCCTGCCAGCTTCTAGTTTATGGTTTTATGGCTGGATTTTGAACTTTTGAAGCCGTTTTTGCCGCAATACAGGCAAAGGCACTAAGTCACAGGCTCACAGGCTTGGTGGCTGGGAAAGCGAAAGTACTTTTCACAAGTGCTTTTGGAAGCAGCTGTACTGTGACGCAGCTTGATTAAAGTAGCAATGATGGCTAATGCAAAGCTGGCTGATGCTTTTGGGATTCCTAAGCTCAATAAGAAAAATTATACGGACTGGGTACTTTATGCAGAGGCTGTTCTGCGGAAGGAAGGTCTGTTTAATGTTATTACAGACAACCCCCCAGCTCCAATTACAGCTCAATGGGCAGCTAAGGATTCCAAAGCACGGGGAACGCTTACGTTGATAGTATCCCCAGAAGAGCTCTGTCTGTTGCGTGGAAAGACCACAGCCAGAGAAATTTGGGACACTTTAAGAGAAGCTCACTTGAGGACAGAGGCTGGTTCCTCAATGTACTACTATGCCAAGCTGCATGGTATGGCTCTTGCTGAAGGTGGAGATGTGAGTACACACCTGATGGAGATGCAAAATCTGAGACATGAGTTGCAACAGAGAGGACTCAACTTTCCAGAGGCTGTGTATTCCTTTATGATACTACATTCTTTGGGTCCAAGTTGGGAGTCCGTTGCCACTCAGATTGCTGTTCAGCCAACTGCTCAGCTCACAGTAGCCTATGTTACTGCCGTGATCCAGAATGAAGCAGATCGCCGGGGTGCTAGCTGCATGGGTATGGGGGAGTCTTCACAGACGTCATCCCAGAGTGCAGTGGAACCACCAGAGGGCGCCAAAGCTTTGAAGGCAGTGAAATGCTACTCGTGTGGACGTCTAGGCCATATGAAGAGGGAATGCAAATATCCCAGGGCCAAGACAGAGCAGCGCAGCGGAAGTTCATCGCGTGGAAAAGGCCAAAGGAAAGGCAAAGGTCCGGTGTCCAGGACAACGCAGCACAAGGCAATGGTCTCACGCTTCACTCCAAACGTTGCAAAGGTCCAGAAGACGTCTAGATCTTTCTTCGTTGTTGATTCAGCAGCTACCCACCACATGTGCAACGATAAGCGACTGTTCGTGTCTTTTACACCGCAGGAAGGTGCGATTCACCAGGCGGATGACCACACGATCCCCAGTCAAGGCTACGGAACTGTTGTACTTCACAGTTTGGACTTATCGATACAGGATGTACTGTACGTTCCAGATGCCACACACAATCTTCTAAGTGTGATGCAGCTGAATGAACGGAACATTGACGTTTCCTTCAAGAACAAGAAATGCACCATCACAAAGAAAGACGATTATGTATTGCATGCTGAAAATGTTGATCGTTTGTTTGTATTGTATTATGATGATGTTGTGCAGAATGATACTTGTTGCATTGCAGGTTCTAACAAAAGTTTGCATGCAGGATGTATTCATGATTTTCACCGAAAATTTGGTCATTTGCATTTTGAGGCAGTATCTAAAATGCCTGCCTTGGTTGAAGGTATGACGATTAAACCCTGCAGGTACCACATGAAGTGCAAAGGATGCGCAGCAAACAAGGTGAAAATGGCTGCGAAAGGTAAGGTGTCTAGTAGGCAAGCTACAGAACCATACCAGGTTGTTCATGCTGATTTAGTTGGTCCACTATCGCCCTCTTTGGGTGGAAATAGGTTCTTCATGGTTCTCATTGATGCATTTTCCAGGTATATTTATGTGTACAATCTCAAGCAGAAATCAGAGGCTTTTCAAAGGTTTAAGGAATTCTGTGCTTGGTTGGAAAATGTGCATGGTAAGAAGATAAAAACTCTTTTCACTGATCGCGGGGGAGAATTCACTTCTCAGCAGTTTGAAGCTTTTCTGACTGAGAAAGGAATTCAACACGATTTGTCCAGTCCTCGCTCGCCATGGCAGAATGGACTTTGCGAAAGGGCAAATCAGACATTGCTTCAAGGGTTAAAAACCTTGCTGCATGATGCCAATCTTCCAGAGAGTTATTGGGCCGAATCTCTCTCGTGTTTTGTTTACAGTTACAATCGCAGATTATCTTCAGCGATTGGTTGTACCCCCTATGAGAAAATGTTTGGCAAGAAACCATACATCAAACACATGAAAATTTTTGGTTCTGACATGTGGGTTCACTCACCACAAGGCTCCAAATTAGGCAAGCGTGGTTTGCATGGTATCTTTCTAGGTTATCAGAAAGGTTCTTACAGAATAATGATGACTGACTCTAAGACAATTAAGCTCACAAAAAGTGTTGAGTACAATGCCAAGTGGGGGGAGAATGTGGGAATTTTTCAATGTTATCCTGATGACAGTGATGAGACTGAGGATAAGCAACAGCAAAAGCAGCGACAGCAACCCACACCCACTGATGAAGGTTCTGATTCTGAGTCTGAATCTGAATCGGATACTTCAGAGGATTTCAAGAGTGCGAAAGCCTCTATGCGACCCTCTGAAAGCTCTGATCAGGAATTGGAAGAACCATTGTTCACAATAGGCCACTTTTCTCCTAAGAAGGAAGAGGAAAGTGTTGAAGACCAAAGGCTAATTCGCAGGTCACAAAGAGCCACAAAAGGCAGACCTCCAAAGAGATTTGCTGATGAATTTACTAAGACAGCAGTAGCAGCTGTTAAAAGCTCCAAGAAGGTATTTGAACCTTCAAGTTTCCAAGAAATCCAGGATTTGGATTCTAAGGAAGCTGAGCCATGGTTAAATGCCATGAAGGCTGAGCTTGATTCCTTAGAAAGGAACAAAACATGGGAGCTAGTTCCAGTAGTTCCAGGAATGAAACTGCTTGGAAGCAAATGGGTCTTCAAAGCGAAGACTGATCAAAATGGCAAGATAGTCAGACACAAAGCCAGATTGGTAGCCAGAGGTTTTGCACAGGTACCAGGTGAAGACTATCACGAGACCTACTCACCCACTGTGAGATATGAGAGCATTAGGCTTATGCTCAAGCTAGCTGCAGAGGAAAATCTACACATTAGTCACCACGATGTGAATACAGCGTTTTTGTACGGATCTCTAGGTGAATCACTTTATATGCTTCCACCTGATGGCGTACAGGTAAAACAGGGATTTGTTTGTGCTCTAAAGAAGTCCCTTTATGGTCTCAAACAAAGTGCACGGTGTTGGCACACAAAACTCACTGAAGCATTGTTTTCTCTAGGTTTTCAGCAAGGGAAAGCTGATCCATGTGTATTTGTCAAAGAGGAGGGGCAAAAGAAGCTGTATTGTTTGTTTTATGTTGATGATATTTTATTCTTTTGGAAAGATGTCACAATGTACAATAACGCCCTAGCTCAGCTCAAAGAGCACTTTGACATGAAAGATCTCGGTGAGGTAAACAACTACCTATCTCTGGAAATAGAAAGAGATCAAAGTGGTAACATTCTAGTACACCAGTCACGAAAAATTGCTGATGTGTTAAGCAAACTGAACCTGATGGATGCTAATCCTGTAGACACACCCATGACAACAGGTTATCAGGTAGAAGACACTGAAGAAGCATTTTCTGACACTACACTGTACAGAAGTGTGCTAGGCAAGCTAAACTTCATTGCCAGATGTTCAAGACCTGACATTGCTGTTAGCTGTAATTTGCTAAGCAGACAAGTTAACAATCCTACTGTTAAGGATTGGAAAGCTCTGAAACGCATAGCATGCTATTTAAAAGGCACTATGCATTACAGACTGAGATTTAACAATCAGAAGTCTGGTGGTCTTGAGATTTTTGCAGATGCAAGTTTTGGAAGTGACACTGCAGACAGGAAAAGTACGTCTGGAGTTTGCTACATGTACAATCAGGGTCTATTTGATTGGTCTTGCAAGAAGCAAACAACAATTAGCTTAAGTACTTGTGAAGCTGAACTGAATGCACTGTCTTATTCACTTAAGGATTGTGAATGGTTGTTACAATTGTGCAAAGACATGAAAATTCCTGTCAAATGTCCAATCCAGGTTTACCAGGACAACAAAGCATGTTTGGCTTTGCTGAATTCAGAAGGTTGTAAGCAAAGCACGAAGCACTTGCAATTGAAGGTGCAACATGCTAGGGAACATATTCAGAAGGGACTCGTAATGGTGTCCTATATGCCAGGTAATGAAATTCCTGCTGATGTATTGTCCAAGATTGTATCAAGGGATCAACACTGTAGCTATGTACAGAAGTTGGGTTTGTACTGATGTTGTACGAACACGCTGCCCAGTGATGTTCACAGAAAGGGGGAGGATGTTGGTTTCTGCTCTCTTCACTGTGCAGCGAAGTGCTTGTCACAAGACAATGTTTACATTCCACAGTCAGAGTACTGTCGGGTTTTCCCACGGGAATGGGAAACTGGATGTGACGTACACTGGTTTCCTGTTTTTCACTGACTCTCTCGGTGTTCTTCATTCCGAGGAGAAGGACGGTTGCTTCTCTGCTCCCGCAGAGGCAAGATGCATGTTTGTAATTTCTCTACATTGAACTGAAAATAAAGCAACATTAAGCATGTGGCACGTACTGCTCATCATTCCGTTGTGCACAGGACTCTGCAATTACAACAGTTTTTGGGGTTAGAATGCACATTCAACCAAAAATCGCAAAAATGTTTGTTACCAGCCCAAATCAAGCCCAGGTGTTTTGGTTCCCTCTCAATAGAAAAAGGACGAATAAGTTTTGATTGCTCTTTCGGTGTTCATTCACCCACAAATAGCAAAGCGAAGTGCAATAAGCCTAAACAAAGCCAAACAGGTTGTTTTGGTTTCCAACTACATAGAAAGAAGAATCTTGGATTGCGCTTACTTCATGTCGTGTTCTTTGCTGTTAATGCACATTGACACAGAAATCACAAAGTGTGTGCAATGAGACCAAAATAACACAACACCATCTTTTCGCTTCCATATGCGTAGAAAGAAGACGAATAAGCTTTGTGTCACGGGAAATGGGGTTGCTTGTGTGTAAACCTGCAGCTGTTCCAAACTGCTTAGAAGTTGGTGGTGTCTTTCCCTGACTGAGCAGCCTGGGTGCTGCTGCTGCTCAGTCGCTGGACGTATCCGTGAGTGGGGGTTTCCTAAATTTCCTCCAACATAAAAGCTCCTTGACAGACACCCTTCGCCTCGCCTCTCTGCGCGTAACCCTTCTGCGCAGAGTGGGCGTGCCCAGAGGTGCCCCTCCACTCTCTTCACTACCTTCAGTGCCAGCATCTCGGAGCCTCTCCTCCGAGATGCTTCCTCCCTCTTCCTTCTTCCTGGTGTCACCGGGACATTCTTCCCCAGATGACCTTCTCTCTCTACCCTTACTCGTTCTTTCTTCCGCAGAATCGGGAAGCACCGCCTCTCCCCTCTGCTCCGATGTCAGTTCCCTGACATCCACCTCCCTCCCAGGGCCCTCCCCTCCCCCCGTCCTTCCCTCTGACGGTGACGCAGGAAACCCGCGGAAAGAACTGTCCTCTCCATCTGACGATTCAAACACCCCTCTCCATTTGCTGCTGTCTCTCCCCTCTTCCCAATCGGATTCTTCTTCTGGCCAACCCCCTACCTCCTCTTCGGAGGTGGGAAAACCCTCAAACTCTTCCTCCTCATCGGTGGTGCCAAATTGCTCCCTCCAAAATCTCTCTGGTGGTTTGGGCTTTCTCGGGTACCTGCTATGAAACTCCTCCTGCAGGTACTCATCCCTCATTTCTTCTGCTGGGACCCATGCGTTTTCCTCATCTGGCTCCCCCTCCCATGCCACCAAATACTCCCCCCTCCCCCCTTTCCACCTGGAATCGAGAATCTCAGCTGAATGTCCACTGAGTTCCCTTTCCTCCATCTGTGGATGCAAGGGTGCTTCATTTTGCTGACCCAGACACTCCCTCCCTTCCCTGAAAGGTGAAAGTAAGGACCTGTGAAACACAGGGTGCAGTTTCATGTGAGATGGCAATTTGAGCCTAAAGGTCACCGGATTAACTTGCTGAACTACTTGGAATGGTCCCAGCCTCTTTGGCTTCTTGCACCCTCCTTTGAACGGTAACCCTTTGGTGGACAACCACACCTGGTCCCCCACTCCTATGTTTTCCCCCTCCCTGCGGTGCCGGTCTGCCTGCCGCTTATACACTTCTTTGGCTCTCTCCAGGTTTAACTTAAGCTGTTGGTGTAAAGCCTGCATCTCTTCCACAAACTCCTCCGCTGCGGGAACACTCCAACTTCCCTCCCCTTCCCCTGGGAAAGCCCTGGGGTGGCACCCGTAATTTGCCATAAACGGACTCATCCCTGTAGACACATGTTCTGCGTTATTGTATGCAAACTCAGCCAACGCTAATTTGTCCACCCAATCATTCTCCCTCTCGTTGACGTAGCAGCGTAGATATTGTTGCAGCACGCTGTTCGCTCTCTCTGCCTGTCCATTGGTCTCCGGATGCCTGGCCGTTGAGAACACCACCTCCACGTCCAGCAGACTCATAAGCTTTCTCCAGAATCGGGACGTGAATTGCTGGCCTCTGTCGGATAAAATCCTCAAGGGGGCGCCATGCAACCTGAAAACATGCTCTACAAACAACTTGGCCGTTTCTTCTGCAGTCACCGCATGCAAGCACGCAATAAAATGGCACATTTTTGTCATCAAATCAACTACCACCATAACTGCCGTTTTCCCCCTGGCTTTGGGTAGATCAGTCATAAAGTCAATTGATACCACCTCCCATGGTCTCTCTGGTGTAGGTAAGGGTTCCAGTAACCCCGCAGGTGCCGACCTCTCCCCCTTCGCTCTCTGGCAAACCTGGCACCCTCGTACATACTGCTTCACATCCTCTCTCACCCGTGGCCACCAAAACTGCCTGGTGACTAGTAACATAGTTTTATGTTGTCCAAAATGTCCTGCCGTGGGGTTGTCATGCATCTGTTTGAGTATTCTGTTTCTCAATTCCCCCTCAGGTATGTACAAGGCCCCTCTATAGTACAATGCTCCGTCCTTAACTTCAACCCCCCCGAGTTTCCCCAGTGATATCAATTTCTCGCATTTTGGTTTGTGCATATTGATCATCCCTCGTCAACCCGGCTAGCTCTTGCCTCCCGACGAACACTCCCCCACACACCCATTTGTCCTCGGGAATGACATGTCGTGCTTCTGGTCCTCCCTCCCCTTCCTCGTATTCAGGCTTGCGAGAGAGGGCATCTGCTCTGACATTTTCCTTCCCGGGCACGTACCTAATTTCAAAATTAAACTTGGAAAACTCTTGAGCCCCCCGCACCTGTCGTTGGTTGAGCACTCTTGCCGTTCTCCAATATTCCAGGTTCTTGTGGTCAGTACACACCTGGACCTTGTGCTGTGCGCCTATGAGAAAATGTCGCCACCGTCGAAAAGCCTCGTGAATTGCCAGCAGTTCTCGATCGTACACTGTGTAGTTTTGCTCCGACTTGTTAAGCTTCCTGGAAAAGAAGGCACACGGTTTCCACTCCCCATTTGCCTGCTGAAGCAATATCCCCCCTACAGCTCTGTCTGATGCGTCCGTCTCTAGCCTTATCGGCTTCCGCAGATCCACGTGCAGGAGCTGCTCTTCCGACGCAAACGCCTTCTTGAGCTTTTCAAAGGAACTTTGGGCCTCCTCCGTCCATATGAACTTCTTCTTGCTGCTGAGACAATCTGTTATGGGTGCTGTTAAATGAGCGAAGTTCTGGATAAACTTCCGGTAAAAATTTTCAAACCCCAAAAACCTCTGTACATCCTTCCGGTTCTTGGGAGGCTTCCATTCTAGCACGGCCTGCACCTTGCCTGGGTCCATGGCCAGACCCTTCGCTGACAACCTGTAGCCCAGGAACTCCACCTCTCGTGCATAGAATTGGCATTTCTCCAGTTTGACCCACAGCTGATGCTCCTGCAGCCTTTTCAGCACTTCTCTGACGTCTTTCACATGCTGCTCCTCATTCTCTGAGTAGATGAGTACGTCGTCCAGAAAAGCCACACAATTCTTGTACAGCAGGGACCCCAGCACGTGGTGCATGAAAGCCTCAAAGGTGCTCGATCCCGATTGTAATCCGAAGGGCATAACTAAGTACTCAAAGGCTCCCAGAGGGGTGAACATGGTGGTTTTCCATTCATCCCCCTCCTTCATCCTTATCAAGTTGTACGCCCCCCGAAGGTCCAACTTGGTAAAAATCTTCCCCTTCCTTACCCTGGCCAAAATGTCATCAATTCTGGGCATTGGGAAGGTCACTGGTTCCGACACCCTGTTCAATCCACGGTAGTCCACTACGAGCCTGGGCTCATGAGAGTCTCTCTTGTCCACAAAGAACACTGGACTACCCCCCACCGCCCTCGATTCCCTTATGAACCCTCGCTTCAGGTTCTTGTCAATAAACTTCCGCAATTCCTGCATCTCCCTATCTGACATGGCGTACAGCTTGCCCACTGGCAGCTGAGCGTCTGGGAGCAAGTTGATCTGGCAGTCAAAGGGCCTGTGGGGGGGGTAGCCGATCCGCCTCCTTCTCGCTGAAGACTTCTTCCAAGTCCGCACACTGAGGTGGTACTCTCCCTTTTCCCCCCACCACCATCCCTGCCACCCTGGCTACTGCCATCCTCGAGGTTTCCCCTCTGTGGCAATGTTCTACGCAGTGAGCTGACCCAAAGGTGACTGTCCGCTGGTGCCACCCTACTACTGGGTTGTGCAGTGCCAGCCAACTCATTCCCAGTATGATGGGTGGTCCTGCCAGGGTGGCTACGTGGAAGGCAATGGTCTCAGTGTGTCTGGAAACCGTCATTTTCATGGGAGGGGTCTGGTGGGTTACATCCCCTCCCAAAAGTTCTCTCCCATCTATCGTGGTTACTTGCAGGGGATGTTCTAAAGGCACCACCTGGAGCTGGTGTTCTAGCGCAAAATCCTTGCTAAAGAAGTTGCAAGAGCTGCCTGAATCCAGCAGCGCCTTCACTTTGATGGGGTGTCCGTTTGGGAGTTCTAGCACCACCTCTATTGCGATGGCTGCTCGGGGGGGGGTCTGGTTTGGGCACTACTACTGGTTGCTCGCCTGGCTGCTGTGCCCTTTTTCCTGCAGCCAAGCCTTGCCGTTTCCCGGCGCCTCCTTCTTTTCCTCCTCACTCCCCACTGCCCCCACCATTCCTTGCCACGCCTTCTTCTGAGGGCATGCTCTGGCAAAATGTCCCGGCTGCTGGCATAGGAAACACCTCTTATTGGTTTTCCCCTCCTTCTTACGCACCTCGCTGGAGTTTGAAAATCCGCGCGCGCTCACTCCTCCAATCTCCATTGGCTCCTTGGGCGGCACTGCCGACGCTGGCATGTCTGGAATCCGGTTCTCCTGCCAACGCTCAGCTCTCCCTTCCCGCCTTTCCAGCGCGCGTGTCTCTTGTCTGACTCCCACAGTGAGCGCCAACTTGGTCAGCTGGTCCATCAATTGAGGGCGGGGCGAGCGGGAAAGTTCGTCTCTCACCCAAGGGGATAAGCCCTCCTCAAACAACATTTGAATAGGTTCCGAACTCAGATCCCACCCAAGTTTATGGATCAGCATAGCAAATCTCGACCAGTACTCTCTCACTGACTGGTTCCCCTGTTTGCACCCCATCAGTTCTTTGCGCGTCACACTCAATTCCACATCGCTCGAAAACATGTGATCCATTGCGGAGAAGAACTTTCTCAGGTCCTTTAAGGCAGCGTTCTCCGCTGCCATTAAGGGTCGAACCCAATCTCTAGCTCGCCCCTCCAGGTGCCCCACCACGAAAGCAACTCTTCCCCCATCGTCGGCAAAGTCATCGTAATGGAGGTCCAACGCATACTGCACTTCTGTTTTAAAAGCGTTGTAATCTCTGGGGTTGCCCCCAAACTTCTGCACAAGTCCCGGTACCTTTCTTGCGATGGGGGTAATCTTGCCCTGGGCGTCATGCGTCCTCCTTTCATCCAGCCGTGCCCCTAGTAGAGCCAGTTGCCTCTCCAGATCTCGGTTTCTCTCCTCAAGACTCTGTCCGCCTCTGGCTCCCTCTCCTGCGCCTGCTCCTCCGGTTTGACTCATGACTGTTCCCCAGTGCTCTTACACACAAGCAAGGTAAGGGACTCACGGATTGCTGTCACGGGAAATGGGGTTGCTTGTGTGTAAACCTCCAGCTGTTCCAAACTGCTTAGAAGTTGGTGGTGTCTTTCCCTGACTGAGCAGCCTAGGTGCTGCTGCTGCTCAGTCGCTGGACGTATCCGTGAGTGGGTGTTTCCTAAATTTCCTCCAACATAAAAGATCCTTGACAGACACCCTTCGCCTCGCCTCTCTGCGCGTAACCCTTCTGCGCAGAGTGGGCATGCCCAGAGGTACCCCTCCACTCTCTTCACTACCTTCAGTGCCAGCATCTCGGAGCCTATCCTCCGAGGTGCTTCCTCCCTCTTCCTTCTTCCTGGTGTCACCGGGACATTCTTCCCCAGATGACCTTCTCTCTCTACCCTTACTCGTTCCTTCTTCTGCAGAATCGGGAAGCACCGCCTCTCCCCTCTGCTCCGATGTCAGTTCCCTGACACTTTGATTGGGCTTTTTTCAATTCGCATGGTGTTATTTGGGTGTGCGCCAGAATCACCCCAAACGAAAGCAAAAAGGTGTTTTGGGTTCCATCTACATAAAAAGAAGATGATAAAGCTCTGATTGGGCTTATTTCAAATTGGTATTTTTGGGGTTAGAATGCACATTCAACCCAAAATCGCAGAAATGTTTGTTACCAGCCCAAATCAAGCCCAGGTGTTTTGGTTCCCTCTCAATAGAAAAAGGACGAATAAGTTTCGATTGCTCTTTCGGTGTTCCTTCACTCACAAATAGCAAAGCGGTGTAATAAGCCTAAACAAAGCCAAACAGGTTGTTTTGGTTTCCAACTACATAGAATCATAGAATCATAGAATCATAGAATCATAGAATCATAGAGTTGGAAGAGACCACAAGGGTCATCGAGTCCAACCCCCTGCCAAGCAGGAAACACCATCAGAGCACTCCTGACATATGGTTGTCAAGCCTCTGCTTAAAGACCTCCAAAGTAGGAGACTCCACCACACTCCTTGGCAGCAAATTCCACTGTCGAACAGCTCTTACTGTCAGGAAGTTCTTCCGAATGTTTAGGTGGAATCTTCTTTCTTGTAGTTTGAATCCATTGCTCCGTGTCCACTTCTCTT
Organism: Podarcis bocagei; assembly: GCF_964188305.1. Classification (NCBI taxonomy): domain Eukaryota; kingdom Metazoa; phylum Chordata; class Lepidosauria; order Squamata; family Lacertidae; genus Podarcis; species Podarcis bocagei. Next base: position 69,933,242 of record NC_138131.1, read on the forward strand.
GAGCAGCAGAAAACAACCTTTCTCCCTCCTCTATGTGACATCCTTTTATATATTTGAACATGGCTATCATATCACCCCTTAACCTCCTCTTCTCCAGGCTAAACATGCCCAGCTCCCTTAGCCGTTCCTCATAAGGCATCGTTTCCAGGCCTTTGACCATTTTGGCGGGGGCCATTGACCATTTTTGGCCTTTGACCATTTGATCATTTTTGCAGGCTGGCGGGGGCCCCTCACCTGCAAAACCTGGTCGCCTCTCATATATTTCGTGCATTGCATTCATCGCCCGCTTTCTCCTCCAAGGAGCTCCCGGGGGCGCGCGTGGTTCTCCCCGTGTTATCCTCGCAACAACAGCCCTGCGAGGTGGGTCAGGCGAGTGGCCCAAGGGAGCACCCAGGGATTGTCCTGGCCAGGTGGGGTGATTTGAACCCTGCTCTCTGCCCGGTCTTCGTCCTCATTTAGCCCCCACATGTGCATGACTGTGCATGACTGAGGTTTTTCCCCCTCTTCTTGGCTATGGTGTGAGTCTGTGCTGTTAATTAATGGGGTTCTGCCTTCGGAGAAGATGAGCCAGCCCTCAAGGAGGTGATTATGTAATTTGCTAGCAATTCATGTCCCTCCCGGCGTGACGCTGCGCGCTGACGTCACGGGGCTGTAATGGTGGTGTGCCTCGAGATTTTTTTCATGAAACAAGTGTGCCTTTGCCCAAAAAAGGTTGGGAAACACTGGGTTAATGAGCATAAAAAAGGCCACAACTTTATTGATTACAGAATTGAAAGGTATTGGCCTTAGGCATTGGCTCCTATCGACTACCCGGCATGGAGACCGGGAAGGGTTAACCACCAGCCGTGGGAGTCCTGTTGAAGTACACCAACTAAGATCCCACGGGTGTCACTGCTCGGGGGCGTGCCGGAGGCCCTTACCTTCCTAGGTTTCGGACAAGGCAACGCCCCCCGGAGTCCTCTACCGGACTACCCATTTTCATTGGGGGAAGGTGATGGCGCTTCCTTCCCCCCTCATTTGCATAACAATTACCCCTGCCAATGCCTAACTGCCAATACCGAGAAGTTGTGACGTTTGCTACGAGGTAGGCGAAAAAACCAAAAGGCTGGAAGTGCGCCAAGTTGGAAAAATTCCTACCAGGCCCCTTGCGGCGACCAACCGAAGTCCATAGCAAGGTCATATCTAGCTAAGCCTAAAGGGTGGTTGGGATGGGATAACCGGTGAGCTGGAACGGGGCAAAGAGGGCGGTCCCCGGACGTGCCTGGCCTTAAATGGGCTAGGCCCCGCCGCCCCGGCCCCACCAATTGGCGGGCAGGGTTGCCGGCATGCCCGGGGATTCCCCTGTTCTCGCGGGGGCAAAAGGCCAGCCCCCGCGAGTGGAGTGTGTGGGAGGGGTTAGCCCGCAACCCCCTCTCCTCTCTAGCTCGGAAATGGCTTTGCGTGGCAAGTCCCCTCCCCCATGTGAAATAAAGACACGGGACACATTATTTAAGGTTAATGGGCATAAAAAGGCCACAACTGTATTGATTACAGAATTGGAAGGTATTGGCCTTAGGCATTGGCTCCTATCGACTAACCGGCATGGAGACCGGGAAGGGTTGTCCACAAGCCGTGGGAGTCCTGTTGAAGTACGCCAACTAGGATCCCACGGGTGTCACCGCTCGGGGGCGTGCCGGAGGCCCTTACCTCCCTAGGTTTCGGACAAGGCAACGCCCCCGGAGTCCTCTACCGGAATACCCATTTTCATTGGGGGAAGGTGATGGTGCTTCCTTCCCCCCTCATTTGCATAACAATTACCCCTGCCAATGCCTAACCGCCAATCGAGCAAAGCTCGCCGCCAATACCTTCAAGCCTGTAACCAATCCGTAATCCCTGCTATGATGTCCTCCAACCAAATATCATTTCCAGCATCTGACAGATGCACGCCATTCCGTCTAAAGAGGGCCTTGTTGCTGTACTGGATGCCTGGGTGCCTAATGACGCACCCGTCCAGAGCCACCACTCTACGTTCCACAGCCCGTTCCAAGACCTTTCTTGCCTTGTTGATTCCAACCGGGCTCACACAATCCCTCCACGTCCTCCTCTCAAGCAGCGAGGACCACAAGATCGTAATGTTTGGGTAAGTCGCCATCAGATCAGCAAAATCGTCAAAAATGTTCCATCTCAAGTCAATAGCTTTGCGATACGCTAAGTCGTTTCCCCCCAACTGGACAACCAGGGCATCAGGTGGGCCCTCCGAGGCAGCTCTCGCCATCACGGCTGGCTTGAATTCGCTCCAGCACATCCCTCTATGCGCTATCCACGCCAGCTCTACATTTGCAGGCAAGCTCAGATTTATACCCAAACCGGTGTTCATGGCACGATTCTTGGCCCAATGCACGATGCTGTGGCCCACCAGCCAAATGCGCACCCTCTTGTATTCTGAAAAGCAAACAGGCAGAAAACCACGGTCAGGAAACCCCACAGCTAGTCATAAATTCTTTCTCACATAAGCTCTGTATGCATTAGATCTCCACCGCCCCAAGTCCTTTATCCTGTCTGCTGAGAGCCCAAGGTGCACTGCAGTGGTTGCTGCCCCTATCCGAAAGGAGTGAGCCGCAAATTCGGCCGCGGACAGACCGCAAGCTGACAATGCCAAGCGCATCACCCGCGTAAACTGATGCCTGGCCAAGAGCGATCCATCCGCGTGAATAAATAGGGGGCCGGGGCTACTGGGTCTTAAGTAGAGGAAACGCCTCGTATCCCTCACCGGGCAGGGACCACTAGCCTGTGCAGCTGGTAGCCGAAGGAGGGCCCCTCTGCCCTGTTGGTCCGTCTTAGAGCTCCGTACTTGAACCATCAGGTCAGTCTCTGATAGGGTCAGATCACTTAACAGGATGCCCTCTGGCCGTGGGCAACCCCTCCCTCGCAGACTACCTCACCTATGCGCAGGGCGCCAAAGAAGGCTACGGAATAAGCGGCAGAGAATAGGCGCGCTTCATATTTTGACCAGCATATTTCTCGTAATTTTTTGTGTATCTGGGTCAAAATATCATACGTTATGGGCCTCCTCTTGTCAGAGCTGGGGGGCTGTAGCTGGCGCCAGCCCTCTAAGGTCTTACGCACGATAAATTGTGCGCACGGGTCGATGGCGAAAAAGGCTTTACAAAAATAGGAAATCCCCGCGGACTGAATATTGAGAGTCTTTGGTGCCCTGCCCAGCTCCTTCAGATGGGTTAAGTAGTGGAGGACCTCCCTTGTTGAGGGAATGGAATTCTGCTTTGCGCTGGGTATACTGCTGCGGAACTTTAAAAAGTCAGCCCAAGCCTTCTTGTATGATCTCATTGTAGAGGGGCAACTGCACCGAATACTCCCTTCATCATTTCCTGCTCCCAAGGCTCCAGAGATGCTCCGGGAAAGGCATTGATGATTGTTCCGCTTCCGGCGCTAATGAGCGAAAGCGCTCCATCTGAAAACGAGACAGAGCATCCATGATGTCATTATTAATGTCAGGTACGAATTTGGCTGAAAAATATATATTCTGCTCCAAACACAGGAGGACGAAGGACCGTAACAAGTTACCCACCCTGGTGGAGCGCGCGGACTGCTGAGAAAGAACCGCTACCACTGCCTGGTTATCTGTGTTGAAACAAACCCTATGGTTGCGGAACTGCTCCGACCAAAGATGTACTGCCACCACGATAGGGAAAAATTCCAAGAATGTAAGGTCCCGAGTAATGGGCTGGCCCTGCCAGTCTGCAGGCCACTTTTTGGCACACCACTGGCCCCTGAAGTAAACCCCGAAACCCAAGGAACCTGCTGCATCTGACTGAACTTGGAAATCAGCGTTGAGCGCCATGGAGTCTTGCCACAAGGATATACCGTTGTACTTGTCGAGGAACTGTAACCAAACTCCCAGATCTGCCTTAACTTCTTTGGAGAGGCACACCCTATGCTGTGGTGCCCTGAGACCAGTGGCCAATCTGGCCAGGCGGCCACAAAAGGGGCGGCCCGGCGCCACTACCCTACAGGCGAAATTTAGGTGGCCTAGCAGGGACTGAACTTGCCTTAAGGTAACCTTCCTCAGGGGTAGCAGCTGCTGTATCAGTGCTTTAAGAGCGATCAATTTATTCTCGGGCAGTCTAGAGGTCTGGGCCACGGTATCTAACTCGATGCCCAAGTAGACAATAGAGGTGGCTGGACCCTCCGTCTTTTCAGCGGCTAGCGGCACCCCTAGCTCACCAGCTAAAGCCGTGAAGGCCTCCAAGAGGGCGGAGCATCGCTGCCTGTTATCTGCCACCAAAATAAAATCATCAAGACAATGCGACACGCCCAACGACCCTGTCCTGAAGCGTAGGGCCCAGTCCAAAAACGTACTAAACGACTCAAAGGCTGAGCAAGCCACGGAACAACCCATCGGCATTGCTTTGTCAATGAAATACGCTCCGTCAAATCTAAAGCCCAACCAACGGAAATCAGCCGGGTGGACGGGAAGGAGGCGGAATGCCGACTCGATGATGCATTTGGCTAGAAGTGCCCCCTGCCCAAATCGCCGAATCATTTTCACTGCTTGGTCAAAGGAGGCGTATTTTACTGTACAAAGCTCCTGGGGGATCGCATCATTGACAGAGCCTCCCCTTGGGTAGGAAAGGTTGTGTATCATGCGGAATTCCCCTGGGGTCTTCTTTAGTACAATGCCCAGAGGGGATAGGTGAAGTCCTTCAAAGGGGGGTTCGGCAAAGGGGCCTGCCACCCTCCCTGCCTTGATTTCCTTCTCTATCTTTTTTCTAACTATCTCTGGTCTTTCCTTAACAGACTTTTGATTTTGTGGGTTCCCGGTGTTGGGGGGGAAGCCACGGGGATTCTGAACCCCTTGGAGAACCCCTCCCAAAGGTATTGTGCAGCTGTTCGATCGGGATACTGGTCCAGTAAGGTTTTGAGGGGCTGAAGTTTGATGGGGGAGGAGGCTAAACCCAGGTGCAAGTTACTGGCGGTTACCAGGCCCCTGGCGGGTGGATCCGGGGGCACCCCTGTTATTGTTGTGGAAGAACCCCCGCCCCCCGAAAGGGCTACTGTTTGTTCTTGAAGCAGGCAGAGGCGGGGTGGTTACCCCAGCACCGCTCACATTCATGCAGATACTTACAGGAGGGTCGCGAGCATACACCCCTGTTGTACTCCCAGCACTGACGGCGCCGCTTCACCTCTGTCTTACCCGCCTTGGATGAGTCCTGATTTTTCTTTTCGATGTAGGGATTGACGTCCTCACCCCAGTAATTAGGATCCGTTAGATCCCAGTGGGTGGAAGGCAGGAGAGAAGCGTTTCTACGGAAATTCTCATCGTACGTTAAAGCGGCATTTTCTCCCGCGAGAGCATGTGCCCTCCTCACGTGAGCCAGATAAGCAACCAAATCCATGGAGCGCCGAGGATAAGCTGCACACACAACTCCCATGAAAACCTGGTACCCATCCAACCAATTCTCAAAGGTGCGCTCTGCCCTAGGCGTCCTGTACCTCCGCTTACCATAGGACCGCCTCTTTTCCCCTTTTAGAATCATAGACTCATAGAATCATAGAATCATAGAGTTGGAAGAGACCACAAGGGCCATCGAGTCCAACCCCCTGCCAAGCAGGAAACACCATCAGAGCACTCCTGAGATATGGTTGTCAAGCCTCTGCTTAAAGACCTCCAAAGAAGGAGACTCCACCACACTCCTTGGCAGCAAATTCCACTGTCGAACAGCTCTCACTGTCAGGAAGTTCTTCCTAATGTTTAGGTGGAATCTTCTTTCTTGTAGTTTGGATCCATTGCTCCGTGTCCGCTTCTCTGGAGCAGCAGTAAACAACCTTTCTCCCTCCTCTATGTGACATCCTTTTATATATTTGAACATGGCTATCATATCACCCCTTAACCTCCTCTTCTCCAGGCTAAACATGCCCAGCTCCCTTAGCTGTTCCTCATAAGGCATCGTTTCCAGGCCTTTGACCATTTTGGTTGCCCTCCTCTGGACACGTTCCAGTTTGTCAGTGTCCTTCTTGAATTGTGGTGCCCAGAACTGGACACAGTACTCTAGGTGAGGTCTGACCAGAGCAGAATACAGTGGCACTATTACTTCCCTTGATCTAGATGCTATACTCCTATTGATGCAGCCCAGAATTGCATTGGCTTTTTTAGCTGCCGCGTCACACTGTTGGCTCATGTCAAGTTTATGGTCAACCAAGACTCCTAGATCCTTTTCACATGTACTGCTCTCAAGCCAGGTGTCACCCATCTTGTATTTGTGCCTCTCATTTTTTTTTTTGCCCAAGTGCAATACTTTACATTTCTCCCTGTTAAAATTCATCTTGTTTGTTTTTGCCCAGTTCTCTAATCTGTCAAGGTCGTTTTGAAGTATGATCCTGTCCTCTGGGGTGTTAGCCACCCCTCCCAGTTTGGTGTCATCTGCAAATTTGATCAGGATGCCCTTGAGTCCATCATCCAAGTCGTTGATAAAGATGTTGAATAAGACCGGTCCCAAGACAGAACCCTGTGGCACCCCACTAGTCACTCTTCTCCAGGATGAAGAGGAACCATTGATGAGCACCCTTTGGGTTCGGTCAGTCAGCCAGTTACAAATCCACTGAGTGGTAGCATAGTCAAGACCGCATTTTACCAGTTTCTTTACAAGAATATCATGGGGCACCTTGTCAAATGCCTTGCTGAAATCAAGGTAGGCTACATCCACTGCGTTCCCTTCATCTACCAGGCTTGTAATTCTGTCAAAAAATGAGATCAGGTTAGTCTGACATGACTTATTTTTCAGAAATCCATGCTGACTATTGGTGATCACAGCATTCTTTTCTAGGTGCTCACAGACTGTTTGCTTAATGATCTGCTCCAGAATCTTCCCTGGTATTGATGTCAGACTGACTGGGCGGTAATTATTTGGGTCCTCTCTTTTCCCCTTTTTGAAAATAGGGACAACATTTGCCCTCCTCCAGTCTGCCGGGACTTCGCCTGTTCTCCAGGAATTCTCAAAGATGACTGCCAGTGGTTCTGAGATCGCATCTGCCAGTTCTTTTAATACTCTTGGATGCAGTTCATCTGGCCCTGGAGACTTGAATACATCTAAACTAGCCAAGTATTCTTGTACTATCTCCTTAGTTATTCTGGGCTGTGTTTCCTTTGCTGAATCATTTGCTCCAAATTCTTCAGGTCGGGCATTGTTTTCTTTATCGGAGAAGACTGAGGCAAAGAAGGCATTGAGGAGTTCAGCCCTTTCTGTGTCCCCTGTTTGCATTTCACCATCTTCTCCTCTGAGTGACCCCACTGTTTCTTTGTTCTTCCTTTTGCTACGAACATACCCATAAAAGCCTTTGTTCTTGCTTTTAACCTCTCTAGCAAGCCTGAGTTCATTCTGTGCTTTAGCTTTTCTGACTTTGTGTCTACACGTGCTGGCTATTTGTTTGAATTCCTCTTTGGTGGTTTCCCCCCTTTTCCATTTTTTGTACACATCCTTTTTTAATCTTAACTCAGTTAAAAGTTCTTTAGATAGCCACCCTGGCTTCTTTAAGCACCTTCCATGTTTCTGTCTCATTGGTATTGCCTGACGTTGTGCTTTTACTATCTCCCTCTTAACAAACTCCCAGCCATCATGAACTCCCTTTCCTTTTAGTATTACTGTCCATGGGATCTCACCCAGCACTTCCCTAAGTTTTATGAAGTCGGCTTTCTTAAAGTCAAGAAATTGAGTCCTAGTATGCTTGGCTGCTCCTTTCCGCTGTATAGTAAACTTCAGAAGAGCATGATTACTCACGCCTAATGATCCTTCCACTTCTACCCCACTAACCAGGTCATCAACATTGGTTAGGACCAGATCTAAAATGGCTGTTCCTCTTGTTGCTTCTCCCACTTTCTGGACAATGAAGTTGTCTGCAAGGACAGTGAGGAATCTGTTTGACCTTATGCTCTTGGCTGAGTTTGACATCCTACAAATATCCGGGTAATTGAAGTCCCCCATTACTACTATCTCCCTTCCTTTTGCATGCTTGGCCATCTGTTCCAGGAAGGCATCATCTATGTCCTCCGTTTGGCTTGGGGATCTATAGTAAACTCCCACAATGAGATCTCTGTTATTCTTCTCTCCCTTAATTTTGACCCAAATGCTCTCACTTTGGCTTTGAGGTTCTAAATCTTGGATCTCTTCACAGGTATACACATCCCTGACATATAACGCCACTCCTCCTCCTTTCTTGTTTGGTCTGTTTCTCTGAAATAGATTGTATCCCCCCATTTTTACATTCCAATCGTGGGACTTATCCCACCAGGTTTCAGTGATGCCTATTATGTCATATTTAGTTTGCTGTACCAAGAGCTCAAGCTCATCTTGTTTATTTCCCATGCTTTGCGCATTAGTGTACAGACATTGAAGTCCATTAATCATTCCCCCGTGTCTCTTATTTAAGGATTTTTTCCTCCCACCACTAGGTCTGCGTGCTGTTTGCTCCATTTGGTCTATGACATTTGGATGATCATCTTCATCAATTGATAGACTCCTACCTTCAGGAGCACTGTCTCCCTCCCCCACATTAGTTAGTTTTCCTGTCAATTTGGTTGGAGGGAGAAGGGTAAACATGTCCACGTAATCCCCATTGAGGATCTTATTCCTCTTCTTCTGGGACAAATGGTTCCCCAATATAAAATCAGTGGATTGATTGGTAGCAACTTTTACATCCTCCACCAATGCCCCATCCTTCCATGCCAGTACACCATTGAAGGTCTTACGATGGGAATTGGCCCTCCTTTCATGCGCCCAAAGTGGGATTATCTTCCCCCAAGCCCCAGTAGCTATCCATGGGGCCCTCGCTATCCGAATCAGAGGATGGCGTACCTGACTCATCCTCGGTCTCTGACTGCTTACTTCTCTTCTTCTTAGAGGACGTGTGCTTCCTCTTGGACTTCCTCTTCCCACCTTGGACCTCAACGTTGGCTGGGGTCGCACTTGCCGCTGGCTGAGGGGTGGGAGGTTCAATGTGCTCATCCTCCAGGGCGGAACCCGCGCTGTCCTCGGTAGAGCTGTGCTGGGGCTGCTGTTCCTGAAACACACTAGGAATGTCTACAATTTGTGAGACGGCGTTACCGCTGGCACCCTTGGCGGTGGCCTTCCCCTTGCCGGGACCCTTAGCCGGCGCCCTTCCTTTGCCTATGCTTTGGTTTGTTTTCTTAGCCATGGCTGCCTGTGCACGGGTATTTGGGCGACCTGTATTCGCCGTTTCTGACTGGTTGCTGCCCCCTGCAATGACGGGGATGTCCTGTTGAACTTGGTAGCTAGAAGGAGTGTCGGGTATCACCTCCTGTGACAGTTCCGGGGCTGGAAGCGCCAAAGCCCCCCTAGGCCTACACTGTCTGTAAAATGTTTCAAACGCCATGAAAAATTGGGCGAAGGCTTGAGGGTCGCAAGGCATGGCCGGCACTTGAGCGCCCCCATTGCCTGCGGGGGGTGCCAGCTGATTGGCGGAAGTGGATGCCTGCTGGTCTCCACCGGAAGCCATTTCAAACTGAATCGTGAACTGGAACCACTAAGTTATTCGCCTAGCAATTTAAAATTGCCTACCTAGGAGGTCCGTGTACCCCCTTACCCGTTCAGTATCACCTGCGCTGACTTAAATGCAATCGCAATCCACTGTCCGTGATCAGCAACACGGCCAAGAATTACCTAGCTCAGTATTGTCAACGCTGTCTAGCTTGCACTTGATTATGGGATTGCTAATTGCACCCAGTTCAGTATTATCAACACTGGCCTAGCTATTAACTAACCTTGAAGAGGTTGGCTAAACCTAGTTCAGTATTAACCACGCTGTCTCAGTCAGTATTAACCACACTGACTTAGGTCTAACCTAATTTCAGTAAGGCTCGGTGTGCCCTAATTTGGTCTATATGAAAATAATGGCTATATAATTAGCTCTAAAATGAACACAGTGTTATTTGAATTTAACCTCTCACTACGCAATAAACAAAACAGGGCAGCCTTTCCTCAAAAGGCAGGAGCCAGAATCACCAAACCCATTTCAATGGGCAATACTCAAAACAATGCAATCCAGTTACACAGGTAGGAACCAAAGAAAATAATTGTTTATTTCTCTATTTATTATTTATCTATAACAACTATGAATTGACTATACTAAATTATGAAACTTAATGCCTAGGCAGAGCCCGCGAGCAGAATGAGATAATTTGAATTCACCCTTTACTAAACCCCATAAATCGCCTCTGCGTTAAATTAGAATATTATTTAAAGGGGTAAAGAGATGAGATCACTTGTCAATTAAACTGCCCAATAAAGCACTTCAATTAAATTTTGTCTGATCGAAGGCAGGCACTTAATAGATCTGTTAATTAATTATATTTTCATTTATACGTGACCTTCAATTAAATTTGTTTTATCCAGGGCTTTAGTTTAAATAGATCTGTTGATTAATTAGATTTCCGGATTAAAGTGCCCTGGAGCGCCAGGCACCTTGCATAAATCACCCTAATGCCTGTGAAGACGCTGCTAAAAGTTGCCGGCACGCCCGGGGATTCCCCTGTTCTCGCGGGGGCAAAAGGCAAGCACCTGCGAGTGGAGTGTGTGGGAGGGGTTAGCCCGCAACCCCCTCTCCTCTCTAGCTCGGAAATGGCTTTGCGCTTACTTCATGTCGTGTTCTTTGCTGTTAATGCACATTGACACAGAAATCGTAAAGTGTGTGTGTCAGAGCTGCCCGAGGTCCCAGCTCACAAAGGACCAACACCAGTCCGTTGTTATATACAAAAGTCTTTATTGAAGTTCAGTTTCATCTTCACAACCGTAGCGCGCAGCTCTACGTCTGAAACTCTAGACCGTCGAAGCTCCGTCTGAATCTCCTCCCCCCAGACACCAGTTTAAGACTCTAGCCTTGCTCCACCTCTTCCTTTGCTCTTTCCTCCTCTGGCTCCGCCTGTCAGATGGGGTCTCGCCCTTCCTAGACTCATCTGACGCTGAGTCCCCTGAGTCTTCCCCCTGCCTCCGGCGGGCTTTAGGACCTGCCTCCCAATCCGGGTTTTCTGCTGTCCCCCGCGCCTGTACATTCGAACTTGGCGCGCGCGCACAGCCGGCAACCTTCCTCCTGACCGTTACACTGCTCCTGTCACTGCTTCCCCCTTCTGGGAGGCTAGCTGGACCTGACCTCCCCTCCGTTCCCCCACTCTCCGATAGAGGCATGGTCAGCCCTGACTCATCTTCTAGCCCTGCTGGAGGAGATGCTGGTCCTGACACCTGGGACTCTTCCCCCCCACTACGCTCTGGTGGGGAAGCTGGTCCTGATCTCCCGCTGCTGCTTTGGGAGTCCCCGCTGGCCCCTTGTTTCTGGTGTGTTCCCCCTGGGACCCCCCCTTGCCCTGACCATCGGCGCCTCCTTCTGGGAATCTTCTGATTCGCTGGAGAAGCTCATGGAATCTCTCGGGTCGCTGTCATACTCCCCTACGCTGCCCTCAGATTCTTCCCCTTCGCTCTCCATTTCCTCTCTCCCCTGTACCTCTGTTCCTGAGCCCCTGACATCCATCCCCCCCTCGAAGCCCCCCTTCCCCCCTCCTCCCCTTCGGGTGCGGGTTCCGGGTGCTCCAGTGCTGTGGGGGTGAGTGCGGGATACCGTTCCTTCCCCCTGGTGTGTAGCCAGCCAGCTGGATCTGGCCAGCCCGTAATGGGCTCGTCGACGTCGATCTCCTCTGCTTCCATCTCTCTGCATTCATGTTCGAACCCAAGGTCCTCCCCCAACACGTCCATGTCCGTCTCTCCCCCTGTTACCTCGGGTGATGCTGCGTGCCAGGGCCCCCTTAGCAGTTCCCTGCTCCACCCCACCTCCGGTTGATTGTCCCACCAATAAGAGCGGTCCGTGGCAGACCCCGAGAGTCATCCCTCCGGGGAGCTTGTGTCTGGCGCCGTTTCCTCAGCTGATGAGAACCCCTGGAACGTGCTGGCTGAAAGTGTGGGTGTGAAAAGCCAGTCGTCGAAATAATCTGCCGGCATAGGTCTGTGTGGGAAGAGTGCATGGAAGTCGTCTTTGAGGTAGTGCTCCTCCAAGGCATAGTCCGGTACCCACCTGTTGGCGCTGGCCGGGGTACCTTCCCTGGCGAGGAGATATTCAACTCCCTCTTCCCCCCATCTCGAGTCTAAAATCTCCATGACCTTGTTGAGTGGCGCCGCCCTCGTGGACTCCTCCCCCGTTGGTGATTTTCTGAGTGGATGTGGTGCGGTCCCTGGCGCCTGAAACCTGTGGGGTTCTTTGTAGGGTGTGAGCACTGACCTATGAAATACCGGGTGCATTCTGGAGCCCTCCGGGAGTGTTAACCGGAAGGCCACTGGGTTGATTTGTGCCTCGACTTGGTAAGGCCCTAGCTGCTTGTGTCTGAGCTTCTTCTTAGTTAACGTTCTGGCCGGCGCTGCCTGGGCCGCTAACCAGACCCAGTCCCCCACCTGGATGTCTTCCCCGACTCTCCTGTGCCTGTCTGCCTGCATTTTGTAGGCGTGTTTTGCTAGTTCTAAGTGCCTTCGGAATTGGTCGTGGACCTCCTGCAACTCTGCTGCCAAGTGCTCTGCACCCCGTGGCTCCCCCTCCCCCTTCGTCTCTAACCCCGGGAAGGTTCTGGGATGCTGCCCATTGTTGGCGAAGAACGGTGTCACCCCTGTAGACCCGTGCTTCGTGTTGTTGTAGGCAAACTCGACCAGCGGTAGGTAGTCCACCCAGGTCGAGGGCTGTTGATTCGCGTAGCATCGCAGGTACTGCTGCATGATGGCGTTGACCCTCTCCGCCTGCCCATTGGTCTGCGGGTGTCGTGCCGACGCTAAGTTGATCTTGACGTTCAGGATGCCCAGCAGCTTCTGCCAGAAGCTCGAGACGAATTGGCGACCTCGGTAGGACAGGATGGACCGTGGTAAGCCGTGAACTTTGAACTCGTGGTCTATGAACAGTTTGGCAGTCTGTTTCGCTGTGGCCACCTTCGCGCAAGGAATGAAGTGCGCCATCTTGGTGACCGGCAGTACGTCTTCAGACATGGAATACAGTTTTCCAGTCGGCAGCGTCGCCCCCGGTAGGAGGTCAATCGCGCAGTCGTAGGGCCGGTGGGGAGGCAGCTTGTCCGCTTCCTTCTCGCAGAAGACCTCCAAAAACGCCTTGTACTTGTTGGGTACCGCCTGCACCATGCCTAGGTGTAGCTGTGGTTCATCCCCTTGTCCCTCCTCTTCCTGGCTGGTTCGGATGCAGTGTTCTGCGCAGTAGGAGGAGCAGAAGGTTAAGTTCCGCTGGTACCATGCTAATGCCGGGCTGTGTCTATCCAGCCAACTCATGCCCAACACTATGGGCGTGTCCGACAGGTGGGTGACATTGAAGCTGATGACTTCCCGGTGATTTCCAATTTGCATTACCAGAGGCGGTGTTTGCTGCACCACCTGTCCACCCAGCAGCTTCCTGCCATCGACCGTGACGACGTTTAGGGGCATCGTGGCTGGTAGGAGCGCTATGCAATGTAGCCTGATGAAGTCCACTCCTATAAAGTCTGCATTACTACCAGAGTCAATGGTAATAGGGACTTCCAGGGTGATTCCATTTGGCAGCTGGAGTGATGCGGTGAGTTGCACCACTGGTTTGGGTGGGAGGGGGTCTGTGGGCTGCAAAATCTCTGGGGACTGCTTCACTGACTCGCCTGGCTGGGTCCCAGTGCCTCTGCCTCCAGCCAGGCTTCGTCGTTTCCCTGCAGCTGTTCCCCCTGCTGAACTGCTCCCCGTACTGTTGCTAAGGCTGCAGTGTGCTTCTGGATCCTCTGGGGACACTCTATGGTCATGTGCAGTGCACTGTTGCAGATATAACACTTCCTGCTCCCTCTAGGAGCCTTCGTCTTGACTGCTCCCGGTGTTTGGGCTCTGGTCGCTGTCTGAGCCCTGGCATCACCTATCTCCATCGGCTCTTCTCCCCCCCCCCCAGTGGAGGCGTGGATTGCGCGCGCCCTGGCTCTCTGGGAAGGAAGGGAGTTGTTTGGCTGGCGTGCGTGCCATCCGTCTGTCATCCCTGCTCCAAGGGCGTTCTTCCAGGCGCACCCCTATCGCCAGCGCCCTCTGGACGACTTCTGTGGTATTGGTAGGTCTCTCTCCCCTCGCCAGCTCATCTTTCACGGCTCCATTTAGCCCCTCCCAGAACAGATCCCTCACGTCAGCTGAGTCCTTCTCCCAGCCCAGCACATTTACTAACGCAAAAAAGCGGGAGTGATATTGTCTCACCGTGGCTTTGCCCTGCGTCAGCCCGTGCATTTCCCTCCTGGCCACATCCACATCTACCGTTGATTTAAGACAAGCGTCCATAGCTTTGATAAATGCGTTTGAATCCTGGAGGGCGGGATCATTTTCACGCCATAAATTGCGCAGCCACGATTTAGCTTCCCCATGCAGATGAGTGATTATGAACCCTACTTTTTCCTCCTCATCTCTAAAGTCTTTCCGAAGCAAATTGAGTGTGAAAACTATGTCTGCCCTGAAGTTAGGATACTGCTGCAGGTCCCCGTCGAAGTGGGCTACGATGCTGCCCCCCCCCTCTTCCCGAGGCCAACTCCCTCCGGCTTGGGTCCTGGCAGCCCCTCTTTGCCCAAACGTTCCCACCTGTCACTGCTTCCCCCTTCTGGGAGGCTAGCTGGACCTGACCTCCCCTCCGTTCCACCACTCTCCGATAGAGGCATGGTCAGCCCTGACTCATCTTCTCTCCCTGCTGGGGGAGACGCTGGTCCTGACACCTGGGACTCTTCCCCCCACTACGCTCTGGTGGGGAAGCTGGTCCTGATCTCCCGCTGCTGCTTTGGGTGTCCCCGCTGGCCCCTTGTTTCTGGTGTGTTCCCCCTGGGACCCCCCTTGCCCTGACCATCGGCGCCTCCGCAGACACGGAGCCAAACTACAATGGATCCAAACTACAAGAAAGAAGATTCCACCTAAACATTAGGAAGAACTTCCTGACAGTAAGAGCTGTTCGACAGTGGAATTTGCTGCCAAGGAGTGTGGTGGAGTCTCCTACTTTGGAGGTCTTTAAGCAGAGGCTTGACAACCATATGTCAGGAGTGCTCTGATGGTGTTTCCTGCTTGGCAGGGGGTTGGACTCGATGGCCCTTGTGGTCTCTTCCAACTCTATGATTCTATGAATCTCTCGGGTCGCTGTCATACTCCCCTACGCTGCCCTCAGATTCTTCCCCTTCGCTCTCCATTTCCTCTCTCCCCTGTACCTCTGTTCCTGAGCCACTGACAGTGTGCAATGAGACCAAAAGAACACAACACCATCTTTTCGCTTCCATATGCATAGTAAGAAGACGAATAAGCTTTGATTGGGCTTTTTTCAATTCGCATGGTGTTATTTGGGTGTGCGCTAGAGTCACCCCAAACGAAAGCAAAAAGGTGTTTTGGGTTCCATCTACATAAAAAGAAGATGATAAAGCTCTGATTGGGCTTATTTCAAATTGGTGTTTTGGGGGTTAGAATGCACATTCAACCAAAAATCGCAGATGACATATTTGTTATCAGCCCAAATCAAGCATAGGTGTTTTGGTTCCATCTCAATAGAAAAAGGACGAATAAGCTTCGATTGCCCTTTCGGTGTGCATTCACCCACAAATAGCAAAGCGAAGTGTAATAACCCCAAACAAAGCCAAACAGGTTGTTTTGGGTTCCAGCTACATAGAGAGAAGAATCTTGGATTTCGCTTACTTCAAGTCGTGTTCTTTGCTGTTAATGCACATTGACACAGAAATCGCAAAGTGTGTGTGTCAGGGAACTGACATCAGAGCATAGTGGAGAGGCGAGGCTCCCAGATTCTGCAGGAGAGGGGACTAGTAAGGGAAGAGAGAGAACGTCATTTGGGGAAGGAAGTCCAGGGGACACCAGGAAGAAGGGAGAGGCGGAGAGCAGCTCGGAGGCGAGGCTCCGAGACTCTTCCAGTGAAGTCAGTGGGGAGGGTGGAGGACCACCACTCGGCACGCCCACTCTGCGCAGAAGGCTTCCGCGCAGAGAGGCGAGGCGAATGTTGCCCGTTAAGGAATTCTTATGCTGGAGGAAATTTAGGAGACGCCCACTCACGGATTCTGCTAGCAACTGAGCAGCAGCGCCAAGGCTGCTCAGTCAGGGAAAGACACAACCGACACTAAGCAGTTTGGAACAGCTAGAGGTTTACACACAAGCAACCCCAATTCCCGTGACAGCAATCCGTGAGTCCCTTACGTTGCTTGTGTGCAAGAGGACCGGGATACAATCATGAGTCAAACCGGAGGAGCCGGCGCAGGAGAGGGGGCCAAAGGCGGACAGAGTCTGGAGGAGAGAAACTGAGACTTGGAGCAGCAACTGGCTCTACTAGCGGCGCGGCTGGATGAAAGGAGGACACATGATGCCCAGGGGAAGATTACCCCCATCGCAAGAAAGGTACCGGGACTTGTGCAGAAGTTTGGGGGCAACCCCAGAGATTATAACGTTTTTAAGACAGAAGTGCAGTATGCGCTGGAGCTGTAGTACGATGACTTTGCCCACGATGGGGGAAGAGTCGCTTTCGTGGTGGGGCACCTGGAGGGGCGGGCCAGAGATTGGGTTCGACCCTTAATGGCAGCGGAGAACGCGGCCTTGAGGGACCTGAGAAAGTTTTTTAGCGCGATGGATCACATGTTCTCGAGCGATGTTGAACTGAGCGTGACGCGCAAAGAACTGATGGGGTGCAAACAAGGAAACCAGTCAGTGAGAGAGTACTGGTTGAGATTTGCTATGCTGATCCATAAACTTGGGTGGGACCTGAGTTCGGAACCAGTACAAATGTTATTTGAGGAGGGCTTATCCCCTTGGGTGAGAGACGAACTTTCCCGCTCACCCCACCCGGAATCGATGGACCAGCTGACCAAGTTGGCACTCGCTGTAGGAGTCCGACAAGAGACGCTGTCAGAGCTGCCCGAGGTCCCAGCTCACAAAGGACCAACGCCAGTCCGTTGTTATATACAAAAGTCTTTATTGAAGTTCAGTTTCCCTTTCACATCAGCAGCGTGCAGCTCTACGTCTGAGACTCTAGACCGCTGAAGCTCCATCTGAGTCTCCTCCCCCCATACACCAGTTTAAGACCCTAGCCTTGCTCCACCTCTTCCTTTGCTCTTTCCTCCGCTGGCTCCGCCTGTCAGCTGGGTTTTCTCCCTTCCTAGACTCTTCTGACGCTGAATCCCCTGAGTCTTCCCCCTGCCTCCGGCGGGCTTTAGGACCTGGTTCCCGATCTGGGCTTTCTGCTGTCCCGCGCGCCTGTACATTTGGATTTGGCGCGCGCGCCCAGCCGGCAACCTTCCTCCTGACCGTTTCACTGCTCCTGTCACTGCTTCCCCCTTCGGGGGGGGGGCTAGCTGGACCTGACACCTGTGACTCTTCCCCCCCACTCTGCTCTGGTGGGGAAGCTGGTCCTGATCTCCAGCTGCTGCTTTGGGAGTCCCCGCTGGCCCCCTGTCTCTGGTGTGTCCCCCCTGGGACCTCCCTCGCCCTGACCATCGGCGCCTCCTTCTGGGCATCTTCTGATTCGCTGGAGAAGCTCATGGAATCTCTCGAGTCACTGTCATACTCCCCTATGCTGCCCTCAGATTCTTCCCCTTCGCTCTCCATCTCCTCTCTCCCCTGTGCCTCTGTCCCTGAGCCCCTGACAGACGCGCACGCTGGAAAGGCGGGAAGGGAGAGCAGAGCGTTGGCATGACAACCGCATTCCAGACATACTAGTGTCTACTGTGCCACCCGAGGAGCCAATGGAGATTGGAGGAGCGCGCGCGTGCGGGTTTTCAAACTCCAGCGAGGTGCGTAAGAAGGAGGGGAAAACCAGTAAGAGGTGTTTCCTATGCCAGCAGCCGGGACATTTTGCCAGAGTATGCCCTCAGAAGAAGGCGTGGCAAGGAATGGTGGGGGCAGTGGGGAGTGAGGAGGGAAAAAAAGAGGCGCCAGGAAACAGCCGTGCTTGGCTGCAGGAAGGAGGGCACAGCAGCCAGGCGAGCAACCAGTAGAAGTGCCCAAACCAGACCCTCCCCGAGCAGCCATCGTCATAGAGGTGGTGCTAGAACTCCCAAACGGACACCCCATCAAAGTGAAGGCGCTGCTGGATTCAGGCAGCTCTTGCAACTTCTTTAGCAAGGATTTTGCGCTAGAACACCAGCTACAGGTGGTGCCTCTAGAACATCCCCTGCAAGTAACCACGATTGATGGGAGAGAACTTTTGGGAGGGGAAGTGACCCACCAGACCCCGCCCATGAAAATGACAGTTTCCAGACACACTGAGACCATTGCCTTTCACGTAGCCACCTTAGCAGGACCACCTATCATACTGGGAATGAGTTGGCTGGCACTGCACGACCCAGTAGTAGGGTGGCATCAGCGGACAGTCACCTTTGGGTCGGCCCACTGCGTAGAGCATTGCCACGGAGGGGAAACCCCGAGGATGGCAGTAGCCAGGGTGGCAGGGATGGCAGTAGGGGAAAAAGGGAAGATACCACCTCAGTATGCGGACTTGGAAGAAGTCTTCAGCGAGAAGGAGGCGGATCGGCTACCCCCCCACAAGCCCTTTGACTGCCAGATCAACTTGCTCCCAGACGCTCAGCTGCCAGTGGGCAAGCTGTACGCCATGTCAGATAGGGAGATGCAGGAATTGCGGAAGTTTATTGACAAGAACCTGAAGCGAGGGTTCATAAGGGAATCGAGGGTGGTGGGGGGTAGTCCAGTGTTCTTTGTGGTCAAGCGAGACTCCCATGAGCCCAGGTTCGTAGTGGACTACCGTGGATTGAACAGGGTGTCGGAACCAGTGACCTTCCCAATGCCCAGAACTGATGAAATCTTGGCCAGGGTAAGGAAGGGGAAGATTTTTACCAAGCTGGACCTTCGGGGGGCGTACAACTTGATAAGGATGAGGGAGGGGGATGAATGGAAAACCACCATGTTCACCCCTCTGGGAGCCTTTGAGTACTTAGTTATGCCCTTCGGACTCCAATTGTGAATTGTGTGGCCTTCCTGGACGACGTACTTATCTACTCAGAGAACGAGGAGCAGCATGTGAAAGATGTCAGGGAAGTGCTGAAAAGGCTGCAGGAGCATCAGCTGTGGGTCAAACTGGAGAAATGCCAATTCCATGCACGAGAGGTGGAGTTCCTGGGCTACAGGTTGTCAGACAAGGGCTTGGCCATGGACCCAGGCAAGGTGCAGGCCGTGCTAGAATGGAAGCCCCCCAAGAACAGGAAGGACGTGCAGAGGTTCTTGGGGTTTGCAAATTTCTACAGGAAGTTCATCAAGAACTTCGCCCATCTAACGGCACCCATAACGGATTGTCTCAGCAGTAAGAAGAAGTTCGAATGGACAGAAGAGGCACAGCGTTCCTTTGAAAAGCTTAAGAGGGCTTTCGCGTCGGAAGAGCAGCTCCTACATGTGGATCTGCAGAAGCCGATGAGGCTAGAGACGGACGCGCCAGACAGAGCTGTGGGGGGCATATTGCTCCAGCAGGAAAATGGGGAACAGTGGAAGCCGTGTGCCTTCTTTTCCAGGAAGCTGAACAAGTCAGAGCAAAACTACACAGTGTACGATCGAGAACTGCTGGCAATTCACGAGGCTTTTCGACGGTGGCGACATTTTCTCATAGGCGCACAGCACAAAGTCCAGGTGTGTACTGACCACAAGAACCTGGAGTATTGGAGAACGGCAAGAGTGCTCAACCAACGACAGGTGCGGGGGGCTCAAGAGTTTTCCAAGTTTAATTTTGAGATTAGGTACGTGCCTGGGAAGGAAAATGTCAGAGCAGACGCCCTCTCTCGCAAGCCTGAATACGAGGAAGGGGAGGGAGGACCAGAAGCACGACATGTCATTCCCGAGGACAGATGGGTGTGTGGGGGAGTGTTCGTCGGGAGGCAAGAGCTGGCCGGTCTGACGAGGGATGATCAGGATGCACAAACCAAGATCCGGGAAATTGGTATCACTGGGGAAACTCAGGGGGGGGGGGTTCGAAGTAAAGGACGGGGCACTGTACTATAAGGGTGCATTGTACATACCTGAGGGGGATTTGAGGGGCAGAATACTCAAACAACTGCATGACAACCCCACGGCAGGACATTTTGGCCAACATAAGACAATGCTACTGGTCACCAGGCAGTTTTGGTGGCCACGGGTGAGGGAAGATGTGAAGGAATATGTACGCGGGTGCCAGTGCTGCCAGAGAGCGAAGGGGGAGAGGACAGCACCTGCAGGGTTACTGGAGCCCTTACCCACACCAGAGAGACCATGGGAGGTGGTAGCAATTGATTTTATGACGGATTTACCCAAAGCTAGGGGGAGAACGGCAGTAATGGTGGTAGTTGACTTGATGACCAAAATGTGCCATTTTATTGCGTGCTCGCATGCGGTGACTGCAGAAGAAACAGCAAAGCTGTTTGTAGAGCATGTTTTCAGGTTGCATGCCCCCCCCCTTTGAGGATTTTATCCGACAGAGGCTGGCAGTTCACGTCCAGATTCTGGAGGAAGCTGATGACATCAATACCAGGGAAGATTCTGGAGCAGATCATTAAGAAAACAGTCTGTGAGCACCTAGAAAGGAATGCTGTGATCACCAATAGTCAGCATGGATTTCTGAAAAATAAGTCATGTCAGACTAACCTGATCTCGTTTTTTGACAGAATTACAAGCCTGGTAGATGAAGGGAACGCAGTGGATATAGCCTACCTTGATTTCAGCAAGGCATTTGACAAGGTGCCCCATGATATTCTTGTAAAGAAGCTGGTAAAATGCGGTCTTGACTATGCTACCACTCAGTGGATTTGTAACTGGCTGACTGACCGAACCCAAAGGGTGCTCATCAATGGTTCCTCTTCATCTTGGAGAAGAGTGACTAGTGGGGTGCCACAGGGTTCTGTCTTGGGCCCGGTCTTATTCAACATCTTTATCAACGACTTGGATGATGGACTCAAGGGCATCCTGATCAAATTTGCAGATGACACCTGTCAGGGGTACAGGGACAGAGGCACAGGGAAGGCAGGAAATGGAGAGCGATGGAGAGGAATCCCAGGAGAGCGAGGAAGAGGATAGCAATGACGCAGGGGATTCCATGAGTCTCTCCAGCGAATCAGAGGATTCCCAGAAAGGGGCGCCTGTGGTAAGGGCAAGGGGAGCCCCGGGGGGAAAGTGTCAGGAGCGGGGGGCCAGCAGGGGACCCCAAAGCGGCAGCTGGGAATCAGGGCCAGCCTCCCCACCAGAGCGCAGCGAGGGAGGGGGAGGTTCCAGTGTGTCAGAGGGAGCAGCTCCGGCGACAGAGAAAGGGGAGGGATCAGAGCAAGCCGTTCTCCCGGAAGGGGAGGAAAGCAGTGAGGGGAGTAGCATAACTGTCAAAAGGAATGTCAGAAGTTGGGCGCGCGCGCCAAGTTCAAATGAGGAGGCGTGCGGGAGAACAGGGAGCCCGGAGGAGGAGGGGCCAGGACCCAAAGCCCACAGGAGGGGGCAGGAGCAGTCTGGAGACTCCGCTTCAGGAGAAAGCAGGAGGGGAGGAACCCCGACGGGCAGAAAGACCCTGCGGAAAAGGAAAGAGAGAAAGAGGTGGGGTAGCGTTAGCTTATTAAACTGGTGTAGGGGTGGGACCGATTCAGAGGGGACTTCAAACGTCTAGGCTAAGAGACGCGGGGCTGCACGCCTCGGTTGTGGAACCCATAATGAACTGCAATAAACACCCTTGTATATAAGAAGAGCTTGGCGTTGGTCTTTTGTGAGCTGAGACCTGAGGCAGCCCTGACAGTAAGTCCCCTCCCAAAAGTACGCAAAATTTTTTTTGCGAAGCTCACGAAGTTTGGCGGCCATGAGTATGGAGGAGCAGATAGTTGATCTACGCAACGCAGTCTCCCAGCTTACCACTGCGGTAGTGGTCTCCCAGAAGAAGGGGGAAGAGGCGGAAAAGCGATGCCAGGATCTGCAAGCCAGGTGGGATCATGCATGCCAAGTGGGATTCCCGGGGTCCAGATCTGCAGGCGTAGGACTGGGCAGAAGGGGAGGCAACTTGGTAGCCCACTTTGATGGGAACCTGAAGCAGTACCCCAGTTTTCGAGCAGACGTCGAATATGCGTTGCATTTGCTTCGCGACGACTTTAAAGATGAGGAGGAGAAGGTGGGGTTCATTGTGTCCCACTTGCATGGGGAAGCGAGGGCTTGGCTGCTCAATCTGTGGCGCGAAGATTGTCCTGCTCGAAGGGACTCAGATGAATTTATCAAAGCCATGGACGCTTGCTTCCAATCTACCGTGGATGTGGATATAGCACGCAAGGAGCTGCATGGTTTAAGGCAAGGCAAGGCTACAGTACGTCAGTATCATGCTAGGTTTTTTGCCTTGCTGAATGTACTGAAATGGGAGAAAGATTCCCTGGCAGTAAGAGACTTGTTTTGGGAGGGGTTGTCTGGCCCTGTAAAAGATGAATTGGCAAGGGGGGTCAGACCTCAAACCCTAGCAGAACTTGTGCAGCGGGCGCTCGCCATTGGAGTGCGCCACGAAGAACGCCCTTGGCGCAATGAGGAGGGTCGCCAGCTTCACACACCCTCTAGAGCGCCTCCTTTCCTTCCCAGGGATCTAGGACGTACGCGTCCCTCACCTCAGCTGCAGGCAGGGGAGGAACCAATGGAACTTGGTGGTGCACAGGCTCAGTCAGCTGCCGGAGCCCCAGCGTCCGGAGCAGTCAAGACGAAGCCTCCTAGAGGGAACAGGAAGTGTTACATCTGTGACAGTGCGATGCACATGGCCAAAGAGTGTCCCCAGAGGCTCCAAAAGCACACTGCAGCCTTAGCAACAGTAACTGCAGCAGCACTACCTGAAGAGCAATTTCAGGGAAACGACAATGCCTGGCTGGAAGCAGAAATGCTGGGGCACAGCCAGGCGAGTCAGTAGGACAGTCCCCAGCGCTTTTGCAGCATACAAACCCCCTGCCACCCAAGCCAGTGGTGCAGCTCACTGCAACTCTCCAGCTACCTAATGGACGCACCCTGGAAGTCCCCATTACAATTGACAGTGGGAGCAACGCAGACTTCGTGGGGGTGCACTTCGTCAAGCAGCATCGCATAGAGCTCCTACCAGCCACGCTGCCATTGAACGTCGTCACAGTGGATGGCAGGAAGCTGCTGGGTGGGCAGGTGGTACAACAGACGCCACCCATGGTAATGCAGATTGGCAATCACCGAGAAGTCATCAGTTTCAACATCACCCGCCTGTCAGACACACCTATAGTGTTAGGCATGAGTTGGCTGGATAGGCACAGCCCAACCATGGCGTGGTACCAGCGGCAGCTCACTTTCGGCTCGTCCTATTGCGCGCAGCATTGCATCCAGACCGGTCAGGAGGAGGAGGGCCAAGAGGAGGGGCAGCAGCTAAGTCTCAGCATGGCGCAAGCAGTACCCCTCAAGTACAAGGGGTTTTTGGAGGTCTTCTGCGAAAAGGAGGCTGACCAGTTGCCACCCCACCGGCCCTACGATTGCGCAATTGACCTCTTGCCAGGGACAACGCTGCCGCCTGTGAAGCTGTATTCCATGTCCGAGGATGAGCTGCAGGAGCTCAGGGAGTTCATAGATCACAACCTGCAGCGGGGATTCATCCGAGAATCAAAGGCTGTAGGGGGCAGTCCTGTGTTTTTCGTGAAGAAGAAGGACACGCCCCAAAAGAGGCTGATCGTAGACTTTAGATTCATAAACTCGAAGACAAAGCCCGCGGCCTTTCCCATGCCCAAGATTGACGACCTGCTCGCGACGGTGCGGAAAGGGAAGATCTTCACCAAGTTGGATCTCCGCGGAGCTTACAATCTCATACGCGTGCGAGAGGGTGATGAGTGGAAGACGGCCATGTTCACGCCGTTGGGCACCTACGAATACAGAGTTATGCCGTTTGGTCTCCAGAATGGCTCCCACTATTTCCAAGCTTTTATGCACCACGTGCTAGCGGGACTCCTCTACAAGAAGTGCGTATGTTTCCTCGACGAAATTCTGATCTTCTCGGAATCGCCGGAGGCTCACGAGAGCGACGTTAAGGAGGTCCTGCAGAGGCTACGGGAGCACAGGCTTTACGCCAAGCTGGAGAAGTGCCAATTCGACGTGACGGAGGTGGATTTTCTGGGCTATAGGCTGTCCGACAGGGGACTAGCCATGGACAGCGCCAAGGTCCGCGCGGTGTTGGACTGGAAAAGCCCGCGAAATCGGAAGGAGGTCCAGAGGTTCGTCGGCTTCGCCAACTTTTACCGCAAGTTCATCAGGGGTTTCGCCAGGGAGACGGCAGCTATCACGGACACTCTCAGCTCCAAGAAGAAGAAGTTCACCTGGACGGACCAGGCGGAGCAGTCCTTCAGGAGACTTAAGAGTCTCTTTGCGTCCGAAGAACAGCTGCTACACGTGAATCCCGGCAGGCCCATGAGGGTTGAGACTGATGCATCTGACAGAGCGGTGGGGGCCGTCCTTTTACAGGAAGACCCGCAGGGGAACTGGAGGCCCTGCGCTTTCTACTCCCGGAAGCTCAGCAAGTCGGAACAGAACTACACCATCTGGGACAGGGAGTTGCTGGCCATCCACGCGGCTTTCAAGGCGTGGAGGCACTTCCTCATTGGAGCCAAGCACACCGTGCAGGTCCGCACGGACCACAAGAACCTAGAGTACTGGCGCACGGCGAAGCTACAGAATTCAGTGTTTAACCATAAAGGATGAAGCATATTCCATAGGAAAACAAACCTACTTTCTTTCTGTTGTAGAACCTTCCTTGCTTGATCTAGAGGCCCCTGGTAAGCCTAAAGAACAAAAAATGTTAGATCATCTTCAGTATGTGATTCCTGAATGAAGTGCTGTACCAAAGGTGCATCTACGTTTTTGTTTCTGATCCTACTGCGATGCTCTGATAGGTCCTGATAGGTCTTATGCCCAACATACAGTAAGCCACAAGGGCACTTAATTATATAAACAACCTGTGCTGTGGCACACATGACTGTATGGTAAAGTTGAAGTCTTAACTATTCTTTTACTAGTAATGCAAACCTACATGTGGTGCAATGTCCACATTTGAAAAAAACCTGTTGTCAAGGTCTACTGTGTACATGTGTGTTTTAAGTCAGTGTGTACTAACATATCCCTAAGTGATCTAGTACGTCGTTTGGCGAGGCAGGGAAAGACTTCACAGCCAGGAATTTCTTTCAGAATATACCAATGGTGTCTTGTTATTTTTTCAATTTTGGCTGTCATATAGTTGTATTCAAAGGAAACATAAATCCTCCTATGACTCTTGTTGGTATCAGAGTGGGTTTTTATTTTTTATTTTTTTATAAGATATTTATTAAGATTTTCAGAAAAATTACAAAAGAAAAAGAAAAAAGAAAAATACAAAATAAAAATAGTTAAAAAACAGTTCAATCATTCTATCACATATTTTTCATTTGCTTATTTCCCGGACCCCCTCACACCTTCCTTTTCTGTATTCCAGTTCCAATTGTTAATTCAGCAAATCCCTCCCCTCTTCATTCATCTTAATCTTCAATTTTTAAATATAACATTATTATTTTTTTACCTATTAATAACCATTTTCTCATATTCCCTTATAGCATTACAGCAAAAGACCACTTAATTTCTATCCACCATCATTCTAACATTCATTAATTTTACAGTGTTTCTGTAAATAGTCTTTAAACTTTTTCCAATCTTCTTCCACCAACTCTTCTCCCTGGTCTCGGATTCTGCCAGTCATTTCTGCCAGTTCCATATAGTCCATCACCTTCATCTGCCATTCTTCCAGGGTTGGTAGATCTTGTGTCTTCCAGTACTTTGCGATGAGTATTCTTGCTGCTGTTGTGGCGTACATAAAGAAAGTTCTATCCTTCTTTGGCACCAATTGGCTGACCATGCCCAGGAGAAAGGCCTCTGGTTTCTTCAGGAAGGTATATTTAAATACCTTTTTCATTTCATTATAAATCATCTCCCAGAAAGCCTTAATCCTTGGGCACGTCCACCAAAGGTGAAAAAATGTACCTTCAGTTTCTTTACATTTCCAACATTTATTATCGGGCAAATGATAGATTTTTGCAAGCTTGACTGGGGTCGTGTACCACCTGTATATCATTTTCATAATATTCTCTCTTAGGGCATTATATGCCGTAAATTTCATACCTGTGGTCCACAACTGTTCCCAGTCAGCAAACTTAATACTATGTCCAACATCTTGTGCCCATTTAATCATGGCAGATTTCACAGTTTCATCCTGAGTATTCCATCTCAACAGCAAGTTATACATCTTTGACAAAGTCTTAGTTTTAGGTTCTAACAGTTCTGTTTCTAATTTTGATTTTTCCACCTGGAAGCCAATTTTCTTATCCAAGTTATATGCCTCCATTATCTGATAGTAGTGAAGCCAGTCTCGCATTTTATCTTTTAATTTCTCAAAACTCTGCAATTTCAATTTATCTCCTTCTTGTTCCAAAATTTCCCAATATTTTGGCCATTTGACCTCCATATTAAGTTTTTTCTGAGCCCTCGCCTCCATTGGTGATAGCCACCTTGGGGGTTTGTTTTCAAGTAAGTCTTTATATCTTATCCAGACATTAAACAATGCTCTTCTGACAATATGGTTTTTAAATACTTTATGTGCTTTAACCTTGTGCCACCCAAAAACATTGTTAAAACCTTCTAGATCCAAAATGTCTGTGTTCTCAAGAAGCAGCCATTCTTTCAGCCAGCAAAATGCTGCTGACTCATAGTAAAGTTTAAGGTCTGGCAGGGCAAATCCACCTCTGTCCTTTGCATCAGTTAATATTTTAAATTTTATTCTGGGCTTCTTGCCCTGCCAGACAAATCTAGAAATGTCTCTCTGCCACTTCTTGAAACAGTCCATTTTGTCCAAAATTTGCAATGATTGAAACAAAAACAACATTCTTGGCAATACATTCATCTTTATAACAGCAATTCGACCTAACAAAGAAAGCTTCAAGTTTGACCATATCTCTAAGTCCTTTTTCACTTCTGACCAACATTTCTCATAATTGTCTTTAAATAAGTTCAATTCAATTCAAAATCCTTTATTAGGCATAACACACCACACATTAACAAACAAACATCATATACAGACTGTATAAAATACGGGCTCAGCGAACACAATTTATCCTAGTCCTATTCTTAACTCCAAGAAATGAATCGATGTACAAAGATAATATAATACAACACAGCAACATCACCTACCATTAAAACCACTAAGTCTCTTTATCATGGCCCATTCTTTCTTCATGGACAGCACTTAAAAATCTTTAAATAAGTTTAAATTCTTAGCGGTCATATTCACCCTCAGGCAGGGGCGCCGACTTATAAAAAATATTGGGGGGGGGCCATACCGGGGTCCTGCCGCTGGTTCGCTCGGGTAGCCGGGAGAACGCAGTTCGAGGTGGCGGTGTTGGGGAGAGACCCTCGCTCAGGGCGCCACGAGACTTGGCGGCCGGCGGCCTATCTGGGGGGTTTTGGAGCGTATTTTGGCGGAGCGATTGGGGAGGAGGGGGCTTGTTGCCGGATTCTTCAGCTGGGCCGGAGATCCGCTGCTGGGGGGTCCCTGGGCCGAGTTGTGAGCACGGCCTGCTGAAGGGAGATCCAGCCGATTGCGCGACGGGGACGGCCGGGGCTCTCCGGCTAGGGCGCGCGGCTGGCTGGCTGGCTGGCTGGCGAGGGAGCAGGTGGGGAGGAGGCGGGGGTCCTGATACAGTCGGGGGCGGAGGCAGACGGGGCCGAGGGGCGAAGAGGGCAGGCGGGGACGGGGCGCTTGCTCAGGAGCTCAGCTAACCTGTCCCAAGAGACATAGCCTAAGTACTCCTTCCTTCCTTCCTTCCTTCCTTCCTTCCTTCCTTCCTTCCTTCCTTCCTTCCTTCCTTCCTTCCTTCCTTCCTGTTTTTTCCCCTCCCTCTTTCCACTGCTCCCTCTTTCTTCTTTCTTTCTTTCTTTCTTTCTTTCTTTCTTTCTTTCTTTCTTTCTTTCTTTCTTTCCTTCCTTCCTTCCTTCCTTCCTTCCTTCCTTCCTTCCTTCCTTCCTTCCTTCCTTCGTCTCATTCCTTCTTATTTCATTCATTTTCTTCCATTCCTCCAACCCTTCGATGCTCCTTCCTTCCTCCCTTCCTATTTCATTCCTTTCTTTCCTTTCCTGCAACCCTTCCCTGCTTTTTCTTTCCTTCCTTCCTTCGTCTAATTGCTCCTTATTTCATTCATTTTCTTTCTTTCTTTCCTTCCTTCCTTCCTTCCTTCCTTCCTTCCTTCCTTCCTTCCTTCCTTTTCCACCCCCTCCCTCAATCTCACCCTCCCTCCCTCCCTTCCTTTTTCCTTCCTTTCTTCCTTTCTTTGCTCCAACCCTTTCCTTCCTTCCTTTCTTCTCATTGCTTCCTGTTTCATTCATTCCTTTCCTTTCCTCCAACCCTTCCCTGCTCTTTCTTTCTTTCCCTTCTTCCTCCAACCCTTCCTTCCTTCCTTCCCCCACCCCTCCTCCCTCCCCCTCTCTCAATCTCACCCCTATCCCTCCCTCCTTCCTTCTCGCCTTCCCCACAGATTCACACTCTCCCCCCCTCACCGCCCGCCCTACAGCCCAGCTGAAACTCTCGCTCACCCTCCAGCCGCAATTGATTTTATATCGCTATTCTCCCTTACTCCCCGCTGCTGCTGCCGCCTCTCCCCTCACCCCCCGCTCCCCCCCGCCCACCTCCCAGCCCGCTCCCCCCCGCCCACCTCCCAGCACATGCCTTTCCCTGTGGTGTGTGTGAGAGAGAGAGAAAGGGGGGAGAGGGAGAGAGAAAGAAAGAAAGGGGGCACACACCCTTGTCGATGCCTTCTATACACTGAGAGGCAGAAATCACATTCATAATAGGAACCAGAGAAGCCACACTGAGGCTAGCAGGTGGGCGCTCGTTAGGAGCACGCTGGGCAGGTTGTGTGTGTGTTTGGGGGTGGTGTCGGTGGAGAGGGGGGGTGGACAGACCGTAGCTGGGCGCCGTGACATCAAGGCGAGAGGGAAGCTGAGCCGAGGAGCAGAGCTGCGCGATCGGCGGCGGCGCTCTGCTGGAGGGGTGCCCAAGATTATTGGGGGGGCAGAGCAGCAGAGACTACTGTGCATGCGATGTTGATTTTGGCATTATAAGAAGCTGTATCTAATTTTTGAAAAGTAGTTTCGAGTAGATAGCTTTGCAATTGTTACTATATGGCCTATTACGCTTATGTATCTAAACTTCCAAGCTGCAAATCACGACTCAGAGTTCAAGGGCCAATGGCAGAGGCCCAAATCCTGAAATGTTCTGTGATTGGACATCATTTATCAAATCAAGTTATCAAATTATCACAGGAGCTCAGAATCCTTAGTCCAGGCTCAAGCTCAGGCAAAGACAGACCACTGAATACATAACAGTGAAAATATATTATTCCTTTCCACTTGGGATAATCTTGCCATAAATGCCCAAAACTAGCCTGACTAAGGAGTGGTGGAGAGGTATACTTCTGAATATTCAATAATTCCATAACACTTGCAGTATCAGATTGAGGCCTGCTGTTTCACATCAACAAGCTGAATGGATTTACTCCATGACTTTATACTTTCCTTAATGGTAAATATTAAGTAGGGTAGACAAATTGCAACACTGAGCTATTGTAGTTCCCATGCCAATATTGCAGTTCCCCATTTAAAATTCCTTCTTGCTCCCTGTCAGTGGAGGCTCATCCTTAAGGGGGACTGGGGCACTGCTCCACCAAGCTCAATTGCTTCTCTGCTGTCCTCCAACAGCCTGCTTCTTTCTTACATCCTCTCTAGGGTTGGCATGAGCAGTGAGCTCTTTCCTCCTCAGTCTCAGGCTGCCTTTGCAGAACTCAACGAGGGGAGAGGGGCATGCCCCACATGCCCCTGTCCAGGGGAGGAGAGGGGCAGGGAAGCTGCTGCTCAGGCTCCTTGAGTGCGCCAGGTCAGACGTGACCCGGAGGCGGAGCTGCTGCTGTGACTGGGAGCGAGGTGCACTGTGGCCACCCACCCTCCTGCTCTCTTCCCTGGGTCAGGCCTAACATAAGGACAGAACTCTGGCCAGCAGAAGCACAGCAGCTTAGGTCAGCTCCTTCTCACACAGAGCCAGGCACCAATGAGGGAGCCTGCTTTGGGGGCACCTGTTTGTGCCCCCTGCCACAAATTTGTGCCCCCACGGCCCACACATGCTACACTGTAGTTGGCTTCATCCATGGGCGTAGCCAGCATTTTTGTTAGTGGGGGCAGGCCTTTTGTTAGGGGGTCAGAACCTCAGTTAGCTATGTATTTTTATTTATTTTTATTTAGTAGGCCCCCCTTGGCCACATCCATGGCTCCATCTATCATAACATTTTGGAAATGCCCTGACCCACCCACCCCAACACTGATGTTGATTTTCTGAGATATCAGGCGCTCAAGCACAAGTCAAACATAAAGAATCGCTGCTGTTTTTTTTTTGTGTAACCTGTTTAGGCTGGAAATTTGCCTCAGTTTTTTATTCTCTAAGGAAGGTTCTGTAAAGTGCAGGATAATGTAGTAGCTCACAGCATGGCAGGATCACTTAGTTGGGGACATGGGCATAGCCAGGGGGTGAAGTGGCCACCCCTAAATCAAGTAAATAAATAAAAATACAGAGAGTCTGATATTCCAGATGCAATCACACTTCTTCCTTAGGGCAGCCTCCTATTCATTTATTTCTTGTTGAAAGATAAAGAAGTGTTTTGCAGAAACTAGCAACAACTTTATATATCAAGAAGACACATGTAGTTCATAGTAACTGTCTTTCAGGGCAGTTTGTCTAGGAACAAAAGCAACTGTTGCTATGAACACTGACTAGTCACTAGAATAATAAGATGAAAGCTGGAGGTGGGGTTCGGGGTGGGGTTAGTCTTTCTTTAAACAAACATGTAAGTATGGATGCTAAGCAGAAGAAGAAGTAAGACAAGCGTTTCTGTGGGGGAGGGAGTTTATTGATTGCTCAGATATAAGACTCACAACATCATTTTATAACCAAAGAAAGTGCCTTTATGTGACCATTAAAACAAATCAACTGGAATTATATTCACAGAAAGCCTTTAGCAGAATCATTTCCTGTCCTCGGAATCCAGCTGGAAGTGTTGGGCGAGCCGACTGCATAATCAAAAAAGCCAGTAAGTTACTGTGAGACAAACAGAGGAAGCTGTGTTCCTTTTCAAATCTGTCTGTCAACAGTCACACACACCAAGCAAAAGCCACCCATAACAGACGTTTTCCTTGATAAATGGGAGAATTGTCTGATAATCAACAACCATATAATTTTATCCAGTAGTATTAGTTTGATCTGACGGAAACTGCACATTTCCCAAGAAGCACTGAAAGAACGCTTCATTTAACTACAAACCCCCAAATCTGGGATCCCATCAAAACTGATGCTTGGCAAAAGTTTTGCAGCAAAACCCCCACATTTTGTAACACCCCACAAACAGAGTAATTGATACATCAAACTGGGGTGCATAATTAATATCCAAAACCAAACATTGTCCAATTCACTCCACACTGGTGCCAAAGTCTGGCAAAAGTTTTGTAGCATTTTGCAGCACCCCACAAACCAAGTAACTGACAGGGGTCATGAGGTCACCCAAAAACCCAATGTCGTCTGACTCACTCCAAATCAGGGCCAAAGTCTGGCAAAATGTTTACAGTAAAAACCACACATTTTGCAGTGCCACACAAAGGGAGTGGTTCCTAGCACATCAGGAGGAAGAGTCCAGACAACCAAAAGTGGATAAATAGGTTGTATTTATTAAATATAACAACTTGAGGATCAGCAAAACTAGTCAGATTTGACCAATGAAACCAAATCAAATTAAGTCTGGGCAGGTGTGCTTGTTCACCTCCACCCACAAACACACAAGTGCTCAAACAGAGCTCTTTGCAGATCCTTAAGAATCATGTCACAACCCAAATCAGAAAGATGCATACCACCAGGTCTATACAACTGTGGGGCACAGAACATAATTCTGCCATGAGGGATATAAGCACCCACATTCTCAAACACAAACATCGTTGTAGAATGATTAGCTTTATGTCTTGCCCATCCACCTTCTTAGGAAGGCTGCCCCCACTCCATAAGCACCTCTACAACATTCCAAACCAAACTATGATAAACTCAGGGATGAGGAAGCACAGCTGATATTTAGTGATCTCAACTGAATTTACCTCACCAGATTGTTATCCCCAAGATGGATGACCAGAATATCAGGATTAGGGTTAGGGAGGGGATAGGTGGACGTTCAGGGTTAGGGTTAGTGCCTGGGTTTTTGTTTTTTTTTTCATGCTTTTTAAGCTTCTAATGATATTGCTTCATTTTTATGAGACTCGATAATTCCAAAAAGTAAGCAAACTACCTGAAACGTAGCAAAACTAAGAGAAATGTGAAAACCAAAAGTGAGATACCAGAAACCCAAGAAGGAAGGAATTCATGAAAAAGGAAAATTGCCAGACAGAGACTTCAATCAAATCATTACCAAATTCACCAGAATCCCAAAACCAATTGAAAAGAAGCAGATTTATAACTTTGTAATCAACTTTGCATAGCCTCCCCTCTCCCACGAAGTGTTGCTATCTTTCCTTTCCGGGGATTTCTGTTTGTCGTTGGCTGTGGACTACCATGGACGCTCAACGGAGTATAAATCAATTTTACAACGGCTAAGAGTACTTCTGCTGACTCACGTGCTCTGACATTTTCTTAGACCAACATTTTCCTGGTTTGAGGAACGGAAATGAATTGTATAAGACTGACATAGACTGACATAGATTGAGAAGAGGGTTGGAAATTGCAGAGAGGGAGTGACTCAAACAGCGACATCAGCTGGTGAATAAAAATTTTGCACTCTTTCGAAAAAGACGTTCCTCTAACAAGACTTATAAGATCAATTACAGGGATTTTTGCAAGATCAGCAACTAGTGAAGATACCAAAGCACTGCATCATAATCTGCTGAAAGAGAAAAGGTTTCATAAAATTTTATAGACCTTATACCCCATTACTGGAATAGCATTCCTGTTGCCTCTGGAAGAGTAACATCTAGAGAGAATAGTACCTAATATTATTGCATTGTACATTATTAATTGAAAATACTCACCAGCTCCTTTCTTATTATTTATATATACTTTTCATATTTTCTTCCCCCTCTTTATTCCTTTACAAATTATAAATTATAAATAGCATTATTATTATTACTTTCTCTTGCTTTATTTCTCTCTTACCCTCCCATCTTTTCTTTGTTTCTTTCTTTTGTAATTTTTTTGGGGGGTATTTTTTGTTTTGTTTTGTTTCTCTGTTTCACTTCTGTTGTTTTTCTGGTTGTGTTTTTGTGTGGTTTTGTCTTGTGTCTGTTTTTTGTTTTTTGTTGCTGTTTTTTCTGTTTTTATTTGCTTTGCCTTTCGCCATCTATTGGTAGCTAATGCAGCTGATATTAGCATCAGATGTCATTAGTTTTGTTGTAAGGTGCTGATTAACTGAACCGCTAACCTGTTTAAAGATTTGTATATATGATCTATCACCCTGAATGAGTAAGTGAACGCAAGGATTGCAATTATTTATTATATTTATTTGAGCTGATGAATTTGTGATAGTTCTGTATTGATGATTGGCTGTCACTAATTAGATAATTGTCCATAATCAATTTTAAATATATTTAGTGAAACTGGTGAATATAAAGAATTAGTGGATACATAGGCCAGAGATTATTATCAGATTGGTAAAACTGTCGTGATTGCATTAAGAAAGATTGAATTTAATTGACATTCATTAATTATCACATTGGAAATATTGTCACGATTGCATTAAGATTGAATTTTATTGATATTCAGTCTGTAAGACAGAAAGAAAGAGAACAAATTACCTTGTGAGCTAATTGAATTTCTTAGTGATGTCTGGTAAAAAAACAACTGTGTCAGGTTCTGTGGCAGTTTCAGTCTCACAAAACAGGAGAACTTCTGTAATTGACATGGATCAACCACTAGATATGAGAGAATTAATTTTAAGTTTGAAGAAAGATATCCAAGATTTAAAAAATAATGTAAATGAAAAGGCAAAAGCAACAGAAGAAAAATTTATTTCAATGGGTGTTAAAATAGATGAAAATGTGAAAATAACAGCTGAGTTATCAACTTAGGTCAACAATTTAGTACAAAAAAATTCAGAACTGACGAAAATAGTGCTAGACCTTAAAGGTAAAACACAGAACCTAGAGGAAGCTCAGAAAAAATTACAAAATGAAAATAGAGAGTCGAAAAGGGAATGTGATAAGATAAGGAAAGAAACAGCAGATCTGAAAGCGCAGCAGGATTCAACTCTGGACTCTGTTGCGATGTTGCAAATGCAGAGAAGGGAGAATACCCTAAGATTCAGAGGACTAACAGAGGACGCAGAAGAAATAACTGGGGGGAAAAACTCAAAAGAGCTAGCAGCTTGGTTAGACCTAGAAGAAGCAGAAGTAGCACAAAAAATAGAAAAAGCATTCAGAGTCAAATCTAATGCAGCAAAAGCAAATAACTGTCCGGCTGACTGTTTAGTCTCTTTTAACTCTTTAAAGGAAAAGAAGAAAAGGTTAAAAGGTGGCAACTTAATGAGAGTATGTTAAATGATGAAAAAACTGTACAGAAGGCCAAGCAAATCTTAGAATAATATTTTAAGTTTATTTAAATCAAGGAGTAGATCTAGAGAAAGTTTGGGACGCGGGTAAAGCCGTCATAAGAGGCTTCTTTATCCAACAAAACGCATTCCAAAGGAAAATAAAGGAGGAGGAGAAAATGGAGATCTGGGAGGAAATTAGAAAAAAGGAAAGGACCCTTTCCCAAAAACCAGATGATGAACTAATTAAGCAAAGTATAAAAATTTTACAGATGCAATTCTCCATGATAATAAACGAAGAGATAGAATGGAAGATAAAATGGTTGAGACATAGAAATTTTGAGTTTGCAAATAAACCTGGCAAACTTCTGGCCCGGCAATTAAAGAAGAAAAAGGAAGATAGAATTATCAATAAAATTAAAACTGAAGACAAATGGATCCAAGAACCGAAGGAAATTAGTAAAAACTTTGCTAGTTTTTTTGGGAAAACTATATAAAGAAGGTCCAGAGACTCTAGAGAAAATAATTGATTATTTGGGCAAAAATAAACTACCTAACCTAAGGAAAAAATTGAAATTTTGAACTCACCAATAACAGCTATGGAGGTGCAACAAGCTATACAGAGATCAAAATTAGGAAAGGCCCAGATGGTCTCCCAGCTAATTACTATAAAAAGTTAGAACAAGCATTATTTCTTCCCATGAAAGACCTAATGAAAGCTACCGAAAACCTGGAAGGACAGCTTTATTACTCTTATCCACCAACAGGGAACAGATGCCTCAAACATGGCCAATTACAGACCCATTGCACTGCTAAATAACGATTACAAGATATTTGCAGACATTCTTGCAAATAGATTAAAAATGGTGCCGAAAGAGATAATTCATAAAGATCAAACCAGATTTCTTCCCGGACGATTTATGCAATCCAATATTAGATGTGTGTCAGGGAACTGCAGGCAGCGAGGGAGGAAAGAATTAGAGGATACAGGGAACGATCTCCACTGCTCAGTACTGAGTCCTCCTCAGAAGACAGAGAAGAGGATGAGTCTGGGGAGGAAGGGGTGCTTCAGAGAGATGGGGATCCACGTCACAGGGGGAAACGGAAGGGGCTGAGCCGTTGGCTCTGTTGGTCTCGAGGGAGGGGTCACTTTGTTTATTCGGCATGTAATCTTGTCTGAAGAAAATAAAGAAAGGAATTTATGGCTGGCTGCCGGGAGTGTTTTTCTGCTAAGTGCAGCAACGTGTGCAGCTGGCAAGCTGACAATGTGTGATTAATGTATTAGAATATTTGGATATTAACATTGATAAACCAGCAGCTATTATGTTGGTGGACGCTGAAAAAGCTTTTGACAACGTGTCCTGGAAGTTTATGAAAAAATTAATGGAAGAAATCAGACTGGGAGAAAATATTTGTAAAGGAATAAATGCCATCTATTCAGAACAATATGCAAAATTAATCATCAACGGAAGAATTACTGAGGAGTGCAAAATAAACAAGGGAACCAGACAGGGCTGCCCACTGTCACCACTGATATTTATCTTGGTGATGGAAGTCTTGAACAATCAGGTAAGAAAGGATCAGCTTGTTAAAGGCATCACTCTGGGAAACAAAACATATAAAATTAAAGCTTTTGCGGATGATTTACTTGTTATGACTGAAAACCCTAAAGAAAGTCTGAAAAGAGTGCTGGAATTGATTAAAGAATTTGGAGAAGTGGCAGGCTTTAAGCTGAATATAACAAAAACAAAAATGCTTGTTAAAAATGTAACCACGGAAGAAAAGGATGACTTAGAAAAAATATTGGGCCTTAAAATCTCCTCAAAAGCGAAATACTTGGTGTCAGGGGTTCAGGAGCAGAGGCACAGGAAAGGGAGGAAACAGAGAGCGAGGGGGAGGAATCCGAAGGTAAAATGAGCGATGACAGCGGCCCGAGATCTCCGAGTCTTTCCAGTGAGTCGGAAGATTCACAGAAAGGGGCGCCAGTGGTCAGAGCAAGGGGGGCGCCTAGGGGGACACCCCAGGTAGAAGGGACCAGAGGGGACTCAGAGAGCAGCAGTTGGAAATCGGGACCAGCTTCCCCACCAGAGCGCAGTAGGGGGGAGGGGTCCCAGGTATCGGGATCTGGCGGCTCGCCGCAAGCGGGAGGGCAGGAGTTAGGATTGGCCACACCTCCATCGGGGAGCGAGGAAACGGTCAAGAGGAAGGTTGAAGGCTGCGCGCGCGCCCCAAGTTCAAATGCACAGGAAGGCGGCACAGTAAGCAGCCCGGATAGGGAGCCAGGTCCTAAAGCCCGCCGCAAGGAGGGAGAAGAGTCGGGGGGGTCAGCGTCAGAAGAGTCCAGGAAGGAAGAGACCACGGGGGGTAGAGGGACCCAGAGGAGAAAGGAAAGACGGAAGAGGTGGAGTAAGGCTAGAGTATTAAGTTGGTGTACAGGAGGCGGAGACTCAGACGGAGCTTTGCCGGTCTAGCTTCTAAGACGTAGAGCTGCGCGCTGCGGCTTGAAAATGGAAACTGTAACTCAATAAAGAAGTTTGTACAATACTGCCGGCTAGCGTGGTCCTCTGTGAGCTGGGACCTGGAAGCGGCTCTGACACTTGGGTATTTGGATCACCCCCAAGAACATAAACTTATTTCAGGATAATTACACCAAAACTTGGTTAGAGATTAGAAAAAACTTTGTAACCTGGAGTAAACTAAAATTAACATTTCTGGGTAGGATTTCCATTATAAAGATGAATGTGCTTCCAAAATTCATCTTTTTATTTCAAATGATTCCAATACTGGGCGAAGCAGGTTGTCTCAAGATATGGCAAAGAGAAATTTCCAAATTCCTGTGGGAAGGGAAGAAACCTAGGATTAAACACCTGATCTTAATAGATATAAAAGAGAGAGGAGGCTTTTCTCTACCCGACCTAAAACTTTACTACGAGGCAGCCTGTTTCACCTGGCTAAAAGATTGGTGCACGTTGCAGGATTCGGACCTCCTGGAAGGTTTTGACAACTGTTGGGGATGGCACGCCTACCTGATATATGGAAAAGCGAAAATTCATTAAAAAATTACCAACCATATAATAAGAAAGTCACTCTTTGCTGTATGGGAAAAATATAAAGACCTGATGGAGCCTAAAGTCCCGTGGTGGACTTCTCCAATAGAAGACACAGCAGTAAAACGGAAAAAAAAACCCAGGAAAGCTGGCCAACATATAAAGCACTTCTAAAAAATGGAGATTACCAAATAAAATTTAAAAACTTTGAGGAAATAAGAGAACACATCTCAGACTGGTTTCAATACCATCAGTTATTTGAAAAATTTAAATCTGACAAACAAAAGGGGTTCTCAACAGAAATTTCCCGATTCGAATCTGATCTGGTAAATTCTAAAAGAAAAACTCTTTCCAAAACTTATCGACTCCTCCTTGACTGGACAGTCAAGGAGGAGGAGGTAACAGTGGCAATGGTGAGGTGGTCCCAGAATTTTGGCCATTCAATAACCATGGCACAATGGGAAAATTTATGGAAGATCAATTGGAAATTCACAAATTGTTACACGATTAGAGAGAACTTTCAAAAATGCAACATCGATGGTATTCTAACACCATGGAAACTTTCAAAAATGTATAAAAATGTGTCAAGTAATTGTTGGCAATGCGGGGACTCAGGAACATTCTACCATATGTGGTGGATATGTAGGAAAATACAGGTATTCTGGGAGAGTATACATGCAGAACTGCAAAAAATGATAAAGATCTCTTTCAATAAAAAAACAGAGGCCTACCTCCTGGGAATAACAGATTTAGATATTCCACAAAAGAGGAAGGGTATCTTTTTATATGTGACAGCAGCAGCAAGAGTTTTGATCGCAGCAAAATGGAAGAGTAATGAAATCCTCTCTATACAAGATTGGATTCAAAAGCTGACAGAATATGCCGAATTAGATGGTTTATCAGAAAAAATAAAGAATAAATCAAAACAGGAATTTGTTTCAAAATGGAAGGTTTTCAAAGAATATCTGAAAAATAAATATAGTAGTTTAAATTCTGTTGCAGCATTCGAGTAATAGTTGCAAGGTAGATATAAGAAATTATATTTACCGTATTTTTCGCCCCATAGGACGCACCGGCCCATAGGACGCATCAAGTTTTTTGGGGGGGGAAATAAAGGGGGGGGGAATTATTTTCCCCCCAGGCGCTTGTGGGGCCGGCAGCAGGGAGAAGCGCTCTTCTCCCCGCTGCCCGCCTTCAGATCAGGTCCGGGGACAGCGGGATGACGCGCTGCGCCTCCCCGCTGTCCCCGGAGCTTGCGGGGCTGGCGGCGGGGTCTCCCCACTGTCAGCCTCCAAACCACTTCGGGAGACAGCAGGATGGCGGCGTTCCGCCTCCCTCTGTCCCCCGACCTTGTGGGGCTGGCGCTGGGGCTCTCCTGAAGCACCGACCCCCTCTCGCTCTCCAGGCTTCAGCGAAAGCCTGCATTCGCCCCATAGGACGCACACACATTTCCCCTTCATTTTTGGAGGGGAAAAAGTGCATCCTATAGGGCAAAAAATACGGTATTAAGAATAAGTTTAATTATGATAAAAGTGTGTATTGGCAATAAGTAATATGAATTTGAAATATGGAATAGAAGGGAGGTTGGTTCTTTAGTGTTAAGACCAATAGATGTTTTATTATTTGCTAAGAAAATTATGTGTCTATGGTTATTCTTGTGCGTAATTTGGTACTTGTGTTCTTTTTCTTTTTTCTTGTTGTACCAATAAACTTTATTAAAAAAGAAAAGAAAAGAAAAGAAGTAGAAATGTGAGAAGCAGAAGAAATACCACCAGAAACCCCCGACAAGAGGGGAAAAGTAAATTGCGCAGAAACCCCAAAGCCAGTTAAACCTTAGTTTTGCATGGTGTGGGGGTGATTTCGCTTTTGCGTGGCTATTCCCTCCCCCCCCCACAGGTGGAATAAATAAAGACAACGGACACAGCGTTTTAGGTTAATGGGCGAAAATGGCCACAACTTTATTGATTACCGGAAATGAAGGGTATTGGCTTTGGGGCATTGGGGGAGGTGATGGCGTTCCTCCCCCCCCAACCTCATCTGCATGACAATACCCCGGCCAATGCCTACCGCCAAAACCGAGGGAGTTGTGACGATTTGCTACGAGGTAGGCGAAAAAACCAAGTGGCTCACAAAACCAGCCAATTAGCCAAATGGAAAAACTCCTACCAGGCCCCTTGCGGCGACCAGCCAAAGCCCATAGCAAGGTCAGTGGCAAAACCTAGAGGGCGGGTGGGTGGGAAACCGCGTCGTCTCCAGGGTGAAAAGGGGCAAGCCGAGGGCTGCCCCGACCTTAAGTGGCCTTTCTAAGGCCCGCCCCTGCCGCCAGCTGATTGGCTGGCGCCACAGGGGATGCTAGTTGGGGGAATCCCTGTCTCCCGCGAGGCTGTCGCCAGCCTCGCGAGAGCGAGTGTGGGCGGGGTCGTGATCCCGCAACCCCCCCTCCTCCTGACGATCGGAAGGGGCATTGCGTGGCTATTCCCTCCCCCCCCCCACAGGTGGAATAAATAAAGACAACGGACACAGCGTTTTAGGTTAATGGGCGAAAATGGCCACAACTTTATTGATTACAGGAAATGAAGGGTATTGGCTTTAGGCATTGGCCCCTAACCGACTATCCGGTCTGACCGGGAAGGGTTAAACACCAACAGGGGGAGCCACCTGAGATGCGTATCCCTAGGCGCTCCCCGAGGGGTTACCGCTCGGGGGCGCGCTTTAGGCCCTAGCCTCCGTAGGTTTCGGACGAGGCGTCGCCCCTCGGAGTCCTTTAACGAACTACCCTTCAAGCATTGGGGGGGTGATGGCGTTCCTCCCCCCCCAACCTCATCTGCATGACAATACCCCGGCCAATGCCTACCGCCACCGAGCCTCAAGCCGGCTCGCCGCCAATACCCTCAGACCTGTAACCAATCCCTAACACCTTGAAAAATATCAGCCAACCAAATATCATTTCCCGCATCAGATAGATGCACGCCATCCCAGCGATAAAGCATTTCCTTGTCAAACCGTATGCATGGGTGCTGAATGACCCGACCGCCCCATGCGGCCACTCTACGTGCCACCGTGCGCTCCACAATCCTTCTAGCTTTATTCACAGCCACGGGTTTCTCTGCATCCCGCCAACATTGCCTTTCCAGCAAAGATGACCAAATTATTGTAATGTTTTCATGGGATGCCCTCAACAATTCCAAGTCATTGATAATGTTCCACATCAAGTTCACCCCTTTCCTATACGCCAAGTCGTTCTCGCCCAGCTGGACGACCAAGGCACTGGGTGGGCCCTCGGCAGCGATTTTTTTGGATACAACTGGGAAAAACTCTTCCCAACGCATACCCCTCCTAGTGATCCATGATAGTTTGACCCAGCTGGGTAGCCGTAGCTCTTTAACCCAGCCCCTTTGTTCGGCGCGCCGCTTTGCCCAATATACGATGCTGTGGCCGAGGATCCACAGTCGAACCACACCAGTACCTGAAAAGAGAGAATCGGAGAACCGGATCAGGAGGAGTGCCCGGGGGGAAAGCTGAGGGGAATTTAGAAGGTCTACCGTATATAACCCTGGAATGCGTTGGATTTCCAGCGCCCCATGTCCATAATTCTTTCAGCCGGTAAGCCCATATGGGTGGCGGTGGTCACCGCCCCAATGCAAAAGGAGTGCGCGGCGTACTCCTCTTGGGGAAGCCCGATGGCGGCAATTGCTTTGCGCATGACCCTCGTGAACTGCTGCTTTGAGAGGGAGGAACCGTCGGAATGCAAGAAAAAGGGGCCACTAGATTCTGGTCTTACACACAGGTATTTTCTAGCATCCTTTACAGGGCAAGGGCCCGCCTTTTGAGTCGCCTGGAGGCGAACCAAGGCTCCCTTGCCAAGCTGATCAGTCTTCGAACTATGGATTCTTAACATTACATGCGCACTGCCCACAGTTACGTCCTCAAGTAGTAGCCCCCTGGACGCTGCGCGGTCCTCACAAACCACTTCGCCTATGCGTAGGGCGCCAAAAAATGCGAAAGAAAACGCTGCTGAAAATAATCTGGCTTCATATCTTGACCAACACAGGGCCCTCAGCTTCCTACGGATTTGGGTGAGTATATCTAAAGTTATTGGCCTTCTCCTGTCCCGGCCGTGAGGCCTGGACCTGCGCCAGCCCTCAAGCATCTTACACACAACGAAATGCGAACAGGGATCCACAGAAAATAAAGTTTTAGAAAAGAAGGATATAGCTGCTGAATGAATATTGAGGGTTTTGGGGGCCCGGCCAAGATCTCTAAGGTGGACCAAGTACTCTATGACTTCAGACTTGGACGGTGGCCTGCCTGGCTTGGACCGTCCCTTTTTGATGCGGAAGGATGTGAAGTCTAGCCACGCCTTATTATACGATCTCAGGGTAGAAGGCGCTAGCGCAGACAATACTTTATTGCTTCTTGTTGCCAATATTCCAGAGGTGCTCCGGGAATGGTTGAGGCTGCTGCTACGCATCCAGCGCCAATGAGCGAAAGCGTTCCATCTGGAAACGAGATAGAGCATCCGCGATGTTATTATCAATACCAGGGACGAACTGGGCTGAAGCGTGAAGGTTCAACCGCAGGCAGGAGAGGACAAAGTACCGTAAAAGGGACGCTACTCTGGGTGAGCGTGACAATTGTTTATTCAAAACTGACACGACCGCTAGATTGTCCGTCCAGAAACAGACCCTATGGTTCTTGAACTGGTCTTCCCATAAGTGAATTGCAACCACGATGGGAAAGAATTCTAAGAATGTCAAGTCACGTAGTATTGGTTTACCTTGCCAGGAGGGAGGCCAGTGCTGGGCACACCACTGGCCCCTGAAGTAGACCCCAAAACCTAAGGACCCGGCCGCATCCGAATGTACTTGGAAATCAGACTGCAGCACCAAACTATCCTGCCAAAGCGATATGCCGTTGAAACCATCCAGGAATTGCAACCAAACAAGGAGGTCCGCCTTTACTGCCTTGGA
Source organism: Podarcis bocagei (assembly GCF_964188305.1). NCBI lineage: Eukaryota > Metazoa > Chordata > Lepidosauria > Squamata > Lacertidae > Podarcis > Podarcis bocagei. Next base: position 69,975,868 of record NC_138131.1, read on the forward strand.
TAAGCCTACCCTATGATGGGGTGACCGTAAGCCCGTGGACAGCTTTGCTAGGCGGCCACAGAACGGACGACCGGGGGAAATTACACGGCAGGCGAAGTTGAGGTGCCCCAGGAGGGATTGAATTTGCCTCAAGGTGACCTTCTTTAGGGGCAGTATTTGGCCGATAAGCTCTCTTAAGGCAACCAATTTTTTAGCCGGTAATCGCGAGGTTTGGGCAACGGTGTCAAGTTCAATGCCCAGGTAGGTCATGGTAGTGACCGGGCCCTCGGTCTTCTCGCTTGCCAGAGGGACACCCAGTTCCCTAGCTAAGGACTCGAAGGCCAGGAGGAGGGACCTGCACTCCCCAGCGTCACTTGCCACCAAAATAAAATCATCGAGATAATGACCCACCCCCAGAGAGCCAGTTCTAAACTTTAGGGCCCATTCCAAGAATGTGCTGAAGGTCTCGAACGCAGCACAGGCAACAGAACAACCCATGGGCATAGCTTTGTCAATGAAGTAAGCTCCCTGGAATTTGAAACCCAACCAGCGGTAGTCTTCCGGATGAACCGGGAGTAGGCAAAATGCTGACTCGATGTCGCATTTTGCCAAAAAGGCGCCCCTGCCAAAGCTCCGCACCAACCGCACAGCTTGATCGAAAGACGAATACTTCACCGTGCACATCTCTTGGGGAATGGCGTCATTAACCGAGGATCCTTTGGGATAGGACAGGTTGTGTATCATTCTAAATTCACCGGGGGCCTTCTTTGGGACAATACCAAGGGGGGAGATATGAAGCCCTTCGATAGGCGGAGTTGCGAATGGACCGGCCACCCTGCCGGCTGTAATCTCCTTCTGTATCTTTTTAAACGCGATGTCGGGCCTTTCTAATACTGATTTCTGGTTAGGGGGGCAACTGGAATTGGGTGTGAAGGCAACCGGAATTCTAAAACCTTCAGAAAACCCTTCATCCAGTAGGTGGGCTGCACGTCTATTTGGATAGAACTTTAACAATGCTCTCAAGGGCTCCAATTTTATCGGAGAGCACGCAAGGCCTAGGGAGATGTTAGTAACGAGCCCCAGTTGGCCCTTGGGAGGGGGCTGCAGGTCCGGCGGGGCCACCCCTGTTTCCCCGGGAGAGGTGACCCCTGCCTCCCCGAAAGGGCTGCTGCCTCCCTTTGAAGCAGTTGACTGCTGGGTGGCTGCCTAGGCACCTATCGCATTCGTGCAAGTACTTTCAAGTAACGAGCTGACAGGTACCCTTGTTGAAGTCCCAGCACTGCCTACGGCGTTGGGTCTCCACCTTACCAGATTTTGGCTGTTGAGCGGCTTTCTTCTCAATATTGGGCCCCACATGTTCAAACCAGCAATTGTTGTCCTTTTGGTCCCAGCGCGTTGAAGACAGCAGCGAGGCATTCCTCCGAAAGTCTTCATCATACGCCAAAGCAGCTTCATCTCCTGCCATCTCCCGTGCCCTCCTGACGTGTGCCAGGTAGGACACGAGGTGCGCGCCCCTCTTGGGATAGCAACTTGACACCACAGCCATAAACACTTGATAGCCATTAAGCCAATTCTCGAACGTTCGCTCTACCCGGGGTACCCTGTACCTCCTTTTCCCATAGTACTTAATTTTTTCCCCTTTTCCCTTGACCTGAGCTGGGGGCAGCAAGGAAAACATATCTACATAATTGCCATTCAATATCTTATTCCTCTTCCTCTTAGAGAGGTGGTTCCCCAGAATAAAGTCAGTGGCAGCGTTGGTTGAGACTTTAACGTCTGGAACCAGAGCCCCATCCTTCCAATCAAGCGTGCCGTTAAATGTCTTCCTGTGTGAGTTTGTCCTCCGCTCATGCACCCACTGGGGTGCTCCAGTGTCCTCCTCCTCCCCCCAATATGCCTCCATTGGGGCGTCACTATCCCCATCTGATGAAGAGGTACCTGTTTCCTCCTCGGAGTCCGAAGTGTCCCTCTTCTTGCTTTTCTTCGACCGGTGTTTCTTCTTCGCCTTCCGCTTTCCGCCCCGTGGAGCGTCGTCACGGGGGGCCGGGTCGCTGGCAGCAGCCACCTGCTGAGGGGGCAGCTCCTCCTCAGAAGATGACTCCTCCGATGTGCTTGGTTGCCTAGGGTTATCCTGGAAAACACTGGGAACATCAATCACCTCCTGGCGCGGGGCTGATGTAGAGGCCACCGCCGGCCTGGCCTTTTGTCCGCTCGCCCTAGGTTTTTTAGCTGGTGCCTTGCCTTTCAGTGGACCTGACTTAGATTTTTGAGTTCTAGCAGCTTGTAGGCGCGTCCGTGGCCTGCTGGGGGCCTGCTCAACCACATTAGCTGCACTAGTGGAGGGACCATCCTGACCCTGCTGACTGGGGGGGGGTGTCTGGTATGCAATCTTGTGACACCTCGACAATGTTCGGAGAGGGAGTGATAGGTGCCCTGCACTGCGCGTAGAATGATTGCAGCGCGGAAAAAAGCTGGGCCAAGGCCTGAGGGTTACAAGGGCCTGTTGGCATTAGGGCGTTGCCACGCTGAGATTGTTGGGGGTTGCTGCTGCCCTCCATGACCAAGCTGAAAGCAGTGCCTCGGGGGGGTGGGCGCAAGTCAAGTCAAGTTAGTAAGCAAATCGAGTGTCTATTTTATTTATTTATTGTTTACCTATTTGTTTATTTATATGTTTGCTTGTTTTTTAATTTAATTTTATTTATTTTATTATTATTATTATTATTATTATTTATTTATTTATTATTTATTTATTTATTTATTTATACTTGTTTTTCTATTTATTTATTTATTTATGTATATATATATGTGATTACTTATTTATAATTATTTATGTAACTGGGGCTATATCACTATCAGTCTAACCTGCTAAATGAATTTCCAGGCAGAGGCGGCCTGGATAAGCAACGAAACACAGCAGGAATTGCGGTCAATGGGGTCAGGTAGCCCTTGTCAACCAAGCAAGATATTCTGTATTAATATATTAGCAACCAGTACAATTGACAACCACTTTGGGAATAGCCTTATAAACCACCAAATGTCCTTTTAAATACAACGCGTAAGGCTATCAAATACTAAATCAGCTCAAATTAATTTAGCGCCAACCACCAAATAATTATAAATAATTGTAAATGCTGGGAAAGCGGCCGGAAAAACCGGCTAGGTTATAGCCTATACAACCTCAAATATAATTCAGTACCAGCTAAATCACTATGACTGCGAATGCTTTCCTCAAACCAGGCTAGGTAGCAGATCTAGTTTAAAAAGGCCGCCACCAGGCCACGTGGGCGGAGGCAAATTAAATTAAATTAAAGAGGGACTTCTCAGCCAGGTAAGAAGGGAAGCACTAAGCCTCTATGCGCTCCCAACTAGAGATGCCTCTACTAAAATGGCCGCTTCTAAAGCCACGTGGTTCAATCAAAATGGCGACCGTTGGCTAGGCAACCAGGACGCTGCAATCTGCAACAGTCGCTGCAAAAGCCCCCTGCGTACCCGCAAAAGGACTCTCCGGCCCTGAGGCTTCGTGGCCGCTACCCCTCACCACGCTCCCCAATAGCCTCCCGTTCCCCCTTGTAACCTTCAGTGAGCGCTGCAGCTGCTCACTATGGCGATCCGTCCAGGGAGGGTCAAACAAAGCGGCGCGGCACCAGCGATGTGCCAATGGCTCGTGGGGAAGATGCGGACAGTGGCGCTTCGGCGGCGCGGCTCGTAAGCCTTGAGCGCGGTGGCTGGTCGCACCCGAGAGACCAGCACGGAGGTAGATTCAGGCAGGGGCGCGTCGCTCCGATCCGCTGCCGGAGGATCAGCTGATGGGCGGCCGCTTGCTGGCAGGCTGCTGAGAGGCTGAAGGCGCTCCCTTTTGCTGCCGCAGCTCAGCTGATGAGCGGCCGCTTGCTGGCGAGCTGCTGATCGGCTGCCGGCACGACGATCCCAGGCGCAGCTGACGAGCGGTAGCTGGCGATCCGAAGCTCAGCTGATGAGCGGCCACTTGCTTGCGAGCTGCTGGGATGCTGCCGGCACGGCGATCTAGTGCACAGCTGAAGAGCGGTAGATCCGATCAGCTGATGAGCGCTGCCGGCGCGGCGATCCGAGCGCTGAAATCCAAACCACGAGGAGCGGCAAGTCTGGAAGACGACGAACCTCACGGCGACCCAGCAAACCGCGTCGTCTCCAGGGTGAAAAGGGGCAAGCCGAGGGCTGCCCCGACCTTAAGTGGCCTTTCTAAGGCCCGCCCCTGCCGCCAGCCGATTGGCTGGCGCCACAGGGGATGCTAATTGGGGGAATCCCTGCCTCCCGCGAGGCTGGCGCCAGCCTCGCGAGAGCGAGTGTGGGAGGGGTCGTGATCCCGCAACCCCCCCTTCTCCTGACGATCGGAAGGGGCATTCCCTGAGATGTTTACTGTGTGGGTTTCTTGTGGTTCTATTCCATTGGTTTTCTCATCTTTGGTGGATGTGGTTTGTTTCTGTTGTTTCTGGTTCGTTTTTGGGCTTATGTTGAATTTGTTTCTTTTAGGGCGGTTTTCGTTTCATGGATTCTTTTATATAAATTACGATTGTGAGATATACTTGGGGTCCTGTATGTATTTCATGCTCTTTATTGGCCCCCCCCCCCAACAACCTCAGGCTTTTATATACATTTTTTACACAATGAGTCCCGTCTGACTGGCTAATTCTGGTTTTTTTTTAAAAAAAAAAATTTTATTGGTTTTACAAAAAATTTTATAGACAATACAAACAAATAAAGAAACAAACAAACATGTATAATTTCATATCCTTTTTTTCATAAACCTCACTTCTCTGACTCCCCCAAACCTCCCCTTTCTACATCCTAATTTCCAAAATTATTTCAGCAAATCCTAAACTTAGTTTTATCAAATTTGTCCCTTATTTATTCTTTTCTTTTACTTAATCTTTTGTCGCTGTAATCTCATTTTCTTTCTAAAAACCTCAACATTTTAGCATTCATCAATTTTGTAATATTTCTTGAGATAAATTTTAAATTTCTTCCAATCTTCATCCGCCGTCTCTTTCCCCTGATCACGGATTCTGCCGGTCATTTCAGCCAATGTCATATAGTCTATCACCTTCATCTGCCATTCTTCCAGGGTGGGTAGATCTTGAGTCTTCCAATGCTTTGCAATGAGTATTCTTGCTGCTGTAGTAGCATACATAAAAAAGTTCTGTCTTTCTTTGACACCAATTGGCCGACAATGCCCAAGAGAAAGGCCTCTGGTTTCTTAGGGAAAGCTGACTGGCTAATTCTGCTTCCCTCCTGGCGCCTGAATGGCCGGGAGGAAAAGACCAATCAGTTGTTGCATTCTAGGATCCTACTTGCCTATTTTTCTAGGATCCAAGGTTAGTACATAACAGATTGCTTCATTTCTAGGTTTTTGGGGGTTTGCACCTTTGAGTATATTAATTTTTATGAGATCTGATAATCCCCCCAAGAAAGGAAAACCACCAGAAATGAAGCAAAACCACCAGAAATGTCTAATGACCATTCCAACAATGAAGTCAACCACTAAAAACACAAGAACCTATTGAAAAGAAGCAGAAGAAACATGTAAAAGCAACATCAATGGAAACTGACAAAGAAGCCAACCAACCCCAAGCAAAGCAGATTCACCAGAAACCCCCAAAGCATTCAAAAGTATTACCACCAGAATGCAAAAACAAGAAAACTTCTCAAAGGAAGCAATAAAGCAAAAGTCCAAAAAACAAGCCAAACCAATGGAAAAGAAATGAAGCCAGCCGCAAATGAAGCACATTCACCAGAAACCCAAGACTAAGTGAAAACTACCGTATTTTTGGCCCTATAGGACGCACTTTTTCCCTTTCAAAAATGAAGGGGAAATGCGTGTGCGTCCTCTGGGGCGAATGCAGGCTTTCGCTGAAGCCTGGAGAGCGAGAGGGACGAACTGGCCGCCACAGGAGACAGGAAAGTGTTTTCTCCTCGTGTATCTTGTCGTGCCAGAAATGGGGTGGCCATGTTACACGGAAACCAAATTCCCTGCTGGGTCTGAGCCCACCCAGGGGCAGCAGCCTGTGCAGCACTAAAATCCAGCACCCTCTGCTTTGAGCATGTCCTGCTTTACAACGTCACAGAATGATAGCATTGTAGAGCTGGATGGCACACCCAGGGTCATCTACCCTGCAGGTGGGTGCTGGGAGTCAAGGAACGGCTCCAGATCCCACCAGCCCTTGTCCTTTCCTAGGAGCTGGCCCCACCAGGTGGGCGTGGCGGGGTGGCTCCTTGGAACAAGGTCTGCTTGACGACCACACCCTGGGCACACCGGAGGGTGAGTGGTGCCTTGCGGCAGGTTGGACTGGATGACCCCCAGGGTTTCCAATCCAGAAGAAGATCTAACTGGAACACATCTCTTCCCTTCCCCATGGCACTACATGGTTGCCGACACCAGCACTGGCTCTCTGGTGTCAGGTCAAGCAGCGGCACTGCGGATGGGGATATACCCGCTGCTTGGGGGCACCCAATGCATCGGCTTCTGGTACTACCTGAGCTCAGGGTGGGCTGGACGGCCCACAGAGTTCCCTCTTGCCTCCAAGCTAGAGGACCCCAGTGACTTCCACCGCCCCAAGTCCTTCATCCATTCAGCTGAGAGTCCCAAATGCATTGCTGTGCTGGTGGCCCCAATCCGAAAGGAGTTGGTCGCGAATTCAGCTGGGGGTAAACCACAGGCAGCAATCGCCCTTCGCATAGCGCGCATGAACTGATGCCGTGCAAGGTAGGAGCCATCCAAATGTATGAGGAATGGGCCTGAGACGGTTGGTCTCACGTACATGAAATGTCTAGTACTCTTTACTGGGCATGGCCCATTGTGACTAGTTGCTCGGAGCCGAATAAGGGCCCCCTTTCCCTGCTGATCAGTTTTGGAACATCGGACATGCAGGACTAAATTGGATCTGGACAAGGTCAGGTCTCTCAAACTTCCCCAAGCAGCGGAATCTTGTTGGCCCTCACAAACCACTTCGCCAATGCGCAGAGCGCCAAAGGAGGCAATGGTGTAGCCTTATTAGACTTTACTGATTGGTGGGCTCTGCGTTGCTCCCGGACAGGAGGAAGGAAGTCAAATGACACCAAGGTTGGTTCAAAGAAAGAGTTTATTCTGCTCTCCAGATAGCAGAAGGCACTTGTGTGGTGAGTCCACAGCAAGTCCAAAGAAATGAGAAATTTCATGCAGTATATATATCCTCCAGGCACCCTCTCCCTCCTTCCCCAGGAATCCAACCACATCAGCCTATACACGCAGGTTGACATCACATGTGTTCCTGCTCCGGTATTCTTAACCATAAAAGGATATTCGTTCCTGTACTTCTGACCATAAAAGGGTATTCCTGTTCCTACTCTTATCTTGGAGCAAGAGGTCACCAACTCCAAGAACACACTCTGGCACTGTTCCCGGACTAGGTCTATGCGTCAGGACGTAAGATAAGACCTAGACATTGTTGGGATACTGCCAGGGAGAAAAAGGCCATGATGACCCCACGTCGATTCCGGACGATCCATCGATCTCCCGTAGACATGCAGTATCATTCAATTAGTGACACGAGCTCCAGAAATAGCTTGCCACATTCCAGAGCTGGTGCACGCTCTATCAGCAGAATTTGCACAGCGAAAGATGCACGCAGGAGAGCATTATTTACAACTTTATTCAGTGTTGGTCAGAACAAAGAAAACATGACTGCCTGTGTTGATGTCTCGGGCACATAGAGAGAAACGAAAGCAATAGACAAACAGAAACTTCCTGTGAGCAGGAAATACATAGGCTGTGACTCACAACAGCCTGTCCCCTTTTTAAGGTGGAACGGAAATATCCTAACACCCTCCCCCTTTCCGTGTAACCTGTAGTACCTGTGGTTCAACCCAACTGCAACCTCTGTACATAAACCTTAGGTTGTTCTCTGTTAACAACCTTAGACAACAGATCAGCAGGAATTTCATTTCCTGGCATGTAGGACACCTAAAGGAGTCCTTTCTGAATACACTCTCTTGCACGATGTAGCTTAATCTGCAAGTACCATATTTTTTGCTCTATAGGACGCACTTTTTCCCCTTCAAAAATGAAGGGGAAATGTGTGTGCGTCCTATGGAGCGAAGACGCCATAGCCCCGCGACCCTCTCCCGGCTGGAGAGGTGATGCGCGGCTATGGCAGGAACCTCTACAGCCCCGTGTCACCTCTCCAGCCGGGAGAGCACGCGCGGGCGGGGCTAAAGAAGCACCCCGCGACCCCCTCCCGGCTGGAGAGGTGACACGCGGCTATGGCAGGAGCCTCTATAGCCACGCGTCACCTCTCCAGCCGGGAGAGCACGCGCGGGACTAAAGCAGCCCCCCGTGACCCTCTCCCGGCTGGAGAGGTGACGCGCAGCTATGGCAGGAGCCTCTATAGCCGCGCGTCAACTCTGCAGCCGGGAGAGCACTCGCAGGGCTAAAGAAGCCATAGCCCTGCGACCCTCTCCCGGCTGGAGAGGTGACGCGCGGCTATGACAGGAGCCTCTCCCTGCGCCTTTCCGTTGCTCCCTGACCTGCTCTTTGGGACTGGTGGTGGGCTTCCCCGCACCAGCCCCAAAGAGCAGGTCAAAAGGAACCTGAAGCCTGGAGAGCGAGAGGGGTCAGTGCACACCGACCCCTCTCCCTCTCCAGGCTTCCAAGGTAGCCGCCTGAACGCACCTTAAATGGCACCTTGTTTTAGAGCGGGAAAACAAGAGGGGGAAAGTTCTCCCCCTCTCTGTGCAGCGCCTCCTGCCGCTTCACTGAAGGGGCGCTGGGCAGAGAGGGGGAGAATTTTTTTTTCTTGTTCTCCCCCCTCTAAAACAAAGTGCGTCCTATTGTCCGGTGTGTCCTATGGTGAGAAAAATACGGTACTTGGTTCTTTGCTTGCAACTCTGAGTTCACCAAAACCAAACAGGATCTATTGTCTTGATACACTTGTATAGGACATTTCACAGAAACTCTGATGTCCTTAAACAGTTGCATCAACCATTCACAATCCATGAGTGAAAATGACAGAGCATTGAGTTCTGCTTCACAGGAACTTAGGCTCACTGTTGTCTGCTGCTTGCACAGCCAGTCAAACAGACAGTGGTTGTACATGTAGCATACTCCAGAAGTGCTTGTACCATCTGTGGTGTCACTTCCAAAACTAGCATCTGCAAAGATTTCAAGACCTCCAGTCTTCTGACTGGTGAACCTCAGCCTGTAGTGCAAAGTCCCTTTCAAATAGCAGGCTATGCGTTTCAGAGCTTTCCAATCCTGAACAGTAGGATTGTTGGCATGTCTGCTAAGCAGGTTACAGCTTACAGCTATGTCAGGTCTTGAACATCTAGCAATGAAATTCAGCTTGCCTAGAATGCATCTGTACAGCGTAGTGTCAGAAAACGCTTCAGCAGTACTATCTACCTGGTAACCTGTCACCATCGGTGTGCCTGCTGGGTTTGCATTAACCAAATTCAACCTAGTTAATACATCAGCAATTTTCTGTGTTTGGTGTACCAGAAAATTACCTGCTTGGTCCCTCTCCACCTGCAGAGAAAGATAGTTGGATACCTCACCAAGATCCTTCATGTCAAAGTGCTCCTTCAGCTGAGCTAGGGTGCTTTGGTACAAAGCCTGATTCTTCCAAAACATCAGAAGATCATCAACAAAACATAAACAATACAGTTTGTTTTGCCCCTCCTCCTTGACAAACACACATGGATCAGCTTTGCCCTGGTGAAAACCTAGAGAAAGCAATGTCTCAGTGAGTTTTGTGTTCCAACACCTGGCACTCTGCTTGAGACCATATAAGGATTTCCGAAGTTTACAGACCATTCCCTTCTGTATCTGCATCCTGTCAGGTGGAAGCATAAACAGCTCCTCCCCCAAAACCCCGTACAAAAAAGCTGTATTAATGTCGTGATGGGAAACATGCAGTTTCTCCTCTGCAGCAATCTTGACATTAGCCGAATGCTCTCATACGTGACGGTGGGTGAGTAGGTCTCGTGGTAATCCTGTCCTGGTACCTGTGAAAAACCTCTGGCGACCAGTCTGGCTTTGTGTCTGACAACCTTGCCATTCTGGTCTGTCTTGGCCTTGAAGACCCATTTGCTGCCAACCAGTCTCATTCCTGGGACTACTGGTACCAGCTCCCAAGTTTGGTTCCTGTTCAAGGAATCAACTTCAGCCTTCATGGCATTAAGCCAAGGCTCAGCATCTTTAGAGGTTAACTCCTGAACCTCTTTGAAGCTTGAAGGTTCCCACACCTTCTCTGAGCTACTAAGAATAGCAGTTGCTATCTTAGCAAACTCATCAGCAAATCTCTTTGGAGCTTTGCCTTTCGTGGCCCTTTCAGATCTGCGTACTAGACGCAAGTCTTCTGCACTCACCTCCTCCTTCTTAGGAGAAAAGTGACCAATGGTGAACAGTGGTTCTTCCAGTTCATTGTCAGACGCATCAGATGGTCTGACTGAGGCCTTTGCGCTCTTGTAGTCTGCTGTGTCATCACTGTCGCTGACATCAGCAGCAGCGCTGCCCACTGAGCTGGAATCCGAACTCTGATCATCATCATCATCCTCAGCTTCCTCTTCTACCTCAACATTATCTGCTTTTTTCACATCACCTTCATCTTCCTCTGGGTAACTCTGGAAAATCCCCACATTCCCCCCCCCCCCCACTTAGGATTGTACGCAACACTCTTTGTGAACTTAATGGACTTAGAATCAGTCATCCATACCCTGTATGCACCTTTTTCTTACCCCATGAACAAACCATGTGCCCCACGCTTCCCAAGCTTGTTGCTCTGTGGGGTGTGTACCCACATGTCAGAACCAAAGATTCTCATGTGTTTGACGTAAGGTTTCTTACCAAACATCTTTTCATAGGGAGTACAACCAATAGGTGATGACAGTCTCCTGTTATAGGAATAAACCAACGTTGATAAAGCCTCCCCCCAATACTTCCCAGGGAGATTGGCATCATGCAACAAGGTTTTTAGGCCTTGAAGCAATGTCTGGTTTGCTCGCTCCACAAGTCCATTCATCCATGGCGATCTAAACATTTACAAGTCATGCTGTATTCCCTTCTCAGTCAGGAAAGCTTCAAACTGCTGAGAAGTGAATTCCCCGCCCTGATCAGTAAAGAGACAGCCAATACGTTTACTGTGAACATTCTCCAACCAAGCACAGAATGCCTTGAACCTAGGAAACGCTTCCGATTTCTGCTGCAGCATAAACACATGAATGTACCTGGAAAAAGAATCAATTAGAACCATGAAGTACCTTGCTCCACCCAAAGAGGGCGCAAGTGGACCAACCAGGTCTGCGTGGACTAGCTGGTAGGGTTTGGAAGCCTGCCTGCTAGACTCCTTGCCTTTTGGAGCAACCTTCACCTTGTTCTCTGCACAAGATACACATTTCATGTGATACTTACAGGGCTTGATGTTCAAACCCTGAACCAACTCCGGCATCTTGGCCAGTGCCTGCCAAGACATGTGAGCAAACCTTCTGTGTGCCTTGTGAATGCATCCTGCATGAAGAACTTTGTTAGTTTGTGCAACACAACAAGAATCAACATTTGACACAGCAGCACCATTGTCATCATAAGTTATACAGAATAAGCCATCCATAAACTTTGCATGCAAAATGTCCTATTTGCCTTTCCTGATGACACAGATGCTCCTCTTGAAGGAAATCTCAAAGCCACACCCAGTCAGCTGTGGGACACTGAGCAAATTGTCTGCAGCACCTGGAACATAAAGTACATCTTTGATGGTAGTGTGCAGACTTGCAAGTCTCACAGTCCCTTCTCCTGCGATTCACAACGTCTTTCCATCAGCCTGGTGGATCTCTCCGTCTTGAGGTGTGAAGGAGATAAACAGATGCTTATCTTTTGCCAGATGGTGGGTGCATCCCGAATCAACAATAAATCTGGCTTTGGCCTTTGGAGCAGCTTTTACAGCAAGCAAAACCTTGTTTTCCACCGGCGTGGGCTTTTGCTGCTTGCCCCCCTGCTCCTGGCCATCAAACAGGCATCTGTCTCTGTTTACTTCTGGCCTTCTGGCCTCTGCAAAGACGATGACCTTGGCTCTCATGGGAATCAGAGCTCTCAGCTGCCGACTCCTTGGCTCCCCCTGGAGGCTGGAATGCTGCCTGGGATGACATCACAGTCAGCTCCCCCTGCAGCTTGCAACCGGTGCCCTCAGCATCCCTGCATTCACTCGCATTCTGGGAAACAGCCAGGACCTCCGATGCAGTCAAACTCTGGGCTGGGATGACTGGCAGATGAGCTACTTTCAAAGCATTCCACATCTGACGTGCTGTCGTATTGCCAGCTAGCGTAGCAATTTCCTCCAGAGAGACGGACAAGACAATTACGTCTATGGCCCTTGAATCTTGGGCCCTCCATCTATCTGTCAGAGGAACTAGTGGGGCTTCACACACAGTATGCCACACTCCAAACTGACGAAGTAGACTCTCACAGCAACTTGCCCAAGTCTCATAATTGTGCCTGTAACTTTGGGCACTCAGTGCCTTCAGAGGCTTGGAAAAACTCCATTCCAGGCTTTTACTTGAGCCGTGAGCCTTTATGCCTTCAAAAACTTCTTATCTCGGCAGCTCATAAATCACGAAGCGCGGCTCCCAGGTCAATTAAGCCAGCCGGACATCAAAGTCACTCTGCCTCGGCAATTTTTCCACATAACTCACAGCAGTCTGTCGCAGTCTTACTCTCCTGTAAGTGCTGTGAATCTGGGACCATAACCTGTTGTTGAGATACTGCCAGGGAGACAAAGGCCATCATGACCCCACGTCGATTCCGGACGATCCATCGATCTCCCGTAGACACGCAGTATCATTCAATTAGCAACACGAGCTCCAGAAATAGCTTGCCACATTCCAGAGCTGGTGCACGCTCTATCAGCAGAATTTGCACAGCGAAAGATGCACGCAGGAGAGCATTATTTACAACTTTATTCAGCATTGGTCAGAACAAAGAAAACATGACTGCCTGCGTTGATGTCTCGGGCACATAGAGAGAAACGAAAGCAATAGACAAACAGAAACTTCCTGTGAGCAGGAAATACGTAGGTTGTGAATCACAACAGCCTGTCCCCTTTTTAAGGTGGAACGGAAATATCCTAACAGACATGTCATCCCTACTCCACTAGAACAGCCAAGGTCATCCTTGCCGTCACAAACTGATAAAGGAGAGGGCTCTGAGCACTTGTTTATACAGCTGGGTTTTGGCTCAAGAGCTCAAGTTAAAGCATTCTAGAAATGCTCCCTTGGAAACAGAAAAAAGTGGATTTTGGGTCCCTGCACAGAAACCCATTCCTTCAATAGCGTATGCAGCCGAAAAATAACCGGGCCTTGTACTTGGACCAACAGATACTTCTTAACTTTTATTTTTGTTGTTGTTGTTGTTTGGATTTGGCATAGAATGTCATATGTTATGGGCCTTCTACCATCACTGCTGGGAGGCAGCAGCCTGCGCCAGCCCCCCAGTGCCCTTCACACTAAGAAATCTGCACAAGGGTCTATGGAGTAAATAGCCTTACAGAAGGAGGAGATTGCAGCTGACTGGATGTTATAGAGTCTTTGCTGCGCGACCCAGCTCCCTAAAATGTACCAAGTATTGCAGAACCTCAGCCTTGGTAGGGGGTGTGTCAAGCCTAGCATTTTTTAATTTGCCTTGAAACTCCATAAAGTCCAACCAAGCCTTTTTATGATGTCTAAGCGTGGATGGGACTACTAAAGCCAATACTCACTTCAGGACATCATGTTCCAAAGGTGCTCCAGGAATGGCTGTGGCAATTGCTGCGCCTCTGGTGCTAATGAGCGGAAACAGTCCATCTGAAAACGAGACAGAGCATGCACGATGTCATTGTTAACCCTAGGTGTAAATTTGGCAGAGAAATAGGTGATTAATTCTAAGCACAAAAGGACAAAGCACCGGAGCACGTTTGCCACCCTAGGAGAGTGTGATGATTGTTTAGACAGGACACTGACAACCGCTTGATTGTCAGTCCAGAAGCATACCTGGTGATTCCTGAACTCATCAGCCCACAAGTGCACCAGAACTACGATAGGAAAATTCTAAGAAGGTGAGGTCACGCGTGATAGGTTTTCCTTGCCAGCTGGTAGGCCAACGCTGAGCACACCAGCATCCCCTAAAGTAGACACCAAACCCCAGGGAACCAACTGCATCAGACTGTACCTGAAAGTCTGAACGCAGCATCAAATTGTCCTGCCACAAAGAATTCCCCTGTACTTATCCAGGAACTTTAACCAAACCTCCAGGCCTTACTTGATCACTTTAGAGAGGCGCACTCTGTGTTGAGGAGCATGCAGTCCCGCTGACAGCTAGCCAATTTCCTACAAAAGGGGCAGCCAGGGGGCACTACCCGGCATGCAAAGTTGAGGTGACCCAAGAGTGATCGACTCTGCCTAAGGGTGACCTTCTTGAGAGGAAGAAGTTACAGAATTAATTCCTTAAGTGCTGCTAGCTTCTCCCTTGGTAGGCTGATGTCTGTGCGATTGTGTCCAATTCAATACCCAAAATAGGTTATGGTCGAAACTGGACCCTCTGTTTTGTCTGCCACCAAAGGTACCCCAAGCTCCTCAGCCAGGGAGGTGAAAGCCTCTAAAGAGAAGCGCAATCAGGGCTATTACTAGTGATGCACAAGCTACTGAGCACCCTATTGGCATAAATTTGTCTATGAATAAGCCCTAAACCTAAAACCTAGCCACAGAAAGTCCTCTGGGTGAATTGGCAGGAGGCAAAAGGCTGACTCAATGACACACTTAGCCAAGAGTGCTCCCCTGCTGAACCTGCGAATAAGCTTTTATAGCCTGATCAAAGGAGGCATATTTCACAGAACAAGGCTCCTGTGGTATTGCATCATTGACTGAGCCACCTCTAGGGTAGGATGGGTTGTGGCTCATACGATACTCTCCTGGAGACTTTTTAGGGACGATGCCTAAAGGTGAAATGTGTAAAGCCAGTATAGGCGGCTCCCTGAAGGGGCCAGCCACCCTCCCAGCCAGAATTTATTTGTTTATTTTCTTTTTGCAATAGCTAGCATTTCCCTAACTGGTTTGTTTGTTTTTTGTTTGTTTGGTTTAGGGGGTCCCCTGAGTTAGGAGGGATCTAAGACGTGAGAGCTTAACAGAAGAGAACGCCAAAACCATGGGCCAAATTAATACCGGTTTGCGGCTGAATTAATACCGGTTTGTGGCTGTTCTTTGGGCTGGTCTGTGAGCATTTCAAGACCCCTGGTGGAAATGCCCCCTACCGCCCAGAAAGGGCTGTTTACCTTTAAAACATGAGGACGCCGGGTAGTTACCTAGGCACTTTTCACATTCATGTGCATACTTACAATTTGTCCCCTGGCACACACCCAGCAAACCTCACGGTGAGGGACTCGCTTAGCTTTGAATTTCCAAACTTAGAGGGATCTGGCTGCTTCTTTTCCACATAGGGACCCACGTGCTCCATCCAGTAATTCTGGTAGCTCAGGTCCCAGCAGGTGGTGGGCAGCAGGGAAGCATTTCTGAATTGTCCTCGGAATCAGAAGGCTTACTTCTCTTGCTCTTCTTGGCCGAATGCTTCTTCTTACTTAGACTTCTTTCTCCCTTGCCCATCATTGGAGACTGGTGCTGTTCTGCAGCCGCTGACACTTCCTGTTGCCCCTGCATCTCTTCCTCCGATGATGTTTCGGAGCCCCCTTCCGTAGTAAGGTTGTGAATCCTGTAGAATACTGGAAAAGTCTGGGGTATAGTGAGAGGCAGAAAGGTTATAATTGGTGGGTTTCTGGATGAAAAATCGGCTCTGGATCCATTCCAGTCCGGCTTCCGCGCTGGTCATGGGACCGAGACGCCTCTGGTCGCCCTAACAGATGATCTCCGCAGGCAGCTGGATCGAGGCGGGTCGGGGCTGCTGATTCTTCTAGACCTGTCAGCAGCCTTCGACATGGTCGATCACGAACTTCTGGACCACCGCCTTGCCGACGTGGGGGTCCAGGGCACAGTCCTTCAATGGCTGCGCTCATTTCCCTCCGGTCGGGGACAGAGGGTGGCACTTGGGGGGGAATTGTCATCGCGCCACTCCTTGGTGTGTGGCGTGCCTCAGGGTGCGATTCTCTCCCCGATGCTTTTTAACATCTTTATGCGCCCCCTCACCCAGCTTGTCCGGAGTTTTGGGCTGGGCTGCCATCAGTATGCTGATGACACCCAACTCTATCTGTTGATGGATGGCCATCTTGACTCGGCCCCAGACACACTGATCAGATGTTTGGAAGCTGTGGCTGGATGGTTACGTGGGAGCCGGTTGAAGTTAAATCCTTCGAAGACAGAGGTCCTCTGGCTGGGACGGAGCGATATGGGATTGAGGGGGCAACTCCCATCTCTTGCGGGGGTGCAATTAGTGCCAGCACCGTCCGTTAAGAGTTTGGGTGTAATCTTTGACACCTCCCTTTCCATGGAGGTCAGATTGCATAACAAAGGCGGCATTTTTTCATCTCCGGCAAGCTAAGCAGTTGGCTCCTTACCTCTCTCGCCCTGACCTAGCCACTGTGATCCACACAACGGTCACCTCCAGACTGGATTATTGTAACTCACTCTACATGGGGCTCTGGTCCATGGGGTCACGAAGAGTCGGACACGACTAAACGACTAAACAACAACAAGCACAACTGGGAAAGGAAACATCCATGCTCCTATCATGTACTAAGGAAGAGGAAAATAAAAGTACCCAACTTTACACAGAACCCTTTTAGCAGATCTTGAGATAGTTTGAGTGAGTTTGCTTCCTTAGACTAAAGAATGCAAGTTCCTAGAGAAATGATCTTTAAAGGAAAATTGAAGTGAACAGTTTTTTCCTAAGATAGGGAGAGGATCTTTTATTAAGCATAGTTAATTCAATTGACATAATCACTCACAAATGATTAAAAGAGCCATAGAATTAATCAATTAAAATAAAATTAAAATTAAAATTAAAAGGAATACAAAAGTGAACATTTTTTCTGAACTTGCCTAGGAACAGTAAGCCTAATTAAGATTTTTTAAAACAACCACACATAGGAAAGTGAGATTCAAGGTACCTTTAGAAAAGATTGCCCCCCCTCCCCGTAGTTTCCTTTTAAAGGAAGCTTACTCAGGAGTAAATTTACCTGGCACAGAAGTAAGAAGGGGGAAAAAACTGAAAGAGACTGATACAAGGGGGGGGGGGGCATTTTCCAAGAAAAGAGGCCAGGAAGTCTTATAGAGGCTGGTATCAGGGCTCAGATAGACAATTGCTGGCTATGGAAGCTTCTCCCTTTTAATAACAATTTTCTTAGAAGGAACACCATATTTTCATAGGCATATGCTTAATGAAATACGTACACTGCATATTAGCTTGAGAGAGCAGTTGGCTCAACTAGGCTTTTGCAGCAGAAACATTAGTTTCTTCACAGCACATTTCAAAATACTGGAAAAAAAGACTGGAACACGGATGTAGGCTCACAAACTCAAAAGTTGCAACAAAACATCATTTACCGTCAACTTAAAATCATAATCCTCACTTAAGCTACTCGGAGGAAGACTCTTTGGAGCCTCTCTCAAATAACAAACATTTGCACGCTTCATTCTCATTTTTGTCCTGTTTAAGATTGCTAAGGCCCTTATATTTAAAAATTTTGAAGCAAGCTTGCAATTTTAAAACTATGTGCATATAAGAACAGTCTGTGGATGCCAAAGCCAATGTAAACACAAACCCTTTAAATATTTCTAAATCTTTGAGTACATCTCTTATTCATTTTTTTTAGAGAAACTAAGATCTCTAATGCGTGGGCTCTCAGGCTGGGCTGTTATTATATCTACTGCCTTCTGAGCACCATTAAGTTTACGGTTTCACATTCTAGCTTTAGGTTATAGTTTATAGTTTAACAACACAAATTTGATGTGTTCAGCTCTCCCTAAGGGTTCACACCCTGATTTTGTTGAAGGATCTCTGAGGTGGCCGCTGTGCCCTGGGTTCCAGGTGGTGGGCCTAAGCCACCCACTAAAAGTTACAACGGTCTCGCAATTTGTACTTGGAAAGACCATTTTGCCCCTTTATTTTATTTCATTTTATTTTTCCCAGTTGCAGATGACAAACTGGAGGGGCGTATCAGAATCCTCTCTGGGGCAAAAAGGCTTCATGGAAGCTTTGTTGCCAGGAGGAGTCCAGCTAGGGTGTTTAGAAGAGTGAGCTCCCATTTTCCCTCTAATACTGAGGGGGGGGGGTTGCTCAGTAGATTACACTAGGAGATAGAAAAACAAGCACAAGAAAGGGACAGAGAAGGGGGGGTAGAGAGAAGAATATTCTATCAGTACTTGATTTTTTTTTTCTTCAACTAAAAGGCAATCCCTGCCTACCAGAAAACCACAGGCACTAGCCTGGAAACCACGGGTCTCTCTAACCCGGTAAAAACCACGGATTCGGAATTTATTCAGCGCTGCTTACAAGACTAATACTCCGAGGGAAGACGTGGGGGAAAGAGGAAAGGAGACTTTCCACGGTTTCCCCGGTCAGGCTCCGAGAGGGAAATCGGGAAAGAGAAAAGGAGAGAAAGAGTTTAGGACGCTTCCAGGCGACTCCGAGGGAAGACGTCAGAGATGGAAAGAAGAAAAGCCCAGCTGTCATGGAGACGTTACTTTCCCACCCCCTCCCAATGTATTAACTTCAAACCATACTCACATTCGTAGATGTCCCTCGTGGATCCCGGGATCCTTTCTCTTTAGCCAGCTTGACCTTGCCTTTGCTCCCCCTGGCTGGGCTTTTGGTGACAATTGATTACCGCCCGCAAAGAGGAGGTAGGGAGAGGAAAAAGGGATCCCTGGGCTACGGTTGCCCAGTGGCACCCGATCCCCTCCATCTCCCCCCTCACCTTCACAGGAGGACCAAGTGTCCCTGAGCATGGTCGCCAAACTGTTACCAGAAAAATCTGAGGGCTCCCTTGGACAAAACAAAGACACCAACCAGGATAACTTGGAGCAAAACAGCAGCCTGTAGGGTTGGCCTTTATTGAACTGTTGCAACAGGGTGTTCCCCTCACTTGCAAGAGAGAGAAAAGACACAGAAAAATGGTGTGCAAGGCCTTATAAAAACTTTTGAAATTCTCATCCTGTAGGTCAAGCCCACCCCCAGAAACATCATGCATACATCACAGAAAGGAGGGGTTGAGGGAGGGGTGGTGGTGGTAACCTGAGTGTCCTGTCACCTGGCTGGTTCCCTTCTCCCCCTCCCCATGAGTCATTTTCCAGGTGACAGAGGGGACTTTGCAGTTTCCTGCCCCCAGAGGGAAGAGCTGATTATTGTCCTTTGTTCCAGTCTGTGCCAAATCCACTCCCATATGCAAGTTCTTGTGATCTTGATTGTCTTCTGTCTGGGACCATCAGGGTTGTAGAATCATAGAATCATAGAGCTGGAAGAGACCACAAGGGCCATCGAGTCCAACCCCCTGCCAAGCAGGAAACACCATCAGAGCACTCCTGACATATGGTTTTCAAGCCTCTGCTTAAAGACCTCCAAAGAAGGAGACTCCACCACACTCCTTGGAAGCAAATTCCACTGTCGAACAGCACTTACTGTCAGGAAGTTCTTCCTAATGTTTAGGTGGAATCTTCTTTCTTGTAGTTTGGATCCATTGGTCCGTATCCGCTTCTCTGGAGCAGCAGAAAACAACCTTTCTCCCTCCTCTATGTGACATCCTTTTATATATTTGAACATGGCTATCATATCACCCCTTAACCTCCTCTTCTCCGGGCTAAACATGCCCAGCTCCCTTAGCCGTTCCTCATAAGGCATCGTTTCCAGGCCTTTGACCATTTTGGTTGCCCTCCTCTGGACACGTTCCAGTTTGTCAGTGTCCTTCTTGAATTGTGGTGCCCAGAACTGGACACAGTACTCCAGGTGAGGTCTGACCAGAGCAGAATACAGTGGCACTATTACTTCCCTTGATCTAGATGCTATACTCCTATTGATGCAGCCCAGAATTGCATTGGCTTTTTTAGCTGCCGTGTCACACTGTTGGCTCATGTCAAGTTTATGGTCAACCAAGACTCCTAGATCCTTTTCACATGTACTGCTCTCAAGCCAGGTGTCCCTCATCTTGTATTTGTGCCTCTCATTTTTTTTGCCCAAGTGCAATACTTTACATTTCTCCCTGTTAAAATTCATCTTGTTTGTTTTTGCCCAGTTCTCTAATCTGTCAAGATCGTTTTGAAGTGTGATCCTGTCCTCTGGGGTGTTAGCCACCCCTCCCAGTTTGGTGTCATCTGCAAATTTGATCAGGATGCCCTTGAGTCCATCATCCAAGTCGTTGATAAAGATGTTGAATAAGACCAGGCCCAAGACAGAACCCTGTGGCACCCCACTAGTCACTCTTCTCCAGGATGAAGAGGAACCATTGATGAGCACCCTTTGGGTTCGGTCAGTCAGCCAGTTACAAATCCACTGAGTGGTAGCAGAGTCAAGACCGCATTTTACCAGCTTCTTTACAAGAACATCATGGGGCACCTTGTCGAATGCCTTGCTGAAATCAAGGTAGGCTACATCCACTGCGTTCCCTTCATCTACCAGGCTTGTAATTCTGTCAAAAAACGAGATCAGGTTAGTCTGACATGACTTATTTTTCAGAAATCCATGCTGACTATTGGTGATCACAGCATTCCTTTCTAGGTGCTCACAGACTGTTTGCTTCATGATCTGCTCCAGAATCTTCCCAGGTATTGATGTCAGACTGACTGGGCAGTAATTATTTGGGTCCTCTCTTTTCCCCTTTTTGAAAATAGGGACAACATTTGCCCTCCTCCAGTCTGCCGGGACTTCGCCTGTTCTCCAGGAATTCTCAAAGATGACTGCCAGTGGTTCTGAGATCACATCTGCCAGTTCTTTTAATACTCTTGGATGCAGTTCATCTGGCCCTGGAGACTTGAATACATCTAAACTAGCCAAGTATTCTTGTACTATCTCCTTAGTTATTCTGGGCTGTGTTTCCTTTGCTGAATCATTTGCTCCAAATTCTTCAGGTCGGGCATTGTTTTCTTTATCGGAGAAGACTGAGGCAAAGAAGGCATTGAGGAGTTCAGCCCTTTCTGTGTCCCCTGTTTGCATTTCACCATCTTCTCCTCTGAGTGACCCCACTGTTTCTTTGTTCTTCCTTTTGCTACGAACATACCCATAAAAGCCTTTTTTGTTGCTTTTAACCTCTCTAGCCAGCCTGAGTTCATTCTGTGCTTTTGCTTTTCTGACTTTGTGTCTACACGTGCTGGCTATTTGTTTGAATTCCTCTTTGGTGGTTTCCCCCCTTTTCCATTTTTTGTACACATCCTTTTTTAATCTTAACTCAGTTAAAAGTTCTTTAGATAGCCACCCTGGCTTCTTTAAGCACCTTCCATGTTTCCGTCTCATTGGTATTGCCTGACGTTGTGCTTTTAGTATCTCCCTCTTAACAAACTCCCAGCCATCATGAACTCCCTTTCCTTTTAGTATTACTGTCCATGGGATCTCACCCAGCACTTCCCTAAGTTTTATGAAGTCGGCTTTCTTAAAGTCAAGAAATTGAGTCCTAGTATGCTTGGCTGCTCCTTTCCGCTGTATAGTAAACTTCAGATGAGCATGATCACTCGCGCCTAATGATCCTTCCACTTCTACCCCACTAACCAGGTCATCAATATTGGTTAGGACCAGATCTAAAATGGCTGTTCCTCTTGTTGCTTCTCCCACTTTCTGGACAATGAAGTTGTCTGCAAGGCCAGTGAGGAATCTGTTTGACCGTATGCTCTTGGCTGAGTTTGACATCCAACAAATATCCGGGTAATTGAAGTCCCCCATTACTACTATCTCCCTTCCTTTTGCATGCTTGGCCATCTGTTCCAGGAAGGCATCATCTATGTCCTCCGTTTGGCTTGGGGATCTATAGTAAACTCCCACAATGAGATCTCTGTTATTCTTCTCTCCCTTAATTTTGACCCAAATGCTCTCACTTTGGCTTTGAGGTTCTAAATCTTGGATCTCTTCACAGGT
Source organism: Podarcis bocagei (assembly GCF_964188305.1). Classification (NCBI taxonomy): domain Eukaryota; kingdom Metazoa; phylum Chordata; class Lepidosauria; order Squamata; family Lacertidae; genus Podarcis; species Podarcis bocagei. Next base: position 69,997,883 of record NC_138131.1, read on the forward strand.
ATACACATCCCTGACATATAACGCCACTCCTCCTCCTTTCTTGTCTGGTCTGTTTCTCTGAAATAGATTGTATCCCCCCATTATTACATTCCAATCGTGGGACTTATCCCACCAGGTTTCAGTGATTCCTATTATGTCATATGTATTTTGCTGTACCAAGAGCTCAAGCTCATCTTGTTTATTTCCCATGCTTTGCGCATTAGTGTACAGACATTGAAGTCCATTAATCATTCCCCCGTGTCTCTTATTTAAGGATTTTTTCCTCCCACCACTAGGTCTGCGTGCTGTTTGCTCCATTTGGTCTATGACATTTGGATGATCATCTTCATCAATTGATAGACTCCTACCTTCAGGAGCACTGTCTCCCTCCCCCACATTAGTCAGTTTAAAGCCCTCCTGATGAGGTTTCTGAGATTTTTGGCAAAAACATTTCTCCCAACCGTTGTGAGGTGCAGCCCATCGCTTGCCAGAAGTCCATCTTCAAGAAACTGCAGTCCGTGATCTAAGAATCCAAACCGTTCCTGTTTTCACCATTTGCGAAGCCAGCTGTTCACTTCCACGATTTTTCCCTCTCTCCCTGGGCCACGTCGTTCAACTGGGAGGAGAGATGAGATGACAATTTGTGCATTTAGTTGCTTCAATTTCCTGCCGAGAGCCTCGTAGTCTCTTTTGATCTTCTGGAGGCTATTGCTTGCAGTGTCATTGGTTCCCACATGAACCAAGAGGAAGGGGTATTTGTCAGTGGGTTTTATAATTCCTTGCAGTCGTTCAGTTACATCTTGGATCTTAGCCCCGGGGAGACAGCACACTTCCCGAGACATCTTGTCAGGCCCACAGATCACTGCTTCTGTTCCCCTCAGTAGGGAATCCCCTATCACCACTACACGCCTCCTCTTAGGTTTGGTCGGGGTTCTTCCGTGAGCTGTCCGTTCCAAGGTCGCCTGCACATTCCCTGAGGACTGACTTTGCTGCTCGTTTTCATATACCTGATCGACTGTAATGAGGGAGAGATCCTCAAATGGAGTCTGCTCTTCGTCTTCCATGCTAGGGGAGAGGACTAGGGGAGAAATATGCCTCGATGCCGGAATTGGAGGCTTCCATTATTCTAAGCCCAATACGCAATCAAGATCCACAGCTTTTGTCAAATTTTGACCCGCTAGCAGTACCGACGCAAGATGCAGCTGTTGACCTGCTACCTGTACTGCCTATACGGGTCTGCAAAACCCTTGCTCTGCAAAAACCAGCTGAACATCATGATACATCAGCTGAACAACATGATATTTGTAACAGTGTCATCGAAGATCCTCTGGGCCAAATCAACCTATTGGCCCCTCAGTTAAAGCTATCACACCTACCTAGGGACCAGCGACCTCAAACCTGGAACCACCAAGCAGGGCAGAAAGAGGAGGAGCCCAGCTCAGGAGCCTCAAACCACCGGAAAAGAGATTGACTGCCACTATTTCCACCATCACCCTATTTCCACATCCTTTCTTGGAATGTGGCGGGATGGCTATCTAAGCAGGGTGATGTCGACCTTCTGGATTTCCTTACAAAATTTCAGATTATATGTCTACAGGAGACATGGTGTCTAGATCTCCATGTCCCTTCTTTACAGGGATACGAAGCCTTTGCTACCCCTGCGATAAAACCAAATTCCCGAGGCCGACCTAGTGGTGGTTTAGTCACTTTTGTTTCTACCAAGCTAAAGTGCAAGGCCCGGCAACAGCAGTGGGTGAAGAGCAACAATTTACAAATCTTACTTATTTCTAGCAGTGAAGGAGGAGATTTCCTTTGCTTTAATATATATATCCCTCCCATAGGCACCCCTCCCCAGTCGTTACAAATCTGGGAAGATTTAGAGCTATGTTTGGAGAAGGCTGAATTAGAATTCCCTGGCATGGATATCCTGCTGGCAGGTGATTTCAACGCCAGGATAGGAAATGACATTAATACGTACTGCTCTAAATCCCAGTTCCTGCCAGAGGCAGATTGGTTTATTCCCTGGTCCTCTGACGATAAGGTCTTGAATAAGGCAGGCATTACATTAATGGAGACTGCCTTCAAACATAATTTGTATAATTTGCATGGTACCCATATGGACAGGTCAGGGGGTTTCTTTTCTTTTCTTGGACCTAGAGGTGCGAGCGTTATTGATTATATCCTGGTCTCCCCAAAACTCTTGGAGAGGTCACAGGGCTTCAGGACTTTCAATAGAATTGAGAGTGATCATCTTCCTATATCAGTTTCACTAATTCCCCGTGGTTTGGAGGATCCGCAATACCGCAATCACTGTGCAGACCCACCTCCAACTCTGGCCCTTCGTAGGCGTAAATGGAACAGCGGCCTGGAATCTAAAATCAAACTACACCTGCATTCATCAGACTTACTGGCCTTGAGAGACCAGTGTATCTCATCTAATTCTGACCCCCTTTCAACATTTCAGCAGGTCTCAGAGTCGCTCTTCCCACTACTCACGAATTCCAACCCTCCCAAACAACAAAACAACTCGAGGGCCTGGTTCAACAAAGACTGTAGGAATCTAAGATCTTTGCTTAGGAAATTACAAAATAAGGTAAAACAGGAAGGGACCCTGTCCTCAGTGGAAAACCTGCACAGGTGGCGTTCTCATTATAAAAATACTCTAAAATTTAAGAAATCCCTCTACAGAAAGGAACAATGGGAGGCACTTGACAAAGCGATCAAATTGTGGGACGACAAAAAGTTCTGGGAAATAATTGCTCAGGGAGTTTCACCCAAAGGGAAAATTGTAACCAACAGTATTTCATCTAACTTATGGTACCAACATTTTTCCCGGCTATATACAGCTCCAAACATTGCTAAACCGAGCCAGTTTCCTCCTCTTAAAAACGATCTATTAATGGGCTGGGATCCTGTTACCAAATCAGAATGTTTACAGCTAATTAAAACACTCAAGAATGGCAAAGCTCCCGGTGAAGATATGATTCCTCCTGAGGTGCTTAAATTAAATGCCTAGTGGTGGGCTGCTATTTTGGCCCAACTTTTTACAGCAATAAATGATACATGCAAAATCCCAGAAAACTGGAAACTGAGCCTGGTAGCCCCCATCTATAAGAAGGGAGACCCCCAAGACCCCTCAAACTATCGCCCCATAAGTCTCCCGGACATTGTGTATAAACTTTATACTCGATACCTGCTAAATAAACTGGTTGACTGGGCTGACCACTCTAACTTGCTTAATCCGGAACAGGCAGGGTTTAGAAAGGGCCATAGTACAACAGGCCATTGTTTGGTACTACAGACAATGATAGAGAAGTATACAAAGGTATATAAGAGCAAACTTTTTGTGGCTTTTGTAGATCTCACATCCGCTTTTGATTCAATCTGTAGGGACAAATTATGGCAAAAACTATATGAAACAGATATTGATAGACGACTTCTTATCAGAGTTTGCAGGGCAGCGGCGCGCGAAGTTATACGCATCTTTTAGAATTAGGGGAGCTAGTCTCAAACGTTTGTTGGGGGAGACCTAGGGTTTTTTTGTGGGGGAAGTTATTTGTCCTGTCTTCAAGCTTTTTATGATGGAGGACCTCTGTAGCCACCCCCAACGACACGATCTCAAGATGGAAGGGGAGGGAACAGCTGCAGTCACCTGCGATTCCTGCGCAATGTTTGCCATCTTGCCAAAGGTTGCAGAGGACAGGGTCACACTTCAAAACGACCTTGACAGATTAGAGAACTGGGCAAAAACAAACAAAATGAATTTTAACAGGGAGAAATGTAAAGTATTGCACTTGGGCAAAAAAAATGAGAGGCACAAATACAAGATGGGTGACACCTGGCTTGAGAGCAGTACATGTGAAAAGGATCTAGGAGTCTTGGTTGACCACAAACTTGACATGAGCCAACAGTGTGACGCGGCAGCTAAAAAAGCCAATGCAATTCTGGGCTGCATCAATAGGAGTATAGCATCTAGATCAAGGGAAGTAATAGTGCCACTGTATTCTGCTCTGGTCAGACCACACCTGGAGTACTGTGTCCAGTTCTGGGCACCACAATTCAAGAAGGACACTGACAAACTGGAACGTGTCCAGAGGAGGGCAACCAAAATGGTCAAAGGCCTGGAAACGATGCCTTATGAGGAACGGCTAAGGGAGCTGGGCATGTTTAGCCTGGAGAAGAGGAGGTTAAGGGGTGATATGATAGCCATGTTCAAATATATAAAAGGATGTCACATAGAGGAGGGAGAAAGGTTGTTTTCTGCTGCTCCAGAGAAGCGGACACGGAGCAATGGATCCAAACTACAAGAAAGAAGATTCCACCTAAACATTAGGAAGAACTTCCTGACAGTAAGAGCTGTTCGACAGTGGAATTTGCTGCCAAGGAGTGTGGTGGAGTCTCCTACTTTGGAGGTCTTTAAGCAGAGGCTTGACAACCATATGTCAGGAGTGCTCTGATGGTGTTTCCTGCTTGGCAGGGGGTTGGACTCGATGGCCCTTGTGGTCTCTTCCAACTCTATGATTCTATGATTCTATGATTCTATGATTCTATGATTCTCAAAATACTTAGAGAGTTACATTCAGACACCACAGTTAAAATCAGAACTGGGATGTCAGGCAACTATACTGACCCATGTGGTAGCGGTTTTTGTGATGAAGGCCATGAAAGCCAGGGAAAGATTTATGAATGACAATGTAAAGACCCCTTCATCGTCTGTTTAACTCATTGCTGGTTTTCCCTCTCTTTCTATTTTGTGGGATGAAGGTTTTGTTGGCATAGTATGTAATGAATTTTAATATTTTTAACTATTGTTGTGTTGATGTTTGTGTACAGGCATGGTCCTCACAATAAACGGATTTGTTGTTGTTGTTGTTGGTTTAGGGTTACGGTTAGGATTATGGTTAGGGTTAGGGTTTGGGTTGGGGTTAGCGTTAGGGTTAGGGTTGGGGTTGGGGTGAATGACCACCGAAAGAACAATCCAAGCTTATTCGTCCTCTTCCTATTCAGATGGAACCCAAACACCTATGCTTGATTTGGGCTGATAAAAAACATTTCACTCTGCGATTTTTGAGTGAATGTGCATTCTAACCCCCAAAACAGCAATTTGAAATAAGCCCAATCAGGCCTTTCTCATCTTCTTTTTATGCAGATGGAACCCAAAGCACCTTTTTGCTGTGGTTGGGGGTGATTCTGGTCCACACCCCAAAAACACCATGCGAATTGAAATAAGACCAATCAAAGCTTATTCGTCTTCTGTATACACATATGGAAGCCAGGAGACTGTGTTGTTTTATTTTGGTCTCATTACACACACTTTGCGATTTCAGGGTCAATGTGCATTAACACCAAAGAACACGACATGAAATAAGCGAAATCCAAGATTCTTCTTTCTATGTAGCTGGAACCCAAAACAACCTGTTTGGCATTGTTTAGGCTTATTTTACTTCGCTTTGCTATTGTTAGTGTTAGTGTTAGGGTTAGGGTTAGGGTTAGGGTTAGGGTTAGGATTAGGGTTAGGGTTAGGGTTAGGGTTAGGGTTAGGGTTAGGGTTAGGGTTTTGGTTAGGGTTAGGGTTAGGGTTAGGGTTAGGGTTAGGGTTAGGGTTAGGGTTAGGGTTAGGGTCAGGGTCAGGGTCAGGGTGAATGACCACAGAACGAACAATCCAAGCTTATTTGTCCTCCTTCAATAGAGATGGAACCAAAACACCTATCCTTGATTTCCGCTGATAAGAAACATGTCATTCTGCGATCTTTGGGTGAATGCGCATTCTAACCCCAAAAACACCAATTTGAAATAACCCAATCACAGCTTTATCATCTTCTTTTTATGTAGATGGAACCTGTCAGGGCTGCCTCAGGTCTCAGCTCACAAAAGACCAACGCCAGGTTCTTCTTATATACAAGGATGTTTATTGCAGTTCATTATTGTTTCCACAACCGAGGCGCGCAGCCCCGTGTCTCTTAGCCTAGACGTTTGAAGTCCCCTCTGAGTCGGTCCCGCCCCTACACCAGCTTAAGAGGCTTGTGCTAGTCCACCTCTTCCTGTCTTTCCTTTTCCGCAGGGTCTTTCTGCCCCCCTGGGTTCCTTCCCTCCTGCTCTCTCCTGAAGCGGATTCCTCAGATGCCTGTTCCCCCCGCCTTCGTGCTTTGGGGCCAGGCTCCTCCTCCGGGCTCTCTCCATTTCCGCGCGCCTCCACATTTGAACTTGGCGCGCGTTCGCTACCCCTGACCTTCCTCTTGACACTTACACTACTCCCTGTACTACTCTCCGCCTCTTCCGGCAGGACGTCCTGCCCCGATCTCCTTCCCCTGTCTCCTTCCTGCTCCGCTCCGTGTGTCACACTGGGAATTCCACTCTCTTCACTTCGTTCCTGCTGGGAAGCCGGCCCCGAACTCCCACTCCCACTCGGGGTTTCCCTGCTGCTTCCCTGCTCCTGGCAGGTCCCCCCTGTGACCCCCCCTTGGCCTGACTAGGGGTGCCCCCTTCTGGGAATCCTCCGATTCACTTGAGAGACTCATGGAAGACATCAAGTCATTGTCATCCTCTTCCTCACTGTCCTGGGATTCTTCCCCATCGCTCTCCGTCTCCCCCCTCACCTGTGCCTCTGTCTCTGAACCCCTGACAGAACCCAAAGGACCTTTTTGCTTTGGTTGGGGGTGATTCTGGTGCACACCCAAAAAACACCATGCGAATTGAAATAAGACCAATCAAAGCTTATTCGTCTTCTCTCTACGCATATTGAAGCAAAAAGACGGTGTTGTGTTATTTTGGTTTCATTACACACACTTTGCGATTTCTGGGTCAATGTGCATTAACACCAAAGAAAACGACTTGAAATAAGCGAAATCCAAGATTCTTCTTTCTATGTAGTTGGAACACAAAACAACCTGTTTGGCTTTGTTTAGGCTTATTACACTTCACTTTGCTAGGGTTAGTGTTAGTGTTAGGGTTAGGGTTACGTTTAGGTTTAGGGTTGGGGTTGGGGTTGGGGTTGGGGTTGGGGTTGGGGTTAGGGTTAGGGTTAGGGTTAGGGTTAGGGTTAGGGTTAGGGTCAGGGTGAATGACCACCGAAAGAACAATCCAAGTTTATTCGTCCTCCTTCTATTGAGATAGAACCGAAACACCTATGGTTGATTTCGGCTGATAACAAACATGTCACTCTGCGATTTTTGAGTGAATGTGCATTCTAACCCTAAAAACACCAATTTGAAATAAGCCCAATAAGGACTTTATCATCTTCTTTTTATGTAGGTGGAACCCAAAACACCTTTTTGCTTTGGTTGGGGGTGATTCTGGTGCACACCCAAAAAACACCATGCGAATTGTAATAAGCCCAATCAAAGCTTATTCGTCTTCTCTCTACGCATAGTGAAGCAAAAAGACGGTGTTGTGTTATTTTGGGCTCATTATACGCACTTTGCGATTTCTAGGTAAATGTGCAGTAACACCAAAGAAAATGCCTTGAAATAAGCGAAATCCAAGATTCTTCTTTCTATGTAGGTGTAACACACAACAACCTGTTTGGCTTTGTTTAGGCTTATTACACTTCGCTTTGCTAGGGTTAGTGTTAGTGTTAGTGTTAGGGTTACGTTAAGGCTTAGGGTTGGGGTTGGGGTTGGGGTTGGGGTTGGGGTTGGGGTTGGGGTTAGGGTTAGGGTTAGGGTTAGGGTTAGGGTTAGGGTTAGGGTTAGGGTTAGGGTTAGGTTCGGGGTGAATGACCACCGAAAGAACAATCCAAGCTTATTCGTCCTCTTTCTGTTCTGATGGATCCAAAACACCTATACTTGATTTGGGCCGATAAAAAACATGTCACTCTGCAATTTTTGGGTGAATGTGCATTCCAACCCCAAAAACACCAATTTGAAATAAGCCCAATCAGAGCTATATCATCTTCTTTTTATGTAGATTGAACCCAAAACACCTTTTAGCTTTGGTCGGGGGTGATTCTGATACACACCCAAAAAACACCATGCGAATTGAAATAAGCCCAATCAAAGCCTTATTCGTCTTCTTAATACGCATATGGAAGCGGAAAGACGGTGTTGTGTTATTTTGGTCTCATTACACACACTTTGCGATTTCTGGGTCAATGTGCATTAACACCAAAGAACACGACTCAAAATAACCGAATTCCAATATTATTCTTTCTATGTAGCTGGAACCCAAAACAACCTGTTTGGCTTTTTTTGCCTTATTGATAAAGCTCTGATTGGGCTAATTTCAAATCCAAGATTCTTCTTTCTATGTAGCTGGAACCCAAAACAACCTGTTTGGCTTTGTTTAGCCTTATTACATTTCTCTTTGCTAGGGTTGGGGTTATGCTTAGGGTTAGGGTTACTGTTAGGGTTAGGGTTAAGGTTAAGGTTAAGGTTAAGGTTAAGGTTAAGGTTAAGGTTAAGGTTAAGGTTCGGGTTCGGGTTCGGGTTCGGGTTCGGGTGAATAACCACCGAAAGAACAATACAAGTTTATTCGTCCTCCTTCTTTTTTATATATATAAATTTTTTATTGGTTTTACAAAATTTTTCAAACAATACAAACAAATAAAAAGACATACAAACATGTATAATTTCATAGCCCTTTTTTCATATCCCTTACTTCTCGGACTCCCCCATACCTCCCCTTCGTGCATCCCAATGTCCAAATTTCTTTCAGCAACTTCTAAATAATTTTATCAAATATATGTCTTGCTAATCTTTTCTTCAACTTAATCTTATGTCGCTGTAAAGAAAGGAGGAGGAGTGGCGTTATATGTCAGGGATGTGTATACCTGTGAAGAGATCCAAGATTTAGAACCTCAAAGCCAAAGTGAGAGCATTTGGGTCAAAATTAAGGAAGAGAAGAATAACAGAGACCTCATTGTGGGAGTTTACTATAGATCCCCAAGCCAAACGGAGGACATAGATGATGCCTTCCTGGAACAGATGGCCAAGCATGCAAAAGGAAGGGAGATAGTAGTAATGGGGGACTTCAATTACCCGGATATTTGTTGGATGTCAAACTCAGCCAAGAGCATAAGGTCAAACAGATTCCTCACTGGCCTTGCAGACAACTTCATTGTCCAGAAAGTGGGAGAAGCAACAAGAGGAACAGTCATTTTAGATCTGGTCCTAACCAATGCTGATTACCTGGTTAGTGGGGTAGATGTGGATGGATCATTAGGCGCAAGTGATCATGCTCTTCTGAAGTTTACTATACAGCGGAAAGGAGCAGCCAAGCATACTAGGACTCAATTTCTTGACTTTAAGAAAGCCGACTTCATAAAACTTAGGGAAGTGCTGAGTGATATCCCATGGACAGCAATACTAAAAAGAAAGGGAGTTCATGGTGGCTGGGAGTTTGTTAAGAGGGAGATAGTAAAAGCACAACGTCAGGCAATACCAATGAGACGGAAACATGGAAGGTGCCTAAAGAAGCCAGGGTGGCTATCTAAAGAACTTTTAACTGAATTAAGATTAAAAAATGATGTGTACAAAAAATGGAAAAGGGGGGAAACCACCAAAGAGGAATTCAAACAAATAGCCAGCACGTGTAGACACAAAGTCAGAAAAGCTAAAGCACAGAATGAACTCAGGCTTGCTAGAGAGGTTAAAAGCAACAAAAAAGGCTTTTATGGGTATGTTCGTAGCAAAAGGAAGAACAAAGAAACAGTGGGGTCACTCAGAGGAGAAGATGGTGAAATGCAAACAGGGGACACAGAAAGGGCTGAACTCCTCAATGCCTTCTTTGCCTCAGTCTTCTCCGATAAAGAAAACAATGCCCAACCTGAAGAATTTGAAGCAAATGATTCAGCAAAGGAAACACAGCCCAGAATAACTAAGGAGATAGTACAAGAATACTTGGCTAGTTTAGATGTATTCAAGTCTCCAGGGCCAGATGAACTGCATCCAAGAGTATTAAAAGAACTGGCAGATGTGATCTCAGAACCACTGGCAGTCATCTTTGAGAATTCCTGGAGAACAGGCGAAGTCCCGGCAGACTGGAGGAGGGCAAATGTTGTCCCTATTTTCAAAAAGGGGGAAAGAGAGGACCCAAATAATTACCGCCCAGTCAGTCTGACATCAATACCAGGGAAGATTCTGGAGCAGATCATTAAGCAAACAGTCTGTGAGCACCTAGAAAGGAATGCTGTGATCACCAATAGTCAGCATGGATTTCTGAAAAATAAGTCATGTCAGACTAACCTGATCTCGTTTTTTGACAGAATTACAAGCCTGGTAGATGAAGGGAACGCAGTGGATGTAGCCTACCTTGATTTCAGCAAGGCATTTGACAAGGTGCCCCATGATATTCTTGTAAAGAAGCTGGTAAAATGCGGTCTTGACTATGCTACCACTCAGTGGATTTGTAACTGGCTGACTGACCGAACCCAAAGGGTTCTCATCAATGGTTCCTCTTCATCCTGGAGAAGAGTGACTAGTGGGGTACCACAGGGTTCTGTCTTGGGCCCGGTCTTATTCAACATCTTTATCAACGACTTGGATGATGGACTCAAGGGCATCCTGAGCAAATTTGCAGATGACACCAAACTGGGAGGGGTGGCTAACACCCCAGAGGACAGGATCACACTTCAAAACGACCTTGACAGATTAGAGAACTGGGCCAAAACAAACAAGATGAACTTTAACAGGGAGAAATGTAAAGTATTGCACTTGGGCAAAAAAAATGAGAGGCACAAATACAAGATGGGTGACACCTGGCTTGAGAGCAGTACATGTGAAAAGGATCTAGGAGTCTTGGTTGACCACAAACTTGACATGAGCCAACAGTGTGACGCGGCAGCTAAAAAAGCCAATGCAATTCTGGGCTGCATCAATAGGAGTATAGCATCTAGATCAAGGGAAGTAATAGTGCCACTGTATTCTGCTCTGGTCAGACCACACCTGGAGTACTGTGTCCAGTTCTGGGCACCACAATTCAAGAAGGACACTGACAAACTGGAACGTGTCCAGAGGAGGGCAACCAAAATGGTCAAAGGCCTGGAAACGATGCCTTATGAGGAACGGCTAAGGGAGCTGGGCATGTTTAGCCTGGAGAAGAGGAGGTTAAGGGGTGATATGATAGCCATGTTCAAATATATAAAAGGATGTCACATAGAGGAGGGAGAAAGGTTGTTTTCTGCTGCTCCAGAGAAGCGGACACGGAGCAATGGATCCAAACTACAAGAAAGAAGATTCCACCTAAACATTAGGAAGAACTTCCTGACAGTAAGAACTGTTCGACAGTGGAATTTGCTGCCAAGGAGTGTGGTGGAGTCTCCTACTTTGGAGGTCTTTAAACACAGGCTTGACAACCATATGTCAGGAGTGCTCTGATGGTGTTTCCTGCTTGGCAGGGGGTTGGACTCGATGGCCCTTGTGGTCTCTTCCAACTCTATGATTCTATGATTCTATGATTCTTTTTCTTTCTCAAAACCTCGCCATTTTAGCATTCATCTATTTTATAATAGTTCTTAAGATAGATTTTAAATTTCTTCCAATCCTTTTCCGCCGTCTCTTTCCCCTGGTCACGGATTCTGCCAGCCATCTCAGCCAGTGTCATGTAGTCCATCACTTTCATCTGCCATTCTTCCAGAGTGGGTAGATCTTGTGTCTTCCAATACTTTGCGATGAGTATTCTTGCTGCTGTCGTAGCATACATAAGGAAAGTTCTATCTTTTTTTAACACCAATTGGCCGACAATGCCCAAGAGAAAGGCCTCTGGTTTCTTAGGGAAGGTACATTTAAGTACCTTTTTCATTTCGTTATATATCATCTCCCAAAAGGCCTTAATCTTCGGGCACGTCCACCAAAGGTGATAGAAAGTACCTTCGGTTTCTTTACATTTCCAACACTTATTATCAGGCAAATGGTAAATTTTTGCTAGCTTGACTGGGGTCGTGTACCACCTGTAAATCATTTTCATAATATTTTCCTTTAAGGCATTACATGCCGTGAATTTTATCCCGGTGTTCCACAACCATTCCCAGCCAGCAAACATAATGTTATAACCAATGTCCTGTGGCCACTTAATCATAGCTGATTTAACTGTTTCATCTTGTGTATTCCATTTCAGCAGCAAATTATACATTCTTGACAGATTCTTAGTATTGGGTTCTAACAGTTCAATTTCTATTTTTGATTTCTCCACCTGGAAGCCAATTTTCCTGTCTTGTTTATACACCTCCATTATTTGATAATAATGGAGCCAGTCTCGTACTTTTGGTTTCAATTTCTCGTGACTCTGTAACTTCAACTTATCTCCATCTTGTTCCAAAATTTCCCAATACTTTGGCCATTCCGCTTCCATATTAAGTTTTTTCAACGCCTTAGCCTCCAAGGGTGACAACCATCTAGGGGTTTTGTTTTCCAACAGATCTTTATATCTTATCCAAACATTATATAAAGCTTTTCTGACAATATGATTTTTAAAGGCCTTATGCACCTTAATTTTATCATACCATAGATATGCGTGCCAACCAAATGCATTATTAAAACCTTCCAAATCCAAGATGTCTGTATTCTCGAGGAGCATCCACTCTTTCAGCCAGCAAAACACAGCTGCTTCGTAGTACAGTTTTAAGTCCGGCAGGGCAAATCCCCCTCTTTCTTTTGCGTCCGTCAGTATTTTAAATTTTATTCTGGGCTTTTTGCCCTGCCAGACAAATTTCGAGATATCCTTCTGCCACCTCTTGAAACAATCCATCTTGTCAAGAATTTGCAATGTTTGAAACAGAAATAACATTCTGGGCAATACATTCACTTAATAACTGCAATTCGGCCTAACATGGACAATTTCAAATTTGACCATATTTCTAGATCTTTTTTAATTTCTGACCAGCATTTTTCATAGTTATCTTTATACAAGTTCAAATTCTTAGATGTCAAATGAACCCCTAGATATTTCACCTTCTTAACCACTGTCAAACCTGTTTCATTCTGGAACCTCTCCCTCTCCATGACTGTTAAATTTTTTTCCAAAACTTTAGTCTTTTGTTTGTTCAGTTTAAATCCGGCTATTTGACCAAATTCTTGAATTAACTCCAACACCCTTTTTGTACTAGCATCTGGCTCTTGTAAAGTAAGTACTAAATCATCTGCAAAGGCCCTTAACTTATAATGTACACCTTTAACCTGCTGGTCATCTCTAATCATATTTAGCAACACCTCCAGAACAGAAATAAAAAGTAATGGGGAAATTGGGCACCCCTGTCGTGTCCCTTTTTCTATCTTAAATTCTTCAGTTATCACATTATTTACAATCAACTTGGCTTTTTGTTCAGAGTATATCGCACCCATACCATTCTCAAATCCTTGGCCTACCCCCATCCCATGAATATTCTTTTTCATAAAACTCCAAGAAATATTGTCAAAGGCTTTCTCCGCATCTACAAAGATCAGAACTGCTTTAGTGTTTATATTCACCTCCAATAGTTCCAAAATGTCAATTATGTTCCTCACGTTATCTGATAAATGCCTTTTTGGGAGAAAGCCTGCTTGGTCCCTATGAATCTTCTCCATCAACACTCTTTTCAGTCTTTTTGCCAAAATGTCTGCAAAAATTTTGTAATCCACATTAAGTAATGATATTGGGCGGTAGTTCTTAAGTTGAGTCTTTTCAGTCTCTGTCTTTGGTATGAGTGTAATATACGCTTCCTTCCACGATTCTGGCGCCCTTTTCCCCTTTAAGATCTCATTGCAGACTTCCTTTAACGGTTGTACCAAGCACTCCTTTAAAGCTTTATAGTATCTGGAAGTCAGTCCATCTGGTCCTGGAGATTTGCCCAGTTGCATGTTCTGAATGGCACCCTCTATCTCTTGTTCTGTTATTCTCTGGTTTAGATCCACCTTACTTTGATGAGAGATTTTTTGTAATCCATATTTTTTAAGGAATTCATCTATATCCTCTTCCTTCTGCGGTCCTTGTGAATATAATTTTTTAAAATAACTCAAAAAACAGTTTCTAATCTCATTGGGTTTAGATATATTCTTTCCATCCACTTCTAGGTTTGTAACTGTATTTAGTTTCTGTCTTTTCTTCAATTGCCAAGCCAGAAGCTTACCACATTTGTCTGCAGATTCGAATGTCTTTTGTCTCATTTGCTTTATCTTCCATTCAATCTCTTGGTTCATCAGTTCCATATATTGTGTCTGATATAGCTTAATCTCTCTCAAAATCTCCTGGGACTTTGGTTTTGATCTCAATTTCTTCTCTCCTTCTTTTATCTTTTCCAGGATCTTTTCCTTCTTCTCATTTTGCTTTCTCTTTTTTACTGAATTTTGTTGAATTAAAAATCCTCGCATCACAGCTTTACTTGCGTCCCAGATCACTCTTTTTTCTACATCATTTTTTAAATTTATTTCGAAATAGTCCTTTAAAGTTTTTTGGGCCTTTCTGTGGATCTCCTCATCTCGAAACAGGGTGTCATTCATCCTCCATCTAAATTGACCAGTTGTTGTAGGTTTCATCTCTACCTTCACGGCGTTATGGTCGGAGCAAGTCTTTGGGCAGATTTCCACTTTCTTGATCTTCGGAGCCAGCCCACTAGCAATCCAAATTTGGTCAATTCTGGTCCAAGTCATCATTGCTTGAGAGAAAAAAGTTCCCTCTCGAGAGAGAGGGTTCCTTGTTCTCCAAATATCTATTAAGTCCATATTTTCAGTCATTTCAAAAAAGGTCTTTGGAAGTCTCCCTTCCTTGGAGATTGTCTGTCTTTGTGCCTTGTCCATATTTGTAGAAACCACACCATTCATGTCTCCCATGATTACCACATTGTAGTCCAAATAGTCCATCAGAGTTTCATGCAACTTCTTAAAAAATTCTGCCTTCCCTTCATTTGGTGCATAGATTCCAACTATTAACAGTTTTTCTCCTTGTATTTGTATTTCAATTGCCAGGTATCTTCCTTGTTCATCTTTAAACATCATTTTTGGGGCCAATTTCTCCTTTGCATAAATCACCACTCCTCTTTTCTTAACTTTATCCGATGAGATGAATTCCTGTCCTAATCTTTTGTTTATAAGTAGTTTCCTGTGTACCCTGGTCACATGAGTTTCTTGTAAACAGATCAAATCCAATTGTTCTCTTTTCAAAATATGAAAAACTTGGCGTCTTTTCGTAGGAATGTTCAGCCCATTACAATTCCAACTAAGGAATTGCAGGGCCATCTTGTTATTTGTCTTCTACTCCTCCAACCGCTCCAAGTTGCTGCTCTTCCTCTGATGGTGGTTTAAGTCCAAACGATAAATTCAGAATGTCCACTGCTCCTTTTACCTCTAAAATTGGGTCTACCGTTCCCTTCTGCAAATCCTCGTGGTTTCTCTCCAAAAACTTCTCTTTGTCTTGAACTGTTTTTATTTTCACCTTCTTTCCCTTGTAGTTGAAGGACAGTCCTTGTGGAAACTCCCACCTAAAAGGTATGTTGTTCCTTTTCAGCAGGTAGACCAGATCTTTATAGAAGGCTCTCACCTCCAGGATGTATTTAGGGATGTCCTTAAAGATTTGTATATGAGAATTTTCAATTTCCAAGGCCTTTTGGTAATGTAGGTTTAGTATTTTGTCTCTTTCTTCCTTGGATCTGAAAGTAATCAGACAATCCCTCGGGGTCTTTCTATTCTGTCTCCTGCCCAGTCTGAATGCTGTTGTTATCTTGAATTCTTCCTCCAATTCTTCCTGCCAAAAGTCAGAAAACTCTTGTGTAAGGAACTCCACAAGGCTGTCCCCTTCACTTTCAGGAACTAATCTTAATTTCAAATTTCTCTCCTTTCTCTGTAATTCCAGCAAAGACAAGGCCACATCATGTTCATTCACTTTTTTGGAGATCGGTTCTAATTTTCCCTGTGTCTCTTCAGCAATATTTCTGGCGTCCTCTGCAATCTTGCGTGTTGCAGAATTTTCTTCAATCAACTTATTTATAGATTCTGTGTTAGATGTCACACTTTTCGTATTCAAGTCCAGCCTTGATGTTAATTCTGTTAATTTTTGTGAGTTTTCTGTACTCTGCTTTGTCAAGGCTTCTAAAGATTGGTTTATCTTGAGTAACGCCTGTGTCATTGAATCCATGGAAGCAGCTGTCACTTTTTCTTGCCCGGCTGCTCCTGCTGGTGTTACACTTGATATTGAGCCCCTTTTCTTTTGTGCTTGTTTTGCTTTAGCTCTAGTTGTTATCTCGTCTGCTGGGCCACTCATATCCCAAGGACTTTCTCACAGGAGCAGTTTCCTGATGGAAAATCCCACTGTCCTATTCCGTTGCTCTGCAATTGTTACTCTTCAACCCTCTAGAGGGAGCAATCCAAAATGTCCAACTGAAAAAGACAAAGAATAAAGAACAAAGAAACCAGGAATCCTCTGTATAAATGCTGCAACACTTTTTCTATATAGTTTCTCTATCAACACTGTCCAATAAATTGTTGCAGCAAAGCCCCAAAACTTTGTATCAAGTAGCACTCCAACTATGTAACTTTGTAACAAGTTTCTAAATGCAGATCACTGTCCTGGTACTTTACTTTGGCAGTCCGTTTCAGGAGATTAAGGCAGCGGAAAACTTTTTTCTCTCAATAAGTCATGCAGGTTAATAAAGTCACTTTTTCTCCCCTCTGCCCCTGCTTGCTAGAGAGGAAATTCGTATCCAATGCCAAGGTTAGACAGTCTTAAGGTTATTTTCGTTCTGATGCAGCTTTATACTTTCGTTGCTTTATCTATCATGCAGTCAGGGGAAGGCAGACTTCCTTATTTTTAGCCTTTCCTGTTTCCAGCCGAATTTTAAAATTTTATTTTTAGGGTCCCAGGTAGTCATTCAGTCCTACTCACGGGTTTTTCGATCCAATTTCAATTTACAGGAAGGAATCGGCGCTCTCCGTTCATGGCGACGCGGCTTCGCTCCGCGGGCTGGGTTGCGACTCTCAGCGCCGCGCCCACTCCCGATGCCGTTCCGGAGCCTTTAAAAAGGCTCTTTCGCAGTAAGGGGGGCGCTTCTGATGCCCACCGAGTCTCCTTGTTCACAGGCTTCCGCGCCTGTGATTTTAGGGGTCCCCCGCTTGCCGTAGCGGGTCAGACCCGAACTCGCGGAGCAGTCCTCCTCCGGAGCTCGAAGAGAGGACCGCCACTGAACGCTGGCGCCGACCGGAAGTCTATTCGTCCTTCTATTGAGATAGAACCGAAACACCTATGGTTGATTTCAGCTGATAACAAACATGTCACTCTGCGATTTTTGAGTGAATGTGCATTCTAACCCCAAAAACAACAATTTGAAATAACCCAATCAGGACTTTATCATCTTCTTTTTATGTAGGTGGAACCCAAAACACCTTTTTGCTTTGGTCGGGGGTGATTCTGGTGCACACCCAAAAAACACCATGCGAATTGTAATAAGCCCAATCAAAGCTTATTTGCCTTCTCTCTACGCATATTGAAGCAAAAAGACGGTGTTGTGTTATTTTGGTTTCATTACACACACTTTGCGATTTCTGGGTCAATGCGCATTAACACCAAAGAAAACGATTTGAAATAAGTCACATCCAAGATTCTTCTTTCTATGTAGCTGTAACACAAAACAACCTGTTTGGCTTTGTTTAGGCTTATTACACTTCGCTTTGCTAGGGTTAGGGTTAGGTTTAGGTTTAGGGTTAGGGTTGGGGTTAGGGTTAGGGTGAGGGTGAGGGTGAGGGTGAGGGTTAGGTTTAGGGTTAGGGTTAGGGTTAGGGTTAGGGTTAGGGTTAGGGTTAGGGTTAGGGTTAGGGTTACGGTTAGGCTCAGGGTCAATGACCACCTATAGAACAATCCAAGCTTATTTGTCCTCCTTCTATTGAGATGGAACCAAAACACCTTTGCTTGATTTCGGCTGATAACAAAAATGTCACTCTGCAATTTTTGAGTGAACGTGCATTCTAACCCCAAAAACACCAATTTGAAATAAGCCCAATCAGAGCTTTATCATCTTCTTTTTATGTAGATGGAACCCAAAACACCTTTTTGCTTAGGTCGGGGGTGATTCCGGTGCACACCCAAAAAACACTATGCGAATTGAAATAAGACCAATCAAAGCTTATTCGTCTTCTTTCTACGCATATGGAAGCGAAAAGACGGTGTTGTGTTATTTTGGTCTCATTAGGCGCGAGTGATCATGCTCTTCTGAAGTTTACTATACAGCGGAAAGGAGCAGCCAAGCATACTAGGACTCAATTTCTTGACTTTAAGAAAGCCGACTTCATAAAACTTAGGGAAGTGCTGGGTGAGATCCCATGGACAGCAATACTAAAAGGAAAGGGAGTTCATGATGGCTGGGAGTTTGTTAAGAGGGAGATAGTAAAAGCACAACGTCAGGCAATGCCAATGAGACGGAAACATGGAAGGTGCCTAAAGAAGCCAGGGTGGCTATCTAAAGAACTTTTAACTGAGTTAAGATTAAAAAAGGATGTGTACAAAAAATGGAAAAGGGGGGAAACCATCAAAGAGGAATTCAAACAAATAGCCAGCACGTGTAGACACAAAGTCAGAAAAGCTAAAGCACAGAATGAACTCAGGCTTGCTAGAGAGGTTAAAAGCAACAAAAAAGGCTTTTATGGGTATGTTCGTAGCAAAAGGAAGAACAAAGAAGCAGTGGGGCCACTCAGAGGAGAAGATGGTGAAATGCAAACAGGGGTACATGCAGTACATGTGAAAAGGATCTAGGAGTCTTGGTTGACCATAAACTTGACATGAGCCAACAGTGTGACGCGGCAGCTAAAAAAGCCAATGCAATTCTGGGCTGCATCAATAGGAGTATAGCATCTAGATCAAGGGAAGTAATAGTGCCACTGTATTCTGCTCTGGTCAGACCTCACCTGGAGTACTGTGTCCAGTTCTGGGCACCACAATTCAAAAAGGACACTGACAAACTGGAATGTGTCCAGAGGAGGGCAACCAAAATGGTCAAAGGCCTGGAAACGATGCCTTATGAGGAACGGCTAAGGGAGCTGGGCATGTTTAGCCTGGAGAAGAGGAGGTTAAGGGGTGATATGATAGCCATGTTCAAATATATAAAAGGATGTCACATAGAGGAGGGAGAAAGGTTGTTTTCTGCTGCTCCAGAGAAGCGGACACGGAGCAATGGATCCAAACTACAAGAAAGAAGATTCCACCTAAACATTAGGAAGAACTTCCTGACAGTAAGAGCTGTTCGACAGTGGAATTTGCTGCCAAGGAGTGTGGTGGAGTCTCCTACTTTGGAGGTCTTTAAGCAGAGGCTTGACAACCATATGTCAGGAGTGCTCTGATGGTGTTTCCTGCTTGGCAGGGGGTTGGACTCGATGGCCCTTGTGGTCTCTTCCAACTCTATGATTCTATGATTCTATGATTCTACACACTGCGATGTCTGGGTCAATGTGCATTAACACCAAAGAACACGACTTGAAATAAGCGAAATCCAAGATTCTTCTTTCTATGTAGCTGGAACCCAAAACAACCTGTTTGGCTTTGTTTAGGCTTCTTACATTTCTCTTTGTTAGGGTTAGGGTTAGGGTTAGGGTTACAGTTAGGGTTAGGGTTAGGGTTAGTGTTAGGGTTAGGGTTAGGGTTAGGGTTAGGGTTAGGGTTAGGGTTAAGGTTAAGGTTAAGGTTAAGGGTAAGGTTTAGGTTTAGGTTTAGGTTTAGGTTTAGGTTTAGGTTTAGGTTTAGGTTTAGGTTTAGGTTTAGGTTTAGGGTTAGGTTTAGGTTTAGGGTTAGGTTTAGGTTTAGGTTTAGGTTTAGGTTAACGTTAAGGTTAAGGTTTAGGTTAACGTTAAGGTTAAGGTTCGGGTTCGGGTTTGGGTTCTTTGGCAATTAAATCCTGCCGTCCAGTCAGCACAGCTCTGCTTGGGGCTTGAGGCCGACCTGTGCAGGAAGACAGAGTCGCAGCGGTCCTGCAGTCCGTGTGAGATAGAGAGATAAATGAAGTCCAGAGACATTTCATTGCTATCTCTAAAAAGCGTTTATTTACAAGCCATAAATCAGTCACATTCCATCGGAGCTTTCCGGCATCTTTCCCGTGCTAAAAGCACACACAATCTCTCTTGCAGCATCTCTCAGTCTAAAGTGAAACCAAGTCTCCCAGACAAAGCCTCTGACGCACTTCCCTGCGTCAGGCCCCTCCCCAGATACAGGACACCAAGGAGTTTTAACCCTGTAAACTCCAAACTCCACACCCCCTCTTGCCCTGCATCTGGGGAAATAAGCAACAATGCTCACCCCAAACACAGACCTTCACAGAACTCCTCGTGCTTCTGGAAGGTTAACGGTTTTGTGAAACCACCAGCGAGGTTCTTGGTTGAGGGACAGCATTTTAGAGCAAGTAGCCCTTCACGAACGCTCTGACACACATTCTGAAAACGTATGTCCAAATGTTTGGTCCTGGCCTTGAATTGCGCCGTCTCGGCCAATTTGAGGCATGGTTGATTGTCTTCATGCACCACGACGGGCAGACAATGCTCTCCACAGAGTTCCTCGACCAAACACACATAGAACTCCAACTCTCTGCAAACCTCAGATAGCGCACTGAACTCAGCTTCGGTAGATGAAAGCGCTATGAGACTTTGCTTCCAGGACCTCCACCCAACTACTGAGTTCCCAAACTTCACCACTAGGCCTGACACTGATTTGCGGTCCTCAAGGTTAGCCCAATCTGAATCCACCCATGCAGTCAGCTTGACACCGCCCTCAGCTGACATCTTGAGGCAAAAATCTTTGGTATCTTGCAGGTAACGTAGCACCCGTTTAATACCATTCCAGGCCTGCACACTAGGACTTGAAGCCTCTCTACTGAGCAGATTGACAGCAAACGCTATGTCTGGTCTGCTCCACTGTGACAGATACAATAGACTACCCAGAGGTGACTGAAAGAGTTCAGTATTTTCGAACACAGCACGTTCTACTTGCTGACATTCTTTCACGTAACCAGCCTCCATGGGTGTTTTGACACCTGTACACTCAGACATTCTGAACTTCTCAAGCAACTGCTCAATCTTACCTTTCTGGCTGAGCAAAAAGCTTCCATCTCTTGCTCTCATGATCTCTATGCCTAGATACGACTTGACCTCTCCAAGCTGCTTGAGCTTGAACCGCTTTCCAAGCTCCCTAGCAAACTTCTCCACTTGTTTACTTGTCTGTGCCATGATCAAGATATCATCGACAAAAACCTGAGCAGCTTGCTGTGTCTCACCTGATCCTTTAAGGTAGAGACAGCTGTCCGCAACACTTCTCCTGAAACCTAGCTCTTCTAAGGCTTCATTCAGACACATGTTCCAATTTCTGGCAGATTGGCGTAATCCATAGATGGATTTGTGCAACCGCCACACAGTGCCTGGCACACTGACTCCAAACCCTGGAGGAGGAAGCATGTACAACTCCTCCTGGAGGTCTGAGTTCAGGTAGGCAACATCCACATCAAAATGGTTCACCTTCCAACCTCTCTGTGCAGCAACCGCTAAAAGTGTCCTCAAAGTCTCTGCTCTCGAGGTCGGCGAATAGACCTCCGTGAAGTGGACACCCTTCTTCTGTGTGAATCCACGAGCTACTAACCTAGCTTTATACTGTTTTTCTCCAGCTTCTGTGGGTTTAAGATGGTAAACCCATATGCAACCCACAGCCTGATTGCCAGACGGCAGCTGAGTGAGTGAGAACACACCAAGAGACTCCATTGAGTTCATCTCCTTCTGCATCGCCTCACACCATTTGCTAGCTTCTTCCTGAGGCAACTTCTGAACATCCTCAAAGGATTCAGGTTCACATCTAGCCACACCTACCCAGACACTAGTGGCTTCATACCTTTCCGGTGGCTTTCCCTTGGTTGACCTTGCTTTTTTTTTAATAAAATGTTTATTGGTTTTACAAAGATTTAAACAACAAACAAACACTTAAATGAACAAACAAACATGTATAGTTTCATCGCCTATTTTCATAAACCTCTTTTCTCGGACTTCCCCATACCCCCCCTTTTCTGCATCCCAGTAAACAGTATAAGCTAAGAGCATTTGCAGACGACCTAGTATTGACTTTGCAAGAGCCAAACACTAGTACGAAAAGGGTCTTAGAAATAATCCAACTGTTTGGCCAGGTGGCCAGATTTAAGTTGAATAAACAAAAAACCAAAGTTTTAGGAAAAAACTTAACAGATATGGAAAAAGAGGAATTCCAAGAGGAGACAGGGTTGACGGTGGTTAAGAAGGTTAAATACCTAGGGGTTTATTTGACATCTAAAAATGTGAATTTGTATAAGGATAACTATGAAAAATGTTGGTCAGAGATTAAAAAAGATCTAGAAATATGGTCAAATCTGAAATTGTCAATGTTAGGCAGAATTGCAGTGATTAAAATGAATGTATTGCCTAGAATGCTATTTTTGTTCCAGACCTTGCAGATTCTGGATAAGATGGAATGTTTCAAGAGGTGGCAGAAAGATATTTCGAAATTTGTCTGGCAGGGCAAAAAGCCCAGAATCAAATTTAAAATATTGACAGATGCTAAAGAAAGAGGGGGTTTTGCCCTGCCGGACTTGAAATTGTACTATGAGGCAGCAGCATTTTGCTGGCTGAAAGAATGGATGCTCCTCGAAAACACAGACATCTTAGATCTGGAAGGTTTCAATAATGCTTTTGGTTGGCATGCATATCTATGGTACGACAAAGTTAACAGTGCCTTTAAAAATCACATTGTTAGAAAAGCATTGTTCAATGTCTGGATAAGATACAAAGATCTGTTGGAAAATAAAACCCCTAGATGGGTGTCACCAGTGGAGGCCAAGGCAGTGAAGAAACTCAATATGGAGGTCGGATGGCCGAAGTATTGGGAAATTTTGGAACAGGATGGAGATAAGTTCAAATTGCAAAGTCATGAGAAATTGAAACATAAGGTACAAAATTGGTTTCAATATCATCAAATAATGGAATTTTTCAAACAGGACAGGAAAATTGGCTTCCAGATGGAAAAATCAAAACTAGAAACTGAATTGCTAGAACCCAGTACTAAGAATTTATCTAGAATGTATAACTTGTTGCTGAAATGGAATACACAGGACGAAACAGTCAAATCAGCTATGATTAAGTGGGCACAGGATGTTGGTCATAACATCATGTCAGCTGACTGGGAATGGTTATGGAACACCGGTATCAAATTTACGGCATGTAATGCCTTAAAGGAGAATATTATGAAAATGGTATACAGGTGGTACATGACCCCAGTCAAGCTGGCAAAAATTTATCATTTGCCCGATAACAAATGTTGGAAATGTAAAGAGACTGAAGGTACCTTCTACCACCTTTGGTGGACATGCCCGAAGATTAAGGCTTTCTGGGAAATGATCTATAATGAAATGAAAAAGGTACTTAAATGTACTTTTACTAAAAAACCAGAGGCCTTTCTCCTGGGCATTGTCGGCCAATTGGTGTCAAAGAGGGATAGAACTTATCTTCCAGTACTTCGCGATAAGTATTCTTGCTGCTGCTGTAGCATACGAATAGAGACGGTGGAAGAAGAGTGGAGAAAATTTAAAAGCTATCTTAAGGACTATTACAAACTCAATGAATGTTAAAGTGTTCTGGTTTTCAGAAACAAAGGGATACAGTGACACAAGGTCAGAATATAGAGAGGACTAAGATGACAGAGGCGGAGAGTAACAATTGGGAGTTGCTATAAAACTATGGACACACTTGGTTGACCTTGCTGACCTCCTCAGTGTGAACTCTGGAACTGCGCCTGATTCACTTGGACCAGCCAGACCATCCCCTGTGTCAGAACCCCCCCCTGACCTGCTGCGCCTTTTTGGCCTCACAGCTGGGTCTGCTGGCGAGGATGGCTCACTCCTTGGCTCAGACTTGACAGAGACCTGTGGAGGGGTCTTGGGACTCCCCTTTGGAGAGGTTCGGAGCCTCTGCCTTGGAGATCCCGGCTCTGGACTCTGTGGCTATGGACTGTCTACCTCAGCAATAGGTTCAGCTTCGTCCTCCTCCTCTTCCTCATCTGAGTCTGACAGAACATCCGGGTTCCCGTGAATAGGTTTCCACCCACTCTGCTCGCAAAACTCAGCACTGCCGCTAATAAGCAGCTTAGACTGGTTGCCAGTAGGGTATGCAAAACGCCACGCCTTTGAGTCTGGCTCATAGCCTACAAAGATCGTTTTCCTAGATCTTGGTTCACCCTTTCTGCGGGTGGCCTTTGGAATGATGACCCAAGCCTCACAGCCAAACACACACAAGAAATCCACTTTGGGTTTTTTCCCATGCAGCAGAAAATACGGTGTGTCACCCACACTTGAATTGAACACCCTGTTCTGAACAAAACATGCCGTCTTATAACTCTCAGCCCAAAAGCGCTGTGGCAGACCCGAGTCTGCCAGCATAGCATGCGCTGCTTCCTGTAGGGTGCGGTGTTTTCTCTCCGCAATTCCGTTCTGTTGCGGAGAGTAGGGGGCAGTCAATCGATGACTGGTACCTTTCTGCCTGAAGAAAGATTGCAGCCCAGAACCTGTGAACTCGCCCCCCCCGATCAGATTGAAAGGAAACCACCCTGGCGGAGAAACGCAGCTCTACCGCTGTGATCCAATCCCTGATCAGTGCAGCCGCCCCCACTTGTGTTTAAGTGTAAACAGCCAGGTGTGTCTCGAAAAATCATCAATCAGAACCAAAACATGCTTCGATCCACTTAATGAAGCTATTTGCATCGGCCCAGATAAATCTGCACGAACCAGCTCAAAGGGTTTGCTGGTCCTCTTTTCTGACCTGGGATATCTGCATGTCGTGACCTTCAATTTTTTTACAAGCTTGACAATCTAAGTATTTATCACATGCCTTGAACCCACACCCAATTGTGTTCTCTGCGGCCCTTTTAACATATGACCACCCTGCATGTCCAAAGCGTCTGTGCCAGAGGTGTAAACAATCATGGTGTGGTGGTACATTTGCACACTGCACTTGTGCTTCTTCAGGGGACTCTGCAACAGTAGCATCAGTGACAGGCATCTGCACCAGAAAGAGCCTGTCCTTCCCCTCAACACTGTAGAGCTTCTTCCCATCCCTGTAAAAATAACACGTATTGTTAGTAAACAACACATCAAACCCATCGGCAACAAGAGCTGATACACTTAAAAGAGAATGTGCAAGCTCGGGCACCACGTAAGCTTGCACCTCATGATCTATAAAGGGACAGTATAAGAAACCAGTTTCAGTTAGCTGTCTCTTAGATCCATCTGCCATCGTGACAAAACGTCCAGATTTAACTGTCTTGCAATTTTTCAGGAGCCCACCAGATGGCACAAGGCTGTGGGTCGCTCCAGTATCAACAACAAGAGATAACGTGGCTCTCTGGCTATCTTCCAAAGTTGCCATGGCAATGTTTGCACCCCCACCGGGGCCTCTGCCAGTGTCCTTCCTGGTTGCCATTGTTGCTGCAAGGCCTCTGCTGGTGTTCTCACGCTTCGCCGTCTGAGAACCGTTGCTTATCTGCCTTAGCAGGTGGCTGACCTTGCATTCCAGAGCCTCTGCAGAACAATGCCCTTCGCTGTTGGACTTCGCCTCAGAGCACAAACAACTCTTGGGGACTTTGGCTTTCCCAGAGCTCTTGGAACGGCCTGCACCCCAACTCCTGGGTGCCCAGCTGCCTGAGGAACGGTCTGCTACTGCCTTCCTCTTCCCAGCTCTCAGCCTCTCTCCCGGACCATCACACAGACGTGTTGAAGCATAGAAGCAGCTTCCCAAAACAGTCCCCGCCCCCTCTGGGCTTAATGCTCTCTCTGGGCATCTCCTAGCCCCCTCTGGTCTGGCTCCCACTGCGGCCTGACATGCTGTCTTCAGTGTGTGCCATGCGACCCAGGGCTTCTTCCCTTGGAGCTTTGGCAACAGCCAAGCATCAACGCTGGCCCTTAAAATGGCTAGCACCCTTTGCTCTCTTTCCAGAGCAGCAGCCACGTCTGCTTCACAAGCTTCCACTGCTCCTGCAGACCTCTCAACCTCTGCAGCTGCAGCACCAGGCTGGGCAAGGACTGGTTCGGCTTGTGGATGTTGGGAAAAAGCACCAATGCAAAAGCCAGCTCCAGATGGCTGGAATGCAAAACAGGATGTTGTGTTTTGCAGATCTACTGTTGGAGAAAAGGTGGAGCCTATTCTCTGTACTGAGCACCGGATGTTAGCTCAGAGTGTTATCTGACCTGTGCTGGAAGTACAGGGGAGGAGTTGAGTCTCTTCTGATGGAGTCTGAAGGGAACAGACGCATTTCTATGTACTGTTGAGTGACAGGAATAAAACATGTAGAAAGGACTCCTGTCTGTCTCATTTCTCCTCCCTGGGAGAATGCAGGGAGGGAGAGAGAAGCAGAGTAGCGGAGGGTGTGTTCTCTTCACGTCTGATTGATGAGGAGAATCGCCGGAGTTATGACCTAGCCTGCCGGGAGACGCAGCGGAGAGGTCATCAAGTATCCAGCTTAATTGCCTCGGGGGAGGCCAGGTACCTCTGACTGAAGCTGAGATACTAACATAGTGGCAGCCTTCGGATGGTTTCGATCCATCGTACATCTGCATGAGAGGCTGGTGAATTGTCCTCCTCTGCTCCATGGAAGCCTGATTTGAGAGGCTGATTCTCTGCAGCCAGAAGCTGACCAGAAGAAGCTGACAGCCAAGCCGATGCCCAAGGTATGAGATTATAAGGGCTTAAAAGTGTGAATGCAGAATGGTTCATTCTCTGCTTCACGGAGAGCGAGTGTGGGAAAGCAGCTCCAACTTAGAAGAGGCCTGCATACCAGGCATTTTTGTGGTTTCCTGTCTGAGGAAAGGAATGCGCTGTTGCTAAGCAACGTCCTTCAGAAGGCTGTGCCTCAGAGAGGAAAATGGAAAGAAACTCGAGAGGGCTGGACAGTCAGACTATGCCTCAGAGAGGCGAAAACAAAGTTTTGTTATGACTAGGTCCTCACGAACTGCTGGAAGGGACTTTCCAACCCAGCCAGTGTCAGAGTTGCCAGGTGTCAAGAGAGTAAACAAGCCAGCTATTGGATTTTAGAGGCTTGTGTTTTAGAGTCAATGCAAGGACTCAAAATGGATGCTAAGAAGGGGGGAGGCTTGCCTTCTCCACCCCTCCTGACCAATGACAATTATTCATCTTGGTCTGTAAAGATGAAGGCCCTGCTGCAGAATCAGAGACTGTTTGGGGTGATTGAGAATCCCATCCCTGCAGCACCAACGCGTGCTTGGGAGTCACAGAATGTGAAAGACAGAGGGAGGCAAGAACAGAGTTCAAATCTTCCCACTGCTGAATCTACTGGAGAGCATGCCGTAGCATTGAGTGCCGTCCGATGCCACAATTGTGGACAGACTGGGCATCTACAGCGAAACTGTAGGAAGCCGCGACAGTCAAGAGGAGCAAAGAACAGCTCTACGAAGCCTGAGGCGTCAGGCAAAAGCCGTACCAAATACCAGGTGAAACCTGCAAAGGCTATGATGGCGAAAGGAACCACGCCAGATGTTGGGAACGCGTTCATAATCGACACGGGATGTACAAAGCATTTATGCCCGCACCAAGGACTATTTTTGACGTTGAAGAAGCAAAGCTTCACTGTGAAACAGGCCAACGGTCAAGAGTTGGAAGCGACCGGAATTGGAACTGTGTATCTTGAGAGTCTGAACTTGACTATAAGTGATGTTTACCTGGTTCCAGAACTGAAATTTAATCTGCTGAGCGTGTCGCAGATTGCAAAGAAAGGACTGAAACTGTCCTATGATGCTAAAAGCTGCAAGATCTACAAAGATGGAGAACTGTTTCTTACTGCCAAAGAGAAAGATGGACTGTATTTGTTGACTTTTGATCAAAGTGATTACATGAAATGTAATTCTTCTGATTCTAACGAAATCTCTCTTGCAGGTGTGACCAAGAGCGCCCGGAAGGTACCGAAGGTTGACAGAGCGTTTCAGCGGGTGTATGCTGATGTGATTGGTCCTCTAGAACCATCTAGGGGCAATGCAAAATATTACCTTTTGTGTGTGGATTGTTTCACTAATTATTCTTGGGTTTATATGATGGAGAAACCGCAAGAAACTTTAGAAAAGTTTCAGGAGTTTTGTGACAAGGTTAAGAGTATGCATGATGCTAACATTGATTGTCTTTTCACAGATGAGAAGCAAATTTTTCTGTTACAGAAGTTTCAGAAGTTTCTGGATGGAAAAGGGATAGACCACAAAGTTGCTGTCTCGCCAGAAGCGTGGAACAAGGGGGTCTGTGTGAGGGTGAACAAAGAATTGCAAAAGGGGATGAATGCGCAATTGCTGAGTTCACATTTGCCACATGATTATTGGGCCGAATCTCTAGCGTCCTATCTTCATGTGTGGCTGAGAAAAGTCTCAACAGAGTTGGGATGTTCTCCTTTTGAGAAGCTGTTCAATAGAAAACCTTCTGTAGCCTATTTTAAGGTTTTCGGGTCTCATGTGAGAACAGAAGCTCCAGGTGGAGTAAAGAATGCCAGAGGCATTTTTGTGGGTTATGAAAAGGGTCTCTACAGAGTAATCTTGTCTGAATCTGGTCAGGTGATTCTCACAAAGTTCCTAGAGAGTGCTCCAGAGCAAGAGCGGGTTGTAGAACAAATATTTCCCACAGGTGGCGATTCAGATGATGATGATTTTTCTGATGTCACAGATTACAGTGGTACTGATGATGACACTGATAGCTCAGAGAGTTCAGTTGTAACAGTCATTGAGAGAAAATCTCACACAATGGATAGACCTTCACAGGTGAAGGAAGAACCACTGATTGCTACTGGTTCTCAACAAAGTCCAGAGGTTGAACCAGTAAGCACAGAGGATCAGAACCTCATACGCAGGTCTGAGAGAGTCACAAAGGGTGTACCACCACAGAGGTACTCAAAAGAGTTTGCTAACTTAGCTGTTGCATGTGTTGCTATTGTTAACAACTCAAAGCAAATTAAAGCAGTGTCTAAGTCAGAGACAAAGACACAACAGAGAGTAGCTAACCAAGGTAATGCAGAAGCACTCATTCCTTGGAAGCCAGACAACCAGAGAGGTACACTGGTGAAACCAGTGGTGGGGAGTTCCAAGGGTGGAACTGAAACAACAGGGGACTGTTATATGAATAACAACTGTTTGTTTTCTTTTCTGGATCATGTTTTGCCAATTGATGCTTTTGGGGGAGGATGTTGGGAAAAAGCACCAATGCAAAAGCCAGCTCCAGATGGCTGGAATGCAAAACAGGATGTTGTGTTTTGCAGATCTACTGTTGGAGAAAAGGTGGAGCCTATTCTCTGTACTGAGCACCGGATGTTAGCTCAGAGTGTTATCTGACCTGTGCTGGAAGTACAGGGGAGGAGTTGAGTCTCTTCTGATGGAGTCTGAAGGGAACAGACGCATTTCTATGTACTGTTGAGTGACAGGAATAAAACATGTAGAAAGGACTCCTGTCTGTCTCATTTCTCCTCCCTGGGAGAATGCAGGGAGGGAGAGAGAAGCAGAGTAGCGGAGGGTGTGTTCTCTTCACGTCTGATTGATGAGGAGAATCGCCGGAGTTATGACCTAGCCTGCCGGGAGACGCAGCGGAGAGGTCATCAAGTATCCAGCTTAATTGCCTCGGGGGAGGCCAGGTACCTCTGACTGAAGCTGAGATACTAACAGTGTACACTCCCAAAGCTGCCTTTCTGCCAGCCAGTAGTACATGCGCTTAGACCAGGCTTCCCAATTGGCCCCATGCAGTCTTTCACCGGGGTAGCTCTCATGGCCTTGCTGTTGCTGAGCAGCAGCCATCTT
The DNA here is from genome assembly GCF_964188305.1 of Podarcis bocagei. Taxonomy (NCBI): domain Eukaryota; kingdom Metazoa; phylum Chordata; class Lepidosauria; order Squamata; family Lacertidae; genus Podarcis; species Podarcis bocagei. The sequence continues at coordinate 70,027,578 of NC_138131.1, forward strand.
CCTCCCCCCGGGGCTTAAGTGTACTCACGAGTTGCCAGCTAGCTGGTCCTCTGAAACAGCAGCCTCCTCTTGGCTCCGTTCTCCACCAGCGTCTCCCACAGCCCTTCCTGGCAGGAGCTCAAAGCAGCTCAAAGCTGGCAGCCTTCTTCCCTCCTCACACTTGGCAGGAAACACGGAAGAGCCATAACCTTTGGCAATTAAATCCTGCCGTCCAGGCAGCGCTTCCCCTGCGCAGCTCTGCTTGGGGCTTCAGGACGACCTGGCCAGGAAGACAGAGTCACAGCGGTCCTGCAGTCCGTGTGAGATAGAGGGATAAATCAAGTCCAGAGACAGTTCGCTGCTATCTCTAAAAAGCGTTTATTTACAAGCCATAAATCAGTCACATTCCATAGGAGCTTTCCGGCATCTTTCCCGTGCTAAAAGCACACACAATCGCTCTTGCAGCGCCTCTCAGTCTAAAGTGAAACCAACTCTCACAGACAAAGCCTGTGACGTACGGCCCTGCATCAGTCCCCTCCCCAGATACAGGACACCAAGGAGTTTTAACCCTGTAAACTCCAAACTCCACAGGTTCGGGTTAGGGTGAATGACCACCGAGAGAACAATCCAAGTTTATTCATCCTCCTTCTATTGACATAGAACTGAAACACCTATGGTTGATTTCGGCTGATAACAAACATGTCACTCTGCGATTTTTGAGTGAATGTGCATTCTAACCCCAAAAAACACCAATTTGAAATAAGCCCAATCAGGGCTTTATCATCTTCTTTTTATGTAGGTGGAACCCAAAACACCTTTTTGCTTTGGTTGGGGGTGATTCTGGTGCACACCCAAAAAACACCATGCGAATTGTAATAAGCCCAATCAAAGCTTATTCGTCTTCTTTCTATGCATATGGAAGCAAAAAGACGGTGTTGTGTTATTTTGGTTTCATTACACACACTTTGCGATTTCTGGGTCAATGTGCATTAACACCAAAGAAAACGACGTGAAATAAGTCACATCCAAGATTCTTCTTTCTATGTAGCTGTAACACAAAACAACCTGTTTGGCTTTGTTTAGGCTTATTACACTTCGCTTTGCTAGGGTTAGGGTTAGGTTTAGGGTTGGGGTTGGGGTTGGGGTTAAGATTAGGGTTAGGGTGAGGGTTAGGGTTAGGGTTAGGGTTAGGGTTAGGGTTAGGGTTAGGGTTAGGATTAGGGTTAGGGTTAGCGTGAATGACCACCGAAAGAACAATCCAAGCTTATTTGTCCTCCTTCTATGGAGATGGAACCAAAACACCTATACTTGATTTGTGCTGATAAAAAACATGTCATTCTGCGATTTTTGAGTGAATGTGCATGGTAACCCCAAAATCACCAATTTGATATATGGCTCAGAGCTTTATCATCTTCTTTTTGTGTAGATGGAAACCAAAACACCTTTTAGCTTTGGTCGGGGGTGATTCCAAAAAAAACACACAAAAAACACCATGCAGATTGAAATAAGACCAATCAAAACTTATTCGTCTTCTCTATACGCCTATGGAAGCGAAAAGAGGGTGTTGTTTTATTTTCGTTTCATTACACACACTTAGCGATTTCTTGGGCAATGTGCATTAACACCAAAGAACACGACTTGAAATAAGCGTAATCCAACTTTCTTCTTTCTATGTAGCTGGAACCCAAAACAACCTGTTTGGCTTTGTTTAGGCTTATTACACTTCACTTTGCTAGGGCTTGGGTTAGGATTAGGGTTAGGGTGAGGGTGAGGGTTAGGATTGGGGTTAGGGTTAGGGTTAGGGTTAGGGTTAGGGTTAGGGTTAGGGTTAGGGTTAGGGTTAGGGTTAGGGTTAGGTTTAGGTTTAGGTTTAGGGTTAGGTTTAGGGTTAGGGTTAGGGTTACGGTTAGCTTTAGGGTTAAGGTCTGGGTGAATGACCACCGAAAGAACAATCCAAGCTTATTCGTCCTCTTTCTATTGAGATGGAACCATAACATCTATGCTTGATTTGGGCTGATAACAAACATATCACTCTGCGATTTTTGAGTGAATGTGCATTCTATTTTTTAAAAAAAATCATATTTATTGAAATTTCCAAAACTCAAAATAGAAAAAGAACAAAAGAAAAAGAAAAAAATAAACCTTTACAATTAAAGCCTTATTTTCATTAACATCTTTTAGGACTTCCCCATCCCTCTCCCTATTGTATTCCCCTTTCATTAATTTAGTTCCACAAGTTCTTACTCCGAATTTAAAACTTATTTTGTTTAACCCAATAATCAATTTAGTTATATAACCATGTTCCCTTTAAATTCCACCATCCCTCATCATTAAAAGAAAGTTTTCCCCCCAAGGTCCACCCCAATTTCCTTCCACGAATTCCCGTTTTGGTTAAACACGTCCAAACAAAATAAAAAATATAAAAAGATTCAAAAAATAGTTTTACACCCTTTGGATTCCAAATCTCCCCCCACCCTTCCCCGGTTTCGATTCCCCATGTCCATCAGTCTATCTACTATCAGCCTGAAGATCTCACGTCCATAGCCGATTTTTTTTTTTTCAGTTCCACCTTGCCGGTTTTTTTTAATAATGTTTAACTTCAGACGCCCAGTCTTAAAGAGGCCCCTGACAGGCCTTTGGTTTTCCTTGGTCTTTCACAATAATTTGGCTCCTCCCTTGTTCTTTCCAAGTCGTCATCAGTCCTTTGTTCTTTTTTCTCACTTTCTCAGGTTTCTTTTCCTGTTCCGCTGCAAGAACATTCTAATTCAGAAATTTAATACCTCTACAGGGGTTGTTGTTAGTTCAGGAACAAAAACTTGCTTCCAGTCCCTTCCGTTCTTCAATAGATATTTCTATTGTCTCCTTTAATATAAACACCTCTGTAGACAAAATACTGTTTCGTTTTTGCAGCTTTCCCAGAAGATAACAAATCCTGTGGGATTCCAAGAGTGTTTTTCCACTTACAACCGTTCTTGTAATGTCCCGAGACCCCTCTAGGGGGATTATAGTAACTTTGTTTCCTCAAATCCAAAAGTCAAATTGTTATTCCTTATTTTCGACAATTTATATCCAAATTGTAACAAATTTAACCAGCAAAGTCCTCATAGCAAAGTTCTCTTTATATTCTCCAACTTTGACAGCTACTTTGACAGCTGTCAAGGTCTCTGTCTCTCTTCACCAGGCTCTCTCGCGGATCACCGTGGTTCCCGGGGGGTTTGCACTTTCACTCTCACCCTCCACTCTTCTCCTCCAGCACAGTTCTTATAATTTCGCATTGTGGAATTAATATTTTTTATCAGAAGCAAGCTCCTCTTACGACCTTGGTTGCCAAATCCTTGTTTTAAAATGTCTACAATAGGGGGGAGACTGACTTCCTTTTTGGATCTCCCCCGCTCGTGCCAAATCCGAAAAAAAAATTCCTCCTTTTAAGTCCGATTTCCAAATTACTCACGGGTTGTTGTTTATAGTCCAAATTTTCAATAGAAGAAGTCAGCGCTCTCCGTCGAATGGCATGCGGCTTCGCTCGGCAGGGAAAGCAGAGGACTCATAGCACCACGCCACTCCCCGGCACCCGTTCCGTAGCCTTTAAAAAGGCTCCTTCACGAGTCAGGAGGGCGCTAATGGTGCCCGCCGAGTCAACCATGTCCACGGGCTCCGTGCCCGTGGTTTTTGAGGGTCCCCGCGTCGCCGGTGCGGTAGGACCCAACCCCTGCCGAGCAGACTCCCTCCGGAGCTCGGAGGGAGTCCGCCATTCGGCGATGGCGCCAACCTGGAAGTCAGAGTGAATGTGCATTCTAACCCCAAAAACACCTATTTGAAAAAAAGCCCAATCAGAGCTTTATCATCTTCTTTGTATGCTGATGGAACCCAAAACACCTTTTTTCTTTAGTTGGGGGTGCTTCTGGTGCACACCCAAAAAACACCATGCAAATTGAAATAAGTCTAATCAAAGCTTATTCGTCTTCTTTCTATGCATATGGAAGCGAAATGACAGTGTTGTGTTATTTAGGTCTCATTACACACACTTTACGATTTCTGGGTCAATGTGCGTTAACACCAAAGAACACGACTTGAAATAAGCGAAATCCAAGATTCTTCTTTCTATGTAGCTGGAACCCAAAACAACCTGTTTGGCTTTGTTTTGCCTTCTTACACTTCGCTTTGCTAGGGTTAGGGTTAGGGTTAGGGTTAGGGTTAGGGTTAGGGTTAGGCTCAGGGTGAGTGTTTTTTTTAAATAAATATTTATTGCAATTTTTTAAACAAAAGAAAAACGAACCAATAAACATATAAAAACCCATCACCATACACCATAACAAAGACAACAGAAAAAATTAGAAAATACACATACCCTAAAAGAAAAAAGTACAACAAAGTCAATTTATCTTTAAATCTTATTTTCATGATCTTAGGACTTCCTCGCATCACCCTTTCCTGCGTTCTCAGCCATATAGTTATAAACAGCAAATTATTGCCTTATTTCAATTCTTGTTTTATAGTTCTCAAATATTATGTCTCAAATTTTCAATAATTTATCATATACTGACCTGCTTAACTTAAACATAATATTGCTTCAAATTTCATCCTTTTCTTAGTCATCGCTTATTCATACAATCATACAGCTAAATTACTGATGCCATGTTGTTTTCTATCATGCATTCTCTTAGCATTCATACAGTTTATATTGCTTTTGTAAATAGTCTTTAAATTTTTTCCAATCCTCTTCCATCGTCTCTTCTCCCAGGTCTCGAATTCTGCCAGTCGTTTCAGCCAGTTCCATATAGTCTATCAGTTGCGTCTGCCATTCTTCTAGAGTGGGCAAATCTTGTGTCTTCCAGTACTTTGCGATGAGTATTCTTGCTGCTGTTGTTGCGTACATAAAGAAAGTTCTATCCTTCTTTAGCACCCCTTGTCCCACAATGCCCAAGAGGAAGGCCTCTGGTTTCTTGAGGAAGGTATACTTAAATACCTTTTTTAATTCATTATAAATCATTTCCCAGAAAGCCTTAACCCTTGGGCATGTCCAGCAGAGGTGAAAGGATGTTCCTTCAGTTCCTTTACATTTCAACATTTATTGTCGGGCAAATGATAAATGATATATTTTTGCGAGCTTGACTGGGGTCATGTACCACCTATATATCATTTTCATAATATTTTCTTTCAAGGCATTACATGCCGTGAACCTCACTCCGGTGGTCCATAATTTTTCCCAGCCAGCAAACATAATATTATGCCCAATGTCCTGTGCCCATTTTATCATAGCTGATTTGACCGTTTCATCCTGAGTATTCCATTTCAACAGAAAGTTATACATTTTTGAGAGTACCTTGGTCTTAGATTCTAACAATTCTGTTTCTAATTTCGATTTTTCCACCTGGAAACCTGTTTTTTTGTCCAAATTAAAGACCTCACTAATCTGAGTGTAATGTAACCAATCTCGCACTTTATCCTTTAATTTCTCAAAACTCTGCAATCTCCAAGTATCTCCTTCTTTTTCTAATATTTCCCAATATTTCGGCCATGCGGCCTCCATATTGAGTCTTTTCTGGGCCTTGGCTTCCATTGGTGAGAGCCACCTTGGGGTCTTGTTCTCTAATAAGTCTTTATATTTTGTCCAGAATTAAACACTGCCTTTCTGACAATATGGTTCTTAAAAGACTTATGGATTTTAACCTTGTCGTACCACAAATATGCATGCCATCCAAAAGCATTATTAAACCCTTCCAGATCTAGGACATCAGTGTTCTCAAGAAGAAACCAGTCTTTCAACCAGCAGAGAGCTGCAGATTCATAATATAGCCTCAAATCTGGCAGGGCAAACCCCACACTCTCCTTAGCATCAGTTAGTATTTTAATCCCAGAAACACCAATTTGCATTCTAATCCCAAAAACACCAATTTGAAATAAGCCCAATCAGAGCTTTATCATCTTCTTTTTATGTTGGTGGAACCCAAAACACCTTTTTGGTTTGGTTGGGGGTGATTCTGGTGCACACCCAAAAAACACCATGTAAATTGAAATAAGTCCAATCAAAGCTTATTCGTCTTCTTTCTACGCACATGGAAGCGAAAAGACGGTATTCTGTTAGTTTGGTTTCATTACACACACTTTGCGATTTCTACGTCAATGTGAATTAATACCAAAGAAAACGGGTTCGGGTTAGCCTTAGGTTTAGGGTTAGGGTTAAGGTCAGGGTCAGGGTCAGGGTCAGGGTTAGGGTTAGGGTTAGGGTTAGGGTTAGGGTTAGGGTTAAGGGTTGGGTTTAGGGTTAGGGTTAGGGTTAGGGTTAGGGTTAGGGTTAGGGTTAGGGTTAGGGTTAGGGTTAGGGTCGGGGTGAATGACCACAGAAAGAACAATCGAAGCTTCTTCGTCCTCTTTCTATTGAGGTGGAACCAAAATAACTATGGTTGATTTGGGCTGATAAAAGACATGTCACTCTGCGATTTTTGGGTGAGTGTGCATTCTAACCCCCAAAACACCAATTTGAAATAAGCCCAATCAGAGATTCATCATTTTCTTTTTATGGAGATGGCACCCAAAACACATTTTTTCTATCGTCGGGGGTGATGCCCAAAAAACACCATGCGAATTGAAATAAGACCAATGAAAGCTTATTCGGCTTCTTTCTACGCATATGGAAGCGAAAAGACGGTGTTGCGTTATTTTAGTTTCATTGCACACACTTTGCGATTTCTGGGTCAATGTGCATTAACACTAAAGAACACGACTTGAAATAAGCGAAATCCAAGATTCTTCTTTCTGTGTAGCTGGAACACAAAACAACCTGTTTGGCTTTTTTTAGCCTTATTACACTTCGCTTTGCTAGGGTTAGGGTTCGGGTTAGGGTGAATGACCACCGAAAGAACAATCCAAGTTTATTCGTCCTCTTTCTTTTGAGATGGAACCAAAACACCTATGCTTGATTTGGGCTGATAACAAATAATAAATAATAATAATAAATTTTATTTATATCCCACCCTCCCCAGCCGAAGCCGGGCTCAGGGCGGCTAACAACACTAAAATAGTGCAACATTATAAAACATCATAAGAATGTCACTCTGCAATTTTTGAGTGAATGTGCATTCTAACCCCAAAAACACCAATTTGAAATAAGCCCAATCAGAGCTTTATCATCTTCTTTTTATGTTGATGGAACCCAAAACACCTTTTTGCTTTGGTCTGGGGTGATTCCCAAAAAACACCCAAAAAACACCGTGCAAATTGAAATAAGACCAATGAAAGCTTATTCGCCTTCTTTCTACGCATATGGAAGCAAAAAGACGGTGTTGCGTTATTTTCGTTTCATTACAGACATTTTGCAATTTCTGGGTCAATGTGCATTAACACCAAAGAACGCGACTTGAAATAAGTGAAATCCAAGGTTCTTCTTTCTATGTAGCTGGAACACAAAACAACATGTTTGGCTTTCTTTAGGGTTATTACACTTCGCTTTGCTGGGGTTAGGGTTAAGGTTAGGGTTAGGGTTAGGGTTAGGGTTACGGTTAGGGTTGGGGTTGGGGTTGGGGTTAGGGTTAGGGTTAGGGTTAGGGTTAGGGTTAGGGTTAGGGTTAGGGTTAGGGTTAGGGTTAGGGTTGGGGTTAGGGTTAGGGCTAGGGTTAGGGCTAGGGTTAGGGTTAGGGTTAGGGTTAGGGTTAGGGTTAGGGTTAGGGTTGGGGTTAGGGTTAGGGTTAGGGCTAGGGTTAGGATTAGGGTTAGGGTTAGGGTTAGGGTTAGGGTTAGGGTGAATGACCACCTGTCAGGGGTTCAGGGACAGAGGCACAGGTGAGGGGGGAGACGGAGAGCGATGGGGAAGAATCCCAGGACAGTGAGGAAGAGGATGACAATGACTTGAGGTCTTCCATGAGTCTCTCAAGTGAATCGGAGGATTCCCAGAAGGGGGCGCCCCTAGTCAGGCCAAGGGGGGTCACAGGGGGGACCTGCCAGGAGCAGGGAAGCAGCAGGGAAACCCCGAGTGGGAGTGGGAGATCGGGGCCGGCTTCCCAGCAGGAACGAAGTGAAGAGAGTGGAGTTCCCAGTGTAACACACGGAGCAGAGCCGGAAGGGGCGGAGAGTAGTACAGGGAGTAGTGTAAGTGTCAAGAGGAAGGTCAGGGGTAGCGGACGCGCGCCAAGTTCAAATGTGGAGGCGCGCGGAAATGGAGAGAGCCCGGAGGAGGAGCCTGGCCCCAAAGCACGAAGGAGGGGGGAGCAGGCATCTGAGGAATCCGCTTCAGGAGAGAGCAGGAGAGAAGGAACCCAGGGGGGCAGAAAGACCCTGCGGAAAAGGAAAGACAGGAAGAGGTGGACTAGCACAAGCCTCTTAAGCTGGTGTAGGGGCGGGACCGATTCAGAGGGGACTTCAAATGTCTAGCCTAAGAGACGCGGGGCTGCGCGCCTCGGTTGTGGAACCGAAAATGAACTGCAATAAACATCCTTGTATATAAGAAGAGCTTGGCGTTGGTCTTTTGTGAGCTGAGACCTGAGGCAGCCCTGACAGTAAGTCCCCTCCCAAAGATACGCAAAATTTTTTTTTGCAAAGCTCACGAAGTTTGGCAGCCATGAGTATGGAGCAGCAGATAGCTGAGCTACGCAACACAGTCTCCCAGCTTACCACTGAGGTAGTGGTCTCCCAGAAGAGGGGGGAAGAGGCGGAAAAGCGGTGCCAAGATCTGCAAGCCAGGTGGGATCATGCATGCCAGGTGGGGTTCCCGGGGGCCAAAGCTGCTGGAGTAGCACTAGGCAGAAGAGGAGGCACCTTGGTAGCCCACTTCGATGGGAACCTTAAGCAGTACCCCAGTTTTAAAGCAGACATAGAATATGTGTTGCATTTGCTTCGCGATGACTTTAAAGATGAGGAGGAGAAGGTGGGTTTCATTGTGTCCCACTTGCATGGGGAAGCGAGGGCTTGGCTGCGCAATCTGTGGCGCGAGGATTGCCCTGCTCGAAGGGACTCTGCTGAATTTATCAAATGCATGGACGCTTGCTTTCAGTTTAGCGTGGATGTGGATGTGGCACGCCAGCAGATGCATGGTTTAAGGCAAGGCAAGGCTTCAGTACGCCAGTACCATGCTCGCTTTTTCGCCTTGCTGAATGTGCTGCGATGGGAGAAAGATTCTCTGGCAGTCAGAGACTTGTTTTGGGAGGGGCTCTCTGGCCCTGTGAAAGACGAACTGGCAAGGGGGGACAGACCTAAAACCCTGGCAGACGTGGTGCAGCGGGCGCTTGCCATTGGAGTACGCCATGAAGAACGCCCTTGGTGCGATGAGGGGGGTAGCCAGCTTCACGCACCGTCTAAAGTGCCTCCGTTCTTTCCCAGAGATCCAGGACATACGCGTCCCTCACCTCAGCTGCAGGCAGGGGAGGAACCGATGGAACTGGGGAGTGCAAAGGCTCAGTCAGCGACTGGAGCCCCAGCGTCCGGAGCAGTCAAGACAAAGCCTCCTAGAGGGAACAGGAAGTGTTACATCTGTGACAGTGGGACGCACATGGCCAAAGAGTGTCCCCAGAGGCTCCAACAGCACACTGCAGCCTTAGCAACAGTAACTGCAGCAGCACAACATGAAGAGCAGTTTCAGGGAAACGGCAATGCCTGGCTGGAAGCAGAAATGCTGGGGCACAGCCAGGCAAGCCAGTAGGGCAGTCCCCAGCGCTTTTGCAGCCTACAGACCCCCTGCCACCTAAGCCAGTGGTGCAGCTCACTGCAACTCTCCAACTACCTAATGGACGCACCCTAGAAGTCCCCATTACAATTGACAGTGGGAGCAACGCAGACTTCGTGGGGGTGCACTTCGTCAAGCAGCATCGCATAGAGCTCCTACCAGCCACGCTGCCTTTGAACGTCGTCACGGTGGATGGCAGGAAGTTGCTGGGTGGGCAGGTGGTGCAACAGACGCCACCCATGGTGATGCAGATTGGCAATCACCGAGAAATCATCAGTTTCAACGTCACCCGCCTGTCAGACACGCCTATAGTGTTAGGCATGAGTTGGCTGGATAGGCACAGCCCAACCATGGCGTGGTACCAGCGGCAGCTCACCTTCGGCTCGTCCTACTGCGCGCAGCATTGCATCCAGACCGGTCAAGAGGAGGAGGGCCCAGAGGAAGGGCAGCAGCTGAGGCTCAGCATGGCGCAAGCTGTACCCCTCAAGTACAAGGGGTTTTTGGAGGTCTTCTGCGAGAAGGAGGCTGACCAGTTGCCACCCCACCGGCCCTACGACTGCGCAATTGACCTCTTGCCAGGGACAACGCTACCGACTGCGAAGCTGTATTCCATGTCCGAGGACGAGCTGCAGGAGCTCAGGGAGTTCATAGATCACAACCTGCAGCGGGGATTCATCCGAGAATCGAAGGCTGTAGGGGGCAGTCCTGTGTTTTTTGTGAAGAAGAAGGACACGCCCCCAAAAAGGCTGATCGTAGACTTCAGATTCATAAACTCTAAGACAAAGCCCGTGGCCTTTCCCATGCCCAAGATTGACGACCTGCTCGCGACGGTGAGGAAAGGGAAGATCTTCACCAAGTTGGATCTCCGCGGCGCATACAATCTCATACGCGTGCGAGAGGGTGATGAGTGGAAGACGGCCATGTTCACACCGTTGGGCACCTACGAATACAGAGTTATGCCGTTTGGTCTCCAAAATGGCTCCCACTTTTTCCAAGCTTTTATGCATCACGTGCTAGCGGGACTCCTCTACAAGAAGTGCGTATGTTTCCTCGACGACATTCTTATCTTCTCGGAATCGCCGGAGGCTCATGAGAGTGACGTTAAGGAAGTCCTGCAGAGGCTACGGGAGCACAGGCTCTACGCCAAGCTGGAGAAGTGCCAATTCGACGTGACGGAGGTGGATTTTCTGGGCTATAGGCTGTCCGACAGGGGACTAGCCATGGACAGCGCCAAGGTCCGTGCGGTGTTGGACTGGAAGAGCCCGCGAACGCAGAAGGAGGTCCAGAGGTTCGTCGGTTTCGCCAACTGTTACCGCAAGTTCATCTGGGGTTTCGCCAGGGAGACGGCAGCTATCACGGACACTCTCAGCTCCAAGAAGAAGACGTTCACTTGGACGGACCAGGCGGAGCAGTCCTTCAGGAGACTTAAGAGTCTCTTTGCGTCCGAAGAACAGCTGTTACACGTGAATCCCGGCAGGCCCATGAGGGTGGAAACTGACGCATCTGACAGAGCGGTGGGGGCCGTCCTCTTACAGGAAGACCCGCAGGGGTACTGGAGGCCCTGTGCTTTCTACTCCCGGAAGCTCAGCAAGTCGGAACGGAACTACACCATCTGGGACAGGGAGTTGCTGGCCATCCACGCAGCTTTCAAGGCATGGAGGCACTTTCTCATCGGAGCCAAGCACACCGTGCAGGTCCGCACGGACCACAAGAACCTAGAGTACTGGCGCACGGCGAAGCTACAGAGCCAGAGGCACATACGCTGGGCGGAATTCTTTGCGGATTTCGATTTCAGGATAGAGTACATCCCAGGCGACAACAATGTCATAGCAGATGCGCTCTCCAGGAAACCGCAGTATCTCGAGGAAGCGGCACCGGCGGCAGCCAAGCACATTTTTGCACCACAGGCGTGGGCGTGCGCTTCAGCCGCCGTGGACCTGGAGGCGGTGCGGCGCGCGTTGCAGACGGATCCGTTCGCACAGTCCAAAATGGAAGAGGTGCGGAGAGGCACAGCGAAGGACGACGAGTTCCAGATACGCGACGGCCTGCTGACCCGTAAAGGTGCTCTCTACGTTCCGGGAGACGATCTCCGTGCGAAGGTTCTGCAGCAGTTGCACGACGCACCCAGCGCTGGCCACTTCGGCAAGGAAAAGACGACGGAATTAGTGGCCAGAGACTTTTGGTGGCCCCAGATGCGAGGGGAGGTCGCGGAGTACGTCGCCAGGTGTGACACATGCCAAAGGTCCAAGCCAGTGCACCAGAAGCCAGCGGGACTGCTGGAACCGCTGGAGACGCCACTGCAACCGTGGGAGAGGGTGGCGCTGGACTTTGTCACTGATCTGCCCAGTTCGCGAGGCAAGACGGCGGTGCTTGTGGTTGTAGACCTGTTCACCAAGATGGCGCATTTCATTCCTTGCGCGAAGGTGGCGACAGCGGAGCAGACCGCCAAACTGTTCATCGACCACGTGTTCAAGGTGCATGGCTTGCCACGGTCCATTCTGTCCGACAGGGGGCGCCAGTTCGTGTCCAGCTTCTGGCAGAAGCTCCTAGGGATTCTGCACGTCAAAATCAACCTGTCGTCAGCGAGACATCCGCAGACCAACGGCCAAGCGGAGAGGGTCAACGCGATCATGCAGCAGTACCTGAGATGTTACGCCAATCAGCGACCCGCGGCTTGGGTGGATTACCTGCCGATGGCTGAGTTTGCCTACAACAACACGAAGCACGCGTCGACGGGGGTGACGCCGTTCTTCGCCAACAATGGAAGGCATCCCAGAACCTTCCTGGGGCTCGTAATGACGGGGGAGGGGGCGCCACAGGAAGCCGACCATTTCGCAGCAGAATTGCAAGAGGTCCACGACGAGCTACGGAGACATTTAGAGCTAGCCAAACAGGCATATAAGGTGCAGGCAGACAAACACAGGAGGGAGGGGGAGGACATCCAGGTGGGAGACTGGGTATGGTTAGCGTCCCAAGCAATGCCGGCCAAGTCGTTAGCTAAAAAGAAGCTAGGACACAGGCAACTAGGGCCGTACCAAGTTGAGGCCAAGATCAATCCCGTAGCGTTTCGACTGGCCCTCCCCGAAGGTTCCAGAATGCACCCGGTCTTTCATAGGTCGGTGCTCACCCCTTACAGGGCCCCACACAGATTTCAGGAGTCAGGGACGGCACCAGAACCGAGCAGAGAGTCGCCCAAGAGGGGGAGGTCACCTAGGGACGAACCAATCAACGAGGTCACAGAGATTCTGGACTCGAGATGGGGGGAAGAGGGAGTAGAATATTTTCTCGCCAGGGAGGGCGCCCCGGCCAGCGCCAACAGTTGGGTGCCGGACTACGCTTTGGACGAACCCCTCCTCAAGGACGGGTTCCATGCCCTTTTCCCACACAGGCCCATGCCAGCACAGTTTTTCGACGATTGGCTTTTTACGCCCACACTTTCCGCCAGCACCTTCCGAGGGTTCTCCTCCGCAGAGGAGACGACGCCAGAGTCGAGCCCTCCAAGGGGATCGTGTTCGGGGGTGGACACCGACCCTTCTTACTGGTGGGACGACCAACCAGAAGAGGACTGGCGCACGAGCTGGCGGATGGGTCCTTGGCAAGCAGACCCCACCCAGGCAACAGGGGGAGGGGAGGACGTGAACATGTTGGGAGAGGACCATGGGTTCGAGCACACAAACAATGAACTGGAAGCAGAGGAGATCGACGTCGACGACCTGTATCCGGCAGCGACCTCCGCAACGACGGAGCCCCCAGAACCTGCGCCCGAGCAGCGGGAGGGGGAAGGGGGGGCTTCGAGGGGGGGATGGATGTCAGGGGTTCAGGGACAGAGGCACAGGTGAGGGGGGAGACGGAGAGCGATGGGGAAGAATCCCAGGACAGTGAGGAAGAGGATGACAATGACTTGAGGTCTTCCATGAGTCTCTCAAGTGAATCGGAGGATTCCCAGAAGGGGGCGCCCCTAGTCAGGCCAAGGGGGGTCACAGGGGGGACCTGCCAGGAGCAGGGAAGCAGCAGGGAAACCCCGAGTGGGAGTGGGAGATCGGGGCCGGCTTCCCAGCAGGAACGAAGTGAAGAGAGTGGAGTTCCCAGTGTAACACACGGAGCAGAGCCGGAAGGGGCGGAGAGTAGTACAGGGAGTAGTGTAAGTGTCAAGAGGAAGGTCAGGGGTAGCGGACGCGCGCCAAGTTCAAATGTGGAGGCGCGCGGAAATGGAGAGAGCCCGGAGGAGGAGCCTGGCCCCAAAGCACGAAGGAGGGGGGAGCAGGCATCTGAGGAATCCGCTTCAGGAGAGAGCAGGAGAGAAGGAACCCAGGGGGGCAGAAAGACCCTGCGGAAAAGGAAAGACAGGAAGAGGTGGACTAGCACAAGCCTCTTAAGCTGGTGTAGGGGCGGGACCGATTCAGAGGGGACTTCAAATGTCTAGCCTAAGAGACGCGGGGCTGCGCGCCTCGGTTGTGGAACCGAAAATGAACTGCAATAAACATCCTTGTATATAAGAAGAGCCTGGCGTTGGTCTTTTGTGAGCTGAGACCTGAGGCAGCCCTGACACCACCGAAAGAACAATCCAAGTTTATTCGTCCTCTTTCTATTGAGATTCAACCAAAACACCTATGCTTGATTTGGGCTGATAACAAACATGTCACTCTGCGATTTTTCAGTGAATGTGCATTCTAACCCCCAAAACACCAATTTGAAATAAGCCCAATCAGAGCTATATCATCTTCTTTTTATGTTGATGGAACCCAAAACACCTTTTTGGTTTGGTTGGGGGTGATTCTGGTGCACACCCAAAAAACACCATGCAAATTGAAATAAGTCCAATCAAAGCTTATTCGTCTTCTTTCTACGCACATGGAAGCGAAAAGACGGTATTGTGTTATTTTGGTTTCATTACACACACTTTGCGATTTTTAAGTCAATGTGCATAAATACCAAAGAAAACGAGTGATATCCAAGATTATGCTTTCTATGTAGCTGTAACACACAACAACCTGTTTGGCTTTGTTTAGGCTTATTACACTTCGCTTTGCTAGTGTTAGGGTTAGGGTTAGGGTTGCGGTTAGGGTTGGGGTTAGCGTTAGGGTTATGGTTAGGGTTGGTGTTGCGGTTACGGTTGGGGTTAGCGTTAGGGTTAGGGTTTGGGTTTGGGTTTGGGTTAGGGTTAGGGTTAGGGTTAGGGTTAGGGTTAGGGTTAGGGTTAAGGTTAAGGTTATGTTTAGGTTTAGGGTTAGGTTTAGGTTTAGGGTTAGAGTTAGGGTTAGGGTTAGGGTTAGGGTTAGGGTTAGGGTTAGGGTTAGGGTTAGGGTTAGGGTTAGGGTTAGGGTTAGGGTTAGGGTTAAAGTCTGGGTGAATGACCACCGAAAGAACAATCCAAGCTTATTCGTCCTCTTTCTCTTGAGATGGAACAAAAACACCTATGCTTGATTTGGGCTGATAACAAACATATCACTCTGCGATTTTTGAGTGAATGTGCATTCTAACCTCAAAAACATGAATTTGAAATAAGCCCAATCAGAGCTTTATCATCTTCTTTTTAAGTAGATGGAACCCAAAACACCTTTTTGCCTTAATTGGGGGGTGATTCCCAAAAAACACCATGCGAATTGAAATAAGCCCAATCATAGCTTATTCGTCTTCTTTCTACGCATATGGAAGGGAAAAGACGGTGTTGTGTTATTTTGCTCTCATTACACACACTTTGCGATTTCTGGTGCATTAACACCAAAGAACACGACTTGAAATAAGCGAAATCCAAGATTCTTCTTTCTATGTACCTGGAACACAAAACAACCTGTTTGGCTTTGTTTAGGCTTATTACACTTCGCTTTGATAGGGTTAGGGTTAATGTTAGGGTTGGGGTTGGGGTTGGGGTTAGGGTTAGGGTTAGGGTTAGGGTTAGGGTTAGGGTTAGGGTTAGGGTTAGGGTTAGGGTTAGGGTTAGGGTCAGGGTGAATGACCACCGAAAGAACAATCCAATCCGACCTCGTTGAGTGTCGCCGCCCTCGGTGACTTCCTCC
The DNA here is from genome assembly GCF_964188305.1 of Podarcis bocagei. Taxonomy (NCBI): domain Eukaryota; kingdom Metazoa; phylum Chordata; class Lepidosauria; order Squamata; family Lacertidae; genus Podarcis; species Podarcis bocagei. The sequence continues at coordinate 70,043,229 of NC_138131.1, forward strand.
CCTCTGGTGACTTTCTGCGTGGGTCTGGTGCGGTTCCTGGCTCCTGAAACCTGTGTGGTGCCTTGTAGGGTGTGAGCACCGACCTATGAAAGTAACAAAGTGCATTCTGGAGCCTTCCGGGAGAGTCAACCGGTAGGCTACTGGATTGATTTGTGCTTCGACTTGGTACGGTTCTAGCTGCTTGTGCCCTAGCTTCTTCTTAGCTAACGACTTGGCCGGCACCGCCTGGGCCGCTAACCATACCCAGTCCCCCACCTGGATGTCTTCCCCGACTCTCCTGTGCCTGTCTGCCTGCACTTTGTAGGCGTGTTTAGCTAGTTCCAAGTGCCGTCGGAGTTGCTCGTGAACCTCCTGTAACTCTGCTGCTAAGTGCTCTGCTCCCTGCGGCTCCCCCTGCGCCGTCGTCTCTAACCCCGGGAAGGTTCTGGGATGCCGCCCATTGTTGGCGAAGAACGGTGTCACCCCCGTGGACGCGTGCTTTGTGTTGTTGTAGGCAAACTCGGCCAGCGGTAGGTAGTCCACCCAAGTCGCAGGCTGTTGATTCGCGTAGCATCGCAGGTACTGCTCCATGATGGCGTTGACCCTCTCCGCTTGTCCGTTGGTCTGCGGATGTCTCGCCGACGCTAAGTTAATCTTGACGTTCAGGATACCCAGCAGCTTCTGCCAGAAACTGGAGATGAATTGGCGACCCCGGTCGGACAGGATGGACCGTGGCAAACCGTGAACTCTGAACACGTGGTCTATGAACAGCTTGGCGGTCTGTTCCGCTGTGGCCACCTTCGCGCAAGGAATGAAGTGTGCCATCTTGGTGAACAGGTCTACAACCACTAGTACAGCTGTCTTGCCTCGCGAACTGGGCAGGTCAGTAACAAAGTCCAGCGCCACCTTCTCCCAAGGCTCTAGTGGCGTCTGCAGCGGTTCCAGCAGTCCTGCCGGCTTCCTGTGCACTGGTTTGGCTCTCTGGCAAGTGTCACACCTAGCGACGTAATCCGCAACTTCTCCTCGCATCTACTAATTCCGCCGTCTTTTCATTGCCGAAGTGACCCGCGCTAGGCGCGTCGTGCAACTGCTGCAGGACTCTCGCGCGTAGGTCGTCCCCCGGCACGTAGAGAGCAGCTTTGCGGGTTAGCAGTCCGTCGCGTATCTGGAACTCGTCGTCCTTCGCCGTGCCCCTTCGCACCTCCTCCATCTTGGATTGTGCGAACGGATCTGTCTGCAGCGCGCGACGCACCGCGTCCAGGTCCACGGTGGCTGAGGCGCATGCCCACGCCTGCGGTGCGAAAATGTGTTTGGCCGCCTCCGGTGCCGCTTCCTCGAGATACTGCGGCTTCCTGGAGAGTGCAACTGCAATGACGTTGTTGTCTCCCACGATGTATTCTATCCTGAAGTCGAAATCCGCAAAGAACTCCGCCCAGCGTATGTGCCTCTGGCTCAGCAGCTTCGCCGTGCGCCAATACTCCAGGTTCTTGTGGTCTGTGCGCACCTGCACCGTGTGTCTGGCTCCGATGAGGAAGTGCCGCCACGCCTTGAAGGCCGCATGAATGGCCAGCAACTCCCTGTCCCAGATGGTGTAGTTCTGTTCCGACTTGCTGAGCTTCCTGGAGTAGAAAGCGCAGGACCTCCAGTTCCCTTGCGGATCTTCCTGCAACAGGACCGCCCCCACCGCTCTGTCTGAGGAGTCAGTCTCAACCCGCATTGGTTTGCTGGGGTTCACGTGTAGCAGCTGTTCTTCGGACGCGAAGAGGCTCTTGAGTCTCCGAAAAGACTGTTCCGCCTGGTCCGTCCAGGTGAACTTTTTCTTTTTGGAACTGAGGGTGTCTGTGATAGCCGCCGTCTCCTTCGCGAAACCCCTGATGAACTTGCGGTAAAAGTTGGCGAAGTCGACGAACCTCTGGACCTCCTTCCGATTGCGCGGGTGTCAGGGCTGCCTCAGGTCCCAGCTCACAAAGGACCAACGCCCGGTTTACTTTATATACAAAGAAGTTTATTGCAGTTCATTTTCCGCTCCACAGCCGAGGCGCGCAGCCCCACGTCTGTTATGCTTAGACCGTTGAAGTCCCCTCTGAGTCAGTCCCTCCCCTGCACCAGTTTAAGAAGCTTGCGCTGCTCCACCTCTTCCTTTCTCTCCTTTTCCGCAGGGTCTTCCTGCCCGCTGGGGTTTCGCCCCTCCTGGATTCCCCTGACGCTGAATCCCCAGACTGCTCTCCCTCCCTCCTGCGGGCTTTGGGACCTGGCTCCTCCTCCGGGCTCCCTGTTCTTCCGCGCGCCTGCACATTTGAACTTGGCGCGCGCGCCCAACTTCTAACCTTCCTTTTGACAGCTACACTACTCCCTTCACTACTCCCCTCCCCTTCCGGGGGGATGGCTTGCTCTGACCTCCCCTCCTTTTCTGCTGCCGGAGCTGCTTCCCCTGTCACACTGGAATCTCCTCCCCCTTCGCTCCGCTCTGGTGGGGAAGCTGGCCCTGACTCCCAGCTGCCACTTTGGGATCCCCTGCTGGCCCCCTGCCCTCGCTGCGTCCCCCCTGGGACTCCCCTTGTCTTGACCACAGGCGCCCCCTCCTGGGAATCCTCAGATTCGCTGGAGAGGGTCATGGAATCCTCCAACCCACTGCAATCTTCTTCCTCGCTGTCCTGGGATTCTTCCCCATCGCTCTCCATCTCCTGCCTCCCCTGTGCCTCTGTCCCTGAACCCCTGACAGCGGGCTTTTCCAGTCCAACACCGCGCGGACCTTGGCACTGTCCATGGTGAGTCCCTTGTCGGACAGTCTGTAGCCCAGAAAGTCCACCTCCGTCACGTCGAACTGGCACTTCTCCAGTTTGGCGTAAAGTCTGTGCTCCCGGAGTCTCTGCAGGACCTCCTTTACGTCCCTCTCGTGAGCCTCCTGCGATTCCGAGAAGATCAGGATGTCATCGAGGAAGCACATGCACTTCTTGTAGAGGAGTCCCGCCAACACGTGGTGCATAAACGCTTGGAAGCAGTGGGAGCCATTTTGGAGACCAAACGGCATAACTTTGTATTCATAGGTGCCTAACTGCGTAAACATGGCCGTCTTCCACTCATCGCCCTCCCGCATGCGTATGAGATTGTATGCGCCGCGTAGATCCAACTTGGTGAAGATCCTCCCCTTCCGCACCATCGCGAGCAGGTCGTCGATCTTGGGCATGGGGAAGGCTTTGGGCTTTGTCTTCGAGTTTATGAGCCTGTAATCTACGATCAATCTCTTTTGGGGCGTGTCCTTCTTCTTCACGAAAAACACGGGACTACCCCCCACTGCCTTTGATTCTTGGATGAATCCCCGCTTCAAATTGTGCTCTATGAACTCCCTGAGTTCCTGCATCTCGTCCTCGGACATGGAATACAGCTTCCCCGTCGGCAGCGTCGCCCCTGGCAGGAGGTCAATCGCGCAGTCGTAGGGCCGGTGAGGGGGCACCTGGTCAGCCTCCTTTTCGCAGAAGATCTCCAAAAACTCCTTGTACTTGTGGGGCACCGCCTGCACCATGCCTAGGTGCATCTGCTGCCCATCCTCCTGGCCCTCCTCTTCCTGGCCGGTCTGGATGCAGTGCTGTGTGCAGTAGGATGAGCCGAAGGTCAGCTGCCGCTGGTACCACGCTAAAGCTGGGCTGTGTCTATCTAGCCAACTCATGCCTAACACTATAGGTGTGTCTGACAGGTGGGTGACGTTGAAGCTGATGACCTCGCGGTGATTTCCAATCTGCATCACCATGGGTGGTGTTTGGTGTACCACCTGCCTGCCCAGCAGCTTCCTGCCATCGACTGTGACGACGTTTAAGGGAAGCGTGGCTGGTAGGAGCGCTATGCGATGCTGCTTAATGAACTCCGCCCCCACGAAGTCCGCGTTACTTCCAGAGTCAATGGTAATAGGGACTTCCAGGGTGAGTCCACTTGGCAACTGGAGCGATGCGGTGAGCTGCACCACTGGTTTGGGTGGGAGGGGGTCTGTGGGTTGTAAGATCTCTGAGGACTGCTTCATTGACTTGCCTGGCTGGGCCCCAGTGCTTCTGCTTCCAGCCAGGCATTGTCGTTTCCCTGAAGCTGCCCCCCCCCGCTGCACTGCTTCTTTTACTGTTGCCAAGGCTGCAGTGTGCTTCTGGAGCCTCTGGGGACACTCTTTGGCCATGTGTTGCGCACTGTCACAGATGTAACACTTCCTGCCCCCTCTAGGAGGCTTCATCTTGGCTGCTCCTTGTGCTGGGGCTCTGGCTGCCGTCTGAGCCTTGGCACCACCAATCTCCATTGGTTCCTCCCCCTCCCCCAGCGGAGGCGTGGGGTGCGTGTGCCCTAGGTCCCTGGGAAGAAAAGGAGGCGTTCTAGCTGGTGCGCGCACCTGGCGACCCTCATCACTGTGCCAAGGGCGTTCTTCGTGGCGCACTCCTATCGTGAGCGCTCTCTGTACCACCTCTGCGATGGTCCGAGGTCTGTCCCCCCTTGCCAGCTCATCTTTGACGGATGCATTGAGCCCCTCCCAGAACAAATCTCTCACTGCCACGGAGTCCTTTTCCCAGCCCAGCACATTCAGCAATGCAAAGAAGCGGGAGTGGTATTGTCGCACTGTAGCCTTGCCCTGGCGCAATCCATGCATTTCTCGTCTTGCTACGTCTATATCCACGGTAGATTGGAAACAAGCGTCCATGGCCGCGATGAATGCGTCTGAATCCCTTAGGGCAGGATCCACGTCGCGCCATAAATTGCGCAGCCAGGCTTTAGCTTCCCCATGCAGGTGGGATATTATGAAGCCCACTTTCTCCTCCTCATCTCTAAAGTCCTTCCGAAGCAAATTCAGCGCATAAATGACATCTGCTCTGAAACTGGGATAGTGCTGCAGATTCCCATCGAAGTGGGCTACCAAGCTGCCCCCCCGCTTTCCGAGTCCAATTCCCTCTGACCTGGACCCCGGGAACCCTTCCTTGCACGCACGTTCCCACCTGGCTTGCAGATCCTTGCAACGCGCTTCTGCTTCCTCTCCTTTCTTTCTGGAGACCACTACCTCAGTGGAAAGCTGCGAGACTGCGTTCTGCAGGGCTGCCAGCTGCTCCTCCGTAGTCATGTCTGCCAAACTTCGTGAGCTTGCAAAAAAAAAAAAAAATTGCAGGCAGAGAGGGGACTTACTGTCAGGGCTGCCTCAGGTCCCAGCTCACAAAGGACCAACGCCGGTTGCTCTTTATATACAGAAATGTTTATTGAAGTTCATTATCAGCTTCACAGCCGCGGCGCGCAGCTCTACGTCTGTAACGCTAGACCATTGAAGTCCCCTCTGAGTCAGACCCTCCCCTGCACCAGTTTAAGAGCCTTGCTCTGCTCCACCTCCTTCTTTCTTCCCTTTTCCGCAGGGTCTTCCTGCCCGCCGGGGTTTCGCCCCTCCTGGATTCCTCTGATGCCGAATCCCCAGATTGCTCCCCCTCCCTCCTGCGGGCTTTAGGACCTGGCTCTTCATCCGGGCTCTCTGTTTTCCCGCGCGCCTGTACATTTGAACTTGGCGCGCGGTGCCCAACTCCCAACCTTCCTTCTGATCGTTACATTACTCCCTTCACTGCTCCCCTCCCCTTCCGGGAAGATGGCTTGTTCTGACCTTCCCTCCACTCCTGCTGACGGAGCTACTTCCCCTGACACACTGGAACTCCCCCCCCCCCTCGCCACGCTCTGGTGGGGAAGCCGGTCCTGATTTCCAGCTGCCGCTTTGGGATTCCCTGCTGGCCCCTTGTCCCTGATGCGTCCCCCCTGGGACCCCCCTTGTCCTGACCACAGGCGCCCCCTTCTGGGAATCCTCTGATTCGCTGGAGAGGCTCATGGAATCCCTCGGGCCAATGTCATCCTCCTCCTTGCTGTCCTGGGATTCTTCCCAATCGCTCTCCATCTCCTGCCTCCCCTGTGCCTCTGTCCCTGAACCCCTGACAGCACTCAATACACCTTTTTGCTATCGTTGGGGGTGATTCCCAAAAAACACCATGCGAATTGAAATAAGACCAATCAAAGCTTATTCGGCTTCTTTCTACGCATATGGAAGCGAAAAGGCGGTGTTGTGTTATTTTGCTCTCATTGCACACACTTTGCGATTTCTGGGTCAATGTGCATTAACACCAAAGAACAAGACTTCATATAAGCGAAATCCAAGATTCTTCTTTCTATGTAGCTGGAACACAAAACAACCTGTTTGGCTTTGTTTAGCCTTATTTAACTTCGCTTTGCTAGGGTCAGGGTTAGGGTGGGGTTGGGGTTAGGGTCGGGGTTGGGGTTAGGGTCAGGGTTAGGGTTAGGGTTAGGGTTAGGGTTAGGGTTAGGGTTCGGGTTAGGGTTAGGGTTAGGGTTAAGGTTAAGGTTAAGGTTAAGGTTAAGGTTAAGGTTAAGGTTAAGGTTAGGGTTAGGGTTAGGGTTAGGGTTAGGGTTAGGGTTAGGGTTCGGGTTAAGGTTCGGGTTCGGGTTCGGATTGGGTTTAGGGTTCGGGTTCGGGTTCGGGTTCGGGTTCGGGTTCGGGTTCGGATTCGGATTCGGGTTCGGGTTTGGGTTCAGGTTCGGGTTCGGGTTTGGGTTCGGGTTAGGGTTGGGGTTAAGGTTAGGGTTAGGGTTAGGGTTAGGGTTAGGGTTAGGGTTAGGGTTAGGGTTAGGGTTAGGGTTAGGGTTAGGGTTAGGGTTAGGGTTAGGGTCAGGGTTAGGGTCAGGGTGAATGACCACTGAAAGAACAATCCAAGCTTATTTGTCCTCTTTCTATTGAGGTGGAACCAAAACACCTATCCTTGATTTGGGCTGATAAAAACATGTCACTCTGCGATTTTTGGGTGAATGTACATTCTAACCCCAAAAACACCAATTTGAAATAACCCAATCACAGCTTTATCATCTTCTTTTTATGTAGAATCATAGAATCATAGAGTTGGAAGAGACCACAAGGGCCATCGAGTCCAACCCCCTGTCAAGCAGGAAACATCATCTGAGCACTCCTGACATATGGATGTCAAGCCTCTGCTTAAAGACCTCCAAAGTAGGAGACTCCACCACACTCCTTGGCAGCAAATTCCACTGTCGAACAGCTCTTACTGTCAGGAAGTTCTTCCTAATGTTTAGGTGGAATCTTCTTTCTTGTAGTTTGGATCCATTGCTCCGTGTCCGCTTCTCTGGAGCAGCAGAAAACAACCTTTCTCCCTCCTCTATGTGACATCCTTTTATATATTTGAACATGGCTATCATATCACCCCTTAACCTCCTCTTCTCCAGGATAAACATGCCCAACTCCCTTAGCCGTTCCTCATAAGACATCGTTTCCAGACCTTAAACCATTTTGGTTGCCCTCCTCTGGACACGTTCCATTTTGTCAGTGTCCTTCTTGAACTGTGGTGCCCAGAACTGGACACAGTACTTCATGTGAGCTCTGACCAGAGCAGAATACAGTGGCACTATTACTTCCCTTGATCTAGATGCTATACTCCTATTGATGCAGCCCAGAATTGCATTGGCTTTTTTAGCTGCCGCGTCACACTGTTGGCTCATGTCAAGTTTGTGGTCAACCAAGACTCCTAGATCCTTTTCACATGTACTTCTCTCAAGCCAGGTGTCACCCATCTTGTATTTGTGCCTCTCATTTTTTTCCCCAAGTGCAATACTTTACATTTCTCCCTGTTAAAATTCATCTTGTTTGTTTTGGCCCAGTTCTCTAATCAGTCAAGGTCGTTTTGAAGTGTGATCCTGTCCTCTGGGGTGTTAGCCACCCCTCCCAGTTTAGTGTCATCTGCAAATTTGATCAGGATGCCCTTGAGTCCATCATCCAAGTCGTTGATAAAGATGTTGAATAAGACCGGGCCCAAGACAGAACCCTGTGGCACCCCACTAGTCACTCTTCTCCAGGATGAAGAGGAACCATTGATGAGCACCCTTTGGGTTCGGTCAGTCAGCCAGTTAGAAATCCACTGAGTGGTAGCATAGTCAAGACTGCATTTTACGAGCTTCTTTACAAGAATATCATGGGGCACTGTCAGAGCTGCCCAAGGTCCCAGCTCACAAAGGACCAACGCCGGTTCATTGTTATATACAAAAGTCTTTATTGAAGTTGAGTTTCGCTTCCACAGCCGCGGCGTGTAGCTCTACGTCTGAAACTCTAGACCGCCGAAGCTCCGTCTGAGTCTCCTCCCCCCAGACACCAGTTTAAGACTCTGGCCTTGCTCCACCTCTTCCTTTGCTCTTTCCTCCTCTGGTTCCGCCCGTCCGCTGGGGTCTTGCCCTTCCTAGACTCTTCTGACGCTGAGTCCCCTGAATCTTCCCCCTGCCTCTGGTGGGCTTTAGGACCTGGTTCCCAATCCGGGTTTTCTGCTGTCCCACACACCTGTACATTCGAACTTGGCGCGAGCGCCCAGCCGGCAACCTTCCTCCTGACCGTTACACAGCTCCTGTCACTGCTTCCCCCTTCGGGGGGGGGGCTAGCTGGACCTGACCTCCCCTCCGTTCCCCCACTCTCCGATAGAGGCGTGGTCAGCCCTGACTCATCTTCTCTCCCTGCTGGGGGAGACGCTGGTCCTGACACCTGGGACTCTTCCCCCCCACTACGCTCTGGTGGGGAAGCTGGTCCTGATCTCCCGCTGCTGCTTTGGGAGTCCCCGCTGGCCCCTTGTTTCTGGTGCGCCCCCCCTGGGACCCCCCTTGCCCTGACCATCGGCGCCTCCTTCTGGGAATCTTCCGATCCGCTGGAGAAGCTCATGGAATCTCTCGGGTCACTGTCATACCCCCGTACGCTGCCCTCAGATTCTTCCCCTTCGCTCTCCATTTCCTTCCTCCCCTGTTCCTCTGCTCCTGAGCCCCTGACAGGCACCTTGTCAAATGTCTTGCTGAAATGAAAGTAGGCTACATCCACTGCGTTCCCTTCATCTACCAGGCTTGTAATTCTGTCAAAAAATGAGATCAGGTTAGTCTGACATGACTTATTTTTCAGAAATCCATGCTGACTATTGGTGATCACAGCTTTCCTTTTTAGGCGCTCACAGACTGTTTGCTTAATTATCTGCTCCAGAATCTTCCCTGGTATTGATGTCAGACTGACTGGATGGAACACAAAACACCTTTTTGCTGACTGGATGGAACCCAAAACACAAAACAACCTGTTTGGCTTTGTTTAGGCTTATTACACTTCGCTTTGCTAGGGTTAGGGTTAGGTTTAGGGTTAGGGTTGGGGTTAGGGTTAGGGTTAGGGTTAGGGTTAGGGTTAGGGTTAGGGTTCGGGTTCGGGTGAATGACCACCGAAAGAACAATCCAAGCTTATTTGTCCTCCTTCTATTGAGATGGAACCAAAACACCTACGCTTGATTTCGGCTGATAAAAAACATGTCATTCTGCGATTTTTGGGTGAATGTGCATTCTAACCAAAAAAACACCAATTTGAAATAAGCCCAATCAGGGCTTTAGCATCTTCTTTTATGTAGGTGGAACCCAAAACACCTTTTTGCTTTGGTTGGGTGTGATTCTGGTGCACACCCAAAAAACACCATGCGAATTGTAATAAGTCCAATCAAAGCTTCTTCGTCTTCTTTCTACGCATACGGAAGCAAAAAGAAGGTGTTGTGTTATTTTGGTTTCATTACATACACTTTGCGATTTCTGGGTCAATGTGCATTAACTCCAAAGAAAACGACTTGAAATAAGTGAAATCCAAGATTCTTCTTTCTATGTAGCTGTAACACAAAACAACCTGCTTGGCTTTGTTTAGGCTTATTACAACTCGCTTGTAATAAGATCTGCAAGCCAGGTGGGAACGTTGGGGCAAAGAGGGGCTGCCAGGACCCAAGCCGGAGGGAGTTGGCCTCGGGAAACGGGGGGGCAGCATCGTAGCCCATTTCGACGGGAACCTGGAGCAGTATCCTAACTTCAGAGCAGACATAGTTCTCGCGCTCAATTTGCTTCGGAAAGACTTTAGAGATGAGGAGGAGAAAGTAGGCTTCATAATAACTCATCTGCATGGGGAAGCTAAATCGTGGCTGCGCAATTTATGGCGCGAAAATAATCCCGCCCTCCAAGATTCAAAAGCATTTATCGAGGCTATGGACTCTTGTTTTAAATCAACGGTAGATGTGGATGTGGCCAGGAGGGAAATGCACGGGCTGAAGCAAGGCAGAGCCACGGTGAGACAATATCACTCCCGCTTTTTTGCGCTAGTTAATGTGCTGGGCTGGGAGAAGGACTCAGCTGACGTGAGGGATCTGTTCTGGGAGGGGCTAAATGGGGCCGTGAAAGATGAGCTGGCGAGGGGGGAGAGACCTAACAATACCACAGAAGTCGTCCAGAGAGCGCTGGCGATAGGAGTGCGCCTGGAAGAACGCCCTTGGAGCAGGGATGAGGGACGTATGGCACGCACACCAGCCAGAACAACTCCCTTCCTACCCAGGGAGACAGGGCACGCGCAATCCACGCCTCCACTGGGGGGGGGGAGAAGAGCCGATGGAGAAAGGTGGTGCCAGGGCTCAGACAGCAACCGGAGCCCAACCACCAGGAGCAGTCAAGGCGAAGGCTCTTAGAGGGAACAGGAAGTGTTTTATCTGCGACAGTGCACAGCACATGGCCAAAGAGTGTCCCCAGAGGATCCAGAAGCACACTGCAGCCTCAGCAACAGTAAGGGGAGCAGTTCAGCAGGGGGAACAGCTGCAGGGAAACGACGAAGCCTGGTTGGAGGCAGAGGCACTGGGGCCCAGCCAGGCGAATCAGTGAAGCAGTCCCCAGAGATTTTGCACCCCACAGACCCCCTCCCACCCAAACCAGTGGTGCAACTCACCGCATCGCTCCAGCTGCCCAATGGACACACCCTGGAAGTCCCTATCACCATTGACTCTGGTAGTAATGCAGACTTTGTAGGAGTGGACTTCATCAAGCTACATCGCATAGCGCTCCTGCCAGCCACAATGCCCCTAAACGTTGTCACGGTCGATGGCAGGGAGCTACTGGGTGGACAAGTCGAAACAGAACTACACCATCTGGGACAGGGACTTGCTGGCCATTCATGCAGCCTTCAGGGCGTGGCGGCACTTCCTCATCGGAGCCAGACACACTGTGCAGGTCCGCACGGACCATAAGAACCTGGAGTACTGGCGCACGGCGCGGTTCCTGAACCAGAGACACATCCGCTGGGCGGAGTTCTTTGCGGATTTCGACTTCCGGATAGAATACATCCCGGGAGACAACAACGTCATGGCAGATGCACTATCCAGGAAACCGCAGTATCTCGAGGAAGCGGCACCGGTGGCGGCCAAACACATTTTCGCACCGAAAGCGTGGGAATGCGCTTCAGCCACCGTGGACCTGGACGCAGTGTGTCGCGCGCTGCAGACGGATGCCTTCGCACAATTCAAAATGGAGGAGGTGCGGAGAGGCACAGCGAAGGACGGCGAGTTCCAGATACGCGACGGGCTGCTCACCCGCAAAGGGGCTCTCTACGTGCCGGGAGACGACCTCCGCGCGAAAGTCCTGCAGCAGTTACACGACGCGCCCAGTGCTGGGCACTTCGGCAAGGACAAGACGGCGGAATTAGTGGCCAGAGACTTTTGGTGGCCCCAGATGAGGGGAGAGGTCGCGGATTACGTCTCTAGGTGTGACACATGCGAAAGGGCCAAACCAGTGCATAGGAAGCCGGCGCGACTGCTGGAACCGCTACAGACGCCGCTCGAACCGTGGGAGAGGGTGGCCCTGGACTTTGTCACAGATCTGCCCAGCTCGCGAGGCAAAACAGCGGTACTCGTGGTCGTCGACCTGTTCACCAAGATGGCGCACTTCATTCCTTGCGCGAAGGTGGCCACAGCGGAACAGACCGCCAAGCTGTTCGTAGAACACGTGTTCAAAGTTCACGGCTTACCATGGTCCATCCTGTCCGACCGTGGTCGCCAATTCGTCTCGAGCTTCTGGCAGAAGCTTCTGGGCATCCTGAACGTCAAGATCAACTTAGCGTCGGCACGACACCCGCAGACCAACGGACAAGCAGAGAGGGTCAACGCCATCATGCAGCAGTACCTGTGATGCTATGCGAATCAACAGCCCTCGACCTGGGTGGACTACCTACCGCTGGCCGAGTTTGCCTACAACAACACGAAGCACGGGTCTACAGGGGTGACACCGTTCTTCGCCAACAATGGGCGGCATCCCAGAACCTTCCCGGGGTTAGAGACGAAGGGGGAGGGGGAGCCACGGGGAGCAGAGCACTTGGCAGCAGAGTTACAGGAGGTCCACGAGCAACTCCGAAGGACCTTGGAACTAGCAAAACACGCCTACAAAGTGCAGGCAGACAGGCACAGGAGAGTCGGGGAAGACATCCAGGTGGGGGACTGGGTCTGGTTAGCGGCCCAGGCAGTGCCGGCCAGAACGTTAGCTAAGAAGAAGCTCAAACACAAGCAGCTAGGGCCTTGCCAAGTCGAGGCACAAATCAACCCAGTGGCCTTCCGGTTAACACTCCCGGAGGGCTCCAGAATGCACCCGGTGTTGCATAGGTCAGTCCTCACACCCTACAAGGAACCCCACAGGTTTCAGGCGCCAGGGACCGCACCTCACCCACTCAGAAAGTCGCCAACGGGGGAGGGGTCACCGAGGGCGGCGCCACTCAACGAGGTCACGGAGATTTTAGACTCAAGATGGGGGGAAGAGGGAGTTGAATATCTCCTCGCCAGGGAAGGTACCCCGGCAAGCGCCAACAGGTGGGTGCTGGACTATACCTTGGAGGAGCACCACCTCAAAGACGAGTTCCATGCACTCTTCCCGCACAGACCTATGCCGGCAGATTATTTCGACGACTGGCTTTTCACACCCACACTTTCAACCAGCACGTTCCAGGGGTTCTCATCAGCTGAGGAGACGGCGCCGGACACAAGCTCCCCGGAGGGTTCTCCCTCGGGGTCTGCCACAGACCACTCTTATTGGTGGGAAACTCAACCGGAGGTGGGGTGGAGCAGGGAACTGCTGAGGGGGCCCTGTCACGCAGCATCACCCGAGGTAACAGGGGGAGAGACGGACATGGACGTGTTGGGGGAGGACTTTGGGTTCGAACACGAATGCAGAGAGATGGAAGCAGAGGAGATTGCCGTCGACGAGCCCATTACGGGCTGGCCGGCTCCAACTGGTCGGCCGCACGCCAGGGGGAAGGAACTGTATCCCACACTCACCCCCACAGCACTGGAGCACCCGGAACCCGCCCCAGAAGAGGGGGAGGGGGGAAGGGGGGCTTCGAGGGGGGATGGATGTCAGGGGCTCAGGAGCAGAGGCACAGGGGAGAGAGGAGATGGAGAGCGAAGAGGAAGGATCTGAGGGCAGCGTAGGGGAGTACGGCAGTGACCTGAGAGATTCCATGAGCTTCTCCAGCGAATCAGAAGATTCCCAGAAGGAGGCGCCGATGGTCAGGGCAAGGGGGGTCCCAGTGGGAACACACCAAGAACGGGGGGCCAGCGGGGACTCCCAAAGCAGCAGCTGGAGATCAGGACCAGCTTCCCCACCAGAGCATAGTGGGGGGGAAGAGTCCCAGGTGTCAGGGGCAGCATCTCCTCCAGCAGGGAGTGAAGATGAGTCAGGGCTGACCACGCCTCTATCGGAGAGTGGGGGAACGGAGGGAAGGTCAGGTCCAGCTAGCCTCCCCGAAGGGGGAAGCAGTGACAGGAGCAGTGTAACGGTCAGGAGGAAGGTTGCCGGCTGGGCGCGCGCGTCAAGTTCAAATGCACAGGCGCGCAGGACAGCAGAAAGCCCAGATGGGGAACCAGGTCCTAAAGCCCGCCGGAGGCAGGGGGAAGACTCAGGGGACTCAGCGTCAGATGAGCCTAGGAAGGGCGAGAACCCAGCTGGCAGGAGGGCCCAGAGGAGGAAAGAGCAAAGGAAGAGGTGGAGCAAGGCTCGGGTCTTAAACTGGTGTATGGGGGCGGAGCCTCAGACGGAGCTTCGGCGGTCTAGAGTCTCAGACGTAGAGCTGCACGCTGCTGATGTGAAAGACAAACTGAACTTCAATAAAGACTTTTGTATATAACAACGAAGTGGCGTTGGTCCTTTGTGAGCTGGGACCTTGGGCAGCTCTGACATAAGCGAAATCCAAGATTCTTCTTTCTATGTAGCTGGAACACAAAACAACCTTTTTGGCTTTGTTTAGGCTTATTAAACTTCGCTTTGATAGGGTTAGGGTTAGGGTTAGGGTTAGGGTTACGGTTATGGTTGGGGTTGGGGTTAGGGTTAGGGTTAGGGTTAGGGTTAGGGTTAGGGTTAGGGTTAGGGTTAGGGTTAGGGTTAGGGTTAGGGTTAGGGTTAGGGTTATGGTGAGAGTGAGAGTGAGAGTGAGAGTGAGAGTGAGAGTGAGAGTGAGAGTTAGGGTTAGGGTTAGGGTTAGGTTTAGAATTAGGGTTAGGGTTCGGGTTCGGGTTAGGGTTAGGGTTAGGGTTAGGGTTAGGCTCAGGGTGAATGACCACCGAAAGAACAATCCAAGCTTATTTGTCCTCTGTTTATTGAGATGGAACCAAAACACCTATGCTTGATAACCCTAGCAAAGAGAAGGGTAATAAGCCTAAACAAAGCCAAACAGGTTGTTTTGGGTTCCAGCTACATAGAAAGAAGAATCTTGAATTTCGCTTATTTCAAGTCGTGTTTTTTGGTGTTAATGCACATTGACCCAGAAATCGCAAAGTGTGTGTGTCAGGGGTTTAGGAGCAGAGGCACGGGCAAGGGAGGAAACAGAGAGCGAAGGGGAGGAGGCAGAAGAAAAGATGAGTGATGACGACGACCCGAGATCTCCTAGTCTTTCCAGTGAATCAGAGGATTCACAGAAAGGAGCACCAGTGGCCAGGGCAAGGGGGGCACCCCAGGAAGATAGAGCCAGAAGGGACTCAGGGGGGAGCAGCTGGAAATCGGGACCAGCGTCACCGCCAGGAAGCAGGGAAGAGGAAGGGAGCCAGGGGGGAAGCGCTGGCAGCTCACCACAGGAGGGAGGGCATGAGTCAGGAGTGGCCACACCTCCATCGGGGAGCGAAGAAACGGTTAAGAGGAAGGTGGAAGGTTGGGCGCGCGCGCCAAGTTCAAATGCAGAGGAAGGCGGCGCAGTAAGCAGCCCCGAAAGGGAACCAGGTCCTAAAGCCCGGCGCAAGGAGGCAGGAGGGTCCGGGTCAGCGTCAGAAGAATCCCGGAAGGAAGAAGCCCCGGGGGGTAGAGGGACCCAGAGGAGGACAGTCAGGCGGAAAAGGTGGAGCAAGGCTAGGATATTAAGTTGGTGCACACGGGGCGGAGACTCAGACGGAGCTTCGCCGATCTAGCTACTAGACGTAGAGTTTGCGCGCAGCAGCGTGAGAATGGAAACTGTAATTCAATAAAGACTTTTACTCAATGATCGCTGGCTAGCGTGATCCTCTGTGAGCTAGGATCTTCAAGCAGCTCTGACAGTAAGCTCCGTCTCTCCATTGTGGGCATCTACAGCCTCGAGGAGGGGAGAGAAACAGGTGCCTACTAGCGAGCTCACGAACGGCAGACGACATGACGGCTGAGCAGCAGATAGAGGACCTCAGAAAAGCAGTGGCACAACTGAACGCCGAGGTTCTCGCATCCAGGAAGAGAGAGGAGGAAGCAGCTGCCGCCTGCAGGGATCTCCAGGTCAGGTTAGACGTGCTGACAAAGCAGACACCCCGGCAGGAGGGAATTGGGTTGGCGAGACGGGCAGGCGGGCTGGTCTCTCACTTCGATGGGAACCTGCAACAGTATCCCAACTTTAGAGCCGACGTACTGTGCGCACTGCAACTGCTGCATAAAGACTTTAGAGATGAACAAGAGAGAGTGGGGTTCATCATGTCCCATCTACATGGGGATGCGAAAGCATGGCTACGCAATTTATGGAGAGATAAGGATCCGGCGCTCCAGAATGCGGATGCCTTTATTAAAGCGATGGATGGGTGCTTTTTATCAAGTATTGACGTGGATCTTGCACGGAAGGAGGTGCATGGGCTGAGACAAGGGAGGGCCAGCGTCAGGCAGTATCATGCCCGCTTTTTCGCCTTGGTCAGTGCCCTGGAATGGGACAGAGATTCGGCTCCTGTAAGAGACCTCTTTTGGGAAGGGCTGCACAACTCGATTAAAGATGAGATTGCGAGGGGGGAGAGACCCCGAACCACCCAGGAGGTCGTTCAGAGGGCACTGGCAGTGGGGGTGAGGCTGGAAGGACGTCCGTGGAGCAAGGACGAAGGGCGTGGAGGGCGCGAACCAGCCGGGGGCCCCTCCTTCCTTCCCAGAGAAGCAGCGCGGGCGCAATCCACGCCTCCGCCAGGAGGAGGAGCCGAACCTATGGAGGTTGGAGGTGCAAGGGCTCAGTCAGCAACCAGAGCCCTAGCACCGGCAGCAGTGAAAGCGAAGCCTCCTAGAGGGAACAGGAAGTGTTACGTCTGTGAGGAACCAGGGCATATGGCAAAAGAGTGTCCCCAGAGGCCCCACAAGCTCACTGCAGCCTCAGCAATGGTGACTGCAGCAACGCAGCAAGGAGGACCACAGCAGGGAAACGACGCAGTCTGGCTGGAGGAAGAGGCACTGGGGCCCAGCCAGACGTGTTAGTGACGCAGTCCCCAGAGATTTTACAGCCCGTGAACCCCCTCCCGCCCAAACCAGTAGTGAGGCTCACAGCATCTCTCCAGCTGCCCAATGGAATCACCATAGACGTGCCAATCACCATTGATTCAGGCAGCAATGCGGACTTTATAGGGCAGGACTTTGTCGACAGGCACGCTGTGCAGTTGCTGCCGGCCACACTGCCCCTGCAGGTTGTCACGGTGGATGGCAGGGAGCTGCTCGGGGGGCAAGTGGTGAAGCAGACGCCACCAATGGTGATGCGACTTGGGAATCACAGAGAAATCATCAGCTTCAACGTCACTCAACTATCTGACACGCCCGTTGTATTGGGCATGAGTTGGCTGGACAAGCACAGCCCAACGATGGCTTGGTACCAGAGGCAGCTGACCTTCGGCTCTTCCTTTTGTGCTGAACACTGCATCGTGCCCAGGCAGGAAGGAGAGGAAGAGGAGTCACAACTGCTGCTAGGCACGCTGCAAGCGATTCCCCACAAGTACGCTGAATTTTTGGAAGTTTTCTGCGAGAAGGAGGCAGACAGGCTACCCCCTCACAGACCATATGACTGCAAAATTGACCTGCTGCCGGGGGCGGCGCTGCCTAAAGGGAGACTGTATTCCATGTCAGAGGACGAACTGCAAGAACTCAAGGAGTTCATTGATCATAATTTGCAGCGCGGCTTCATCCGGGAGTCCAAGGCAGTGGGGGGCAGTCCCGTATTCTTTGTTAAGAAGCGGGACACGCCCCAAAAGAGACTCGTAGTGGATTACAGGATTTTGAACAGTGTGACTAGGCCATCGGACTTCCCCATGCCCCGAATTGACGACCTCCTCGCAAAGGTACGGAAGGGCAGAGTGTTCACCAAGTTGGACCTGCGGGGGGCGTACAACCTCATTCGCATGCGGGAGGGTGATGAGTGGAAGACAGCCATGTTCACGCCACTGGGGACCTACGAATATAGAGTTATGCCTTTTGGATTGCAAAATGGCTCCCACGTTTTTCAAGCATTTATGCATCACGTGTTGGCGGGACTTCTCTACAAGACGTGCGTCTGTTTCTTAGATGACATCCTGATCTTTTCGGAGTCGCAGCAGGAGCATGACAAACACGTCAAGGAAGTGCTGAGCAGGCTAAAGCAACATAGGCTCTACGCCAAGCTGGAGAAGTGCCAATTTGACGTGCCGGAGGTGGATTTTCTGGGCTACAAGCTGTCTGACAAGGGGCTCGCCATGGACAGCGCCAAGGTTCGAGCGGTGTTGGATTGGAAGAGCCCGCGCAACCGGAAGGAGGTCCAACGGTTTGTCGGCTTTGCGAACTTCTATCGCAAGTTTATCAAGGGCTTCGCGATGCAGACGGCGGCCATCACTGACACGCTTAGCTCCAAGAAAAAGAAGTTCATTTGGACAGAGCAGGCGGAGCAGTCCTTTCAGGCACTCAAGCGTCTCTTCGCGTCGGAAGAGCAGCTGCTTCATGTCAACCCCAGCAAACCGATGAGGGTGGAGACAGACGCTTCGGACAGAGCCGTGGGGGCGGTCCTGCTGCAGAAAGACCCGCAGGGGGTGTGGCGACCGGGAGCGTTTTACTCCAGGAAGCTCAGCAAGTCCGAGCAGAACTACACCATATGGGACAGGGAGTTGCTGGCCATTCACGCAGCGTTCAAGGCGTGGAGGCACTTTCTGATCGGCGCCAAGCACACGGTGCAGGTTTGCACGGACCACAAGAATCTAGAGCACTGGCGCACGGCACAGTTCCTGAACCAAAGGCAGATACGTTGGGCTGAGTTCTTTGCGAACTTCGACTTCCGAATAGAGTATGTCCCGGGGGACACCAACATCATGGCAGACGCTCTCTCCCGTAAGCCACAGTATCTGGAGGACGCAACACCAGCGGCCGCCATGCACATCTTCGCACCGACAGTGTGGGCGTGCGCCGCGGCGACCGTGGACCTAGAGGCGGTGCGACGAGCGTTGCAGGGGGACTCCTTCGCACAAGCAAAGATGGCAGAGGTGCAAAGGGGCAAGGCAGCGGCCGACGGTTTCCAGCTGAGAGATGGATTGCTCATCCGTAAAGGGGCCATCTACGTGCCGGGAGACGAACTTCGAGCCAAGGTGCTGCAGCAGCTGCACGACGCGCCCACGGCCGGGCACTTTGGCAAGGAGAAGACGGTGGAATTAGTAGCCAGGGATTTCTGGTGGCCTGGAATGAGAGGGGAGGTCGCAGACTACGTGGCGAGGTGTGACACCTGCCAGAGGGCCAAACCAGTGCACAGACCGCCGGCCGGACTGTTGGAACCGCTGCAAACTCCGGTCGAACCTTGGGAAAGGGTGGCCCTGGACTTTGTCACGGATCTGCCCAGCTCAAGGGGCAAGACGGCAGTGCTGGTGGTGGTGGACCTGTTTTCCAAGATGGCCCATTTCATTCCGTGTGCTAAGGTGGCCACGGCGGAGCAAACCGCCAAACTGTTCATAGACCACGTGTTCAAGGTTCACGGTCTGCCACGGTCTATTCTGTCCGACCGGGGGCGGCAGTTCATCTCGAATTTCTGGCAGAAGCTGATGGGCTTCCTGAACGTCAAGATCAACCTGGCGTCGGCGAGACACCCGCAGACCAACGGGCAAGCGGAGCGGGTCAATGCCATCATGCAGCAGTACCTGAGATGTTATGCAAATCAACAGCCTGCGACGTGGGTGGATTACCTGCCGCTTGCCGAGTTCGCCTACAACAACACGAAGCACGTGTCCACGGGGGTCACGCCGTTCTTCGCCAACAACGGGAGGCACCCCAGAACCTTCCCGGGACTGGAAAGAATGGGGGAGGGGGAGCCGCAGACAGCAGATGCGTTCGCGTCGGAGCTGCAGGAAGTCCACGATCAGCTGAGGCGCCACCTGGAGCTGGCCAAGCACGCATACAAGGTACAAGCAGACAAGCACAGAAGGGTTGGAGAAGAGCTCCACGTGGGAGACTGGGTTTGGTTAGCAGCCCACGCAGTGCCGGCCAGGTCGTTGGCCAAGAAGAAACTAGGGCATAAGCAACTGGGGCCCTACCAAGTCGAAGAACAGGTCAACCCGGTAGCTTTCAGACTGGCACTTCCGGAGGGTTCCAGAATGCATCCGGTATTCCACAGATCGGTGCTCACTCCCTACAAGGCACCGCACAGGTCCGGCCAGAGACAGAACAGGGCACGCGGGAGTGGCACAGAAGGAGCGCATCAACGAAGTCACGGAGATTTTGGACTCCAGATGGGGGGAAGAGGGGGTAGAATACTTTCTCGCCAGGGAGGGCACCCCGGCCAGTGCGAACAGCTGGGTGCCGGGCTACGCCTTAGACGAACCTCTGCTCAAAGACGAGTTTCATGCCCTCTTCCCACATAGACCTATGCCAGCAGACTTTTTCGACGACTGGCTTTTCACGCCCACGCTTTCGGCCAGCACGTTCCGGGGGTTCGACTCGGACGAGGAACCGACACGAGACGTCCGTTCCCCGGAGGGGTCACCCTCGGGATCCGCCTCAGAACCCTCGTATTGGTGGGACGATAGGCCAGAGGAGCAGTTCCGCAGAAAGTGGCTGGAATGCTCAGGACGAGCAACGCCGCCAGGAGGAAGTGAGGGAGAGACGGACATGGACATTTTCGGGGACGACCCTGGTTTCGAGCACGGCGGCACAGAGATGGAAGCGGAGGTGACCGTCGTCGACGAGAGCAGGGAGGAAGAACCGGAAGACTTCAGATGGAGGCCCGCCACGGGAAGCGACCGATATCCGACGTTCGTCCCTTTGCAACAGCAGCCCCCAGCTCCAGCACCGGAAGGAGGGGAGGGGGGAATGGGGGGCTTCGAGGGGGGGATGGATGTCAGGGGTTTAGGAGCAGAGGCACGGGCAAGGGAGGAAACAGAGAGCGAAGGGGAGGAGGCAGAAGAAAAGATGAGTGATGACGACGACCCGAGATCTCCTAGTCTTTCCAGTGAATCAGAGGATTCACAGAAAGGAGCACCAGTGGCCAGGGCAAGGGGGGCACCCCAGGAAGATAGAGCCAGAAGGGACTCAGGGGGGAGCAGCTGGAAATCGGGACCAGCGTCACCGCCAGGAAGCAGGGAAGAGGAAGGGAGCCAGGGGGGAAGCGCTGGCAGCTCACCACAGGAGGGAGGGCATGAGTCAGGAGTGGCCACACCTCCATCGGGGAGCGAAGAAACGGTTAAGAGGAAGGTGGAAGGTTGGGCGCGCGCGCCAAGTTCAAATGCAGAGGAAGGCGGCGCAGTAAGCAGCCCCGAAAGGGAACCAGGTCCTAAAGCCCGGCGCAAGGAGGCAGGAGGGTCCGGGTCAGCGTCAGAAGAATCCCGGAAGGAAGAAGCCCCGGGGGGTAGAGGGACCCAGAGGAGGACAGTCAGGCGGAAAAGGTGGAGCAAGGCTAGGATATTAAGTTGGTGCACACGGGGCGGAGACTCAGACGGAGCTTCGCCGATCTAGCTACTAGACGTAGAGTTTGCGCGCAGCAGCGTGAGAATGGAAACTGTAATTCAATAAAGACTTTTACTCAATGATCGCTGGCTAGCGTGATCCTCTGTGAGCTAGGATCTTCAAGCAGCTCTGACAGTGTGTAATGAAACCAAAACAACACAACACCGTCTTTTTGCTTCCATATGCGTAGAAAGAAGATGAATAAGCTTTGATTGGTCTTATTTCAATTCGCATGGTGTTTTTTGGGTGTGCACCGGAATCACCCCCAACCAAAGCAAAAAGGTGTTTTGCGTTCCATCTACATAAAAAGAAGATGATAAAGCTCTGATTGGGCTTATTTCAAAATGGTGTTTTGGGGGTTAGAATGCATGTTCACTCAAAAATCGCAGAGTGACATTTTTGTTATCAGCCCAAATCAAGCATAGGTGTTTTGTTTCCATCTCAATAGAAGGAGGACAAATAAGCTTGGATTGTTCTTTCGGTGGTCATTCACCCTAAAACTAACCCTAACCCTAACCCTAACCCTAACCCTAACCCTAACCCTAACCCTAACCCTAACCCTAACCCTAACCCTAACCTTAACCTTAACCTTAACACTAACCCTAACCCTAACCCTAACCCTAACCCTAACCCTAAGCCTAAGCCTAAGCCTAACCCTAACCCTAACCCTAACCCTAACCCTAACCCTAACCCTAACCCTAACCCTAACCCTAACCCTAACCCCAACCCTAACCGCAACCGCAACCCTAACCATAACCCTAACGCTAACCCCAACCCTAACCCTCAGCCTAACCCTAACCCTAATCCTA
The DNA here is from genome assembly GCF_964188305.1 of Podarcis bocagei. Taxonomy (NCBI): domain Eukaryota; kingdom Metazoa; phylum Chordata; class Lepidosauria; order Squamata; family Lacertidae; genus Podarcis; species Podarcis bocagei. The sequence goes on from NC_138131.1 coordinate 70,065,038, forward strand.
ATCCTAACGCTTACCCTAACCCTAACCGCAACCCCAACCCCAACCCTAACCCTAACCCTAATCTTAACATTAACCCTAACCCTAGCAATGCGAAGTGTAATAAGCCTAAACAAAGCCAAACAGGTTGTTTTGTGTTCCAGCTACATAGAAAGAAGAATATTGGATTTCGCTTATTTCAAGTCGTGTTCTTTGGTGTTAATGCACATTGACCCAGAAATCGCAAAGTGTGTGTAATGAAACGAAAATGGCGCAACACCGTCTTTTCGATTCCATATGCGTAGAAAGAAGCCGAATAAGCTTTGATTGGTCTTATTTCACTTCGCATGGCGTTTTTTGGGAATCACCCCCTTCCAAAGCAAAACAGTATTTTGGGTTCCATCTACATAAAAAGAAGATGATAAAACTCTGATTGGGCTTATTTCAAATTGGTCTTTTAGGGGTTAGAATGCACACTCACCCAAAAATCGCAGAGTGACATGTTTTTTAACAGCCCAAATCAAGCATAGGTGTTTTGGTTCCACCTCAATAGAAAGAGGACGAATAAGCTTGGATTGTTCTTTTTGTGGTCATTCACCCCGACCCTAACCCTAACACTAACCCTCACCCTAACCCTAACCCTAGCAAAGCGAAGTGTAATAAGCCAAAACAAAGCCAAACAGGTTGTTTTGTGTTCCAGCTACATAGAAAGAAGAATCTTGGACTTCGCTTATTTCAAGTCGTGTTCTTTGGTTTTAATGCACATTGACCCAGAAATCGCAAAGTGTTTGTAATGAGACCAAAATAACGCAACACCGTATTTTCGCTTCCATATGCGTAGAAAGAAGACGAATAAGCTTTGATTGGTCTTATTTCAATTCGCATGGTGTTTTTTGGGAATCACCCCCGACCAATGCAAAAAGGTGTTTTGGGTTCCATCTACATAAAAAGAAGATGATAAAGGTCTGATTTCAAATTGGTGTTTTTGGGTTTAGAATGCACATTCACTGAAAAATCGCAGAGTGACATGTTTGCTATCAGCTCAAATCAAGCATGGGTGTTTTGGTTAGATCTCAATAGAAAGAGGACAAATAAACTTGGATTGTTCTTTCGGTGGTCATTCACCCTAACCCTAATTCTAACCCTCACCCTCACCCTCACCCTAACCCTGACCCTGACCCTGACCCTGACCCTGACCCTGACCCTGACCCTGACCCTGACCCTGACCCTGACCCTAACCCTAACCCTAACCCCGACCCTAACCCTAACCCTAATAATAATAATAATAAATTTTATTTATATCCCGCTCTCCCCAGCCGAAGCCGGGCTCAGGGCGGCTAACAACAATCAAAATAGTCCAACATTTTAAAACATTCATTATAAAATTAATTAAATCAAATTAAAATCAAATTAATGGCAACCATCAAGCAAAGTTTTGTGCAGATTGCCAGAGGAGGGGGTCAGGCTGCGCCCTGACAAAAGGCCTGGTGGAACAGCTCTGTCTTGCAGGCCCTGCAGAAGGATGTCAGGTCCTGCAGTGCCCTAGTCTCTTGTGACAGAGTGTTTCACCAGATTGGAGCCGCGGCCGAGAAAGCCCTGGCTCTAGTTGAGGCCAACCTAACCTCTCTGTGGCCTGGGATCTTTAGGGTGTTTTTATTTGCAGACCGTAAATTTCTCTGTGGGACATACCAGGAGAGGCAGTTCCATAGGTACGAGGGTCCTAGGCCGTATAGGGCTTTAAAGGTTAAAACCAGCACCTTAAACCTGATCCTGTACTCCACCGGGAGCCAGTGCAGCTGGTATAGTTCCGGATGGATATGATCTCACAGCGAAGACCCCATAAGGAGTCTCGCCGCGGAATTCTGCACCCGCTGGAGTTTCTGGGTCAGTCTCAAGGGCAACCCCACGTAGAGCGAGTTACAATAATCCAGTCTGGAGGTGACCGTCGCGTGGATCACAGTGGCTAGGTCAGGGCGAGAGAGATAAGGAGCCAACTGCTAAGCTTGGCGGAGATGAAAAAATGCCGCTGTCAGGGGTTCAGGGACAGAGGCACAGCGGAGACAGGAGATGGAGAGCGAATGGGAAGAATCTGAGGACAGCGGGGGGGGGGGAGAATGACAGTGATCCGAGGGATTCCATGAGCCTCTTCAGCGAATCAGAGGATTCCCAGAAGGGGGCGCCGGTGGTCAGGACAAGGGGGGTCCCAGGGGGGACGCACCAGAAGCAAGGGGCCAGCGGGACTCCCAAAGCGGCAGCTGGAGATCAGGACCAGCTTCCCCACCAGAGCGTAGCAGGGGGGGGGGGAAGGTTCCCGTGTGTCAGGGCCAGCGTCTCCTCCAGCAGGGAGAGGAGATGAGTCAGGGCTGACCACGCCTCCATCGGAGAAGGGGGGAATGGAGGGGAGGTCAGAACCAGCTAACCTCCCGGAAGAGGAGGAAAGCAGTGACAGGAGTAGTGTAACGATCAGAAGGACGGTTGGAAGCTGGGCGCGCGCGCCAAGTTCAAATGTACAAGCGCGCAGGACAGCAGAGAGCCCGGATTGGGAACCAGGTCCTAAAGCCCGCCGGAGGGAGGGAGAACAATCCGGGGAATCAGCGTCGGAAGAGTCTAGGAAGGGAGAAACCACAGCGGGCAGGAGGACCCGGCGGAAGAGAGAACAAAGAAGGAGGTGGAGCAAGGCAAGGGTCTTAAACTGGTGTCGGGGAGGGACGGACTCAGACGGAGCTTCAACGGTCTAGGGTTTCAGACGTAGGGCTGCGCGCCGCAGCTGTCAAACCGAAAATGAACTTCAATAAAGACTTCTGTATATAAAGAGAAACTGGCGTTGGTCCTTTGTGAGCTGGGACCTGAGGCAGCCCTGACAGCCGCCTTTGTTATAGCTGTAATCTGCGCCTCCATAGAGAGGGAGGTATCGAAGATTACACCCAAACTCTTAACGGACGATGCTGGCACTAATTGCACCCCCGCAAGAGATGGGAGTTGCCCCCTCAATCCCATATCGCTCCGTCCCAGCCAGAGGACCTCTGTCTTCGAAGGATTTAACTTCAACCGGCTCCCACGTAACCATCCAGCCACAGCTTCCAGACATCTGGTCAGTGTATCTGGGGCCGAGTCAGGATGGCCATCCATCAACAGATAGAGTTGGGTATCATCGGCATACTGATGGCAACCCAGCGCAAAACTCCAGACAAGCTGGGCGAGGGGGCGCATAAAGATGTTAAAAAGCATCGGGGAGAGAATCGCACCCTGAGGCACTCCACACACCAAGGAGTGGTGCGATGACAATTCCCCGCCAAGCGCCACCCTCTGTCCCCGACCGGAGGGAAATGAGCGCAGCCATTGAAGGACTGTGCCCTGGACCCCCACGTCGGCAAGGCGGTGGTCCAGAAGTTCGTGATCGACCATGTCGAAGGCTGCTGACAGGTCTAGAAGAATCAGCAGCCCCGACCCGCCTCGATCCAGCTGCCTGAGAAGATCATCTGTTAGGGCGACCAGAGCCGTCTCGGTCCCATGACCAGCGCGGAAGCCGGACTGGAATGGATCGAGAGCAGATGTTTCATCCAGAAACCTACCAAGCTGTTCAGCAACCGCTCTCTCAATCACCTTACCCAGGAATGGAAGATTCGAAACCGGGCGGTAATTGGATAGATCTAAAGGATCTAATGATGTTTTCTTTAAGAGCGGACGCACCACTGCTTCCTTCAGTTCCCCTGGGAATATCCCAGTGCCAAGGGACAAATTGATGATATCACCCAGGGGGGCCCGTACCTCGTCTGGACACGCTCTAATCAGCCAGGACGGGCATGGGTCAAGAGGGCAAGTGGTGGGCTTTCCAGCTTGGAGGAGTCTGTCCACATCGGCTGGGGATATCCGGTCAAAGTGGTCCAATACTGGACCCGAGGACAGTCGAGGGGCCTCCAGTTCCTTTATTGTACCCAAATTGGCAGGGAGGTCATGGCGGAGCAACAAGACCTTCTCCGCAAAAAAGCTCGCAAATGCCTCGCAGCTGTGTGTCGAATTGTTATTTAAATTTGGCTGTCCTTCAAGGGACGTTAAAGACCTAATTATACTAAACAATTGCGCCGGGCGAGAGCTAGCGGAGGCGATGGAGGCCGAGAAGTAGGACTTCTTAGCGGCCTTCACTGCCATCTCGTAGGTTTTCATAAAAACCCTATAAGATGTTCTTGAAGCTACGTCACGGGCACCCCGCCATACTTGCTCTAGCCGTCTGAGGTCCCGCTTCATTTTCCGAAGCTCCTCGGTAAACCAGGGAGCCCGGTTTCTGCGGGGTCGCAGAGGGCGCCTAGGTGCGATCTCATCAATGGCTGCTAGGAGCTGGATATTCCAGCCCTCAACAAGCTCAGTCAAGGAGTCGCCAGGGGGAGCAAGGTCCCGCAAGGCCTGACGGAATCTATCAGGGTCCATCAGCCTCTGCGGGCGAGCCCAAATCGGCTCGCCACCTAAGCAGGGTGGGGGTGGAAAGTCAATCCTGACTTTCAGTGCATAGTGATCAGACCATGGCACCTTCATCGAGGGAGACATGATCACATCTATACCGGCGCCAAAGATCAAATCCAGCGTATGGCCTGCTTGATGTGTGGGGCCCGAAACACACTGGGAGAGCCCTAGTGTCGCCATGGAAGACACCAGGTCCAGAGCCTGTGAGGAGGGAATGGCATAGGTGCTTTGGATCCACCTCCATAGAAAGAGGACAAATAAGCTTGAATTGTTCTTTCTGTGGTCATTCACCCCGACCCTAACCCTAACCCTAACCCTAACGCCAACCCCAATCCTAACGCTAACCCTAACCCTAACCCTAACCCCAATCCTAACCCTAACCGTAACGCCAACCGTAACCGTAACCCTAACCCTAACGATAACCGTAACCCTAACCCTAACCCTAACCCTAACCCTAACCCTAACCCTAACCCTAACCCTAACCCTAACCTTAACCCTAACCCTAACCCTAACCCTAACCCTAACCATAACCGCAACCCCAACCCTAACTGCAACTCCAACCCTCACCCTCACCCTCACCCTAACCCTAACCCTAACCCTAACCCCAACCCTAACCACAACACCAACACCAACCCTAACCATAACCCTAACCCTAACCCTAAACCTAAACCTAACACTAGCAAAGCGAAGTGTAATAAGCCTAAACAAAGCCAAACAGGTAGTTGTGTGTTACAGCTACATAGAAAGCAGAATCTTTGATATCACTCGTTTTCTTTGGTATTAATGTACATTGACGTAGAAATCGCAAAGTGTGTGTAATGAAACCAAAATAACACAATACTGTCTTTTCGCTTCCATGTGCGTAGAAAGAAGACGAATAAGCTTTGATGGGACTTATTTAAATTTGCATGGTGTTTTTTCGGTGTGCACCAGAATCACCCCAAACCAAAGCAAAAAGGTGTTTTGGGTTCCATCAACATAAAAAGAAGATGATAAAGCTCTGATTGGGCTTATTTCAAATTGGTGTTTTTGGGATTAGAATGCAAATTGGTGTTTTTGGGATTAAAATACTAACTGATGCTAAGGAGAGAGGGGGGTTTGCCCTGCCAGATTTGAGGCTATATTATGAATCTGCAGCTCTCTGCTGGTTGAAAGATTGGTTTCTTCTTGAGAACACTGATGTCCTAGATCTGGAAGGGTTTAATAATGCTTTTGGACGGCATGCATATTTGTGGTACGACAAGGTTAAAATCCATAAGGCTTTTAAGAACCCTATTGTCAGAAAGGCAGTGTTTAATGTCTGGACAAAATATAAAGACTTATTAGAGAACAAGACCCCAAATTTCAAATGGGTGTTTTTGGGGTTGGAATGCACATTCACCCCAAAATCGCAGAACTTCAGGTATTTTATCAGCCGAAATCAAGCGGGTTAGGGTTAGGGTTAGGGTTTGGTTTAGGGTTAGGGTTAGGGTTAGGGATAGGGATAGGGATAGGGATAGGGATAGGGATAGGGATAGGGATAGGGATAGGGATAGGGATAGGGTTAAGGTTAAGGTTAAGGTTAAGGTTAAGGTTAAGGTTAAGGTTAAGGTTAAGGTTAAGGTTAAGGTTCGGGTTCGGGTTCGGGTTCGGGTTCGGGTCTGGGTTCGGGTTCGGGTGAATGACCACCGAAAGAACAATCCAAGCTTATTCGTCCTCTTTCTATTGAGATGGAACCAAAACACCTATGCTTGATTTCGGCTGATAAAAAACATGTCATTCTGCAAATTTTGGATGAATGTGCATTCTAACCCCCAAAACACCAATTTGAAATAAGCCCAATCAGAGCCTTATCATCTTCTTTTTATGTAGATGGAACTCAAAACACCTTTTTGCTTTGGTTGGGTGTGATTCTGGTGCACACCCAAAAAACACCATTCGAATTGAAATAAGACCAATCAAAGCTTATTCGTCTTCTTTCTACGCATATGGAAGCAAAAAGACGGTGTTGTGTTATTTTGGTTTCATTACACACACTTTGCGATTTCTGGGTCAATGTGCATTAACACCAGACTTCCGGAGGCGGAGCCAACGGTAATGGCGGTCTCCTTCTGATCGGGAGGGAGAAGCTCCGCAGAACTTGGGGTCTTACCGCTACGGCGCAGCGGGGACCCGTTAAAAAAACGCAGGCGGGGGAAGCCTGCGGCCGTGGGACTCAGCAGGTGCCAGAAGCGGCTCCCCCAATAGCAAAGGAACCCCAAGAGGGGCGCCGGAGCGGAACGGGGGTGCCGTGGCGCTGGGAGTCAATCGCTACTTCCGTGGAGTGAAGCTGCGCAGCTGTTACCGGAGAGCGCTGACCTTTTTTCCTCTGACAATTCGGCTGTCAAAATAACAACCCGTGAGTAGGACAAGTATTAAGATTGGGAATTTTAAAGAAAACTAATCTGAATCGGAACCGAAGCGGGGAGGTGCAAAGAGGAAGTCCACCTTCCGTTCTGTAAAAACATTAAAGCAAAGAACGTCCAAGCCGGTTACCGGGTGAGGAGCGTTAGGAAGAAAGACTGATTAAACGTCAAGCTAAGAGAACCCCTTCCCTGAACTGAGAGGGAGGGAGGGGATAAGGGACAGTGCTTTTGGTGCCAATTTTTAACATAAGAAAGAAAGGAGAGACAAAAGACCACCTCTCAATCCCTGGGAACAGACTGCCTAGACTGAAATAGTCTGGTTACATTGAATACTGCACTCTTTATTAACAATGTAATAATGGATGGTTAACACTCTGCAAATAGACATTCTGAACTGCTAAAATTGTTACTTCTCCTGCTGAAGGGGGCATTTGGGAACTTAGCCATTTTGTTGCGAAACCATTGTCTGTTACTGTGTCCCCCTAGAGGCTTACTGAAAAAGAAACATTGGCTGGGGAATTTTCCACTTTGAGCCTGAGAAAGTCTCACAGTAAAGCTGTGGGAGTGACCTTGACTGTCAGATAAAGTGCCATGGATGAAAAGCCAACAAAACCGGAGGACAAAACAACGAGATCAGGCAGAGTCAGATACCAACAGCCTATTACAACACAGCATCAACGCAGGGCATCTGCCTCAGGCCCCTCTGTACCAAAAGGAGAAGGGATGTCAGAAGAAGGATTCACCTCTATCTTGAGTAAGATTTATGAGTCTTTGGATAAACTGAGCAAACAAGTGGCAGAGGCCACAAATAAAATTGACCAAAATACCATAAGCATTAAGGATTTGAGCCAGAAAGTGAATGTAAATACAGGTTCTAGCGAAAAATTATCGCAACAGTTAGAATCGAACCAAAAGACGGCTCAGGAAGCTAAAGAAAAAGTAGAGGCTGTAGAAGGAAAGATAATACCGATAAGCAAACAGTTGGGGGACCACCAGGTACGTCTTGGGGTTCACCAGGAACTCCTGTCTATGATTGAATTGAGAGAAAAACAGACCAACTTGAGGGTCAGAGCGGTGCCTGAACTTGAGAAAGATAGTTTGTGTGATTTCCTGACACAGGAATTTGCGGATTTCTGGAAATTGGATGATAAACAAGACTTTAAAATAACAAAGGCTTTCAGACTTGGAAGAGGAGGGAGGAAGGGCAGGGTGAGAGACTGTCTGATCACCCTTCGATCTAAAGAGGAGCGAGACAAAATACTAAATCTACACTACCAAAATACTCTGATAATACAGGAGTCAAAAGTGGAAATCTTCAAGGACATTCCGAAACATCTCTTGGACCTCAGGTCTAACTACGGGGACCTGGTGACTTTACTGAGAGGGAACAGAATCATTTTCAGGTGGGAATTCCCTCAAGGCCTATCTTTCAGCTTTAAAGGTAAGAAGTTTAAAATAAGATCATTGGAGGAGAAGGAAAAAATTCTGAGAGACCACGAAGAAGACCTGCAAAAAGGAGTAGAAGGTTTGCTGGCTGCCTTACCACCAGGATTATTAGACATAGTATCACTACCTTTGGGAGTGGACAAGACAAAGAAAGTGATACCACCGCCAGAAGAAGACGTACTGGGAGCTGTCAGAGGACAGTAAACCTAGATACATCATGTCTCTACAGCTACTAAGCTGGAACATTCACGGATTTAATTCCCCGGAGAAAAGGAAAAAAAGTTTTTCACATACTTAAGAAGGAACAATTGGATCTAATTTGTCTACAGGAAACACATGTGACAAGGCTGCATAGGAGAATATTGATTAATAAGAGACTGGGCCAAGAATTTATTTCATCGGACAAAGTAAAAAAGCGAGGAGTGGTCATTTATGCAAAAGAGAGCCTGTCACCGAAATTCGTTTTTAAAGATGAGCAAGGAAGATATATTGCAATTGAAATTCAATCACAAGGAGAAAAATTTCTGATAGTAGGTGTATATGCACCAAATGAGGGGAAATCTACATTTTATAAGAAGTTGCATGAGACTTTACTGGATTATATGGACAACAATATCGTCTTGATGGGAGATATGAACGGGGTGGTATCTACAAATATGGATAAGTCGCAGAGACAGGTAGTTACTAAAGATGGTAGACTACCAAAGACCTTTTTTGAATTGACTGATAATATGGACTTGATTGACATTTGGAGGAACAGGAATCCCCTGGGGAGAGAAGGAACCTTCTTTTCTGAAGCCCAAAAGACATGGACAAGAATTGACCAAATCTGGATAACTAGAGGACTGGCACCCAAGATCAGGAAGGTAGAGATCTGCCCAAAGACGTGCTCCGACCACAATGCCATGAAAATGGAGATGAGATTAACATTAACTGGTTTCTTCAGATGGAGGATGAATGACACCTTGTTTAGAGATCAAGAAGTGATTAAGAAGGCCCAAAAAACTTTGAGAGATTACTTTGAAATAAATTTGAATACCACTGTGGAAAAAAAGAATAATTTGGGATGCAAGTAAAGCAGTTATGTGGGGATTTCTGATCCAACAGAACACATTAAAGAAGAGAGCCCAGAATGTGAAATAGAATTTTTTTTGGATAAAATAAAAGAGGGCGAGAAAAGACTGAGATCGAAACCCAATTCACAAGAGATTTTGAGAGAAATAAATTTATCCCAAGTGCAATATATGAAGATGATGAACCAGGAAATTGAGTGGGAAATTAAACAAATGAGGCAAAAGACTTTTGAATCAGCAAATAAATGTGGGAAACTGCTAGCTTGGCAGATGAAGAAAAGACAAAAACTCAGTACTATTACCAACCTGGAAGTGGAGGGGAAAAATATTGAGAACCCAGTGGAAATCAGAAAATGTTTCCAGAGGTATTTTAAACAACTATATACACAAGGGCCTCAGAAAGACTTTGATATAGACCAGTTTTTGAAAGCAAACGGATTACAAAAAATCTCACAGGAAAATAAGACAATCTTGAACTATAAAATCACAGACCAGGAGGTGGAAGGTGCCATTCAGAACATGCAGCTGGGAAAATCTCCAGGGCCGGATGGCTTAACCTCAAAATACTATAGAACTTTGAAGGATTGGATAATCCAACCACTAAAGGAGGTTTGCAATGAAATTATGGAGGGGGGAAAGGCGCCAGAGTCGTGGAAAAAAGCATATATTACACTCATACCAAAAACAGAGTCTGAAAAGACACAACTTAAGAACTACCGACCCATATCCCTGTTAAATGTGGATTACAAAATTTTTGCTGATATTTTGGCAAGGAGGCTAAAAAAAGTTTTAAAGGAAGTGATACATAAAGACCAAGCTGGTTTTCTGCCGGGCAGACATTTGTCTGACAATGCGAGGAATATAATTAATGTTTTGGAAAAGCTGCAAGAGGATATTAATACTAAAGCAGTATTAATTTTTGTGGATGTCGAGAAAGCCTTTGATAATATTTCTTGGAGTTTTATGAGGGAAAACCTTCAAGGGATGGGGGTCGGTCAGGGGTTTGAAAATGGTATAAGTGCAATTTATTCAGAACAAAAGGCAAAATTAATAGTCAACAATGTGGTGACAGAGGAATTTAAGATAGAGAAAGGGACACGGCAAGGTTGCCCCATTTCCCCATTACTCTTTATTTCCGTCCTGGAGGTTTTGTTAAATATGATAAGAAGGGACCATTTGATTAAAGGCATAACGGTCAGAGCCAAACAATACAAATTGAAAGCCTTTGCAGATGACCTGGTATTGACACTACAGGAGCCAGAATCTAGTGTTAGAAGAGTATTAGAACTGATCCAGGAGTTTGGTCATGTGGCAGGATTTAAGTTGAATAAGTCAAAAACTAAAGTGCTTGAGAAAAACTTAACAATGACTGAAAGAGAGAGGTTTCAGAATGAGACAGGTTTAACATTGGTTAAGAAGGTGAAATATTTGGGGATTAATATGACTGCTAAAAATGGGAACTTATTTAAGGACAATTATGAAAAATGTTGGTCAGATGTTAAAAAGGATTTAGAAATATGGTCAAACTTGAAGCTTTCCTTGCTGGGACGAATTGCGGCTATCAAGATGAATGTATTGCCAAGAATGTTGTTTTTGTTTCAATCGTTACAAATTTTGGACAAAATGGACTGTTTCAAGAAGTGGCAGAGAGACATTTCTAAATTTGTCTGGCAGGGCAAGAAACCCAGAATAAAATTTAAAATATTAACCGATGCAAAAGAAAGAGGGGGATTTGCCCTGCCAGACCTTAAACTCTATTATGAATCGGCAGCTTTCTGCTGGTTGAAGGACTGGCTGCTTCTTGAGAACACAGACATTTTGGACTTAGAAGGTTTCAATAATGTTTTTGGGTGGCATGCATACCTATGGTATGACAAAGTTAAAGCACATAAGGCTTTTAAGAACCATATTGTCAGGAAAGCACCGTTTAATGTCTGGACACGTTACAAAGACTTACTTGAAAACAAAACCCCAAGGTGGTTGTCACCAATGGAGGCAAAAGCTCAAAAAAAACCTCAATATGTAGGCCAAGTGGCCAAAATATTGGGAGATTTTAGAGCGAGAAGGAGACAAATTGAAATTGCAGAGCTTTGAGAAATTAAAAGATAGAGTGCAAGATTGGCTTCATTATTTTCAAATAAGAGAGGTATACAATCTAGACAAAAAAAATTGAATTCCAGGTGGAAAAATCAAAGTTGGAAACAGAAGGGTTAGATCCCTATATCAAGATACTTTCAAGAATGTATAACTTGCTGTTAAAGTGGAATACTCAGGATGAAACAGTCAAATCTGCTATTGTCTGGGGCTCAGGAACAGAGGCACAGGGGAGAGAGGAAATGGAGAGCGAAGGGGAAGAATCTCAGGGCAGTGTAGGGGAGTATGACAGCGACCCGAGAGATTCCATGAGCTTCTCCAGCGAATCAGAAGATTCCCAGAAGGAGGCGCCGATGGTCAGGGCAAGGGGGGGTCCCAGGGGGAACACACCAGAAACAAGGGGCCAGCGGGGACTCCCAAAGCAGCAGCAGGAGAGCAGGATCAGCTTCCCCACCAGAGCATAGTGGGGGGGGAAGAGTCCCAGGTGTCAGGACCAGCGTCTCCTCCAGCAGGGAGAGAAGATGAGTCAGGGCTGACCACGCCTCTATCGGAGAGTGGGGGCATGGAGGGGAGGTCAGGTCCAGCTAGCCTCCCAGAAGGGGGAAGCAGTGACAGGAGCAGTGTAACGGTCAGGAGGAAGGTTGCCGGCTGGGCGCGCGCGCCAAGTTCGAATGTACAGGCGTGGGGGACAGCAGAAAACCCGGATTGGGAACCAGGTCCTAAAGCCCGCCGGAGGCAGGGGGAAGACTCAGGGAACTCAGCGTCAGATGAGTCTAGGAAGGGCGAGACCCCAGCTGACAGGCGGAGCCAGAGGAGGAAAGAGTAAAGGAAGAGGTGGAGCAAGGCTAGAGTCTTAAACTGGTGTCTGGGGGGAGGAGATTCAGACGGAGCTTCAACGGTCTAGAGTTTCAGACGTAGAGCTGCGCGCTACGGTTGTGAAGGTGAAACTGAACTTCAATAAAGACTTTTGTATATAACAACGAAGTGGCGTTGGTCCTTTGTGAGGTGGGACCTCGGGCAGCTCTGACAGTAAGCTCCGTCTCAAAAAAAATTTTTTTTTTGCAAGCTCACGAAGATAGGCAAGGATGACTACAGAGGAGAAAGTGACAGAACTGCAAGAAGCAGTCACGAAGCTGTACGAAGAAGTAGCAGCATCCAAAAAAAGAGAGGAAGAAGCAGAAGCGCTCTGCCGGGAACTGCGAACCAGGTGGGAACGTTTGGGCAAAGAGGGGCTGCCAGGACCCAAGCCGGAGGGAGTTGGCCTCGGGAAGAGGGGGGGCAGCATCGTAGCCCACTTCGACGGGGACCTGCAGCAGTATCCTAACTTCAGAGCAGACATAGTTTTCACGCTCAATTTGCTTCAGAAAGACTTTAGAGATGAGGAGGAAAAAGTAGGGTTCATAATCACTCATCTGCATGGGGAAGCTAAATCGTGGCTGCGCAATTTATGGCGCGAAAATGATCCCGCCCTCCAGGATTCAAACGCATTTATCAAAGCTATGGACGCTTGTTTTAAATCAACGGTAGATGTGGATGTGGCCAGGAGGGAAATGCACGGGCTGAAGCAGGGCAAAGCCACGGTGAGACAATATCACTCCCTCTTTTTTGCGTTAGTAAATGTGCTGGGCTGGGAGAAGGACTCAGCTGCCGTGAGGGATTTGTTCTGGGAGGGGCTAAATGGAGCCGTGAAAGATGAGCTGGCGAGGGGGGAGAGACCTACCAATACCACAGAAGTCATCCAGAGGGCGCTGGCGATAGGGGTGCGCCTGGAAGAACGCCCTTGGAGCAGGGATGAGGGACGCGCACCAGCCAGAACAACTCCCTTCCTTCCCAGAGAGACAGGGCGCACGCAATCCACGCCTCCACTGGGGGGGGGGGAGAAGAGCCGATGGAGATAGGTGGTGCCAGGGCTCAGAGGGATTTGTTCTGGGAGGGGCTAAATGGAGCCGTGAAAGATGAGCTGGCGAGGGGGGACAAACCCAACAGTACCACGGAAGTCGTCCAGAGAGCACTGGCGGTAGGGGTATGCCTGGAGGAACGCCCGTGGAGCAGGGATGACAGGTGTAGGGCGCGCACACTAGCCAGAACAACTCCCTTCCTACCCAGGGAGACAGGGCACGCGCAATCCACGCCTCCACTGGGGGGGGGGGAGAAGAGCCGATGGAGATAGGTGGTGCCAGGGCTCAGACAGTGACCAGAGCCCAAACACCAGGAGCAGTCAAGACGAAGGCTCCTAGAGGGAGCAGGAAGTGTTATATCTGCGACAGTGCACAGCACATGGCCAAAGAGTGTCCCCAGAGGATCCAGAAGCACACTGCAGCCTCAGCAACAGTAAGGGGAGCAGTTCAGCAGGGGGAACAGCTGCAGGGAAACGACGAAGCCTGGTTGGAGGCAGAGGCACTGGGGCCCAGCCAGGCGAGTCAGTGAAGCAGTCTCCAGAGATTTTGCAGCCCACAGACCCCCTCCCACCCAAACCAGTGGTGCAACTCACCGCATCACTCCAGCTGCCAAATGGAATCACCCTGGAAGTCCCTATTACCATTGACTCTGGTAGTAATGCAGACTTTATAGGAGTGGACTTCATCAGGCTACATCGCATAGCGCTCCTACCAGCCACGATGCCCCTAAATGTCGCCACGGTCGATGGCAGGAAGCTGCTGGGTGGACAGGTGGTGCAGCAAACACCGCCTATGGTAATGCAAATTGGAAATCACCGCGAAGTCATCAGCTTCAATGTCACCCACCTGTCGGACACGCCCATAGTGTTGGGCATGAGTTGGCTGGATAGACACAGCCCGGCATTAGCATGGTACCAGCGGCAATTAACCTTCTGCTCCTCCTACTGCGCAGAACACTGCATCCGAACCAGCCAGGAAGAGGAGGGACAAGGGGATGAACCACAGCTACACCTAGGCATGGTGCAGGCGGTACCCAACAAGTACAAGGCGTTTTTGGAGGTCTTCTGTGAGAAGGAAGCGGACAAGCTGCCTCCCCACCGGCCCTACAACTGCGCGATTGACCTCCTACCGGGGGCGACGCTGCCGACTGGAAAACTGCATTCCATGTCTGAAGACGAACTGCAAGAACTCAGGGAGTTCATAGATCACAACTTGAAGCGGGGATTCATCCAAGAATCCAAAGCAGTGGGGGGCAGTCCCGTGTTTTTCGTGAAGAAGAAGGACACGCCCCAACGCAGATTGGTAGTTGATTACAGAATTATCAATTCCAGGACAAAGCCCACAGCATTCCCCATGCCCAAGATCGACGACCTGCTCGCGACGGTGAGGAAGGGACGAATCTTCACCAAGTTGGATCTACGAGGGGCGTACAACCTTATACGCATGCGGGAGGGCGATGAGTGGAAGACGGCCATGTTTACGCCTTTAGGCACCTATGAATATCGTGTTATGCCATTTGGTCTGCAAAATGGCTCACATTGTTTCCAAGCCTTCATGCACCACGTGTTAGCGGGCCTCCTCTACAAAAAGTGCGTATGCTTCCTAGACGACATCCTGATCTTCTCGGAATCGCAGGAGGTTCACGAGGGGGACGTCAAGGAGGTCCTGCAGAGACTGCGGGAGCACAGACTTTACGCCAAACTGGAGAAGTGCCAGTTCGACGTGACGGAGGTGGATTTCCTGGGCTACAAGCTGTCCGACAAGGGACTCGCCATGGACAGCACCAAGGTCCGCTCAGTGTTGGACTGGAAGAGCCCGCGCAATCGGAAGGAGGTCCAGAAGTTCGTCGGCTTCGCCAAATTTTATCGCAAGTTCATCAGGGGTTCGCGAAGAAGACGGCGGCCATCACGGACACCCTCAGCTCCATGAAGAAGAAGTTCACCTAGACGGACCAGACAGAACAGTCTTTTCGGAGACTCAAGCGTCTCTTTGCGTCCAAAGAACAGCTGCTACACGTAAACCCCAGCAAACCAATGAGGCTTGAGACGGACGCATCGGACAGAGTGGTGGGGGCGGTCCTGTTGCAGCGAGATCCTCAAGGGAACTGGAGGCCCTGCGCATTCTACTCCAGGAAACTCAGCAAGTCGGAACAGAACTACACCATCTGGGACAGGGAGTTGCTGGCCATTCATGGAGCCTTCAAGGAGTGGCAGCACTTCCTCATCGGAGCCAGACACACTGTGCAGGTCCGCACGGACCATAAGAACCTGGAGTACTGGCGCACGGCACGGTTCTTGAACCAGAGACACATCCGCTGGGCGGAGTTCTTTGCGGATTTCGACTTCTGGATAGAATACATCCCGGGAGACAACAACATCATGGCAGATGCACTATCAAGGAAACCGCAATATCTCGAGGAAGCGGCACCGGTGGCGGCCAAACACATTTTCGCACCGAAAGTGTGGGCATGCGCTTCAGTCACCGTGGACCTGGACGCAGTGCGTCGCGCGCTGCAGACGGATGCGTTCGCACAATCCAAGATGGAGGAGGTGCGAAGAGGCACAGCGAAGGACGACAAGTTCCAGATATGTGACGGACTGCTCACCTGCAAAGGGGCTCTCTACGGGCCGGGAGACGACCTCCGCGCGAAAGTCCTGCAGCAGTTACACGACGCGCCCAGTGCTGGGCACTTCGGCAAGGACAAGACGGCGGAATTAGTGGCCAGAGACATTTGGTGGCCCCAGAGGAGAGGAGAAGTCGCGGATTACGTCTCTAGGTGTGACACATGCCAAAGGGCCAAACGAGTGCACAGGAAGCCGGCGGGACTGCTGGAACCGCTACAGACGCCGCTCAAACCGTGGGAGAAATTGGCTTGGACATTGTCACGGATCTGCCCAGCTCGCGAGGCAAAACAGCGGTACTCGTGGTCGTAGACCTGTTCACCAAGATGGCGCACTTCATTCCTTGCGCGAAGGTGGCCACGGCGGAACAGACTGCCAAGCTGTTCATAGACCACGTGTTCAAAGTTCACGGCTTACCACGGTCCATCCTGTCCGACCGGGGTCGCCAATTCATCTCGAGCTTCTGGCAGAAGCTGCTGGGCATCCTGAACGTCAAGATCAACTTAGCGTCGGCACGACACCCGCAGACCAACAGACAAGCGGAGAGGGTCAACGTCATCATGCAGCAGTACCTGCGATGCTACACTAATCAACAGCCCTTGACCTGGGTGGACTACCTACTGCTGGCCGAGTTTGCCTACAACAACACGAAGCACGGGTCTACAGGGGTGACACCGTTCTTCGCCAACAATGGGCGGCATCCCAGAACCTTCCCGGGGTTAGAGACGAAGGGGGAGGGGGAGCCACGGCGTGCAGAGCACTTGGCAGCAGAGTTGCAGGAGGTCCACGACCAACTCCGAAGGCACTTGGAACTAGCAAAACACGCCTACAAAATGCAGGCAGACAGGCACAGGAGAGTCGGGGAAGACATCCAGGTGGGGGACTGGGTCTGGTTAGCGGCCCAGGCAGTGCCGGCCAGAACGTTAGCTAAGAAGAAGCTCAGACACAAGCAGCTAGGGCCTTACCAAGTCGAGGCACAAATCAACCCAGTGGCCTTCCGGTTAACACTCCCGGAGGGCTCCAGAATGCACCCGGTATTTCATAGGTCAGTGCTCACACCCTACAAAGAACCCCACAGGTTTCAGGCACCAGGGACCGCACCACATCCACTCAAGAAATCACCAACGTGAATTAACATGCCGTGAATTTAATCCCTGTGGTCCACAACTGTTCCCAGTCAGCGAACATAATGTTATGACCAACGTCCTGTGCCCATTTAATCATAGCTGTCAGAGCTGCCTGAGGTCCCAGCTCACAAAGGACCAACGCCAGTTCGTTGTTATATACAAAAGTCTTGAAGTTCAGTTTCACCTTCACAACCGTAGCACGCAGCTCTACGTCTGAAACTCTAGACCATCGAAGCTCCGTCTGAATCTCCTCCCCCCAGACTCTAGCCTTGCTCCACCTCTTCCTTTGCTCTTTCCTCCTCTGGCTCCGCCTGTCAGCTGGGGTCTCGCCCTTCCTAGACTCATCTGACGCTGAGTCCCCTGACTCTTCCCCCTGCCTCCGGCGGGCTTTAGGACCTGGTTCCCAATCCGGGTTTTCTGCTGTCCCCCGCGCCTGTACATTCGAACTTGGCGCGCGCGCCCAGCCGGCAACCTTCCTCCTGACCGTTACGCTGTCATACTCCCCTACGCTGCCCTCAGATTCTTCCCCTTCGCTCTCCATTTCCTCTCTCCCCTGTACCTCTGTTCCTGAGCCCCTGACACCTGCCAATGCCTAACCGCCACTCGAGCGAAGCTCGCCGCCAATACCTTCAAGCCTGCAACCAACTCCTAATGCCAGCTAAGATGTCCCCCAACCAGATATCGTTTACAACGCCAGATAGATGCACGCCATCACATCTGTAGAGGGCCTCGTTGCTGTACTGGATGCCGGGGTGGCCGATGACGGCCCGCTGCAAGACCTTTCTTGCCTTATTGATTCCAACCGGGCTCACACAATCCCTCCATGTCCTCCTCTCAAGCAACGAGGACCACAAAATAGTCACGTTTGGGTAAACCGCCATCAATTCTGCCAAGTCGTCAAAAATGTTCCATCTCAAGTCAGTAGCTTTGCGGTACGCTAGGTGATTCTCCCCCAATTGGATAACCAGGGCATCCGGGGGGCCCTCAGAGGCAGCTCTCGCCATCACAACTGGCATGAATTCACACCAACGCATGCCTCTTCTCGCCATCCAGGTCAACTGGACACCCGCCGGCAAGTTCAAGTTTTTTCCCAGCCCGGTACTCATTGCACGCAGCCTTGCCCAATGCACAATACTATGGCCTACCAGCCAGATGCGTACCCCTCGGCAATCTGAAAATGAAATAAACAGGGAAAGCGAGGTCAGGCGTGCACCTAGTAGTCATAAAGTCCCCCTTACATAAGCTCTGAATGCATTCGACTTCCAGTGGCCCAGATCCTTTATCCTCTCTGCGGAGAGACCAAGATGCGCCGCCGTGGTTGCAGCGCCGATCCGAAAAGAGTGAGCCGCAAATTCACCCGCGGGTAGCCCACATGCGGCCAAAGCCCTTCGCATCACCCGTGTAAACTGATGCCTGGCCAAAGGTGAGCCGTCGGCATGAATTAAGAGGGGGCCTGGGCTACCAGGCCTTAGGTAAAGAAAACGCCTCGTATCCCTAACCGGGCATGGGCCACGGCCTTGCACCGCCGGCAACCTTAGAAGGGCCCCCCTCCCCTGCTGGTCGGTCTTGGAGCTCCTAACTTGGACTATAAGCTCGTTTGTTGACAGGGTCAGATCACCAAAGAGGATACCCCTCCGGGCTTGGACGGCCCCTCCATCGCAAACCACCTCCCCTATGCGAAGGGCCCCGAAGAAGGCTATGGAGTAGGCAGCCGAGAACAGGCGAGCCTCATATTTTGACCAGCATATGGCACATAATTTTTTGTGTATTTGGGTCAGAACCAGGTGGTTGCTGCCGGCGCCACCCATCTAAAGCCTTACGCACTATAAATTTGGCGCATGGGTCAGTGTCGAAAAATGTTTTGCCAAAATATTAAATCCCCTGCAGACTGAATATTGAGAGTCCTGGGGCCCTGCCCAGCTCCCTCAAGTGAGCTAAATAATGGAGGACTTCCCTCGCTGAGGGAACCGGGTTGCGTTTTGACTTGGGAAACTTATTGCGGAACACTAGGAAGTCGGCCCACGCTTTCTTGTAGGATCTCATTGTGGAAGGGGCAACTGCACCGAATACTCCCTTCATCATTTCCTGCTCCCAAGGCTCCAGAGATGCTCCGGGAAAGGCATCGATGACTGTTCCGCATCCGGCGCTAATAAGTGGAAGCGCTCCATCTGAAAGCGAGACAGAGCATCCGCGATGTCATTATTAATGCCGGGCACGAATTTGGCCGAGAAATATATATTGTTCTCTAGACACAGGAGGACGAGGCACCGCAACAAGTTTCCCACCCTAGGGGAGCGGGTGGCCTGCCTGGCAAGAACCACTACCACTGCCTGGTTATCTGTGTTGAAGCAGACCCTATGATTGCGAAACTGGTCTGTCCAGAGGTGCACTGCCACCAAGATGGGGAAAAATTCAAAAAATGTGAGGTCCCGGGAGATAGGCTGGCCCTGCCAGTCTTTTGGCCACCTTTCTGCACACCACTGGCCCCTGAAATATACTCCGAAACCTAGGGACCCCGCAGTATCTGACTGAACCTGGAAGTTGGCATCAAGCGTCAAGGAGTCCTGCCACAGGGATATCCCATTATAATTTTCAAGGAATTGCAACCAGACTTCCAAATCTGCCTTGACTTCTTTTGAGAGGCGAACCCTATGCTGTGGTGCCCTGAGACCTGCCGACAGTCTTGCCAGCCGGCCACAGAAAGGGTGACCCGGGGCCACTACCCTACAAGCGAAATTTAAGTGACCTAGCAGAGATTGAATTTGCCTTAAAGTCACCTTCTTCAGCGGCAAAAGCTGTAGTATTGTCTCTTTAAGGGCACACAGTTTTTCCCGAGGCAGTCTGGACGTTTGGGCTATAGTATCTAATTCAATGCCTAGGTAAACCAAAGAAGTGGAAGGCCCCTCAGTTTTTTCTGCGGCTAATGGCACCCCTAGCTCGCCTGCTAAGGCGGTGAAGGCCTCCAGGAGGGTGGAGCACCGCTGCCTGCTATCGGCCACCAAAATAAAATCATCGCGGTAATACGATATGCCCGACGACCCTGTCCTAAAGCGTAAGGCCCAGTCGAGAAATGTACTGAACGACTCAAAAGCTGAGCATGCCATGGAGCAGCCCATAGGCATTGCTTTGTCAATGAAATACGCCCCCTCGAATCTAAACCCCAGCCAACGGAAGTCAGCCGGATGCACGGGAAGAAGGCGAAACGCCGACTCAATTTCACATTTGGCAAGAAGTGCCCCACGCCCGAACTTGCGGATCATTTTTACTGCTTGGTCGAAGGAGGCGTATTTTACTGTGCAAAGCTCCTGGGGGATCGCGTCATTAACCGACCCTCCCCTTGGGTATGAGAGGTTGTGGATCATGCGGAATTCCCCTGGGGTCTTTTTTGGTACAATGCCCAACGGGGATAGATGAAGACCTTCCACTGGAGGCTCAACAAAAGGACCTGCCACCCTACATGCACTGATTTCCTTCTCTATCTTTTTCTTTACTTCCTCTGGCCTCTCCCTGACTGATTTCTGATTTTGTGGGTCCCTGGTGTTAGGGGGGAAAGATACAGGGATCCTGAAACCCATGGAGAACCCCTCCCACAGGTACTGCGCAGCTTTTCGATCGGGATATTGATCCAACAGGGTTTTGAGGGGCTGAAGGCGGATGGGGGAGAAGGCTAAGCCAAGATGCAAGTTACTGGCGGCCACCTGGCCCTTGTTGGGAGGATCTGGGGGCACCCCTGTTATTACCATGGGAGAACCCCCGGGCCCCACGAAAGGGCTGCTGCTTGTTCTTGAAGCATGCAGAGGCAGGGTGGTTGCCCCAGCACCGCTCACATTCATGCAGATACTTACAGGAAGGCCGCGAGCATACTCCCCTGTTGTATTCCCAGCAATGGCGGTGCCGACTAGCCTCTGTCTTACCCGCCTTGGCTGAGTCTTGGCCTTTCTTTCCGATGTACGGGTTGACGTCCTCGCCCCAGAAATTAGGATCTGTCAGATCCCATCGCGTGGAAGGCAGGAGAGAAGCGTTTCTACGGAAATTCTCATTGTACGTTAGAGCGGCATTTTGCCCCGCGAGCGCGTGGGCCCTCCTCACGTGAGCCAGGTACGCAACAAAATCCATGGAACGCCGCGGATAAGCCACACAAACGACTCCCATAAATTCCTGGTATCCATCCAGCCAGTTCTCGAAGGTGCGCTCTGCCCTAGGCGTCCTATACCTCCGCCTACCATAGGAGCGCCTCTTCTCACCTTTACCCGTTATCTTAGTCGGGGGGAAAAGGGTAAACATGTCAACATAGTCACCATTGAGGATCTTATTCCTCTTCTTCTGTGACAAATGGTTCCCCAAAATATAATCAGTGGGTTGATTAGTAGCGACTTTTACATCTTCCACCAATGCCCCATCCTTCCATTCTAGCACGCCATTAAAGGTTCTACGATGGGAATTGGCCCTCCTTTCATGTGCCCAAAGTGGAATCCCATGATTCGCCTCACCCAAACCCCAGTAACCATCCAAGGGGCCCTCGCTATCCGAATCCGAGGATGACGTACCTGAGTCGTCCTCCGTCTCGGACTGCTTACTTATTTTCTTCTTCGAAGAGGTATGTTTCTTCTTGGACTTTCTTTTCCCTCCTTGCACCTCGACGTTGGCTGGGTTCATGCTGGCGGCTGCCTGGACAACTTGGGGCTGCGCGTGCTCCTCCTCCAAGGCGGAGCCCGCACTGTCCTCGGTAGAGCTGTGCTGGGTCTGCTGCTCCTGAAACACACTAGGGATATCTACAACGTGTGAGACAGCGCTGCCACTGGTACCCGTGGCTGTCGCCCTCCCCTTCCCGGTACTTTTTGCAGGCGCCTTTCCTTTACCACTGCTTTGGTTGGCTTTTCTAGCGATGGCTGCCTGGGCACGGGTATTAGGGCGGCTGACGGTAGCCGTGACCGACGGGGTGCTAACTCCACCCCCCGCTGAGCTGCCCTGCTGCCCTTGACAGCTGGGAGGAGTATCCGGTATCACGACCTGTGATGGTTCAGGGACCGGCAGAGACAAAGTCCCTCTGGACCTGCACTGTTTGTAAAAAGTTTCGAAAGCTGCCATGAAACATTGGGCAAAAGCTTGGGGATCGTATGGCATGGCCGGCACCTGGGCACCACCAATGCCTGCGGCGGGTGCGGCTTGATTACCTGAGGTGGATGGTTGCTGGTCCCCACCGGAAGCCATTTGCTCTCCTGACGTAGCAAGGGTAGGTACTAAGACTATTCGTTCGATAATACAGTGCTGTCCCCCCCTAGGATGACTGTGTTCCCCGCTAGTCAGTGCTCACTAAGATGACCTAAATTGTGCTCAGCTCAGAATTGACTGTGAACTCCCCCCTAGTTCTGTATATCCTAAGCAAACTTACAAACCACCACCGGCCAATGCCCAGCTGTTGGCAACACCACCTAAAGCTGCACCCAGTTCAGTATTGTTTACAATGACTTGGCACAACGTTGAATCTGGAAGGGCTGGTTGCCCTAGTTCAGAATTATCAACACTGACCCAGCTGTTCCTTTACCTGTGGTACTGGCTGCCAAGTTCAGTACTATCGGCACTGGCTAAGGTTCAACTTAAAATAGAAATGCAAGCTGCAACAAAGTTCGATAATCTCAACACTGGCTTAGCCGCTACTTAACTCTTTAGACGTTAGCAGAACTAATTCCAAGAAATACCTACGCTGGTGCAGCTGTAACTTAAACCAGTAAAAGCTAGTTCAGAACCACTAGACGTTGGCAGGACCTATTCTAATAATACCTACGCCGGTGCAGCTGTGACTTAATTCAATAAAAGCTAGTAAGACCCACTAGCTCTATTAAGTAAAAGAATTAATTTTTTTTTATAAATCAAATACTGCTATTATTAGCATTTAACTATATATTGAATTGTATATCCTAACCAGTAAGCTCAAATTAAATTTTCCTAACCAATAGGTTCAAGCAAAACCCAAATCCCAGTGAGTGAGGACGTTTATATTTATAGAGGCTATTAGTTCAACTTCCTGAATGAAGGAGAGGGCTTAACTAACCACTGCCAAATAATCTCCACTATACCAGGCACTGTGCCCCAACAGCATAAAAGCCACTTAATTATTTACAGCACTCAGCACTTTAGCACCAACAGCATAGAAGCCACTTAACACTATACCAGGCACTATGCCCCAACAGCATAAAAAAACCACTTAATTATTCCCAGCACTCAGCACTTTAGCACCAACAGCATGGAAGCCACTTACAAATACTAAAGCACACAGCACTTTTGTCCCCCAGCCGAATGAAAACCAAGCAATCCAAGAATTAACCCCCGATGCCTTCAGACTTACTGCCTAAATCAATGCACAACTATACCCTGAAAAGGAAAGTTCCTAATCAGTAAAACTATGAAACCGCGTACGTAAAGGGTCTGATTGAACTGTGTGCAAACCTTGCTTGCCCAATTGCCGCTTGCAAAGCTGCTACCTCCGCTTTTTTTTTCAAAGAATACTCTGCTTGCATTCAGAATATGTTCCTAACGCCACACCTAAAATGGCCGCCCGTGCCTCCACAAGTGTCCCTTCCCAAGATGGCAGCCGTGATCTCTTCCCCTTACCTCAACAAAGATGGCCGCTCGCACTACCACCACGTGTGCCCACAAAGATGGCGCCTGTTCTCTGCCCTTAACAAGCCCTTAACAAAAATGGAAGCCTCTGCTTCAAAACCCACACTTAGTGGAGGCGGGGGTTAGAACGGGGGGCGCGGACCTGGCGCTAAGAGGGAGAAAAGCAGGAGAACAGCTAAGTGAGGCAGCCAGCCGTTAAAGCCAAGAAAGTAACAAACAACCAAACGCACAAACAAAATAGCAAACTGAAGGGGGAAAACCAGGAAACCCGAGAGCACAGCAAGGAAGACAAGAAAACAAACCGCTGGCGAGTACCCCCGCGATCCAGCGAGAAGGGGGGAGCGGAAGGTGGCTGCGCTCCGTGTACTTTACCCCTCCTGCTCTCCGCCTTCAAACAATACACTCCCTGCATTGCCTGATCGTCGGTGTTGCAGCCGCTGCCTGGTCCTCCAAACTAACAAGGTAAGTGTCCTCCACGTGCAGGCAAGCAAATTGGAAAGTTCCCAAGGAGCCGCTGGTGCCTCCCAACCTTCTTTCTGCCGTCAAAACACCCCAGCAAAAGTGATTTCAGCTCTAGTGGAGACTGTGGTCTCCTTAGTGATTTAGCTCTGTAAGTGTGAAGCCAAGCACGTGGCAGAAGGTGCGGCTCGCAACGGCTCCAAAACAGCGACGAAAACCTCACAGAGAAAACCCGCTCAGCTGGAAGGGGCAAAGAGGGCGGTCCCCGGGCGTGCCTAGCCTTAAATAGGCTAGACCACGCCTCCCCGGCCCGCGGATTGGCGGGCCGGGTCGTCGACACGCCCGGGGATTCCCTACTCTCGCGGGGGCAAAGGCTAGCCCCGCGTGAGGATGTGGGAGGATTTCTGCCCGCAACCCCCTCTCCTCTCAAGTCGGAAATGGCTTTCTGGGAAATGATATATAATGAATTGAAAAAGGTATTTAAATATACCTTACTGAAGAAACCAGAGGCCTTTCTCCTGGGCATTGTCGGCCAATTGGTGTTAAAGAAGGATAGAACTTTCTTTATGTACGCAACAGCAGCAGCAAGATTACTCATTGCAAAATATTGGAAGACACAGGAGCTACCCACACTGGAAGACTGGCAGATGAAGGTCATGGACTACATGGAATTGGCAGAGATGACCAGCAGAATCCGTGACCAGGGAGAAGAGTCGGTGGAGGAAGATTGGAAGAAGTTTAAAGATTACCTGCAGAAGCACTGTAAAATTAAGGAATGTTGAAAGGACGTTTGATTGAAAATAAGTGGTACTGGTTAAGAGATGCTTGTGAAAATGTAAATAGGGAATGATAATTGGAAATGGATATTTATAATAATAGGTTAATATATGGAGTAAGGATAAAATGCTAGAGGGTAAGGATTTTCTGAATTTAATATTTGAACTGGAATACAAAATGGGAGGTGTGAGGAGGTCAAGAAATTAGTGAAGAAAACATAAGATTTGAAAATATCAATACATTTTTAGCCGTTTGGTGGTTTTTTCCTCTTCTTTTTATTCTCCATTTTTAATTTTTTTCTATCCTTCTTCTATCAACTGTTTTTCTACAGTGTATTTTTTATTTGTCTTGTTTTTGTAGTTTAAATGTTTAAACGTTTAAATGTTGGATTTTGTTTTTATTGTTTCTTGTCTGTGAAAAATTAATAAATATCATTTTTTTAAAAAAGTGCATTAACACCGAAGAACACGACTTGTAATAAGCGAAATCCAAGATTCTTCTTTCTATGTAGCTGGAACCCAAAACAAGCTGTTTGGCTTTGTTTAGGCTTATTACATTTCTCTTTGCTAGGGTTGGGGTTATGGTTAGGGTTAGAGTTACTGTTAGGGTTAGGGTTAGGGTTAGGGTTAGGGTTAGGGTGAATTACCACCGAAAGAACAATCCAAGTTTATTTGTTCTCCTTCTATTGAGATAGAACCGAAACACCTATGGTTCATTTCGGCTGATAACAAACATGTCACTCTGCGATTTTTGAGTGAATGTGCATTCTATAAAATAAATGAATCTTTGGAATCTCTGACAAAACAAGGTGCGGATAATAGTAGACAATTGGCAGAGCTCTCAGCAAAACTTGATCTGAACACGCAAAGTGTGAATGAACTCAGCAAGAGGGTGTCTTCAAATACAGAGACTATTAATAAACTTCTAGAGGACTCTGCCACTACTCGATAGATTGCAGAAGAAGCTAAGGTTTCTGCAGATGCCACTCAGGAAAGGATAATACCAGTCTGTAAAAAGTTAGAAGACCATGAACTGGCTTTGTCTATGCTCGAGATACAAAGGAAGGAGAGAAATCTGAGATTGAGAGCAGTGCCTGAAAGCGAAAAAGACGACCTGGTGGACTTCCTTTCTAAAGAATTCTCGGACTTTTGGCAACAGGAGTTGGAGAAGGTAGAAATTAAGATAGTGTCTGCGTTTAGATTGGGCAGAAGACAAGGCAGAAAGAAGCCAAGGGACTGCTTGATAACTTTAAGATCAAAAGAAGAAAGAGATAAAATGTTGAATCTGCATTTTCAAAGAACTCTGGAAATTGAAAATGCTTTCGTGGAGATTTTCAAAGATATACCAAAACATATTTTGGATGTAAGAGCCCATTATAAAGAGCTGGTTGATTTATTGAGAAAGAACGAAATACCCTTTAGGTGGGAATTCCCTCAAGGCCTATCCTTTAAATACAAAGGAAGGAAAACCAGAATAAGATCTGTCCAAGACAAAGAGCAATTCTTACGAGACAACGAAGAAGATCTTGTGAAAGGGACGGTCGAAGTGGAACCAACCCAAGCAGTAAAGGAAGCAACAGACATTTTGAACTTAACATTTGGATTGAAATCACCGATGGAAGGTGAACAACTACTTGGAGCAGTGGGAGGAAAAAGTAAATAGCAACAGGATGGCTCTGCAACTTCTAAGTTGGAATTGTAATGGTCTTAACCTTCCCCGAAAAAGACGAAATGTTTTTCATATATTGAAAAAAGAACAATTGGACTTGATTTGTTTACAAGAAACTCATGTGACAAGACTGCATAGAAAACTACTTATCAACAAAAGATTAGGATAAGAATTTATTTCATCTGATAAAGTTAAGAAAAGAGGAGTGGTAATCTATGCAAAGGAAAATTTCCCCCCGAAATTGATGTTTAAAGATGAACATGGAAGATTTTTGGCAATTGAAATTCAAGTTCAAGGTGAAAAATTCTTGATATTAGGGATCTATGCACCAAATGAAGGGAAGTCGGAATTCTTTAAGAAGCTGCATGAGATTTTACTGGACTATTTGGATTACAATTTAATCTTGTTGGGAGACATGAATGGAGTAGTATCTACAAATATGGACAAATCACAAAGACAGGTAGTTTCCAAGGATGGGAGACTACCAAAGACTTTTTTTGAAATGACTGAAAATATGGACTTGATTGACATTTGGAGAACAAAGAACCCTCTTGAGAGAGAGGGAACTTTCTTTTCTGAAGCTATGATGACATGGACTAGAATTGACCAAATATGGGTTACTAGTGGGATGGCTCCAAAGATCAAGAAAGTGGAAATCTGCCCAAAAACCTGCTCCGACCACAATGCCGTAAAGATGGAGATGAAGTTAACAACAGCTGGTTCCTTTAGATGGAGGATGAATGACACCTTATTTAGAGATGAAGAGGTCTACAAAAAGGCTCAAAAAACTTTGAGAGACTATTTTGAAATAAATTTAAAAACGGATGTGGAAAAATGAGTAATCTGGGACGCAAGTAAAGCTGTTATGCGATGATTTTTAATACAACAAAACTCTATAAAGAAGAGAAACCAAAATGAGAAGAAGGATAAGAAGGAAAAGATTAAAGAAGGAGAAAAGAAATTGAGATCTAAACCAAAGTCCCAGGAGATTTTGAGAGAAATTAAGTTACATCAGACACAATACATGGAATTGATGAACCAAGAAATAGAATGGAAGATTAAGCAAATGAGACAAAAGACATTTGAATCTGCGGATAAGTGTGGTAAACTTCTGGCTTGGGAATTGAAGAAAAGGCAAAAACTAAACACGGTTACAAGCCTAGAGGTGGAAGGAAAGAACATTTATAAGCCAAATGAGATTAGAAACTGTTTCCAGAGTTATTTCAAAAAATTATACTCACAAGGGCCGCAGAATGAAAGAGATATAGATGAGTTTCTTAAGAAATTTGGTCTACAAAAAATCTCTCATCAAAGTAAAATAGACCTGAATCAGAAAATAACTGAACAAGAGATAGAAGGTGCCATTCAAAACATGCAACTGGGCAAATCTCCAGGACCAGATGGGTTGACTTCCAGATACTACAAAGCCTTGAAGGAGTAGTTGTTACAACCTTTGAAGGAAGTCTGCAACGAAATTTTGGAGGGGAAAAAGGCACCAGAATCATGGAAAGAAGCGTATATCACACTCATACCGAAAACAGAGACTGAAAAGACTCAGCTTAAGAATTACCGCCCTATATCAATACTTAATGTGGATTACAAAATTTTTGCAGACATTTTGGCAAAAAGATTGAAAAAAGTATTGGTGGAAGAGATTCACAAGGACCAAGCAGGCTTTCTCCCAAGAAGACACTTGTCAGATAATGTGAGGAACAAAATAGACATTTTGGAATTATTAGAGGTGAACATAAACACTAAAGCAGTTCTGATATTTGTGGACGCGGAGAAAGCCTTTGATAATATTTCTTGGAGTTTTATGAAGAAGAATCTACATGGGATGGGGGTAGGGCAAGGATTTGAGAATGGTATGGGTGCAATATATTCTGAACAGAAGGCTAAATTAATTGTAAATAATGTGGTAACGGAAGAATTTAAAATAGAAAAAGGGACACAACAGGGGTGCCCAATTTCCCCACTACTTTTTATATCAGTCCTGGAGGTTTTGCTAAACATGATTAGAAGTGATCAGCTGGTTAAAGGGGTTCAGGTTGGAGCCAAACAGTATAAGTTAAGGACCTTTGCAGATGACTTGGTACTTACTTTACAAGAGCCAGACACTAGTACGAAAAGGGTTTTAGAACTAATTCAAGAATTTGGTCAAGTTGCAGGATTCAAGTTGAATAAACAAAAAACTAAAGTTTTGGAGAAAAACTTAACAGCTATGGAAAGGGAGAGGTTCCAGAATGAAACAGGGTTGACAGTGGTTAAGAAGGTGAAATACTTGGGGATTAATATGACATCTAAGAATGTGAATTTGTTTAAAGATAATTATGAGAAATGCTGGACAGAAGTTAAGAAGGATCTAGAAATATGGTCAAATTTAAAGCTTTCCTTGTTAGGCCGAATTGCAGTTATTAAGATGAATGTATTGCCTAGAATGTTATTTTTATTTCAAGCATTGCAAATTCTTGACAAGATGGACTGTTTCAAGAGGTGCCAGAAAGACATTTCTAAATTTGTCTGGCAGGGCAAAAAACCCAGAATAAAGTTTAAAATTTTAACGGATGTAAAGGAAAGAGGGGGATTTGCCCTGCCGGACTTAAAACTGTACTATGAATCAGCAGCTTTTTGCTGGATGAAAGAGTGGCTGCTCCTCGAGAATACAGATATTTTGGACTTGGAAGGTTTTAATAATGTATTTGGATGGCATGCATATTTATGGTATGATAAGGTTAAAGCGCATAAAGCTTTTAAAAATCACATTGTTAGGAAAGCATTATATAATGTCTGGATCAGATATAAAGATTTGTTGGAAAATAAAACCCCAAGGTGGCTGTCGCCAATGGAGGCTAAAGCCGTGAAAAAACTTAATATGGAGGCCAAATGGCCAAAATATTGGGAAATTTTGGAACAAGGGGGAGATAAAATGAAATTACAGAGTTATGAGAGATTAAAGTCTAAAGTACGAGACTGGCTCCATTACTATCAAACCTCCGGCGAGGTTCGCAAGAAGGAGGGGAAAATGACCAAGAAGTGTTTTCTCTGCCAACAGCCGGGACATTTTGCCAGAGTCTGCCCTCAGAGAAAGGCGTGCCAAGGAATGGTGGGGGCAGCTGGTGGTGAGCAGGAGCAGGGAAACGGCAATGCTTGGCTGCAGGAGAGCGGGCACAGCAGCCAGGCGAGCAACCAGTGAATGTGCCCAAACCAGACCCCCCCCCGGGCAGCCATAGCCATAGAGGTGGTGTTAGAACTCCCTAACGGACACCCTATTAAGGTGAAGGCAGCTCTTGCAACTTCTTTAGCAGGGATTTTGCACTAGAACACCAGCTCCACGTGGTGCCTCTAGAACACCCCTTGCAAGTAACGGCCATTGATGGGAGAGAACTCTTGGGGGGGGGAGTGACCCACCAGACCCCTCCCATGAAAATGAGGGTCTCCAGACACACTGAGACAATTGCCTTTCACGTTGCCACATTAGCCGGGCCACCAATCATACTGGGAATGAGCTGGCTGGCACTGCACAATCCAGTAGTGGGGTGGCACCAGCGGACAGTCACCTTTGGGTCAGCTCACTGCGTAGAGCACTGCCACGAAGGGGAAACCCCGAGGATGGCAGTAGCCAGGGTGGCAGGGATGGCGGTGGGAGAAAAGGGGAGAGTACCACCTCAGTATGCAGACCTGGAAGAAGTCTTCAGTGAGAAAGAGGTGGATAGACTGCCCCCTCACAGGCCCTTTGACTGTCAGATCAACCTACTCTCAGGGGCTCAGTTACCAGTGGGTAAGCTGTACGCCATGTCGGACAGGGAGATGCAGGAGTTGCGGAAGTTCATTGACAAGAACCTGAAGAGGGGTTTCATACGAGAATCAAGGGCGGTGGGGGGCAGTCCAGTGTTCTTTGTAGACAAAAGAGACTCCAAAGAGCCCAGATTGGTCGTAGATTACCGCGCGGTGAACCGGGTATCAGAACCAGTGACCTTCCCTATGCCCAGAATTGATGACATTTTGGCCAGGGTAAGGAAAGGGAAGGTCTTTACCAAGCTGGACCTTCGGGGGGCGTACAATTTGATAAGGATGAGAGAGGGGGACGAATGGAAAACCACGATGTTCACCCCTCTGGGGGCCTTTGAGTACCTAGTTATGCCCTTCGGATTACAATCCGGTTCGACCTGCTTTCAAGCTTTCATGCACCACGTGTTGGGGTCCCTGCTGTACAAGAATTGCGTGGCCTTCCTAGATGATGTGCTAATCTACTCGGAGAACGAGGAGCAGCATGTTAAGGATGTCAGGGAAGTGCTGAAGAGGCTGCAGGAGCACCAGCTGTGGGTCAAACTGGAGAAATGCCAATTCCACGCCCGAGAGGTTGAGTTCCTGGGCTACAGGTTGTCGGACAAAGGCTTAGCCATGGACCCAGGCAAGGTGCAGGCGGTACTAGAATGGAAGACTCCCAAGACCCGGAAGGACGTGCAGAGGTTCCTGGGGTTTGGAAACTTCTATAGAAAGTTTATCAAGAACTTTGCCCACTTAACGGCACCCATAACTGATTGTCTCAGCAGCAAGAAGAAGTTTGAATGGACAGAAGCGGCTCAGCAGTCTTTTGAAAAGCTAAAGAGGGCATTCGCTTCGGAAGAGCAACTCTTACACGTGGATCTGCAGAAGCCTATGAGATTGGAAACAGACGCGTCAGACAGAGCGGTGGGAGCTGTGTTGCTCCAGACGGGAAATCGATCAGAGTGGAAGCCGTGTGCCTTTTTTTCAAGGAAGCTGAACATGTCCGAACAGAACTACACAGTGTATGACCGGGAACTGCTTGCAATTCATGAAGCCTTTCGACGTTGGAGACATTTTCTAATAGGCGCGCAGCACAAGATCCAGGTGTGCACGGACCATAAGAACCTGGAATATTGGAGGACTGCACGAGTTCTCAACCAAAGACAGGTGCGATGGGCACAGGAGTTTTCCAAGTTCTTCTTTGAAATTCAGTATGTGCCGGGAAAGGAAAACGTCAGGGCAGATGCCCTTTCCCGTAAACCAGAGTACTTGGAAGGAGAGGGGGTGCCGGAAGTACGACATGTGATACCCGAGGACCGATGGGTGTGTGTGGGAGTGTTGGTAGGGAGACAAGAACTAGCCGGGTTGACGAGGAATGACGAGTACGCACAAACTAAAATCAGGGAGATACGAGACGCAGAAGAAAATCAGGGGGGTTTTGAGGAAAAGGAGGGGGCTCTGTACTATAAGGGAGCATTGTACATACTAGAAGGGGACCCGAGGAGAAGAGTACTCAAACAACTACATGATAACCCCACGGCGGGACATTTTGGTCAACACAAAACCATGTTGCTTGTCACCAGGCAGTTCTGGTGGCCAAGAGTGAGGGAAGATGTGCGGAAATACGTACGGGGGTGCGAGCACTGCCAGAGGGCTAAAGGGGAGAAGGCAGCACCTGTGGGGTTACTGGAGCCCTTACCCACCCCTGGAAGGCCCTGGGAAGTGGTATCCATGGATTTTATGACCGATTTACCCAAGTCCAGGGGGAAAACAGCAGTCATGGTGGTAGTGGACTGTTGATTTATTAGTGCGTGACCTGCTAATTGATTTACGGTCCAATTAGCTCTTTACAGCGGTCCGGCACGCTTCCCACTTAGCGGCGCAATCTGCTTCGTTCCGTCACGCCTAGCAGAGTAAAACACAGCGGCAAACTGTCACGTAGCTTCCGACAAATACACAGAGCACCAGATTGTCCATTTACAGCTCTTTATTGCATCCTTTCTCAGAAAACTCCAGGACTTCTCGCAGCCATGACAAACTGCGTCTTTCTCTCTCAAAGACCGAGAGGAACAGTCAGAAAACTCCTCCCAGCTTCCAAAGCTGACGTCAGAATGTTGAGGCATCATGGGAACAACTTAACCTCTTAAGTTCCGACTCCCATATGGACTTGATGACCAATATGTGCCATTTTATTGCTTGCTCGCATGCAGTGACAGCGGAGGAGACAGCTAGGCTGTTTATAGATCACGTTTTCAGGTTGCATGGCGCCCCCTTGAGGGTTTTGTCCGACAGAGGCAGGCAATTTACTTCCAGGTTCTGGACGTCGAAGTGAGCTTCTCGATGGCCAGACACCCGGAGACCAACGGACAAGCAGAAACAGTCAATAGCGTACTTCAACAGTACCTACGCTGCTACGTCAACGAAAGGGAGAACGATTGGGTGGAAAAACTAGCGGTGGCCGAATTTGCATACAATAACGCTGAACACGTGTCCACGGGGATGAGTCCCTTCATGGCCAATTACGGGTGTCACCCCAGGGCCTTCCCAGGGGAGGGGGAGGGGAGGGGGAGTGTGCCGGCGGCCAAACAATTTGTGGAAGAAATGGAAGCTTTACATCAACAACTTAAGGTTAACCTGGAGAGGGCTAAGGAAGTGTACAAGAGGCAGGCAGACAAGCACCGCAGAGAAGGGGAGACAATAAGGGTTGGGGACCAGGTGTGGTTGTCAACCCAAGGGTTACCGTTCAAAGGGGGGTGTAAGAAATTATGGCCAAGGCGACTGGGACCCTTCGAGGTAACCCAACAGGTGAATCCTGTGACCTTTAGACTCAAATTGCCCACCAACATGAAACTACACCCGGTGTTCCACAGGTCCTTGCTCTCACCGTACCGGGAAGGGAGGGAATTTCAGGGGCGAGAAAGAGAAATCCCCATGCATCCACTGGTGGAGGAAAGGGAATTTAGTGGTCACGCAGCGGAAATTCTCGATTCAAGGTGGAGAGGGAGAAGGGTGGAATATTTGGTGGCTTGGGAAGGGGAACCAGAGTCGGAAAACACTTGGGTTCCTGCAGAAGAGATCAGGGATGAGTATCTGCAGGAGGAGTTTCATAGCAGGTTCCCAAAGAAGCCCAAACCCCTAGGAAGGTTCTGGGAAGAGCAATTTGGCACCACGGATGATGAAGAAGAGTTTGAGGGGTGGCCAGCCTCCGAAGAGGAGGAAGGAGGGGTATCCGAGGGAGAGGAATCCAACTGGGGAGATTGGGCAGCGGAAAGAGACAGCAGCAGATGGGGAGCGGTGTTTGAATCTTCTGAGGAAGGGGATAGCTCCTTCCCGGGGTTTCCCACGTCGCCGTCCAAGGAACGGAAAACCGCTCAGCTGGCAAGGGGAAAGAGGGCGGTCCCTGGGCGTACCTGGCCTTAAGTATGCTAGGCCACGCCTCCCCAGCCCGTCGATTGACGGGCCAGGTCGCAGGCACGCCCGGGGATTCCCTGGATCTCGCGGGGGCAAAAGGCCAGCCCCCGCGTGTGTGGGAGGGGTAACCCGCAACCCCCTCTCCTCCCAAGGTCGGAAATGGCTTTGCGTGGCAAGTCCCCTCCCCCATGTGAAATGAAGACACTGGACACATTATATAAGGTTAATGGGCATAAAAAGGCCACAACTGTATTGATTACAGAATTGAAAGGTATTGGCCTTAGGCATTGGCTCCTATCGACTACCCGGCATGGAGACCGGGAAGGGTTATCCACAAGCCGTGGGAGTCCTGTTGAAGTACGCCAACTAGGATCCCACGGGTGTCACCGCTCGGGGGCGTGCCAGAGGCCCTTACCTCCCTAGGTTTCGGACAAGGCAACGCCCCCCGGAGTCCTCTACCGGACTACCCTTTCCTTGGGGGAAGGTGATGGCGCTTCCTTCCCCCCATTCATTTGCATAACAATGAACCCCTGCCAATGAACCCCACACCTTCGTTGCTGTACTGGATGCCTGGGTGTCCTATGACGCACCCGCCCAGAGCCACCACTCTACGTTCCACAGCCCGCTCCAGGACCTTTCTTGCTTTATTGATTCCAACCGGGCTCACACAATCCCTCCATGTCCTCCTCTCAAGCAACGAGGACCACAAGTTAGTAATGTTTGGGTAAACCGCCATCAGATCAGCAAAATCGTCAAAAATGTTCCATCTCAAGTCAATAGCTTTGCGGTACGCCAGGTCGTTTTCCCCCAACTGGATAACCAGGGCATCAGGTGGGCCCTCCGAGGCAGCTCTCGCCATCACGGCTGGCTTGAATTCGCTCCAGCGCATCCCTCTTCGCGCTATCCACACCAGCTCCACATTTGCGGGACCTCCGCTTGGCACGCCCACGCTGCGCAGAAGGCTTCCGCGCAGAGAATCTAGGAGGAGACTTGGAGTCAAAGAATTTCTATGTTGGAGGAAGTTTAGGAGACGCCCACTCACGGATTCTGCCAGCGACTAAGACAGTCGCGTTGTAAGGGCTGTCAAACCAGGGAAAGGTTTAGCTATACGACCAGCTTGGAGCAGTTTGCAGTTTACGCACAAGTAACCCCAATTCCCATTACACAAGGCCTTGAAGGAGTGGCTATTACAACCTTTGAAGGAAGTCTGCAATGAAATTTTAGAGGGGAAAAGGGCACCAGTATCGTGGAAAGAAGCTTATATTACACTCATACCGAAAACAGAGACTGAAAAGACTCAGCTTAAGAACTACCGCCCTATATCGTTACTTAATGTGGATTACAAAATTTTTGCTGACATTTTGGCTAAAAGGTTGAAGAAAGTATTGATGGAAGAGATTCACAAGGACCAAGCAGGCTTTCTCCCAGGAAGACATTTGTCAGACAATGTGAGGAATATAATAGATATTTTGGAAAAACTAGAAGTGAATATAAACACTAAAGCAGTACTGATATTTGTGGATGCGGAGAAAGCCTTTGACAACATTTCTTGGAGTTTTATGAAGAAGAATCTACATGGGATGGGGGTAGGCCAAGGATTTGAGAATGGTATGGGTGCAATATACTCTGAACAAAAGGCTAAGCTAATTGTAAATAATGTGGTTACGGAAGACTTTAGAATAGAAAAAGGGACATGACAGGGGTGCCCAATTTCCCCTTTGCTTTTTATATCGGTCCTGGAGGTTTTGCTGAACATGATTAGAAGGGACCAGCTAGTTAAAGGGGTACAGGTCGGAGTTAAACAGTACAAACATAGAACATTTGCAGATGACTTGGTACTTACATTACAAGAGCCAGACACTAGTACTAAAAGAGTTTTAGAATTAATTCAAGAGTTTGGTCAAGTTGCAGGATTCAAATTGAATAAATTAAAGACTAAGGTATTAGAGAAAAACTTAACAGCTACAGAAAGGGAGAGGTTCCAGAATGAAACGGGGTTAACCGTGGTTACGAAGGTGAAATACTTGGGGATTAATATGTCAGCTAAAAATGTGAACTTGTTTAAAGACAATTATGAGAAATGCTGGACGGAAGTAAAAAAGGATCTAGAGATATGGTCAAATTTGAAGATTTCACTGTTAGGCCGTATTGCTGTGATCAAAATGAATGTATTCCGGAGGCGGCGCGAAACGGCAATGGCTGCGGCAGAGCGGAGACCCGTTAAGAAAACCCACAGGCAGAGTGAGCTTGTGGTCGTGGGACTCGGCGGGCACCAGGAGCGACCCTGGAAACGAAGAAGGAACCCCGTAAGGGGCTCCGGAACGTGAAAGGGGGAGCGGTGCTGTGAGTTCATCGCTCTTTCCGCGGAAGTGAAGCCGCGCGGCTGCTGCTGATGAGCGCTGACCTTTCTTCTATGAATATCCGACTCTAAACAACATACTCGTGAGTAAGAACCACAAGATTGGGGAACTAAATTATTGAATTCGGCTGAAAACGGGAGACGTCAAAAGGGAAGTCCGTCTTCCGATTCTGCTTAAGTTCAAAGCAAAGACCTCGACAAGCGGGAAGCGCTGAAAGAGGGACTTTAAAGGGAATCCGCTTATACTGTGCAAATTCTGACTTCGCTACTTATAAGTAAAGAGGATTACTTTTGTGTAAATGAACTGGACTTGGACTGGGATTGCGCCTTCTCTTGGTGGATTACAAAATTTTGAGAAAAAATAGTCTGCGGACTGCCTGGATATAAAGATCTGTCAATTTGCGGAAACTGTATCTAAAGTTTCAACGTGCTACATTTGAGCCTTACTGTGGGATACAAATAGGGAACTGTTGCATGCACC
This sequence comes from Podarcis bocagei, assembly GCF_964188305.1. NCBI lineage: Eukaryota > Metazoa > Chordata > Lepidosauria > Squamata > Lacertidae > Podarcis > Podarcis bocagei. The sequence continues at coordinate 70,101,659 of NC_138131.1, forward strand.
ATTATTGAGACTTTCTTTTCAACTCGGGCAAAGCTCTGCAAGTTTAAAGGAATGTTGAAGGTACTTCCTATTTTTTTCTTCTTTGTTGGTCCATTGGGAATTTAATGGTGGAAAGTTTTTACTTTTTTTTTTTTTTGACTACAGGGGAGCTCCCCCTAGAGGACTGTGGATTATTTAGTCTCTGAGAACTGCTTATTTTTTTGTTCATCTTCTGCCTGGATGTTTTTATTCTGGACTGTTTTTCCCATGGGATTTACAATTTGACCTTGATACATAGACAGCTGTGGAATGAGTGGCACAGGGAGAACAAGGGCTGCCAAATCAAAACCAAAACAATCTGAACTGTTGCAAACAACTTTGACTGCGCAGACACGTAGATCATCTGTCCCAACTGTCCTAGGCTTGCAAGAAGGAGAAATCAAGCAGCCAGACCTAGGGGATATGGCTTCAGGAGGGCTTGACCCAGTCTCTAAAGAAATTTTGGAACAATTGGCAGCTTTAAACAGGAAAGCGGATGAACAGGCGGAAAAATTTGATCAAGTGACAGCCACTATCAACAAATTGACTGAGCAAGTTTCCCAAAATACACAAGCAATTGGGAATATTCAAACAACAACAGCAGAGAATCGCAAACTGGCTGAAGAAGCGAATCAAAAAGCAGAACAAGCCAATAAGAAAATTGAGGAAGTAAGAAAGGAAGTAAGGCCACTGAGCAGGCAAATCAACGAACAACAGGCCTATCTGTCCATGGTGGAATTGAAAAATCGGGAGAACAATTTTAGATTGAGATCAATTCCAGAACTTGAAAAAGAAGATTTGATTGGCTTTTTGACAGCAGAATTTTCAAAGTTCTGGGGTATAGCGGAAGATAAGGACTTTAAAATCGTCACCGCTTTCAGACTGGGAAGAGTGGTGAGGAAGGATAGATCTAGAGACTGCCTGATCATTTTAAGATCTAGGCAAGAAAGAGATAATATACTAGGCCTACATTTCAAAAATCCACTGGTGATTCAAGGCAAGAAAGCAGAAATCTACAGAGATGTTCCGAAACAACTTTTGGATTTAAGAACTACATATAAAGACCTAGCAGGACTGTTGAGAAACAACACAATTCCCTACAGGTGGGAGTTTCCCCAAGGAATATCCTTTAACTTCAAAGGGAAAAAAGTAAAAATCAGATCAGCAGAGGACCAAGAGAAGTTTCTACACGACTACGGGGAGGACCTTCGGAAAGGAGTGGCAGGAGTCTGGCCACCACCTTCGCCTGAATCAACACCAGGGCCACCTGCAGGTCTGGACGAAAAGGAAGTCGACTCCCTATTAGGACTTACAAACTGATTCAGGATGTCTCTACAGCTGCTTAGTTGGAACATTCATGGCGCAAATTCCCCGGAGAAAAGAAGAAAGATATTTCATATTTTGAAAAAAGAACAATTGGACATTATTTGCTTGCAGGAAACACATGTGACTAGGCTCCACAGAAAAGTGCTAATTAACAAAAGATTAGGTCACGAATTTATTTCTTCAGATAAAGTTAAGAAAAGAGGCGTAGTGATTTATGCAAAGGAGAACCTGTCGCCGAAATTTCTGTTTAAAGATGAGCAAGGAAGAATCATGGCAATAGAGATACAATCACAAGGAGAAAAATTCTTGATAGTAGGAATCTACGCACCAAATGAGGGGAAATCGGAATTTTACAAGAAGCTGCACGAGACAATGCTGGATTATTTGGACTATAATAACATCATCATGATGGGAGACATGAATGGAGTGGTCTCTACTTATATGGACAAGTCACAAAACCAAAATTTGACTAAAGATGGCAGACTACCTAAAACTTTTTTTGAACTAACTGACAGTATGGACTTGATTGACATTTGGAGGACAAAGAACCCCCTAGGGAAAGAAGGAACATTCTTCTCTGAGGCCCACCTATCATGGTCAAGAATCGACCAAATATGGACAACTAGAGGGCTGGCACCTAAGACTAAAAAAGTGGAAATCTGCCCAAAAACCTGCTCCGACCATAACGCCTTGAAAATGGAATTGAGACTTACTCCAGCCGGTTCCTTCAGATGGAAAATGAATGACACTCTGTTAAGAGATCAGGAGATCATGAAGAAGGCCCAAAAAACCTTGAAAGATTATTTTGAAATAAATTTAAACACTTCGGTTGAAAAGAGAACAATCTGGGACGCAAGCAAAGCTGTGATGAGAGGGTTTCTGATACAACAGAATACGATTAAGAAAAAACTCTGGAGTGGAAAAAAGGATAAGATATTAGAGAAGATAAGAGACGGAGAGAAAAAGTTGAGACTAAAACCAAAATCAAAAGAAATTTTAAGAGAGATTAAATTCCACCAAGCACAATATGCGAAATTGATAAACCAAGAAGTGGAATGGAAAATCAAACAAATGAAACAAAGATCTTTTGAATCGGCGAATAAATGTGGAAAGCTGCTAGCATGGCAGCTGAAAAAGAGACAAAAATTGAACTTTGTCACCAATCTGGAGGTTGAAGGGAGAAATATTCAGAAACCAGAAGAAATTAGAAAGTGTTTCCAGAGATATTTCAAAAAACTGTTCACGCAAGGGCCACAGGAAGAGACTGAGATAGACCAATTTCTAAAAAATAATGGATTACAAAAATTATCTCAAGAGAAGAGAACAACCCTGAATTATAGAATAACACAACAGGAAATCGAGAGTGCCATTCAGAATATGCAATTAGGGAAATCTCCAGGCCCAGACGGACTTACCTCCAAGTATTATAAGACATTAAAAGACTTCTTGATTCAACCATTAATGGAGGTATGTAATCAGATCATGGAGGGGAAAAGGGCACCAGAATCGTGGAAAGAAGCATTCATCACATTGATACCTAAATTGGAATCTGAAAAGACCCAACTTAAGAATTACCGTCCCATCTCACTCCTTAATGTGGATTATAAAATTTTTGCTGATATTTTGGCAAAGACTCTCCTCCCTGAAAGAGAGGGGAGGGGTTGTGGTCGGGAGCCTGAGCCCCGCCTAGCAGGGGGCGTAGCCCCCTGCCTCCAGCTCACCTGGCTGGCGCTCACGCCCCCTCGGAGGGCCACCCAACCAGGTGCCACTGAGGGGGCGTGTTCAGCAGCTTTTGCTGCAGCGACAGCCTTTCCCCGGCCTCATTCTCCGTCGTCGCCTCTTCGGGAAGTCCCTCAGCGAGTCATCAGCTAGGAGTCATCTCAGTTATCACAGGGAAGAGCCATGAGGTTTGGAGTCGGGGGAGGGGTCTGTGTGTGTGGAGGCTGCCTGGTTCCTGGCTTGCCTTTTAACTTTAAAAACCCAGGCAGCCAGGTTTGCCTTGCTGTGTCTTCTTTTCCGGGTAAAAACCTACATTTAACCTTCTATTTCCCCCCCACTCCTGGTGCCTGATTTGTTTGTGCAGCCTGAGTGCGAATTAACCTTTCTTAAGCTGCAGCTTGTTCCCTTGCCCAGCACATGCCCCCAGCGAGGTCTGAGTGTGAGTGTGGCTCCGTCTTTCTTTCTTCCTCGTATCCTCGCTTTCCTTACCCTGCCTCTGCCTTGGTGGCAGTGCGTTTTTATTTAATTTTTGGCCAGGGTGCTTGTACGTTTTCCCCTCTATTGCCCTTACCTGTCCAATTGCATGGCTGGTCTGGGTGACTGAGTGGGTTTGCCTTACATTTTAATTTGTTGGCCAGTGTGCTGGCGCGTTTTCCCTCTCCATTGTCCTTGAGAGCCTGGATAGCTCAGTTGGTTAGAGCATGGCACTGACAATGCCTAGGTTGCAAGTTCGATCCCTGTTTGGGACAGCTGAATATTTCTGCATTGCTTGGGTTGGACTAGATGATCCTCAGGGTTCCCTTTCCTCTTCCTCTCTAATTTTAAGTTGTGTGTGTGTGTGTGTGTGTGTGCTTGCAGCGTGTGTTTGTGCTTGCTGTTTATTGTGCCTGCCGTTTATTTATTTATTACTCTTCTAGTGTGGGTTTAATTTACCCTGCCATCCCTTCCATTGGTAGCACTTGAAGCGGGAGCCCCCTGAAAAATTTTAAAGGCTGCCGGGGCTTGGAATAGACTGTGCGCTTAAACCTCACCCCTCTTGGTTTCTCTAAGTCACCCCCCCTTCGCTTGATGTTTGGGGGAAGAAATAGGGCAGGGCTTGGGGTAGACAACTCAGGGTTTTCTGATCAGGGAACCATTCCTCAGCACTCCATGTCTATACGTTTAAAACCTTTGAGGGTGTGCCTTTGCCTGGTTCTTGTCACTGGCTTCACTTGCCAGTACAGGCTCCCTAAAGAAAACCACTTTTACACAACAACAACAACAACAAAAGTTTTCGGCTTATAGTACCTTACTGAAAAGTCCAGGTTAACCCACGGTTTATATTTCCATTTCTTTTTGGCTCACTGTAAAGGACAGCTATTTTCCTTTTCTTCAAAAACTTCCTTGCCCAGCATGTTCATTTTACTCCCCCCACCCCTCACCCCTCCCAACTCCCCCCCCACGCTTTCCTCCTCCCTCCACCCATCCTCCCTCCCTCCCCCCCACCCTTTCAGGAGATACATCGGGGTCTTGGGAGTTCCCTTTGCTTCTTGCCAGAGTCATCACAGTTGCCAGACAGGTTTTTCAACTCTCTGCTCTTTCAGCAGCTCTAGTTGCATTGTCAGTTTAACTATCCAGCAGTTTGACCAATTGCAGTCTTTTGTCTGTTTAAGTACCCTTATTTCAATCAACTGATATTGAGCCGACCTTGTGGGCAAAGATTTATTTTTCTTTGTTTGGCAAAGTTTCCTTTGTTTCAAAGAAGTTTCCCCAGCAGTGGGATATTAAGAGCAACCCCACCCCTCCTTTTCTGAGGGCCGCTGGTGTGGGCCTGGAATCTCATTGATTTCCTTTTCTCTTAATTTGGCTGCAGCTTCTGAGCATCTCCTTGTAAGCAGTTATTTTCAATTCTGTTTGATTACTTGGCAATGCTTTGTGCCTAGATTTGCCTATCATTTAAAAGGGGCAACTCTTATTATAGGCAACTATCTTCTAATTCTGGCTGACTGCAGTTGGGGTTGCTCTGTGTATGGTATTGTTCCTTGGAGCCAGGTGCTAATATGTAGTTGAGCGCTGCTGCAGTGCAGTTAAGTGACGTATAGCTTGTTCATTTTGTCAGCAGTTACGCAGAGCAACTGATAATAGTAATTCCTACTCATAGCTATAAATCCATTGGCTATTAATTGAGATACTATCGATTAATAATTAATCCCTCAACAGTGCTCTGAACTTTATTGATGCACAATAATTGTATACTAGCATTTAATTACAGTTAAGTTATTAATCGAGTGATGATATTAATACTAATTAAAAAATAACAACAATAATAAAATAAAGTAATAAAATAAAATAAATTCAAAATATAAATAATTAATAATAACAATAAATAAATAATTATAATTATAAATAATAAATAAAATAATAATAATAATTAATATTAAAATATAAATAAATGAATAAAAATTAAATATAATAATAATAATAATAATAATAATAATAATAATAATAATAAGTGACAAAATAAATAGTAGGCACATTTTTCTAGTGCACAGAGCAGGCACGGGTGCAGTACCAGCACACACTGCAGTTGTCAACCGTCATAATAATAAACCCAAACCCATTTCGCAGTTCCTTAATGCCTTCAGATCATTCATTGTTGACTATGAATAGCGCTTTCTCTTAGCTATTCTTTAGTTCAATTTGCCTTGCGTTTCTTACTTCCTTGTTTTGCAAACCAGTGGCCAGCCTTTAAACTACCCAGGTGCAGGCCCAAGCCCTCAGACAGGAACGGCGGCTGTGCAAACTAGGTCTCAGGCTTGCTCGCCGACTTTGAGAACTGCACCAGGGCGCCTGCATGGAGACTGCCGGCCCGTATCAATAACCCGGTTGCTTCCAGTTCTTCTAGTTCTTTGCAGAATAAGCAGCCCAGGGTCCAGCTTCCAGAATCAGGCACCTCATCAGCCAGTGATGATGAGTCAGAATGGCTTACGCCCTTTCTGGGGAGGCCGCCGCTATTAGCATCTGGCAGTTAGCCCGTATGTCGAGAAGAAGCCATCAGAGGTGTATCGCACTGGAAAGCTGGGCCTTAGAAAGGATTTAAAACGTAAGGTGTGCTGGTAATTCAATAAAGGGCAATGCCAAAGGCAGTCTTGTAAGTACCCGCATGAGTGTGAGAGATGTGTGGGGGCTCACCCAGCCACAGCGTGTTACAAAGGGAAGCGGCCCTTTTGGGGAGGTCAGGGCTTCCACCACTCTAGTTCCAGACGAGCCCCCACAGCAGGGAACCATCGATAAAGTCCTTCTGGGTCTAGCATTTTCTTCAATTCAGCTTTCTCCTCTCCTCAACCTCTTGTCTATCCATCCGGACGGAAGTGCAGCATCCTATCTTTGGAAGGGTTTCTCAGAGGGTTGCAGAATCCCAGTAGTGGCTCCTTAACCGCGAAGGACTCTCCTAATCAGAAGTCAGTAAGGGGAAGGACGCTCGCCTCACCCAACGGGCAGCTACAAAATGTATCATTCCATAACACCTCATACAGGAATTATTTATTTATTTATTTATTTATTTATTTATTTTTTCCCCTGGGTAACCTGCCTTTTTCTCCCAGATCAACTACAAGAGCAAGACCACAGCTTTAACAAAATGACAGCTCAAACAGGAAGACACATGGGAGCAATGATACTGCTTTGAAGTGTTCCAGATCCATTTCCTGTTCTCCCAATTAGCAGGGCAGCTGTGGGCAAAATTGCAAAGAAGTACAATAATGATTTAGTCCTTAGTCCTATAATCTAGTAAGCCTTTAAGCCCAACAGGCGAAATCACATAATTTCAATGCTTTAACTATATTAGGGAACATGTATAGTTAGTAAACAAATTGCTAGTTTGGTGAGAAATAACACTTCACTGAAGTGGATAACGCTTTGGCCAAGAGCTCACCTTTGGCAATCTTCTAGAACATGTTGCATATGTAGCAGTTTTTTCTAGCTTGAGTGAAACTCAAACCTGACATTTACAGTACCAGATAGAAGTGTTCTGGAATGTCCTGGCTGTGTCTGTAGTACAACAGTTTTGGGAAATCTGTAGGAGAGCATCCCACCAATCTCTTGTCATACTAACAACCGTGTTATCAGCTAACAATCAAAAGTGCTAAAATTTTAGCTACATTGGCAACAGGATGTTGGATAGAAGCAACTGGTTTTCTGAAGCAAAAACTTACAATTTTGTTCTAGGAGTTACTTGATCACAATATAGAACTATTTGTTTATTCATTATGAGTTTTACACATGATGAAAACATATACTCAAGCAGATATTCTATAATCACTGTACTATACTATGATACAGTGCAGAATGGATATCCACATTCAACTAGTCTGTGTGTCAGCCCCCTTCAGATTCAGCACAGAGAGCACCAAGTGACTCAGAAACAAATCAGAAGTTTAAAAGTCATGATACAAAATGAGGCTTGGGGCCTATGTGCATATCTAACCTTAAAAATAAAATAAAATAACAAAAACAAACAAACAAACCGCACCACAGGGTAAGACTCCCAAAATCAGTTAAGACAGACCTTGAGATTTGGATCACGTTTCTGCAACGCTTCAATGTAGTCTCCTTATGGCAGGAAATCCTCAACCTGTCCTCAAATTGCCAGGTTCACTGATGCCGCTGGGTCCTTGGGCTTCAGTTTATTCTTTAGGGGACGCTGATGATTAAGGGAGTATTAGCGTCTGTCGCACCCTCCACCCTCAGGTCTTACAAGAAGGCCTGGTGCGATTTCTTGGGCTTCAGGTTTGGATCTTCGGGGCTTTCTGCTAGCGCACCTCCCACCACCAATGACGTTTTTGCAATACCTTTCACACCTTGATGAACTAGGGCGCACACCTAAAACATTAAAAATACATGTAGCCGCCATTAGCTTCTTTGCTACGGTCACGTTCTCCGATCCATGCAGTGACTTCCTGGCCTTCCTAGAAAATTACAATGGTGTATCTCTATGGCAGGACATTTTAAATCTGTCCTCAGACTTCCAGGTACAATCGGACGCGGCCGGATCCATAGGCTTCGGCCTGTACTTCAAGGGGCGTTGGTGTGCTCAGCGTTGGCCGATGGCTTGGTTAGGCCAGGCCATCACACGGGATCTCACCTTTCTTGAGTTCTTTCCTATAGTGGTGGCCGTTCACATTTGGACGGAGGAGTTCCGGGACCACCGTGTGTGCTTCAGGACCGACAACCTGGCGGTGGTGAACATTCTTGCCAGGCAGTCATCTCGGTCTGAGAGGGTTTCCTCCCTTTTGCGGGCCTTCGTCCTCCGTTGCCTTGAGTACAATATAATATTTTCAGCCAAATTTGTACCTGGAGCCAATAATGATATAGCCGATGCCTTGTCTCGATTCCAGATTCCTCGCTTCCGGTCGCTTGCACCTGGAGCACAACAGTTGCCCGAACCCTTTCCGGAGTACCTGTGGAACGTTGGAGACGCAAAGTGATACAGGGAGTATTAGCGTCCGTAGCACCTTCTACGCTCAGGTCATACAAGAAGGCCTGGAGTGATTTCATGGGTTTCAGGTTTAGGTTATCCGGGCTCTCATATAATGTGCCTCCCACCACAGACGACGTTTTACAGTATCTTTCGCATCTCGACGACTTGGGACGTGCCCCAAAAACTTTAAAGATTCATGTAGCAGCTATCAGTTTCTTTTCAAAAGCTACATTTGCTCATGACCCGTGTAGCGACTTCATGATACGTAGGGCTATCGAGGGTTGGAGCTGGTTACAGCCTCCCAGGGACGAAGGCCGTAAGCCGATTTCCTACGGGTTGTTGTCCCAAATTCGCAAAAAACTCAGGTTGATTTGCTGGTCCAGGTTCGAAGCACGCCTTTTTTCTGCGGCATATTCTATCGCCTTTTTCGGCGCACTAAGGGTTGGGGAGGTTGTGTTTGAAGTTAGTGCACGGGGTTCAAACCGCGGACTCCAGTGCGAGGATGTGCAGCTGTCTAGCTCTTCTGTGTCAGTGCTCATACGACAGTCCAAGACCGATCAGGCTGGCAAGGGTGTCCTGGTCAAACTCTCAGCGTCAACACAGCAGGGCCCATGTCCGGTAAAGGACACTAGGCGGTATCTCGACCTTAGGCCACCTGGCCCAGGTCCGTTTTTGATTCACGAGGATGGGTCGCCCATGTCGAGATACCAATTCACCAGGGTGCTGCGCAAGGCGATTGAGGCCTGTGGGCTATCTGCCCAGGAGTACGCTGCTCACTCTTTTAGGATTGGTGCCGCAACCACGGCTGTGCACTTAGGGCTACCGGCGGATAGGATCAAAGAAATGGGCCGTTGGAGATCAAATGCTTATAAGTCTTACATTCGCTAGTACGCCTCCAGTCGCTGGGCCCCACTCACCTGCCGTCTTTCTGTCTTTACTCCTAGTGTTGCTCAGAAGAAATGTGTGGATCTGCGGCCACAGTATTGTTCATTGGGCCCGCGTACGTGCAGCAAGTTGCGGCCTGGCACTTAACCTTGGCCTCCCAAATGATGTCCGAGTTTCCTGGTTTGCGAGAAGAGGCATGCGATGGGAGGAGCTGATGCCCTTGCTCCGGGAGAAAGTAGCCAATTGTGGCCCTCCCGACGCCATCGTGATACAGTTGGGAGAGAATGACCTAACCAGCAGAAAGAGTGTGGACTTATTGGGGAGCATTAAAAGAGACTTGAATACTTTGGCAGCCTTGTGCCCCAGAACGATGGTGTTCTGGTCCTCCTTCCTGAAAAGACTCGAGTGGCGCGGAGCGCAAAATTGTTTGGCCATTGAAAGAACCAGGAAACTCGTAAATCGGGCGGTAGCCCGTTGGGTGCGCTTTATGTCTGGCCCTGTCATCCGGCATGATCGTATTCGTATTAGCGACCAAGCGCTATACCAGGAAACTCGTAAATCGGGCGGTAGCCCGTTGGGTGCGCTTTATGTCTGGCCGTGTCATCCGGCATGATCGTATTCGTATTAGCGACCAAGCGCTATACCGGAATGATGGTGTCCACTTATCGGACTTGGGGAGCGACATTTGGCTAGCTAGTGTCAGCAAAAGCATCTGGGATTGGTTGCAGCAGTGAGGGTATTGGCGGCGAGCCTTTGGCTCGGGTGGCGGTTAGGCATTGGAATAATGTGTTGTGGTGTGTCGAAGTGCTAGGTGTGGCCATCGCCTATGCCTTCAATTTTTTAGGGGTATTCCGTTAAAGGAATCTGGGGGTCGTGTATCCGTCCGATGCCTGCTTGGCGGGAGGCCTTCGCACGACCCTCGGTGACAACAGGGGTGAGCCTAGAGTCGGATCAGCATCGACAGGCTCCACCTACTGGTTGAATAACCCATCGTCCAATGCCTAAGCCAATACCTTTTCCATTGCTGTAACCAATAAAGTTGTGGCCTTTTCTTGCCCATTAACCATATATCACGTGTCCTTGTGTCTTTATTTCACCACACGGGGGTCGGGTCCTCGAACCACAAAGACTCTCCTCCCTGAAAGAGAGGGGAGGGGTTGTGGTCGGGAGCCTGAGCCCCGCCTAGCAGGGGGCGTAGCCCCCTGCCTCCAGCTCACCTGGCTGGCGCTCACGCCCCCTCGGAGGGCCACCCAACCAGGTGCCACTGAGGGGGCGTGTTCAGCAGCTTTTGCTGCAGCGACAGCCTTTCCCCGGCCTCATTCTCCATCGTCGCCTCTTCGGGAAGTCACCCACCCTCCACTCCCTATTAGTCAGGGCTTAGGTTTTTTGGCCTTGCTATGGACCTTAGGTTGGTCGCCCCGGTTGCTTGGGGGGCCTGGTAGGAGTTTTTCCACTTGGCACTAGGCTATTTGGTTTTTTCGCCTACCTCGTAGCAATCGTCACAACTTTTTGCGGTATTGGTGGGTAGGTTAGGCATTGGAATAATGTGTTGTGGTGTGTCGAAGTGCTAGGTGTGGCCATCGCCTATGCCTTCAATTTTTTAGGGGTATTCCGTTAAAGGAATCTGGGGGTCGTGTATCCGTCCGATGCCTGCTTGGCGGGAGGCCTTGGCACGACCCTCGGTGACAACAGGGGTGAGCCTAGAGTCGGATCAGCATCGACAGGCTCCACCTACTGGTTGAATAACCCATCGTCCAATGCCTAAGCCAATACCTTTTCCATTGCTGTAACCAATAAAGTTGTGGCCTTTTCTTGCCCATTAACCATATATCACGTGTCCTTGTGTCTTTATTTCACCACACGGGGGTCGGGTCCTCGAACCACAAATAGACTTAAAAAAGTGTTAAATGAAGTAATTCATAAGGACCAGGCTGGCTTCCTCCCTGGTAGACATTTGTCTGATAACACTAGGAATATTATTGACATTTTGGAATTATTGCAGACCAATATCAACACGAAAGCAGTTTTAATCTTCATAGATGCAGAGAAAGCCTTCGACAACATTTCTTGGAAGTTCATGAAGAAAAACTTGGAAGGGATGGGAGTGGGACAGGCGTTTCAAAACAGTATAGAAGCAATTTATTCAGAGCAAAAGGCCAAATTGATAGTGAACAATGTGGTGACGGAGGAGTTCAAAATTGAAAAAGGGACACGACAGGGGTGCCCTCTCTCCCCTCTGTTATTTATTTCAGTTCTGGAGGTGCTTTTGAATTTGCTTAGGAAGGACCGGTTGGTGCATGGAATACAGGTCGGAGTGAAACAATATAAACTGAAAGCTTTTGCAGATGATTTGGTGTTAACACTACAGGAGCCAGAACCTAGTACAAAAAGAGCTCTAGAACTGATTTATGAGTTTGGTCGGGTGGCAGGATTTAAGTTGAATAAGCAAAAAACCAAGGTTTTGGGGGAAAATTTGACACCTTCAGAAATAGATGGGTTTCAGAAGGAGACAGAGTTAAATGTGGTTAAAAAAGTGAAATACCTAGGGATTAATTTGTCTGCTAAAAACTTGAATTTATTCAAAGATAATTATGAAAAATGTTGGTCAGAAATCAAAAAGGATTTTGAAATCTGGTCAAGACTTAAACTTTCCTTGTTGGGACGAATTGCTGCTGTTAAGATGAATGTATTGCCAAAGATGTTGTTTTTGTTTCAAACCCTACAGATCGTGGACAGAGTGGAATGTTTTGGAAAGTGGCAGAAAGATATTTCGAAGTTTGTCTGGCAGGGCAAAAGGCCCAGGATAAAGTTTAAAATATTAACTGATGCAAAAGAAAGAGGGGGGTTTGCCCTGCCAGACTTAAGGTTATATTACGAAGCTGCATCTTTCTGCTGGATGAAAGATTGGTTCTTGTTAGAAAACACTGATGTCCTAGATCTGGAAGGGTTTAATAATGCTTTTGGATGGCATGCATACTTGTGGTACAACAAGGTAAAAATTCGCAAAATGTTCAAAAACCATATTGTCAGAAAAGCTTTATTTATAGTCTGGACTAAATATAAGGACTTGTTAGAAAACAAGACCCCGAGGTGGCTATCACCAATGGAGGCTAAGGCCCGAAAAAGACTCAATATGGAGGTTGGTTGGCCAAAATACTGGGAGATAATAGAAAAAACCAGAGATAATTGGAGATTGCAGAGCTTTGACAAATTAAAAAACAAGGTGCAAGACTGGTTGCACTATGCTCAAATTCAAGAGGTCTTTAAAATGGATAAAAAAACAGGTTTCCAGGTGGAGAAATCAAAGTTAGAAACAGAACTATTGGAACCTGTGATGGGATGATTAGCTGCTTGTGCGTAAAATCGTGCTCCCTCAGAGTTTGTGCAACTCCACAAACCTCTGTGTGTGACAGAGCTCCTCAAACATGTCTGCTCTAGTCACTCGTAGATTCCGACAGTGGCTGTCTGCGGAAGCGCTTCCAGCATAGAAGCTCCTTAACGGAAACGCGTCTTCTGGACTCACGACGTGGCAGCTTCCGGCGAAGCATGGGTCTCCCTATGGGAGCTTCTGACACCTCCCCGCTGTTCTCGCTGGACGTGTCCCTCATCCCTCCCTCTTCCCTGCTAGTTCCTGCTTTGGCTGCTGCGTCTCTCTCCGCATTCATGAGACCCTCCTCCAGAGTACCCTCTCTCCCCCTGCTGGTCCCTGCTTTAGCTGCTGACTCCCTTTCAGCCTCTGTGAGCCCTTCCACCTCCCTTTCCTCCGATGGCAGTTCCCTGACATCCACCTCCCCTCCAGGGCCCCCTTCCCCCCCGCCCATACTCTCTCCTCTGGGCGGTGAGGAGATAAAACCCCGAAAAGAATCCTCTTCATCTTCAGACGTCTCGAACATTTCCCTCCATCGGTCTTCGTTCCGGCTCGCTGAATCCTCCTCCTCCTCGGAATCAGGGAACCCCTCCAACTCTTCTTCTTCGTCGGTGGTGGCAAAGTATTCCCTCCGGAACCTCGCCACTGGCTGAGGTTTACGTGGGAATCTCTGATGAAAAGTTTCTATTAAAACCTCGTCATCTACATCCTCTGCCATGACCCAGGTGTTTTCCGACTCCGGCTCCCCTTCCCACATTACCAAATACTCTACTTGATCTCCCTTCCACCTGGAATCGAGAATCTCCGCTACATGGTAGCTGTGTTCCTTCTCCTCCATTGCTGGTCCCCTATTGACCCTCCCTTCTCTGTCCCTTTTATACGGTGACAGCAACGACCTGTGGAAAACTGGGTGCAGCTTCATGTGGTTCGGTATCCGGAGTCTGAAAACCACTGGGTTGACCTGCTGCGTGACTTCAAATGGGCCCAGCCTTTTGGGTCTTAACTTCTTACAACCCCCTTTGAATGGTAACCCTTGGGTTGACAGCCACACCTGGTCCCCCACCCTAATGCTTTCACCTTCTCTTCTGTTTTTGTCTGCCTGCCTCTTATATTCCTCCTTAGCCCTGTTTAAGTTAAGTTGGAGCTGGCGATGGATCGCTTCCATTTCTTCAACGAACTGTTCTGCAGCTGGAACGCTCCAGTTCTCCCCTTCCCCCCCTGGGAAGGCTCGGGGATGGCACCCGTGATTAGCCAAAAAGGGGCTCATCCCCGTGGACACGTTCTCTGCATTGTTGTAGGCAAATTCTGCCAACGCCAGCTTCTCCACCCAATCATTCTCTCTGTCATTCACATAACACCTCAAATATTGCTGGAGGACGCCATTAGCTCTTTCCGCCTGCCCGTTGGTTTCCGGATGCCGGGCAGTTGAGAAATTAACCTCTACATGCAGTAAGCTCATGAGCTTCCTCCAGAACCTGGAAGTAAATTGTTTCCCTCGGTCTGAAACCACCCTCAAGGGGGCGCCATGCAACCTAAACACATTTTCTACAAACAATTTAGCGGTTTCTTCTGCCGTGACCGCATGTGAGCAGGCTATAAAGTGGGCCATTTTGGTTAACAGGTCTACCACAACCATGATGGCTGTTTTCCCTCTGGACCTTGGCAGATCAGTCATGAAATCTATTGCCACTGTTTCCCATGGTCTTTCAGGTGTGGGTAGTGGTTCTAATAACCCTGCCGGTGCCCGCCTCCCCCCCTTGGCTCGTTGGCATTGGTCACACCCTCTCACATACTCCCGCACATCTTCCCTGACCTTGGGCCACCAAAATTCCCTGGTAACCAGCCACATGGTTTTGTGTTGCCCAAAATGCCCTGCTGTGGGGCTATCGTGCAGTTGCTTGAGTACCTTCTCCCTCAATTCACCTTCAGGTATATATAACGCTCCCTTGTAGTACAACGCCCCGTTTCTCTCCTCAAAACCCCCGGGTTTGTCTCCCTCCCTCCTGAGACCCCTGAGTTTGTCCTGGGCGTATTCATCATGCACCGTTCCCTCTACCAGTTCCCTTTGCCCCACCAATGCCGCCCCACACACCCAGCGGTCCTCTGGAATGACATGGGTCTCTTCGGGTGCTCCCTCCCCCTCCAAATATTCAGGTTTGCGTGAGAGAGCGTCCGCCCTAACGTTCTCTGGGCCTGGCACGTAACAAATCTCAAAGTTAAATTTGGAAAACTCCTGGGCCCATCTCAACTGCCGTTGGTTGAGCACTCGCGCAGTTCTCCAATACTCTAGATTCTTATGGTCCGTGCACACTTGCACCTTATGTTGTGCACCAATTAGCAGGTGCCTCCATCTCCGGAAAGCCTCATGAATAGCAAGAAGTTCCCGGTCGTACACCGTGTAGTTCCTCTCGGATTTGTTCAGCTTTCGCGAAAAGAAGGCACACGGTCGCCACTCTGACTCCTCCTTCCCTGGCTGCAGAAGAAGAAGCACCGCCCCTATGGCTCTGTCAGATGCGTCTGTTTCGACCCTCAGCTTTTTTTGTAAATCCACATGCAGAAGTTGTCCTTCAGAGGCGAAGGCCCTTTTCAGTTCCTCAAACGCTCGCTCCGCCTCCGCAGTCCAAACAAACTTCTTTTTACTGCTGAGACAGTCCGTAATGGGCGCCGTCAGGTGGGCAAAGTTTCGGATGAACTTACGATAAAAGTTTCCAAACCCTAGGAACCTCTGCACATCCTTCTTGGTTTTGGGTGTTTTCCATTCCAGCACTGCCTGGACCTTGCCGGGATCCATGGCCAATCCCTTGTCTGACAGGCGGTACCCCAGGAATTCCACCTCCTTGGTATGAAACTGACACTTCTCCAGTTTCACCCACAGCCTGTTGGCTTGCAGCCTGCTCAACACTTCTCTGACGTCTCTCACATGTTGCTCCTCATTCTCCGAATACACCAACACATCATCTAGGAAGGCCACGCAATTCTTGTAGAGCAAAGGCCCCAGTACGTGGTTCATAAACGATTGAAAGCACGCTGAGCCTGCTTGTAATCCAAAAGGCATAACGAGATATTCAAATGCCCCCAAAGGGGTGAACATGGTGGTTTTCCATTCATCCCCTTTCCTTATACGTATCAGGTTGTACGCCCCCCTTAGATCCAGCTTTGTAAAAATCTTTCCCTTCCGCACCCTGGTCAAAATATCATCAATCCTGGGCATAGGGAAAGCCACTGGTTCTGTCACTGCATTTAACCGCCTGAAATCACATACAAGTCTCGGCTTGTCCGTGTGCTTTTTATCCACAAAAAACACTGGGCTACCCCCCGCTGCTTTGGACTCTCTGATGAAGCCTCTCTTCAGGTTCTTGTCAATGAACGCTCGCAGCTCCTGCATTTCTCTGTCTGACATGGCATACAACTTGCCTACAGGAAGCTGTGCTCCAGGGAGTAAATTGATCTGACAGTCAAAGGGCCTATGCGGGGGTAGTTGGTCGGCTTCCTTCTCGCTGAACACGTCGCTGAGATCTGCATACTGTGGTGGTACCTTCACCTTCTCCATTACTTCAGTTCCTGCTAGGGTGGATTGGGCCCCTGCTGAACCCTTTTCCCCTTTGCAGTGTTCTAAGCAATGTGCTGAACCAAAGGAAACCACTCTCTGATGCCAGCCCACCAGCGGATCATGTAGCGCTAGCCAGCTCATTCCCAAAATAATGGGAGCGCCTCCCAAGGTGGCCACATTAAACGCTATCAGTTCTGTGTGCCTTGCCACCCTCATTATCATTGGGATGGTCTGCAAGCTGACTCCTCCTCCCAACAACTCCCTGCCATCGATCGTGGTCACCTGCAGGGGGTTGCTTAAAGGGATCGTCTGTATCTGGTGTTCAGCAGCAAACTCCTTGCTCATAAAATTGCAGGAGCTGCCTGAGTCCAACAGCGCCTTTATTTTTAGGGGGTGTCCATTTTGCAGCTCTAGCGACACTTCAATCACTAGGGCAGGTTTAGGAGGTTCTGGCGTGGGCACTTTTACTGCTCTTTGGCCTGGCTGCTGTGCCCCGACGGTGGCAACCAGGCGTTGGCTTTTACCTGCTCCGTTTCTCCCTGCTCTCCTCCCTCAACAGCTCCCACCATCCCTTGCCATTCCTTCCTCTGGGGGCAGACTCTGGCAAAGTGGCCTGGCTGTTGGCAGAGATAGCATTTCCGGGCGCCCTTTCCCTCCTTCTTAGCCCCCTCACTGGGCTTTGAAACTGCGCGCGCGCGCGCTGTTCCGATTTCCATCGGCTCTGCCGGCGGGAAAGTTGTCTCTGGAATCTCAGGAATGCGGAACTCCTTCCAGCGTTCCCCTTTCCCTTCCCGCCTCTCCAAAGCTCTCGCCTCCTGGCTCGCTCCTATAGTCAGCGCAGATTTAGTCAGCTGATCCATAGAATCCGCCCTAGGACCCCGGGACAGTTCGTCTTTCACGGCCGAAGCCAAGCCTTCTTCAAATAGCATTTGAATGGGCGCCGCCGATAAGTCCCAACCCAATCTGTGAACCAGCATAGTGAACTCAGTCCAGTACTCACGGACAGATCGGCTTCCCTGCTTGCAAGCCATTAGCTGTCTGCGCACCAATCCCTCCTCAATATCGCTGGAAAACATGAGATCCATTGCACGAAAGAACTTCCTGGTGTCCTTTAGGACGTCATTGTGCGTTGCCATCAGGGGCCTAACCCAGTCTCTCGCCCCCCTCTCAGGATGCCCAATCACGAAAGCAACTCGCGATTCCTCGTCAGGGAATTCATCAAACTGCACATTGAGGGCATATTGCATCTCTGTTCTAAAGGCATGATAGTCCTTGGGGTCCCCCCCAAATTTCTGCACCAATCCTGGTACCTTTCTGTTGAACTGGGTGGCTCTCCCCTTCTTGTCTGCATCCTGAGCCCTTCTCTCCTCAAGCCTAGCCGTCTGCAGCGCCAATTGGATTTCCAACGCTCGGTACCTATCTTCCAAGCTTGGACCCGCTCCAACTCCTGCCTCTCCGGCTCCGGCTGGGTCGCTCATGATGCCTTCTCCTGCACAGGCAGCTTACAAAGACTGTCGGAATGCTGTGATGGGATGATTAGCTGCTTGTGCGTAAAATCGTGCTCCCTCAGAGTTTGTGCAACTCCACAAACCTCTGTGTGTGACAGAGCTCCTCAAACATGTCTGCTCTAGTCACTCGTAGATTCCGACAGTGGCTGTCTGCGGAAGCGCTTCCAGCATAGAAGCTCCTTAACGGAAACGCGTCTTCTGGACTCACGACGTGGCAGCTTCCGGCGAAGCATGGGTCTCCCTATGGGAGCTTCTGACACCTCCCCGCTGTTCTCGCTGGACGTGTCCCTCATCCCTCCCTCTTCCCTGCTAGTTCCTGCTTTGGCTGCTGCGTCTCTCTCCGCATTCATGAGACCCTCCTCCAGAGTACCCTCTCTCCCCCTGCTGGTCCCTGCTTTAGCTGCTGACTCCCTTTCAGCCTCTGTGAGCCCTTCCACCTCCCTTTCCTCCGATGGCAGTTCCCTGACAGAACCAAAGACTAAAATTCTATCAAGAATGTATAACTTGCTGCTTAAATGGAACACTCAGGATGAGATAGTCAAATCAGCCATGATAAAATGGGCTCAAGACATTGGGTACAACATCATGTTTGAAGACTGGGAAAGGTTATGGACCACCGGTATGAAATTTACGGCATGTAATGCCTTGAAAGAAAACATTATGAAAATGATATACAGGTGGTACATGACCCCAGTCAAGCTTGCTAAGATATATCATTTGTCTGATAATAAATGTTGGAAATGCAAGGAGGCTGAAGGGACATTCTTTCACCTCTGGTGGACTTGCCCGAAAGTGAAGGCCTTCTGGGAAATGATCTACAATGAGTTAAAAAAGGTATTTAAGTATACCTTCCCCAAGAAACCAGAGGCCTTCCTTCTGGGCATTGTCGGCCAGAAAGTGTTAAAGAAGGATAGAACTTTTTTCATGTACGCAACTACAGCAGCAAGAATTCTTATCGCTAAACATTGGAAGACACAAGATCTACCCACGCTGGAAGAGTGGCAGATGCAATTGATGGACTATATGGAACTGGCTGAAATGACTGGCAGAATCCGAGACTTGGGTGAAGAAAAAATGGAGGAGGACTGGAAAAAATTTAAAGACTACCTACAAAAACAACATAAGCTATATGAATGTTACGGGTTTGCGTGGCTGGGAAAGTCTAGCTTCAGCAATTAAAATTTGATGATCTGGGAAATTAAGTTATAAATTAGGAAGGAACTAAAGTTTAAACTAATCTTTATGTCTATTTTAGGATAAAGGCAATTTGACAACAAGTATTTTAAACTTAAAGTATAACTATTTGAAAGTACAAAAAACGCATGAAACAAGGTAACAATTTGCTGATATCTTTATTGTAAAGAATGCAGGGAGAGGGAGACGTGGGGAAGTCCAGATGGTTATGAAAAGATGTTTTGGAAAAATGATTTTTTCTGTTCTATTGTTTTTCTTTCTTTTTTCTTCTTTCTTTTCTTTTTTGTGGATTCTATCATGTATTTGACTTTACATTTATATCTGGAAAAAAGCAATGAAATATTATTTTTAAAAAAACAAAATGAATGTATTGCCTAGAATGCTGTTTTTGTTTCAAACATTGCAAATTGTGGACAAGATGGATTGCTTCAAGAAGTGGCAGAAAGATATTTCGAAATTTGTGTGGCAGGGCAAGAAACCCAGAATAAAATTTAAGATTTTAACTGACACCAAAGAAAGAGGGGGATTTGCCCTGCCAGACTTTAAACTTTACTATGAATCAGCAGCTTTCTGCTGGTTGAAAGACTGGCTGCTTCTTGAGAACACAGACATTTTGGATTTAGAAGGCTTCAACAATGTTTTTGGGTGGCATGCATATTTATGGTATGATAAGGTTAAGGCCCATAAAGCTTTTAAAAATCATATTCTCAGGAAAGCACTATATAATGTCTGCATTAGATATAAAGACGTGTTGGAAAATAAAACCCCAAGGTGGTTGTCGCCAATGGAAGCTAAAGCTGTGAGAAAACTCAATATGGAGGCCAAATGGCTGAAATATTGGGAAATTTTGGAACAGGAGGGGGATAAAATGAAATTGCAGAGTTTTGAAAAGTTAAAGGACAAAGTGCGAGATTGGCTCCATTATTATCAAATAATGGAGGTTTTCAAGTTGGACAGGAAAATTGGCTTTCAGGTGGAAAAATCAAAATTAGAAACAGAACTGATAGAACCCAATACTAAGAATTTGTCAAGAATGTATAACTTGCTGTTGAAATGGAATACACAAGATGAAACAGTGAAATCAGTTATGATAAAGTGGGCACAAGATATTGGTCATAACATTATGTTTGCTGACTGGGAACAGTTGTGGAACACCGGTATGAAATTTATGGCATGTAATGCCTTAAAGGAAAATATTATGAAAATGATCTATAGGTGGTACATGACCCCGGTCAAGCTTGCAAAAATTTGCCACTTGTCTGACAATAAATGTTGGAAATGTAAAGAAATTGAAGGTACTTTTCTTTCACCTTTGGTGGACGTGCCCAAGGATTAAGGCTTTCTGGGAAATGATTTATAATGAAATGAAAAGGGTATTTAAATATACCTTTCCTAAGAAACCAGAGGCCTTTCTCTTGGGCATTGTCGGCCAATCGGTGCAAAAGAAAGACAGAACATTTTTTATGTATGCTACAACAGCGGCAAGAATACTCATAACAAAGTAATGGAAGACACAGGATCTACCCAACGACTTGGATGATGGACTCAAGGGCATCCTGATCAAATTTGCTGATGACACCAAACTGGGTGGGGTGGCTAACACCCCAGAGGACAGGATCACACTTCAAAACGACCTTGACAAATTAGAGAACTGGGCAAAAACAAACAAGATGAATTTTAACAGGGAGAAATGTAAAGTATTGCACTTGGGCAAAAAAAATGAGAGGCACAAATACAAGATGGGTGACACCTGGCTTGAGAGCAGTACATGTGAAAAGGATCTAGGAGTCTTGGTTGACCACAAACTTGACATGAGCCAACAGTGTGACGCGGCAGCTAAAAAAGCCAATGTAATTCTGGGATGCATCAATAGGAGTATAGCATCTAGATCAAGGGAAGTAATAGTGCCACTGTATTCTGCTCTGGTCAGACCACACCTGGAGTACTGTGTCCAGTTCTGGGCACCACAATTCAAGAAGGACACTGACAAACTGGAACGTGTCCAGAGGAGGGCAACCAAAATGGTCAAAGGCCTGGAAACAATGCCTTATGAGGAACGGCTAAGGGAGCTGGGCATGTTTAGCCTGGAGAAGAGGAGGTTAAGGGGTGATATGATAGCCATGTTCAAATATAGAAAAGGATGTCACATAGAGGAGGGAGAAAGGTTGTTTTCTGCTGCTCCAGAGAAGCGGACACGGAGCAATGGATCCAAACTACAAGAAAGAAGATGCCACCTAAACATTAGGAAGAACTTCCTGACAGTAAGAGCTGTTCGACAGTGGAATTTGCTGCCAAGGAGTGTGGTGGAGTCTCCTACTTTGGAGGTCTTTAAGCAGAGGCTTGACAACCATATGTCAGGAGTGCTCTGATGGTGTTTCCTGCTTGGCAGGGGGTTGGACTCGATGGCCCTTGTGGTCTCTTCCAACTCTATGATTCTATGATTCTATGATTCTATATGTGACTAGCAGAAATGACTGGCAGAATCCGAGACCAGGGAAAAGAGATGGCGGAAGAAGATTGGAAGAAATTTAAGAATTATCTTAAGAAATACTGTAAAATTTATGAATTTTAGAATGATATGGTTTTTAAAATCAAATGGAGTACAGCTGTAAAGATAAAGTGAAAGGAAAGTAAGGATGATAATTAGATAAAATTAAGGGTGAGGATTTGCTGAACTAAATTTTTGAAATGGGAATGCAGAAAGGGGAGGTATGAGGAGGTCGGTGAAAGAAGTTTTATGAAAATAAGGTATTGAAATCATACTTGTTCTTTTTATTATTTTATTTTTGTTTGTGTTTGTGTGTATTGATATGTTTGTTATAATTTGTAAAATCCTAATAAATATTTATTTAAAAAAACAAAACAAAAAGACGGTGTTGTGTTATTTTGGTTTCATTACACACACTTTGCGATTTCTGGGTCAATGTGCATAAACACCAAAGAAAAGCCCGGACAGCCCCGTGGTTTTCCCCGGAGCTGAGGGCGATGAAACAATCGCTGAGGTGGCTAGAGCGTCGGTGGCAGAAAACTCACTCCGAATCTGACCGGACACAGGTTAGAGCTCATCGTCGAGCCTACCAAGTGGCGATAGCGACGGCGAAGAAGACTTTCTTCACCGCCTCTATTGCATCTGCAGAAAATAGTAGCAGGAGACTCTTTCAGGTGGTCCGCAATTTAACGGAACCACCTTTACCACCGGGGCCTTGTAAAGACCCCAAGATCTCCTGCAACGATTTTGCAAAGTTTTTTGCAGATAAAATCACTCATATTCGGAAGGAGCTAGACACCACCGTGGGAGCAGGGCTGGGGCGGGAGAGTGCTGGAGCTCTGTCTGGTCAAGTTGCATGGAATCAATTTCAATCCGTTACCCCCGAGGATGTGGACAGGCTGCTTGGACTCGTGAAACCAACCACCTGTCTCCTTGATCCTTGCCCATCCTGGCTAATAAAAGCAAGCCGGGAAGGGCTGGGCGATGGGCTCTGCGGGGTGGTGAATGCTTCCCTCTGTGAGGGAACATTCCCAGATCTGCTGAAAGAGGCGGTCATTAAACCGCTTCTTAAAAAACCATCTTTAGACCCGGCCAGTATGGCCAACTATCGCCCAGTCTCAAATCTTCCATTCTTGGGCAAGGTGATTGAGCGTGTGGTTGCTGAACAACTCCAGGCACGCCTGGAGGATGCGGACCATTTGGATCCCTTCCAATCGGGGTTCAGGCCTCATCATGGGACTGAAACTGCCTTGGTCGCACTGGTTGATGATCTCCGGCGAGCTAGGGACAAAGGTGAGAGTTGTTTCCTAGTTCTGCTGGATCTCTCAGCGGCCTTTGATACAATCGGCCATAACATCCTTCTGGACCGTCTAGAGGGGTTGGGAGCTGGGGGCACTGTTATACAGTGGTTTCGCTCCTTCCTCCTGGGCCGTGTTCAGAAAGTGGTGGTGGGGGATGAGTGTTCAGACCCTTGGGCCCTCACTTGTGGGGTGCCTCAGGGTTCCGTCCTCTCCCCCATGCTTTTTAACATCTATATGAAGCCGCTGGGAGAGATCATCAGGGGGTTTGGACTGGGTGTCCATCAATATGCAGATGATACCCAGCTCTACCTCTCTTTCAAATCAGAACCAGTGAAGGCGGTGAAGGTCCTGTGTGAGTGCCTGGAGGCGGTTGGAGGATGGATGGCGGCTAATGGATTGAGGTTGAATCCTGACAAGACAGAAGTACTGTTCTTGGGGGACAGGGGGCGGGCTGGTGTGGAGGACTCCCTGGTCCTGAATGGGGTAACTGTGCCCCTGAAGGACCAGGTGCGTAGCCTGGGAGTCATTTTGGACTCACAGCTGTCCATGGAGGCGCAGGTCAATTCTGTATCCAGGGCAGCTGTCTACCAACTCCACCTGGTACGCAGGCTGAGACCCTACCTGCCCGTGGACTGTCTCACCAGAGTGGTGCATGCTCTGGTTATCTCCCGCTTGGACTACTGCAATGCGCTCTACGTGGGGCTACCTTTGAAGGTGACTCGGAAACTACAACTAATCCAGAATGCGGCAGCTAGACTGGTGACTGGGGGCAGCCGCCGAGACCACATAACACCGGTCTTGAAAGACCTACATTGGCTCCCAGTACGTTTCCGAGCACAATTCAAAGTGCTGGTGTTGACCTTTAAAGCCCT
The DNA here is from genome assembly GCF_964188305.1 of Podarcis bocagei. Lineage (NCBI taxonomy): Eukaryota > Metazoa > Chordata > Lepidosauria > Squamata > Lacertidae > Podarcis > Podarcis bocagei. The sequence goes on from NC_138131.1 coordinate 70,125,345, forward strand.
AAACGGCCTCGGCCCAGTATACCTGAAGGAGCGTCTCCACCCCCATCGTTCTGCCCGGACGCTGAGGTCCAGCGCCGAGGGCCTTCTGGCGGTTCCCTCATTGCGAGAAGCAAAGCTACAGGGAACCAGGCAGAGGGCCTTTTCGGTAGTGGCGCCCGCCCTGTGGAACGCCCTCCCATCAGATGTCAAAACGATAAACAACTACCTGACATTCAGAAGACATCTTAAGGCAGCCCTGTTCAGGGAAGTTTTTAATGTATGATATTTTAGTGTTTTTTTGGTTTCTATGGAAGCCGCCCAGAGTGGCTGGGGAAACCCAGCCAGATGGGCGGGGTACAAATAATAAATTATTATTATTATTAGGGTTAGGGTTAGGGTTAGGGTTAGGGTTAGGGTTAGGGTTAGGGTTAGGGTTAGGGTTAGGGTTAGGGTTAGGGTTAGGGTTAGGGTTAGGGTTAGGGTTAGGGTTAGGGTCAGGGTGAATGACTACCGAAAGAACAATCCAAGCTTATTTGTCCTCCTTCTATTGAGATGGAACCAAAACACCTATGTTTGATTTGGACTGATAAAAATCATGTCACTCTGCGATTATTGAGTGAACGTGCATTCTAACCCCAAAAACACCAATTTGAAATAAGCCCAATCAGAGCTTTATCATCTTCTTTTTATGTAGATGGCACCTGTCAGGGCTGCCTCAGGTCTCAGCTCACAAAAGACCAACGCCAACCTCTTCTTATATACAAGGGTGTTTATTGCAGTTCATTATTGGTTCCACAACCGAGGCGTGCAGCCCCGCGTCTCTTTCTCCTAGACATTAGAAGTCCCCTCTGAATCGGTCCCACCCCTACACCAGTTTAATAAGCTAACGCTGCCCCACCTCTTTCTCTCTTTCCTTTTCCGCAGGGTCTTTCTGCCCGTCGGGGTTCCTCCCCTCCTGCTTTCTCCTGAAGCAGAGTCTCCAGACTGCTCCTGCCCCCTCCTGCGGGCTTTGGGTCCTGGCCCCTCCTCCTCCGGGCTCCCTGTTCTCCCGCGCGCCTCCTCATTTGAACTTGGCGCGCGCGCCCAACTTCTGACCTTCCTTTTGACAGTTATGCTACTCCCCTCACTGCTTTCCTCCCCTTCCGGGAGAACGGCTTGCTCTGATCCCTCCCCTTTCTCTGTCGCCGGAGCTGCTCCCTCTGACACACTGGACCCTCCCCCTCCCTCGCTGCGCTCTGGTGGGGAGGCTGGCCCTGATTCCCAGCTGCCGCTTTGGGGTCCCCTGCTGGCCCACCGCTCCTGACACTTTCCCCCCGGGGCTCCCCTTGCCCTTACCACAGGCGCCCCTTTCTGGGAATCCTCTGATTCGCTGGAGAGACTCATGGAATCCCCTGCGTCATTGCTATCCTCTTCCTCTCTCTCCTGGGATTCCTCTCCATCGCTCTCCATTTCCTGCCTTCCCTGTGCCTCTGTCCCTGTACCCCTGACATCCATCCCCCCCTCGAAGCCCCCCCTTCCCCCCTCCCGCTGCTCGGGTGCAGGTTCTGGAAGCTCCTCAGTCGCTGGGGTAGATCTTGGATACAGTTCGTCGACGTCAATCGTCTCTGCTTCCAGCTCATTGCTTGTGTGCTCAAAACCAAGGTCCTCTCCTAACACGTCCATGTCCTCCCCCTGTCTCTTTGGACGTTGCTGTCTGCCAGGGCCCCCTCAGCAATCTCCTGCGCCACTCATCCTCTGGTTGGTCGTCCCACCAGTAAGAGCGATCCGTGTCCACCCCCGAGCACGATCCCCTTGGAGGACTCGATTCTGGCGTGGTCTCCTCTGCTGAGGAGAACCCCCGGAAGGTGCTGCCTGAAAGTGTAGGCGTAAAAAGCCAGTCGTCGAAAAATTCCGCTGGCATGGGCCTGTGTGGGAAGAGTGCATGGAACTCGTCCTTAAGAAGGGGTTCTTCCAGAGCATAGCCCGGCACCCAACTGTTGGCACTGGCCGGGGTACCCTCTCTGGCGAGGAGGTATTCTACTCCCTCCTCCCCCCATCTAGAGTCCAGAATTTCTGTGACCTCGTTGAGTGTCTCGGCCTTCGGTGACTTCCCCCCCCCCTTGGGGACTCCCTGCGTGGGTCCGGTGCCGTCCCTGGCTCCTGAAACCTGTGTGGGGCTTTGTAGGGCGTAAGCACCGACCTATGAAAGACCGGGTGCATTCGGGAACCTTCTGGGAGGGTCAACCGATAAGCTACGGGGTTGATCTTGGCCTCAACTTGGTATGGCCCCAGCTGTCTGTGTCCTAGCTTCTTCTTGGCTAACGACTTGGTAGGCGCCGCCTGGGCTGCCAACCATACCCAGTCCCCCACCTGTATGTCTTCCCCTGCCCTCCTGTGCCTGTCTGCCTGCACCTTGTAGGCGTGTTTAGCCAGCTCTAAGTGCCGTCGGAGCTCCTCGTGGACCTCCTGCAATTCTGCGGCCAAATGCTCCGCTCCCTGCGTCGCTCCCTGCACCGTCGTCTCCACTCCCGGAAAGGTTCTGGGATGCCGCCCATTGTTGGCGAAGAACGGCGTCACCCCCGTGGACGCGTGCTTCGTGTTGTTGTAGGCAAACTCGGCCATCGGCAAGTAGTCCACCCAAGTCGCAGGCTTCTGATTGGCGTAACAGCGCAGGTACTGCTGCATGATGGCGTTGACCCTTTCCGCTTGGCCGTTGGTCTGCGGGTGTCTCGCCGACGCTAAGTTGATCTTGACGTTCAGGATACCCAGGAGCTTCTGCCAAAAACTGGAAACGAACTGGCGACCGCGGTCGGACAGGATGGATCGCAGCAAGCCGTGCACCCTGAACACGTGGTCTATGAACAGTTTGGCGGTCTGCTCCGCAGTCGCCACCTTCGCGCAAGGAATGAAATGCACCATCTTGGTGAACAGGTCTACAACCACAAGCACCGCCGTCTTGCCTCGCGAACTGGGCAGATCAGTGACAAAGTCCAGCGCCACCCTCTCCCACGGTTGCAGTGGCGTCTCCAATGGTTCCAGCAGTCCCGCTGGTTTCTGGTGCACTGGCTTGGACCTTTGGCAAGTGTCACACCTGGCGACGTAGTCCGCGACCTCCCCTCGCATCTGGGGCCACCAAAAGTCTCTGGCCACTAATTCCGCCGTCTTTTACTTGCCGAAGTGGCCAGCGCTGGGTGCGTCGTGCAACTGCTGCAGAACCTTCGCGCGGAGATCGTCTCCCGGAATGTAGAGAGCACCTTTACGGGTTAGCAGGCCGTCGCGTATCTGGAACTCGTCGTCCCTCGCTGTGCCTCTCCGCACCTCTTCCATCTTGGACTGTGCGAACGGATCCGTCTGCAGCGCGCAACGCACCGCCTCCAGGTCCACGGTGGCTGAAGCGCACGCCCACGCCTGCGGTGCAAAAATGTGCTTGGCTCCCACAGGTGCCGCTTCCTCGAGATACTGCGGTTTCCTGGAGAGCGCATCTGCTATGACATTGTTGTCGCCTGGGATGTACTCAATCCTGAAATCGAAGTCCGCAAAGAACTCTGCCCAGCGTATGTGCCTCTGGCTCTGTAGCTTCGCCGTGCGCCAGTACTCTAGGTTCTTGTAGTTCGTGCGGACCTGCACGGTGTGCTTGGCTCCAATGAGGAAGTGCCTCCACGCCTTGAAAGCCGCGTGGATGGCCAGCAACTCCCTGTCCCAGATGGTGTAGTTCTGTTCCGACTTGCTGAGCTTCCGGGAGTAGAAAGCGCAGGGCCTCCAGTTCCCCTGCGGGTCTTCCTGTAAAAGGACGGCCCCCACCGCTCTGTCAGATGCGTCAGTCTCAACCCTCATGGGCCTGCCGGGATTCACGTGTAGCAGCTGTTCTTCGGACGCGAAGAGACTCTTAAGTCTCCTGAAGGACTGCTCCGCCTGGTCCGTCCAGGTGAACTTCTTCTTCTTGGAGCTGAGAGTGTCCGTGATAGCTGCCGTCTCCCTGGTGAAACCCCTGATGAACTTGCGGTAAAAGTTGGCGAAGCCGACGAACCTCTGGACCTCCTTCCGATTTCGCGGGCTTTTCCAGTCCAACACCGCGCGGACCTTGGCGCTGTCCATGGCTAGTCCCCTGTCGGACAGCCTATAGCCCAGAAAATCCACCTCCGTCACGTCGAATTGGCACTTCTCCAGCTTGGCGTAAAGCCTGTGCTCCCGTAGCCTCTGCAGGACCTCCTTAACGTCGCTCTCGTGAGCCTCCGGCGATTCCGAGAAGATCAGAATTTCGTCGAGGAAACATACGCACTTCTTGTAGAGGAGTCCCGCTAGCACGTGGTGCATAAAAGCTTGGAAATAGTGGGAGCCATTCTGGAGACCAAACGGCATAACTCTGTATTCGTAGGTGCCCAACGGCGTGAACATGGCCGTCTTCCACTCATCACCCTCTCGCACGCGTATGAGATTGTAAGCTCCGCGGAGATCCAACTTGGTGAAGATCTTCCCTTTCCGCACCGTCGCGAGCAGGTCGTCAATCTTCGGCATGGGAAAGGCCGCGGGCTTTGTCTTCGAGTTTATGAATCTAAAGTCTACGATCAGCCTCTTTTGGGGCGTGTCCTTCTTCTTCACGAAAAACACAGGACTGCCCCCTACAGCCTTCGATTCTCGGATGAATCCCCGCTGCAGGTTGTGATCTATGAACTCCCTGAGCTCCTGCAGCTCATCCTCGGACATGGAATACAGCTTCACAGGCGGCAGCGTTGTCCCTGGCAAGAGGTCAATTGCGCAATCGTAGGGCCGGTGGGGTGGCAACTGGTCAGCCTCCTTTTCGCAGAAGACCTCCAAAAACCCCTTGTACTTGAGGGGTACTGCTTGCGCCATGCTGAGACTTAGCTGCTGCCCCTCCTCTTGGCCCTCCTCCTCCTGACCGGTCTGGATGCAATGCTGCGCGCAATAGGACGAGCCGAAAGTGAGCTGCCGCTGGTACCACGCCATGGTTGGGCTGTGCCTATCCAGCCAACTCATGCCTAACACTATAGGTGTGTCTGACAGGCGGGTGACGTTGAAACTGATGACTTCTCGGTGATTGCCAATCTGCATTACCATGGGTGGCGTCTGTTGTACCACCTGCCCACCCAGCAGCTTCCTGCCATCCACTGTGACGACGTTCAATGGCAGCGTGGCTGGTAGGAGCTCTATGCGATGCTGCTTGACGAAGTGCACCCCCACGAAGTCTGCGTTGCTCCCACTGTCAATTGTAATGGGGACTTCCAGGGTGCGTCCATTAGGTAGCTGGAGAGTTGCAGTGAGCTGCACCACTGGCTTGGGTGGCAGGGGGTTTGTATGCTGCAAAAGCGCTGGGGACTGTCCTACTGACTCGCCTGGCTGTGCCCCAGCATTTCTGCTTCCAGCCAGGCATTGTCGTTTCCCTGAAATTGCTCTTCAGGTAGTGCTGCTGCAGTTACTGTTGCTAAGGCTGCAGTGTGCTTTTGGAGCCTCTGGGGACACTCTTTGGCCATGTGCATCGCACTGTCACAGATGTAACACTTCCTGTTCCCTCTAGGAGGCTTCGTCTTGACTGCTCCGGACGCTGGGGCTCCGGCAGCTGACTGAGCCTGTGCACCACCAAGTTCCATTGGTTCCTCCCCTGCCTGCAGCTGAGGTGAGGGACGCGTACGTCCTAGATCCCTGGGAAGGAAAGGAGGCGCTCTAGAGGGTGTGTGAAGCTGGCGACCCTCCTCATTGCGCCAAGGGCGTTCTTCGTGGCGCACTCCAATGGCGAGCGCCCGCTGCACAAGTTCTGCTAGGGTTTGAGGTCTGACCCCCCTTGCCAATTCATCTTTTACAGGGCCAGACAACCCCTCCCAAAACAAGTCTCTTACTGCCAGGGAATCTTTCTCCCATTTCAGTACATTCAGCAAGGCAAAAAACCTAGCATGATACTGACGTACTGTAGCCTTGCCTTGCCTTAAACCATGCAGCTCCTTGCGTGCTATATCCACATCCACGGTAGATTGGAAGCAAGTGTCCATGGCTTTGATAAATTCATCTGAGTCCCTTCGAGCAGGACAATCTTCGCGCCACAGATTGCGCAGCCAAGCCCTCGCTTCCCCATGCAAGTGGGACACAATGAACCCCACCTTCTCCTCCTCATCTTTAAAGTCGTCGCGAAGCAAATGCAACGCATATTCGACGTCTGCTCGAAAACTGGGGTACTGCTTCAGGTTCCCATCAAAGTGGGCTACCAAGTTGCCTCCCCTTCTGCCCAGTCCTACGCCTGCAGATCTGGACCCCGGGAATCCCACTTGGCATGCATGATCCCACCTGGCTTGCAGATCCTGGCATCGCTTTTCCGCCTCTTCCCCCTTCTTCTGGGAGACCACTACCGCAGTGGTAAGCTGGGAGACTGCGTTGCGTAGATCAGCTATCTGCTCCTCCATACTCATGGCCGCCAAACTTCGTGAGCTTCGCAAAAAAAAAAAATTTGAGTACTTTTGGGAGGGGACTTACTGTCAGGGCTGCCTCAGGTCTCAGCTCACAAAAGACCAACGCCAACCTGTTCTCTGATTCGCTGGAGAGACTCATGGAATCCCCTGCGTCATTGCTATCCTCTTCCTCGCTCTCCTGGGATTCCTCTCCATCGCTCTCCATTTCCTGCCTTCCCTGTGCCTCTGTCCCTGTACCCCTGACAGCACCCAAAACACCTTTTTGCTTTGGTTGGGGGTGATTCCAGTGCACACCCAAAAAACACCATGCGAATTGAAATAAGACCAATCAAAGCTTATTCGGCTTCTTTCTACGCATATGGAAGCGAAAAGACGGTGTTGTGTTATGTTGGTCTCATTACACACACTTTGCGATTTCTGGGTCAATGTGCATTAACACCAAAGAACACGACTTGAAATAAGCGATCATAGAATCATAGAATCATAGAATCATAGAGTTGGAAGAGACCACAAGGGCCATCGAGTCCAACCCCCTGCCAAGCAGGAAACACCATCAGAGCACTCCTGACATATGGTTGTCAAGCCTCTGCTTAAAGACCTCCAAAGAAGGAGACTCCACCACACTCCTTGGCAGCAAATTCCACTGTCGAACAGCTGTTACTGTCAGGAAGTTCTTCCTAATGTTTAGGTAGAATCTTCTTTCTTGTAGTTTGGATCCATTGCTCCGTGTCCGCTTCTCTGGAGCAGCAGAAAACAACCTTTCTCCCTCCTCTATGTGACATCCTTTTATATATTTGAACATGGCTATCATATCACCCCTTAACCTCCTCTTCTCCAGGCTAAACATGCCCAGCTCCCTTAGCCGTTCCTCATAAGGCATCGTTTCCAGGCCTTTGACCATTTTGGTTGCGATATCCAAGATTCTTCTTTCTATGTAGCAGGAACACAAAACAACCTCTTTGCCTTTGTTTAGGCTTATTACACTACACTTTGCTTGTGTTAGGGTTAGGGTTACAGTTAGGGTTGGGGTTAGGGTTAGGGGTAGGGTTGGGGTTGGGGTTGGGGTTGGGGTTAGCGTTAGGGTTAGGGTTAGGGTCGGGGTGAATGACCAAAGAAAGAACAATCCAAGCTTATTCGTCCTCTGCCTATTGAGATGGAACCAAACAACGTATGCTTGATTTGGGCTGATAAAAATCATGTCACTGCGATTTTTGGGTGATTGTGCATTCTAACCCCAAAAAACCCAATTTGAAATAAGCCCAATCAGAGCTTTATCATCTTTTTATGTAGATGGCAGAGGACCTTTTTGCTTTGGTCGGGGGTGATTCCGAAAAAACACCCAAAAAACACGATGCGAATTGAAATAAGACCAATCAAAGGTTCGGGTTTGGGTTCGGGTTATGGTTATAGTTAGGGTTCGGGTTCGGGTTCGGGTTCGGGTTCGGGTTCAGGTTCGGGTTCGGGTTCGGGTTCGGGTTAGGGTCAGGGTCAGGGTCAGGGTTAGGGTTAGGGTCAGGGTTAGGTTTAGGGTTACAGTTAGGGTCAGCGTTGGGGTTAGGGTTAGAGTTAGGGGTAGGGGTAGGGTTAGAGTAAAAGTGAATTACCACCGAAAGAACAATCCAAGCTTATTTGTCCTCCTTCTATTGCGATGGAAACAAAACACCTTTGATTTGGGGTGATAACAAAAATGTCACTCTGCAATTTTTGAGTGAATGTGCAACAAAAACACCAATTTGAAATAATTTGCAAAAACGGTTTTCTTGTGTGAGTGTGTTCCTTTGTGGCTGACTAGCTGTTCTCCCTGTGCAAAGGTCAGAGGGGGCAGGGTTTTTGTTGACGCAGGTGATTTAGCTGTGGGAGGAGCTTATCAGAGCTAGCAGGACAGCAGTTGAAGAAGGAGCAAACAGGGTTTTCTTGTGTGTGTGTGTGTGTTTCTTTGTGGCTGTTCTCCCTGTGCAAAGGTCAGAGGGGGCAGGGTTTCTGTTGAGGCAGGTGATTAGCTGTGGGAGGAGCTTATCAGAGCTAGCAGGGCAGCAGTTGAAGAAGGAGCAAACGGGGTTTTCTTGTTTGTGTGTGTTTCTTTGTGGCTGATTAGCTGTTCTCCCTGTGCAAACGTCTGAGGGGGCAGGGTTTTTGTTGAGGCAGGTGATTAGCTCTGGGAGGAGCTTATCAGAGCTAGCAGGGCAGCAGTTGAAGAAGGAGCAGAAAGGGTTTTCTTGTGTGTGTGTGTGTGTGTGTGTTTCTTTGTTGCTGTTCTCCCAGTGCAAACGTCAGAGGGGGCAGGGTTTCTGTTGAGGCAGGTGATTAGCTCTGGGAGGAGCTTATCAGAGCTAGCAGTGCAGCAGTTGAAGAAGGAGCAAAAAGGGTTTTCTTGTGTGTGTGTGTTTCTTTGTGGCTGACTAGCTGTTCTCCCTGTGCAAAGGTCAGAGGGGGCAGGGTTTCTGTTGAGGCAGGTGATTAGCTGTGGGAGGAGCTTATCAGACCTAGCAGGGAAGCAGTTGAAGAAGGAGCAAAAAGGGTTTTCTTGTGTGTGTGTGTTTCTTTGTGGCTGACTAGCTGTTCTCCCTGTGCAAAGTTCAGAGGGGGCAGTGTTTATGTTGAGGCAGGTGATTAGCTGTGGGAGGAGCTTATCAGAGCTAGCAGTGCAGCAGTTGAAGAAGGAGCAGAAGGGGTTTTCTTGTTTCTGTGTGTTTCTTTGTGGCTGACTAGCTGTTTTCCCTGTGCAAAGGTCAGAGGGGGCAGGGTTTCTGTTGAGGCAGGTGATTTAGCTGTGGGAGAGTAGCTTATCAGAGCTAGCAGGGCAGTAGTTGAAGAAGGAGCAAAAAGGGTTTTCTTGTGTGTGTGTGTGTGTGTGTGTGTGTGTGTGTGTGTGTGTTTCTTTGTGGCTGATTAGCTGTTCTCCCTGTGCGAAGGTCAGAGGGGGCAGGGTTTCTGTTGAGGCAGGTGATTAGCTGTGGTATGAGCTTTTCAGATCTAGCAGGGCAGCAGTTGACGAAGGAGCAAAAAGGGTTTTCGTGTGTGTGTGTGTGTGTGTGTGTTTCTTTGTGGCTGTTCTCCCAGTGCAAAGGTCAGAGGGGGCAGGGTTTCTGTTGAGGCAGGTGATTAGCTGTGGGAGGAGCTTATCAGAGCTAGCAGGGCAGCAGTTGAAGAAGGAGCAAAAAGGGTTTTCTTGTGTGTGTGTGTGTGTGTGTTTCTTTGTGACTGATTAGCTGTTCTCCCTGTGCAAAGGTCAGAGGGGGCAGGGTTTCTGTTGAGGCAGGTGATTAGCTGTGGGAGGAGCTTATCAGAGCTAGCAGGGCAGCAGTTGAAGAAGGAGCAAAAAGGGTTTTCGTGTGTGTGTGTGTGTGTTTCTTTGTGGCTGACTAGCTGTTCTCCCTGTGCAAAGGTCAGAGGGGGCAGGGTTTTTGTTGACGCAGGTGATTAGCTGTGGGAGGAGCTTATCAGAGCTAGCAGGGCAGCAGTTGAAGAAGGAGCAAAAAGGGTTTTCTTGTGTGTGTGTGTGTGTGTTTCTTTGTGGCTGTTCTCCCAGTGCAAAGGTCAGAGGGGGAAGGGTTTTCTGTTGAGGCAGGTGATTAGCTCTGGGAGGAGCTTATTAGAGCTAGCAGTGCAGCAGTTGAAGAAAGAGCAAAAAGGGTTTTCTTGTGTCTGTGTGTTTCTTTGTGGCTGATTAGCTGTTCTCCCTGTGCAAAGATCAGAGGGGGCAGGGTTTCTGTTGAAGCAGGTGATTAGCTGTGGGAGGAGCTTATCAGATCTAGCAGGGCAGCAGTTGACGAAGGAGCAAAAAGGGTTTTCTTGTGTGTGTGTGTGTTTCTTTGTGGCTGACTAGCTGTTCTCCCTGTGCAAAGGTCAGAGGGGGCAGGGTTTCTGTTGAGGCAGGTGATTAGCTGTGGATGGAGCTTATCAGAGCTTGCAGGGCAGCAGTTGAAGAAGGAGCAAAAAACGTTTTCTTGTGTGTGTGTGTTTCTTTGTGGCTGACTAGCTGTTCTCCAAGTGCAAAGATCAGAGGGGGCAGGGTTTCTGTTGAGGCAGGTGATTAGCTGTGGATGGAGCTTATCAGAGCTAGCAGGGCAGCAGTTAAAGAAGGAGCAAAAAGGGTTTACTTGTGTATGTGTGTTTCTTTGTGGCTGATTAGCTGTTCTCCCTGTGCAAAGGTCAGAGGGGGCAGGGTTTCTGTTGAGGCAGGGGATTAGCTGTGGGAGGAGCTTATCAGAGCTAGCAGGGCAGCAGTTGAAGAAGGAGCAAAAAGGGTTTTCGTGTGTGTGTTTGTGTGTGTATGTGTGTTTCTTTGTGGCTGACTAGCTGTTCTAGCTTTGCGAAGGTCACAGGGGGCAGGGTTTCTGTTGAGGCAGGTGATTAGCTGTGGGAGGAGCTTATCAGAGCTAGCAGGGCTGCAGTTGAAGAAGGAGCAAAAAGGGTTTTCGTGTTTGTGTGTGTGTGTTTCTTTGTGGCTGATTAGCTGTTCTCCCTGTGCAAAGGTCAGAGGGGGCAGGGTTTCTGTTGAGGCAGGTGATTAGCTGTGGGAGGAGCTTATCAGACCTAGCAGGGCAGCAGTTGAAGAAGGAGTAAAAAGGGTTTTCTTGTGTGTGTGTCTTTCTTTGTGGCTGATTAACTGTTCTCCCTGTGCAAAGGTCAGAGGGGGCAGGGTTTCTGTTGAGGCAGGTGATTAGCTGTGGGAGGAGCTTATCAGAGCTAGCAGGGCAGCAGTTGAAGGAGCAAAAAGCGTTTTCTTGTTTGTGTGTGTTTCTTTGTGGCTGATTAGTTGTTATTTGTCCTGTCTTCACGCTTTTTATGATGGAGGACCGCTGTAGCCACCCCCAACGACACATTCTCAAGATGGAGGGGGAGGGAACAGCTGCAGTCGCCTGCAGTTCCTGCACAATGTTTGCCATCTTGCCAAAGGTTGCAGGCAGCTTTACCTGCAGCAATTGCATGTTGATTGCCCTCTTAAAAGACAAAGTCCAGCAACTGGAGGAACGTGTAGCTACGCTCCAAAGAATTAGAGAGCTGGAGCTCTTCTTGGAAGCAACAGAGCACACCGTCTCCACCAAGGAGGAGACAGGGGACTCCCCTGAGAAGGAGGCTAGTTCACCAACACAGGAGCCAGATATATGGAGAAATATGACTCAAAGAAGAAGGAGGCCCAGGGTTCGCTCTGATTGTTTAGAAATACACAATCGCTTTGAGGTACTCTCCCCTAGCATGGAAGACGAAGAGCAGACTCCATTTGAGGATCTCTCCCTCATTACAGTCGATCAGGTATATGAAGATGAGAAGCAAAGTCAGTCCTCAGGGAATGTGCAGGCGACCTTGGAACGGACAGCTCACGGAAGAACCCCGACCAAACCCAAGAGGAGGCGTGTAGTGGTGATAGGGGGTTCCCTACTGAGGGAACAGAAGCAGTGATCTGTGGGCCTGACAAGATGTCACGGGAACTGTGCTGTCTCCCCGGGGCTAAGATCCAAGATGTAACTGAACGACTGCAAGGAATCATAAAACCCACTGACAAATACCCCTTCCTCTTGGTTCATGTGGGAACCAATGACACTGCAAGCAATAGCTTCCAGAAGATCGAAAGAGACTACGAGGCTCTCGGCAGGAAATTGAAGCAACTAAATGCACAAATTGTCATCTCATCTGTCCTCCGAGTTGACAACAAACTTGACATGAGCCAACAGTGTGACGCGGCAGCTAAAAAAGCCAATGCAATTCTGGGCTGCATCAATAGGAGTATAGCATCTAGATCAAGGGAAGTAATAGTGCCACTGTATTCTGCTCTGGTCAGACCTCACCTGGAGTACTGTGTCCAGTTCTGGGCACCACAATTCAAGAAGGACACTGACAAACTGGAACGTGTCCAAAGGAGGGCAACCAAAATGGTCAAAGGCCTGGAAACGATGCCTTATGAGGAACGGCTAAGGGAGCTGGGCATGTTTAGCCTGGAGAAGAGGAGGTTAAGGGGTGATATGATAGCCATGTTCAAATATATAAAAGGATGTCACATAGAGGAGGGAGAAAGGTTGTTTTCTGCTGCTCCAGAGAAGCGGACACGGAGCAATGGATCCAAACTTCAAGAAAGAAGATTCCACCTAAACATTAGGAAGAACTTCCTGACAGTAAGAGCTGTTCGACAGTGGAATTTGCTGCCAAGGAGTGTGGTGGAGTCTCCTTCTTTGGAGGTCTTTAAGCAGAGGCTTGACAACCATATGTCAGGAGTGCTCTGATGGTGTTTCCTGCTTGGCAGGGGGTTGGACTCGATGGCCCTTGTGGTCTCTTCCAACTCTATGATTCTATGATTCAATGAAAGCTTATTCGGCTTCTTTCTACACATATGGAAGCGGAAAAACGGTGTTGCGTTATTTTCGTTTCATTACACACACTTCGCGATTTCTGGGTCAATGTGCATTAACACCAAAGAACACGACTTGAAGTAAGTGAAATCCAAGATTCTTCTTTCTATGTAGCTGGAACACAAAACAACCTGTTTGGCTTTGTTTAGGCTTATTACACATCGCTTTGCTAGGGTTAGGGTTAAGGTTAGGGTTAGGGTTAGGGTTAGGGTTAGGGTTAGGGTTAGGGTTAGGGTTAGGGTTAGGGTTAGGGTTAGGGTCAGGGTGAATCCAAGCTTATTTGTCCTCTTTCTATTGAGGTGGAACCAAAACACCTAGCTTGATTTAGGCTGATAAAAAACATGTCACTGCAATTTTTGGGTGAATGTGCATTCTAACCAAAAAACCACCAATTTGAAATAACCCAATCAGAGCTTTATCATCTTCTTTTTATGAAGATGGAACCCAAAAAATTTTTTTGCTTTCGTTGGGGGTGATTCTGGTGCACACCCAAAAAACACCATGCAAATTGAAATAATACCAATCAAAGCTTATGCGTCTTCTTTCTACGCATATGGAAGCGAAAGACGGTATTGTGTTATTTTGGTTTCATTACACACACTTTGCGATTTCTAGGTCAATGTGCATTAACACCTGTCAGGGGCTCAGGAGCAGAGGTACAGGGGAGAGAGGAAATGGAGAGCGAAGGGGAAGAATCTGAGGGCAGCGTAGGGGAGTACGACAGTGACCCAAGAGATTCCATGAGCTTCTCCAGCGAATCAGAAGATTCCCAGAAGGAGGCGCCGATGGTCAGGGCAAGGGGGGTCCCAGGGGAGACACACCAGAAACAAGGGGCCAGCGGGGACTCCCAAAGCAGCAGCTGGAAATCAGGACCAGCTTCCCCACCAGAGCAGAGTGGGGGGGAAGAGTCCCATGTGTCAGGGCCAGCGTCTCCTCCAGCAGGAGGAGAAGATGAGTCTGGGCTGACCACACCTCCATCGGAGAGTGGGGGAACGGAGGGGAGGTCAGGTCCAGCTAGCCTCCCCGAAGGGGGAAGCAGTGACAGGAGCAGTGAAACGGTCAGGAGGAAGGTTGCCGGCTGGGCGCGCGCGCCAAGTTCAAATGTAGAGGCACGTGGGACAGCAGAAAACCCGGATTGGGAACCAGGTCCTAAAGCCCGCCGGAGGCAGGGGGAAGACTCAGGGGACTCAGCGTCAGATGAGTCTCGGAAGAGTGGGACCCCAGCTGACAGGCGGAGCCAGAGGATGAAAGAGCAAAGGAAGAGGTGGAGCAAGGCTAGGGTCTTAAACTGGTGTCTGGGGGGAGGGGACTCAGACGGAGCTTCGGCGGTCTAGAGTTTCAGACGTAGAGCTGTGCGCCGCGGCTGTGAAAGAAAAACTGAACTTCAATAAAGACTTTTGTACATAACAACGAACTGGCGTTGGTCCTTTGTGAGCTGGGACCTCGGGCAGCTCTCACAACACCAACCTGTTTGGCTTTGTTTAGGCTTATTACACTTCACTTTGCTACGGTTAGGGTTAGGGTTGGGGTTGCGTTTAGGGTTAGGGTTAGGGTTAGGGTTGGGTTAGGGTTAGGGTTAGGGTTAGGGTTAGGGTTAGGGTTAGGGTTAGGGTTAGGGTTAGGGTTAGGGTTAGGGTTAGGGTTAGGGTTAGGGTTAGGGTGAATGACCACCGAAAGAACAATCCAAGTTTATTCGTCCTCTTTCTATTCAGATGGAACCAAAACAACTATGCTTGATTTGGGCTGATAACAAACATGTCACTGCGATTTTTGAGTGAATGTGCATTCTAACCCCAAAACACCATTTTGAAATAAGCCCAATCAGACTTTTATCATCTTCTTTCTATGTAGCTGGAACACAAAACAACCTGTTTGGCTTTGTTTAGGCTTATTACACTTCGCTTTGCTAGGGTTTCTGTTAGGGTTAGGGTTAGGGTTAGGGTTAGGGTTAGGGTTAGGGTTAGGGTTAGGGTTAGGGTTGGGGTTGAGACTTCCGGTGGAGCGTGATCTCATCGCAAGAGGGGATTTTTCCGTGAGGGAAATCCTGAGCTACTTCGGGGGAAAAGGGTGTGCTAAAGGGCGTGGAGGCCCCTCAAAATACCTCTGGTGGGTGTCCGGAACGTCAGGATCCCAGCGGGACCAGAAGCGGCTCGCCCGGCTGTCAGGTAGCTTCCGAAAGAAGTGAAGAGAACGGAGGAGCGGAGCGGCAGGTCGAGGGAAGCCATTATCTACCCCCGAGTAGCGAAGTCTTGCAGAGAAAGCGCCTTGCTCTCAAAATAAAAGAAATCCGGGAATAAACTGAAATTGGCTATTAATAAAAGAATAAAAGAAACCCGGAGGAAAAAACAAGAATATTGCGGAGTTCAGCTATTATCCGGAATCAGCACGGACGCAAAGTGATTTGCAGAGCGGAGAAAGGAAAGTGAGTTGCCCTAGCGGCTAAGGAAAATGAGTTTCCCTAGCGGCTGGTCAGACCTCACCTAGAGTACTGTGTCCAGTTCTGGGCACCACAATTCAAGAAGGACACTGACAAACTGGAACGTGTCCAGAGGAGGGCAACCAAAATGGTCAAAGGCCTGGAAACGATGCCTTATGAGGAACGGCTAAGGGAGCTGGGCATGTTTAGCCTGGAGAAGAGGAGGTTAAGGGGTGATATGATAGCCATGTTCAAATATATAAAAGGATGTCACATAGAGGAGGGAGAAAGGTTGTTTTCTGCTGCTCCAGAGAAGCGGACACGGAGCAATGGATCCAAACTACAAGAAAGAAGATTCCACCTAAACATTAGGAAGAACTTCCTGACAGTAAGAGCTGTTCGACAGTGGAATTTGCTGCCAGGGAGTGTGGTGGAGTCTCCTACTTTGGAGGTCTTTAAGCAGAGGCTTGACAACCATATGTCAGGAGTACTCTGATGGTGTTTCCTGCTTAGCAGGGGGTTGGACTTGATTGCCCTTGTGGTCTCTTCCAACTCTATGATTCTATGATTCTATGATTCTATTGTTTGTTTCCCTGCATGATTTTTACATCAAAAGTATCCTGTGGAAAGAGGATACTTAATATCAAGAACTGGTTAGAACTAAAATAGGGAACAGAAAGTATCGCTTTGAAAACTGGAAGTACTCGATGAACTGAGGGGGGGGAGAGAAGAAGGAACTGTTCTCCACTTTCACTTTTAAAGAACAAAGGACAGTGAAAAGGAAGAGAAGGTTCCGACGCCATTAAAGAACTTGAAGCGTAGTAATCAACAACGCATTTTGGTGGCTTTGGTTGAATTAACTTATTTTTGTTTTTTGTTTGTTAATCCTGCTTATGTTATTACTGGAATTGGAATATAGTAATATTTAAAAGACACTAAAGTACTGATTCATTTCCTCAATTCCCTTTTCTTCACTTCCGAATTATGCCATAACAACGGAGGACACCTAGCGGATAGAATAAAATATTGCAATTTGTTTTTTCTTCTTCTTCCAATTTTACGGACTTTAATTAAAGGGTGCTCTCGGATACCAAGACAGACAGACTTTGGATGTTATAATATAGTCCTTCTCCCCCTCTTTGGGTTCGATAATATATATTCCCTTTCCTTTTTGATTACTTTTTTATTATTAGGATTAAAGTGCTAATATTTGAAGTTAGGAATCTGAAGAGACTATAAAATTGAAAATCAAACTGAAAATTGATAACTAAAGCCAAAAGGAAGAAGCAGACTGGGTAACTAAGTGGATTAGCCTGAGTGGAGGCAAGAAGAGGAACAGGAACAGACCCTGCTTGGTTGCTGGAATATATTTTGGGGTTATATTGGTATTATTTGGGGATTGTGTAAAATTTTGTAAACGTACTTGGCATTTTGGTTGAGGGGTTACAAATTATAATTTAGAAATTGAGATATAAAAATATTTTGGTACGTAATAGAGGGTTTTGGGTTAAATAAGATATAATGTCGAATCCAACAAAGAGGATGGAGGGGGGGACACCAACAGAAAGAAAAGGATCCAAGCAAGAAATAGACTTCAAAGCAGATATATTAAGAATGTTTGCGGAAATTAAACAAAGTGAAAAAAATTAGAAGTAAAATTAGAACAAGTAGATAATAAGATTGGGAAAATGGATAAAAAAATGGACGAAACAGTTAATGAACTGAAAGGGCAAATAAAGGAAGTATTTAGAAGAACACAATCCGTGGAAGAGGGATTGAAAAAGACGAGATTAGAAATGAAAGATGTGAAACGTGAAGAAGATAGGATTAAAGTGGAGATGATGGAACTGAGTAAAGCGCAAGAAGAAATGAAGGACGAAATAGCCATGAATGAACTAAGGCAGAGGGAAGTTAATTTGAGACTTAGAGCAGTCCCAGAATCACAAGGTGAAAACATTAAAGAGAAATTGATAACAGAATTAGCTCAATGGATGAAATTACCAGTAGAAGAAATGGCAAGATCGGTACTGTCAGGGGTTCAGGAGCAGAGACGCAGAGAAGGGAGGAGACAGAGAGCGAGGGGGAGGAATACGAAGGAAAGATGAGTGGGGATGACGACCCGAGATCACCGAGCCTGTCCAGTGAGTCCGAGGATTCCCAGAAGGGAGCGCCAGCGGTCAGAGCAAGGGGGGAAAGCAGGGGGACACCCCAGGAAGAAGGGTCCAGAGAGGGATCAGAGAGCAGCAGTTGGAGATGGGGACCCACGTGCCCAGCCGGGAGCAGCGGGGAGAAAGGGGACCAGATATCGGGTTCCGGAGGCTTTCAGAAGGAGGGAGGGCATGAGTCAGGAGTAGTCACGCCCACCTCGGGGAGCGACGAAACGATCAAGAGGAAGGTAGGGAGTTGGGCGCGCGCGCCAAGTTCAAATGTAGCGGAAGCTGGCGCAGTAAGCAGCCCAGAGAGTGAGCCAGGTCCCAAAGCCCGCCGCAAGGAGGCGGAAGGGTCAGGGGGGTCCGCGTCAGAAGAGAGTAGGAAAGAAGAGACCCCGGGGGGCAGAAGGACCCAGAGACGGAAGGAAAGGCGCAGGAGGTGGAGCAAGGCTAGGGTATTAAACTGGTGTGCTAGAGGCGGAGACTCAGACGGGTCTTCGCCGGTCTGACCTAGAAGAAGTAGGGCTGCACATTGCAGTTTGGAAATGGAACCTGTAATCTAATAAAGACTCTTTTAACGTGAACGCTGGCTAACGTGGTCCTATGTGAGCTGGGACTGGGTGGCAGCCCTGACAGTAAGACCCGTCTCATAATAGCTTCGGACACCTGATACCTCGCAGCGGAGGCAGAAGCAGCGAGAGGAGGAAATTGGTGTTTGGGAGCAAGCTCACAACGGTTGGCAGAGATGACGGAAGCAGAGAAAATTTCAGCGCTGCAACAGGCAGTGACACAATTGAACGCAGAGGTACAGGCATCCAAGAAAAGGGAGGAGGATGCGGCGGCCGCCTACAGAGATCTCCACGCCAGGTTTGAAGCATTGGTTAAGCAAGGGCAACCAGGACCCAGACCGGAGGGGGTTGGGTTGGCACGGAGAGCAGGGGGGCTTGTGGCTCACTTCGATGGGAATTTACAACAGTACCCCAATTTTCGAGCAGACGTAATGTGCGCACTGCAACTGCTGGCAAAAGACTTTAGAGATGAGGAAGAGAAAGTGGGGTTTATACTATCCCATTTGCATGGGGATGCTAAAGCGTGGCTACGCAATTTGTGGAGGGATAAAGATCCGGCGCTTCAGAGTGCAGATGCCTTTATCAAAGCGATGGATGCGTGCTTTTTATCTACCATTGACGTGGATCTTGCCCGACGGGAGATTCATGGACTGAGACAAGGGAAGGCGAGCGTAAGGCAGTATCACGCCCGCTTTTTTGCGCTGGTCAGTGCCTTGGAATGGGACCGGGATTCGCCCCCAGTCAGAGACCTGTTCTGGGAGGGTCTGAGCAGTGCTGTTAAAGACGAAATTGCGAGGGGGGAGAGGCCCCGGAGCACGCAGGAGGTGGTCCAAAGGGCGCTGACTGTGGGGGTGAGGCTGGAAGAACGTCCATGGTGCAGAGACGAAGGACGTGGAGGGCGCGAAGCAGCGAGAAGTTTCTCTTTCGTTCCCAGGGAAGCTGCGCGTGCGCAATCCACACCTCCGCCAGGAGGGGGAGTGGAACCTATGGAGGTGGGAGGCGCCAGGGCTCAGTCAGCTACCAGAGCCCCTGCACCGGCAGCAGTCAAGACTAAACCTCCTAGAGGGAACCGGAAGTGTTATATATGCGACAGCTCACAACACTTGGCGAAAGAGTGTCCCCAGAGGAGCTCCAGGCACACTGCAGGCTCCGCAACGGTGAAAGCGGCCACGCAGCACAGCGAACCCCAGCAGGGAAACGACGATGTCTGGCTGGAGACAGAGGCACTGGGGCCCAGCCAGACGCATCAGTGAAGCAGTCCCCAGCGATCTTGCAACCAACGGACCCCCTCCCACCCAAACCAGTAGTGCAGCTCACCGCATCTCTCCAGCTACCCGATGGCGTCACTATCGAAGTGCCGCTTTCTGTGGATTCGGGAAGCAACGCAGACTTTATAGCGCAGGATTTTGTGGAGCAGCACGCTATACAGCTACTGCCTGCCACTCTGCCCCTGCAAGTCGTCACAGTGGATGGCAGAGAGTTGCTGGGGGGGCAGGTGGTGAAGCAGACGCCGCCAATGGTGATGCGACTTGGTAACCACAGGGAAGTCATCAGTTTTAATGTCACCCGACTGTCGGACACACCCATTGTGTTGGGCATGAGTTGGCTGGACAGGCACAGTCCGACACTGGCTTGGTACCAGCGACAGCTGATCTTCGGCTCCTCTTACTGCGCAGAACACTGCATCCTGCCCAGACAGGAGGGAGAGGAGGAGGAATCACAGCTGCAGTTGGGAACGTTGCAAGCAGTCCCCCACAAATACGCAGACTTTCTGGAAGTCTTCTGCGAGAAGGAGGCAGACAAGCTACCACCGCACAGGCAATATGACTGCAAGATTGACCTCCTACCAGGGGCGACGCTACCGAAAGGGAAGCTGTATTCCATGTCTGAGGACGAACTACAGGAACTCAAACAGTTCATAGATCACAATTTGGAGCGCGGTTTCATCCGGGAGTCCAAGGCAGTAGGGGGCAGTCCTGTTTTCTTCGTGAAGAAGAAGGACACGCCCCAAAAAAGACTTGTGGTGGATTTTCGCCTCTTGAACAAGATGACCAAGCCCTCTGATTTCCCCATGCCCAGGATTGACGACCTACTGGCGACGGTGCGCAAGGGACGCGTGTTCACCAAGTTGGACCTGCGAGGGGCGTACAATCTCATCCGCATGAGGGAGGGCGATGAGTGGAAGACAGCCATGTTCACGCCTCTGGGCACCTACGAATACAGAGTGATGCCGTTTGGATTGCAAAACGGTTCTCACTGTTTTCAAGCTTTCATGCATCATGTGTTGGCGGGACTCCTCTACAAGAAGTGCGTCTGCTTTCTGGATGACATCCTGATATTCTCCGAATCGCAGCAAGCACATGACCAAGACGTTCGGGAGGTGCTGCAGAGGCTGCAGCAGCATAGACTGTACGCCAAACTGGAGAAGTGCCAGTTCGACACGAATGAGGTGGATTTCTTGGGCTACAAGTTGTCGGACAAGGGGCTAGCCATGGACAGCGCCAAGGTTCGCGCGGTGTTGGATTGGAAGAGCCCGCGCAACCGGAAGGAGGTCCAGCGGTTTGTGGGCTTCGCCAACTTCTATCGCAAGTTTATCAAGGGGTTCGCGATGCAGATGGCGGCTATTACGGACACGCTAAGCTCCAAGAAAAAGAAATTCATCTGGACGGAGCAGGCGGAGCAGTCCTTTCAGGCACTCAAGCGTCTCTTCGCGTCGGAGGAGCAACTGCTGCATATCGACCCCAGCAGACCGATGCGGGTAGAGACAGACGCGTCCGATAGAGCAGTGGGAGCGGTCCTGCTGCAGAGGGACCCACAGGGGGTCTGGAGGCCGGGAGCGTTCTACTCCAGAAAGCTCAGCAAGTCGGAGCAGAACTACACCATCTGGGACAGGGAGTTGCTTGCCATTCATGCAGCTTTCAAGGCGTGGAGGCACTTCCTGATCGGCGCCAAGCACACGGTGCAGGTCTGCACGGACCACAAGAATCTGGAGCACTGGCGCACGGCGAAGTTCCTGAACCAGAGGCAGATACGTTGGGCGGAGTTCTTTGCTGACTTCGATTTCCGAATAGAGTACGTCCCAGGCGACACCAACATCATGGCGGATGCACTGTCCCGAAAACCGCAATACCTCGAAGAGGTTACGCCAGCGGCAGCCATGCACATCTTCGCGCCAACAGCGTGGGCGTGCGCTTCAGCCACAGTAGACCTGGATGCGGTGCGGCGGGCGTTGCAGGACGACTCATTCGCGCAGGCGAAGATGGCCGAGGTGCACAAGGGCACGGCGAAGAGCGACGAGTTCCAGATACGAGACGGCTTGCTCTTACGTAAAGGGGCCATCTACGTGCCGGGAGACGAACTTCGCGCCAAGGTACTGCAGCAGTTGCACGACGCACCCACGGCCGGGCACTTTGGCACAGAAAAAATGGTGGAATTAGTCGCAAGGGACTTTTGGTGGCCCAGACTGAGAGGGGAAGTCGCGGACTACGTCGCGAGGTGCGACACCTGCCAGAGGGCCAAACCAGTGCACAAACCGCCGGCGGGACTGCTGGAACCGCTGCAAACGCCGTTTGAACCGTGGGAGAGGGTGGCCCTGGACTTTGTCACGGATCTACCCAGCTCGAGGGGCAAGACAGCTGTACTAGTGGTGGTGGACTTGTTCACCAAGATGGCACATTTCATACCGTGTGCGAAGGTGGCCACGGCAGAACAAACAGCCAAACTGTTCATAGATCACGTGTTCAAAGTGCACGGGCTGCCGCGGTCTATACTGTCTGACCGCGGCCGCCAGTTCATCTCGAATTTCTGGCAGAAGCTGATGGGCTTCCTGAACGTCAAGATCAACCTGACATCAGCGAGACACCCGCAGACCAACGGGCAAGCGGAGAGGGTCAATGCCATCATGCAGCAGTACCTGAGATGCTATGCCAATCAACAGCCTGCGACGTGGGTGGATTACCTGCCGCTCGCCGAGTTCGCCTACAACAACACGAAGCACGTGTCCACGGGGGTGACGCCGTTCTTCGCCAACAATGGGAGGAATCCCAGAACCTTCCCAGGACTGGACAGAGTGGGGGAAGGGGAACCCCAGACGGCGGACGCTTTCGCGTCTGAGTTGCAGGAGGTCCACGATCAACTTCGACGGCAGCTGGAGCTAGCGAAGCATGCATACAAGGTGCAAGCTGACAAGCACAGGCGGGTTGGCGAAGAGATCCGAGTGGGAGACTGGGTCTGGTTGGCAGCCCACGCAGTGCCGACCAGATCGTTAGCCAAGAGGAAGTTGGGGCACAAGCAACTCGGTCCATACCAAGTCGAAGCGCAGATCAACCCAGTTGCTTTCAGGCTGGTGCTACCGGAGGGTTCCAGGATGCATCCGGTGTTCCACAGGTCGGTGCTCACTCCCTACAGGGCACCTCACAGGTTCCAGGAACCAGGAACGGCACCGAGTCCGTCTCAGGAGCGGACGGAGGCGGGGAGATTGCCGCAGCAGGACCCCATCAACGAAGTCACGGAGATTTTGGACTCCAGATGGGGGGAAGACGGAGTAGAATACCTCCTAGCCAGAGAGGGCACCCGGGCCAGTGCTAATAGCTGGGTGCCAGACTACGCTTTGGAGGAACCCCTGCTCAAGGACGAGTTTCATGCCCTTTTCCCACACAGACCCATGCCAGCAGGCTTCTTTGACGACTGGTTGTTCACGCCCACACTTTCCTCCAGCACGTTCCATGGATTCGACTCGGACGGGGAGCCCGCACAGGGCACACGTTCCCCAGAGGGGTCACCGGAGGGTTCGGCGTCCGACACCTCGTATTGGTGGGACGATCGGCCAGAGGAGCAGTGGCGCCGGAGGTGGCTGGAGATGCCAGGTCAAGCGACTGACGCAGAGACTGACATGGACGTGTGCGGGGAGGATCTTGGTTTCGAGCACGGCGGCACTGAAATGGAGGCGGAGCAGCTCACCGTTGACGAACGCGAGGAGGAAGACTCGGAGGTCTTCAGTTGGCGGCCAGCGACGAGGAGCGAACTGTATCCGGCATTCACTCCCGTGATGATGGAGCACCCAGCAACCACCCTTGAAAGCGGGGAGGGGGGAAGGGGGGGCTTCGAGGGGGGGATGGATGTCAGGGGTTCAGGAGCAGAGACGCAGAGAAGGGAGGAGACAGAGAGCGAGGGGGAGGAATACGAAGGAAAGATGAGTGGGGATGACGACCCGAGATCACCGAGCCTGTCCAGTGAGTCCGAGGATTCCCAGAAGGGAGCGCCAGCGGTCAGAGCAAGGGGGGAAAGCAGGGGGACACCCCAGGAAGAAGGGTCCAGAGAGGGATCAGAGAGCAGCAGTTGGAGATGGGGACCCACGTGCCCAGCCGGGAGCAGCGGGGAGAAAGGGGACCAGATATCGGGTTCCGGAGGCTTTCAGAAGGAGGGAGGGCATGAGTCAGGAGTAGTCACGCCCACCTCGGGGAGCGACGAAACGATCAAGAGGAAGGTAGGGAGTTGGGCGCACGCGCCAAGTTCAAATGTAGCGGAAGCTGGCGCAGTAAGCAGCCCAGAGAGTGAGCCAGGTCCCAAAGCCCGCCGCAAGGAGGCGGAAGGGTCAGGGGGGTCCGCGTCAGAAGAGAGTAGGAAAGAAGAGACCCCGGGGGGCAGAAGGACCCAGAGACGGAAGGAAAGGCGCAGGAGGTGGAGCAAGGCTAGGGTATTAAACTGGTGTGCTAGAGGCGGAGACTCAGACGGGTCTTCGCCGGTCTGACCTAGAAGAAGTAGGGCTGCACATTGCAGTTTGGAAATGGAACCTGTAATCTAATAAAGACTCTTTTAACGTGAACGCTGGCTAACGTGGTCCTATGTGAGCTGGGACTGGGTGGCAGCCCTGACAGGTACAATCTGCATTTAGACTACGTGTAAAAACAACTAGAGTTAAAAAATTTGTAGGAGACTGCTTGATCACATTTAAAGAAAGGGAAATGAGAAATATGATTCTGCAAAAAAATAGAGAAAAAAGACTGAGCATTAATGGGAACTACATAATAATCTTTAAAGACATACCAATTAGATTACTGAGACGCAGAGAGCCGTATAAAGCATTGGTGCAGACGCTGAAGAAAAATAACATAGAATTCAAATGGGAGTTCCCGGAAGGTATTTCATTCATTTACAGAAGCAAGAGGCATAGACTGATAAGCCTAGAAGAAACTGGAAAATTCCTGAGAAAATATAAAGAACTGAGATCAGAAAAAGAAGAAGATAAAGGAGAAGAGGCAGCAGGAGGCGCAGACTCAGGGGAAGAAACAAGAAAGACATCAGGAGAAGAAGAGGAACAGGAGGAAGAAGAAACAGCTAAATTATAAAAGGAGAAACAAATCTATTTAAATTTAAATCACCATGGCGTTAAAAATTTGGAACTGGAACATTAATGAGATGAATGAGGAAAAAAAGGAATAAAATTGAACAAATCTTAAAAAAAGAAAACCTGGACATTATTTGCCTACAAGAGACACACGTAGCAAGAAGACACAAAAGAATATTGATTAATAAAAGATTAGGAAATGAGTTTATATCCTCAGATAAAGATAAAAAAGAGGAGTGGTCATCTATGTCAAAAACCAAATTGAAGCTCAACAAATTTTTAAAGATGAAGAAGGAAGGATAATAGCGGTCCAAATCAAATGGCAGGGAGAAAATCTAATTATAGTCGGGATCTATGCACCAAATGGTAATAAGTCTGAGTTTTACAAAATTCTGGAAGAAAAACTATCTGAATATGTAGATCAGAAAATTATAATATTGGGAGATATGAATGCAGTGGTGTCATTGGAAATGGATAGACTCAGAGATGGAAGAAGTAAGGAAGGGAAGTTACCTAGAACTTTTTTTTCATTGGTTAAAAATTGTAATTTGATAGATATCTGGAGACTTAGACACCCACTGGAAAAACAGTTCACTTATTACTCTGAGCCGAACCAGTCAATGTCCAGAATAGATCAGATTTGGATTTCGAATGAATTAACGCCAAGAACTCTTCGGGTAGAAATCCAAGCCAAAATGATCTCTGATCACAACCCAATAAAAATGAAACTAAAAGGTTTGGAAGAAAGAACTTTTAGGTGGAGAATGAAAGACTACCTTTTAGACGACCAAGAAATTGTTGAAAAAGCACAAAAAAGGTTGACGGAATAGTTTATGGATAATTTGAATAAAGGTACAAAAATAAAAGTGGTTTGGGATGCAAGCAAGGCAGTGATGAGAGGTTTTTTCATCCAGCAGAATGTCATTAAAAATAAGGGTAGAGAAAAAGGGGAAAAAGATATTTTGAAGCAGATAATGGACAATGAGCAAAAATTAGTTAAAAAACCTAATAAGAGAATAAAAGAAAACATTAAAGCTTTGCAATCCCAGTTTGCAATGATAATAAACAGAGAAGTGGAATGGAATATTAAAAAACTAAGACAAAGAAGTTTTGAATTTGCAAACAAATCAGGAAAATTGCTGGCATGGCAAATCAAAAAAAGAAAGGAACAAAACACAATAAATAAAATTGTAGTGGATGGAGAAGAGATAACTAACCCTAAGGAAATAAGGAAGGGTTTCTTGGATTATTACAGAGGATTATATAAAAACAGAGAGAAAAACAACTTGAGGAAAATAGAAAGATTTCTGAAAGAAAAAAAGATGCAGACGATTCCGATAGATAAAAAAGAACAACTGAATACCCCAATAGAGATAGAAGAAATAAAAGAAGTAATAAAAGAATTAAAAAGGGGGAAAGCTCCAGGTCCAGACGGATTCACCGCTAACTACTACAAAGAAATGAAATTCGCATTGATGACACCATTGAAAGAAGTAATGAATAACATCTTAAAAGAAAGAGAAATACCAGAAACATGGAAAGATGCATTTATTACATTAATTCCGAAACAGGACTCAGATTTATTGCAAGTTAAAAATTATAGGCCGATCTCACTATTAAATATAGATTATAAATTTTTTGCAGGAATTCTGGCGAAAAGAATGAAAAACATATTGTTAGAAAGCATCCACGGGGATCAAGCGGGCTTCTTACCTGGCAGGTAAATGAAAGATAATATAAGAAACATAATATAGTAGAATATCTGTCTGCCAGGAGTGAGAAGCAAGCTATAATGATGTTCGTGGATGCAGAGAAGGCATTCGACAATATAATTTGGGACTTTATGTTAAAGCATCTGGAATATATGGAGGTTGGTAAAGAATTTTTCAACGGAGTAAAGGCAATTTACACAGAACAAAAAGCAAAACTGATTATAAACAATGTGGTATCAGAAGAAATAAAGATAGCAAAAGGAACAAGACAGGGATGCCCACTTTCCCCATTGTTGTTTATAACGGTGTTGGAAGTCCTCCTGAATTCAATAAGACAAAATAAGAAGATAAAAGGAATAACAATTGGCCAAAATGAATATAAAGTCAAAGCGTTCGCAGATGATTTGGTAATAACGATAGAAGACCCGACGAGTTCAATAAATGAGGTACTGGAAGAATTCGAACAATTTGGTAAAGTGGCAGGCTTCAAATTAAATAAGAAAAAGACTAAAATAATTGTTGGGTCTGGAACTTAACAGGTTAAGTTGTTCCCATGATGCCACACCATTCTGACGTCAGTTTTCGAAGCTGGGAGGAGATTGGGAGGAGTTTGCCATTCTCACTCTATGCTGTGAGGGGAAAGGAGCAGTCTTATAATGGCTGCAAGCAGTCCTGGTTTTTCCGGAGATTTGTTGGAATAAACAACTGTAAATAGACAAACCTGTACTCTGTGTGTGTTTGTCTGGAAGCTGAGCCAAGATACTTGACAGTTTTACACCGCTGTGTTAAACTCTGCTGAGGCGTGACTGAGAGCTGCGGAGCGGAAGTGTGCCGGGCGGCCATAAATCGCTAATTGAGGATCACAAATCAATTAGCGGGGATCGCGGCTGACCAACAAAGTCCAAGAGGTTATGGGTAACCTTAATCACCGATCGTAAAACTGTCACGGGAGGCTGCCGGGAGCTTTGAAATCTGCGGTGTCGAGCAGAGAAGCACGGCAGGAGGCGGAGGCAAGCAAGCAAGCAAGCTGAAAGACGCAGAGATTTGCCTGTGTTGCTGAGAGCTGAGAGCAGCAAGGCATCGTTTCTCCAGGGACAGAAGCCAGAGGAGCTGGTGATTTTGTAAGTACAGCTTGGAGCCCCTTGGGAGAACGGGAGAACATGGCAGATGGCCAGGAGGTGTTTCAAGCTCCGTTTGAACAGCTTGAGGAACTCACCGCCCAAGCGTGGGATACCTGGGCAAGAAGGGTGAGAGCGTGGTTTTTGGCCACGGAAGTTTGGGACATTTCCCAGAGAGAGCCAGTGGAACTGCTGGTGGACAGAGATGACAGAGATGCAGGAAAGTCGCGATCTGTTTCTCTGGAGGAGAAAATGCAGAGGGAGAAAGCTATGAGAGCTGAGATCTGCATGTTGAGAGCAGGTGTTCATGCTAATTTGCAACATCACCTGGAAAGCATTGAATCTGCGTGTGAGGCTTGGCGAGTGCTGAAACGTCTGTGTGAAGACTCAGCAGAGGGCCAAGGGCAGATGGAAGCTGGAAGCCTAGAGATGGCTGGAGCCCCTGTTCCTGATGATTTAGCCTCAAGGAGTGCTAGTGAGCAAGTCGGGGGGCGGCAAATTCCAAAGGCAAGTTTGAAAAGTTTTCCACTGTGCCTGCTGGAGTGGCGTTCAGGGGGGGCGGATCTGGCAAGAAGTGCTTTTCCGGAAGAAGGAGGGCCAAGCCAGCTGAAAAGAGCCCCGGGCAGTGTTTTTCCACTCGTCGTTGCTACGTGTGTATTGCAGCGGGACATCTGCGTCGAGATTGCCCCCACCGGAGCAGAGCGAGGGCAGCTGCACAGGAAGGTTTCAAGGACACTTCTCATGGGAACCAGTCGGGTTTCCATGGCAACCGGTCTGGAAAAACAACCAGGCGTGGGACTGAGGCTGGTGGACGTGCCAGGTGCCAGGAAGAGACGTATCAACTCACGGCCAGTCTTGCTTTGTTTGAGCAAGGCGGTGGGACAAGCTCAGAGCTTAGTTTTGTTATTGACTCTGCAGCTAATTGCAATTTGATTCCAGAGACACCTGCTGTCGAGAGGTGGAATTGCAAGGCAATTCCGGCTGGGAAGACTGTTCTCTTTGCAAATGGACAGAAAAGAAATGTGACTAATGCTGTAAATGTGCATTTTTCTATTTTACAGGAGACGTTGGAGTGTTGTACTGTTCCTGGGATGCACCACTGTCTTTTATCTGTGCCTTATTTACTGAAAAAGGGATTTAAGGTTTGTTTTCAGGATGATGTCTGCACAATCTCCAAAGGAGGGAGGATGCTTGCCAAGGTTAAAAAGGGGCAGAATGATCTCTTCATTCTTAAAACGTCTCTGGAGGGTGATGGGAAGGTTGAGAAAGCACAAGCACTGCGTGCTACAATTCCCAATCATGATTCATGTGTCCATGCTTGGCATGCACGAACAGCTCATGGTTCTCTAGAAGAACTACAGGTGCTGCCGGAGGTTTCCAAAGGTTGTAAGATCTCAGAATGTGGATATGCTGTGAATTGTAAAACTTGCAAACTGGCAAAGGTAAAAGGATGCAGTTATCCAAAAGTAGAGAGGGTAACAACAAAACCTTTTGAACTGGTCCACGTGGATTTGTGGGGTCCTGTAAAGGAACCAAGTCTGGGAGGGGCCAGGTATCTGCTGACAATGCAGGAAGATTTTACGCAGAACACCTGGACTCACGGTCTCAAATCCAAGGATGATGCAGCACAGCTGATCAAAAGTTGGATTGAGGAGGTGGAACAAAGGTTTTCCACCAGAGTGCAAGCTGTCACAAGTGACAGAGGAGCCCAGTCAACAGGTTCTGCTTTGCAGAAGTTCTTTCGCAAGAAAGGGATACGTCACACAGTGACTTCACCCAATCAGAGAGGAGTGTCAGAGCTCCGATGTGAGGCTCTGGTCCAGGCTGCACAGGTGTTGCTGAAAGATTCTGGGTTACCTCCAAGGTTTTGGCTGGAGGCAATCAGGTATGTGAGCTTCACCTGGAATCGTACCTACAATTCAATGGTAGGTGACACACCGTTTGGGTTGTTGCATGGCAGGAAACCCCAGATTCATTTTTTGCGTATGTTTGGGTCACGTGCATCTGTGTCAGTACCTGCTGCTTTGCAGGGGCCAGATGGATCCAAGTTCCGGAAAATGATATTCTGCGGGTATGAGCCAGAAGCACGTGCATGGAGGTTCGCATTTCCATCAGGTGATCAGAGTAAGTTACTGATCAGTACACACGCTGAGTTCTATGAGCAGGATAAAAAGTCACAAACTGCTGTCATGCGTGATGTGCTCTCAGAATGTCTTTCTGATTCAGAACAGGAAAATTCTGAGGGGGAGGAAGGAGAGGCTGAGTCTGATGATGACGATCAGGTCACTGACCAAAGTCAGGAACAGGAGGAGGTATCGGTAGTTTCTCCGCAAGATGTTAGGAGAACACCCAAAAGCGAGCCCAGTTCTCCTGTGAGTGTAATGGAGAGGATTCGTAAACGCTTTAAATCAGAGGGGGAATCCCGTGATGCTGAGGACACAGTTCCTGGTGGCAGTGAGTCAGAGGTAACATCTGAGTTTATGCCCAGAAGGTCTAGTCGCACAACAAAGGGCATTCCACCTGAAAGATACCAGGCAACAAGTGCGTGGGCAAGATTCGCACAGTGTGATTCTGGGAGTGTTGAAGGGGTTCAACAGGTGCCTGGGAAAGATGCCGGGAAGGGGCACAAGGCAAAGGGGAAGGTGTTGAACTCAAAAGGGTCTTGTCAGAATGTGCGGCAAAGGGGGGTGTTGGGTCTGGAACTTAACAGGTTAAGTTGTTCCCATGATGCCACACCATTCTGATGTCAGTTTTCGAAGCTGGGAGGAGATTGGGAGGAGTTTGCCATTCTCACTCTATGCTGTGAGGGGAAAGGAGCAGTCTTATAATGGCTGCAAGCAGTCCTGGTTTTTCCGGAGATTTGTTGGAATAAACAACTGTAAATAGACAAACCTGTACTCTGTGTGTGTTTGTCTGGAAGCTGAGCCAAGATACTTGACAGTTTTACACCGCTGTGTTAAACTCTGCTGAGGCGTGACTGAGAGCTGCGGAGCGGAAGTGTGCCGGGCGGCCATAAATCGCTAATTGAGGATCACAAATCAATTAGCGGGGATCGCGGCTGACCAACAAAGTCCAAGAATAATGACAAAGAATACAGACTTAAGTGTAATTGAAGAAGTGCAACAACAAACAGAGATAGAGGTGGTCAAAAAGGTGAAATATTTAGGAATATGGATAACCCCGAAAAATATAGATTTATTCAAGAATAACTACGAGCCGGCATGGAAAGGAATAAGAAAGGACCTCGAGGTGTGGGGAAAGTTGAAACTGTCATTTTGGGGTAGGATATCTACAATTAAGATGAATGTGCTCCCAAAAATGTTGTTTTTATTTCAGACTATCCCTGTAATTAAGGGAACTAAGATATTCAAAGAATGGCAAAGAGAAATCTCAAAATATATCTGGCAGGGCAAAAGGCCGAGAATTCAGTTTAAGCTTTTAACAGACGCAAAAGAAAGAGGAGGTTTTGCCCTGCCAGATTTGAAACTATATTATGAGGCTTCGTGCCTTTGCTGGTTGAAAGCATGGATAAAATTGGAAAAGAAGGAACTGTTAGACCTGGAGGGATTCGACAACAGGTTTGGGTGGCATGCGTACTTATGGCATGAGAAGAAGAAAATCCATAAGGGTTTCGAAAGCCACATCTTTAGAGGTCCCCTGATTGAAGTGTGGGAAAGGAATAGATATTTATTAGAACCTAAAGTTCCACACTGGCTATCCCCACTAGAAGTTATGAGCGTCAAGAAGAACAATATGAGAGGCAACTGGATTACTTACGATCAATTGTTATTCAAAGAAGGGGGGAAATGGAAAATGAAACCGTACGAACAGGTTAAAGAAAATGTGTTTGATTGGCTACATTGTTTTCAAATAAATGAAATGTTCAGGAAAGATATTAAAGACAGAGGATATGCTGATAAAGACTCCAAATTCCAGATTGAAATAATAAATAGCGATTATAAAACTTTATCCAAAATGTACAATTTGCTGCTAGAGTGGAATCTGATAGATGAGGGAGTAAAGTCGGTCATGATACATTGGGCCAGGGACATCGGACATAATATACATTTTGGAGAGTGGGAAAAATTTTGGAAAAAAACCTAAAATTTACGGCTTGTATGACGCTGAAGGAGAATATAATGAAGATGTTTTACCGATGGTATATAACCCCTGCAAAATTGGCAAAAATGTAAAAAACTTGTAATAAATGCTGGAAATGCAGGGAAAAAGAGGGGTCTTTCTACCACATGTGGTGGGAATGCAAAAAGGTAAAAGGTTTTTGGGAAAGTGTATATAATGAAATGAAGAAAATTTTAAGGTATACATTTGAAAAAAAAAACCCGAGGCCTTCCTGTTAGGAATATTAGGAAGGGAGATAAAGAGTAACGATTGTAAATTGTTTCAATATGCAACGACTGCAACAAGAGTCCTCCTGGCCCAAAACTGGAAACAACAGAAAATACCGACAGTTGAGGAATGGAGAATGAAACTGTTAGATTACGCGGAGTTGGATAGATTGACGGGAAAAATTAGATACTTAAGAGACCAGAGGTTCATTGAGGACTGGGGGAAATTTGTGGAACATCTGGAAAATATAAGTGAAGGACAGATAATGCTAGTGGGGTTTAAAAGAGCACTGTGAAAAATGTAGGAGTATTGTCTAAAGAGAAATGGAAGTAAGGAGTCAAATAATGTCAATATAATTTATGAAATGCGTAATTTAAAAAATGACTACGGATGGACTTCTGGAGGCGGCGCAAAACGGTAATGGCGGTCCCCTTTGCGCTGTGAAGGGGAGCTCCGCGGAAAAGGGTCGTCCGCTACGGCGAAGCGGAGACCCATAAAGAAAAACCACAGGTAGAGTGATCCTGTGGCCGTGGGACTCGGCGGGCACCAGAAGCGCCCCCCAAAACGAAGAAGGAACCCCGTAAGGGGCTCCGGAACGTGGAAGGGCTGGCGCGGTGCTGTGAGTTCATCGCTCTTTCTGCAGAAGTGAAGCCGTGCAGCTGCTGCCGATGAGCGCCGACCTTTTTTCCTGGAACATTTGATTCAAAACTACAAACCCGTGAGTAAGGGGAATTTAAGAATTTCGGGACTAAAGTGACTAAATTTGGTGAAAGCAGGAGACGCAACCAGGAAGTCCGTCTCCCTGCAGTGCTTAAAGAATTAAAGCAAAGAATTTGACAAGCTGGAATCTTTTTAAAGTGACTTTAGAAGTTTGGACTTTTGTGCAACATTTGAACTGGTTTCTAAGAGATTAAGAGAGTTAACTTTTGTTCTACTTTTGTTGGCTTTGGACTGGACTTTCCTCCCCCTTTTGTGGATTTATAAATGACGGAGAAGCCCAAATTCACGGGCTGCCAGTTTAAAAAAGAACTGTCAAACTGCTGAGACTGTTTAACTACTGAAAGTGTTACATTGGAGCGTTATAGTCTGGATACAAATGGGAAAACTGCTTCTCGCACCTCTTTAGAGACTTTGTTTCAATTTTGGGAAAGCTCTGCATGCTAAAAGGGAGCTGAAGGATCCTTTCATTGCGGTTTAAAACTGTTTGGATTTTAATGGCGGAACAACTCTATTTTCTTTTCTGAGGCATCGTTACACTCCCCCTAGAGGATTTTGGACTTACAGCTGTCTGAGACCTGCTTTTTGTTTTTATTCTCTACTGCTTTGTTGTTTACTCTCTGGAATTGTGATTCCCATGGGACTTTACACAGCTTGACCTTGGCACGTAGACAGGACTGGAATGAGTGGTACGGGCAAAACAAGATTGGCTAAAGCGAAAGCTAAACATTTAGTGCAAACAACTTTGACTTCTCAGCCACGCAGATCATCTGTCCCAGCTGTTTTAGAGATACATGAAGGAGAAACCGAGCAGACATCATTAGAAGATATGGCTACAGGAGGATCTGCAGCTGTTTTAGAACAAATTTTAGAACAATTGGAAAGTTTAAATAAGAAAGCAGACGAGCATTCAGCCAAAATTGATCATGCTACAGCCAGTATCAGTAAATTGACTGAACAAGTTGCTCAACATACACAAGCAATTGGGAATTTACAGGAAGTAACTGCAGAAAACCGTAAATTAGCTGAGGAAGCGAATCAAAAAGCCGCGGAAGCCAATCAAAAGGCCGAAGCAGTACAGGTGGAGGTAAAACCTCTGCACAAACAGATAAGTGAACAGCAGGCCTACCTGTCTATGATGTCTATGATCGAACTGAGAAATAGGGAGAATAATCTCAGACTGAGAGCCATCCCAGAACTTGAACAGGGGGACTTAATAGGCTATCTGACATCAGAATTTTCAAAGTTTTGGGCTATTGGAGAAGACAAGGACTTTAAAATCGTAAGTGCTTTCAGACTGGGAAGATTGGTGAAGAAAGATAGATCCAGAGACTGTTTGATTATTTTGAGATCCAAGCAAGAGAGAGATAAAATATTAAGCCTTCATTTTGAAAAATCACTGGTTATTCAAGGCATTAGAGCAGAAATTTACAAGGATATTCCGAAGCAACTCTTGGACCTTAGATCTATATATACAGAATTAACAAGATTACTGAAAGGTAATTCAATTCCCTTTAGGTGGGAATTTCCTCAAGGACTATCCTTTAGCTTTAAAGGAAAGAAAATAAAAATTAAAACAGCAGAAGATCAAGACAAGTTTTTGAACGACCACGGAGAGGACCTTCAGAAAGGAATAGCAGGACCTGGGTCTTGGCCACCACCTCCACCTGTACCTGTACCTGCTCCTGCACCTTTGGGACCAGAGGATCAAAAGAAAGAGACGCCACCACCAAAGGAATAGCAGACTGATCCAGGATGTCTCTGCAGCTCCTTAGCTGGAATATTAATGGTGGGAATTCCCCGGAAAAAAGAAGAAGAATATTTCATGTATTGAAAAAAGAACAGTTGGACATTATTTGCTTGCAGGAAACGCATGTGACTAGGCTCCATAGAAAAGTGCTAATTAATAAAAGACTAGGCCAAGAATTTATTTCATCGGACAGAGTCAAGAAAAGAGGAGTGGTGATTTATGCAAAGGAGAGCCTGTCACCAAAATTCTTATTTAAAGATGAGCAAGGAAGAATCTTGGCAATCGAGATACAGACTCAAGGAGAAAAAAATTTAATATTAGGAATCTATGCACCGAATGAGGGGAAATCAGAATTTTATAGGAAGCTGCATGAGACAATGCTGGACTATCTGGACTATACCAACATCATTATGATGGGAGATATGAATGGGGTGGTCTCTACAAACATGGATAAGTCACAAAATCAAAATTTGACAAAAGACGGCAGACTACCTAAAACTTTTTTTGAGCTAACTGACAATTTGGACTTGATTGACATCTGGAGGACAAAGAACCCCCTAGGAAAAGAAGGAACATTCTTTTCTGAAGCACATCTGACATGGACAAGAATTGACCAAATATGGATAACTAGAGGACTGGCACCTAAGACTAGAAAAGTGGAAATCTGCCCAAAAACCTGCTCCGACCATAACGCTATGAAAATGGAAATGAGACTAATTCCAATCGGTTCCTTCAGATGGAAAATGAATGACACCTTGTTAAGAGATCAGGAGATTGTGAAGAAGGCCCACAAGACTCTAAAAGACTATTTTGAAATAAATTTGAATACTACAGTGGAAAAAAGAGTAATCTGGGATGCAAGCAAAGCTGTTATGAGGGGGTTTCTGATACAACAGAATACGATAAAGAAAAGACTTTGGAATGGGAAAAAGGATAAGATCTTGGAGAAGATAAGAGATGCTGAGAAAAAATTAAGATCAAAACCAAAATCACAGGAGGTTCTGAGAGAAATCAAATTCCACCAAGCACAATATGCTAAATTGATAAATCAAGAAGTTGAGTGGAAAATTAAATTAATGAAACAAAGGTCATTTGAATCAGCAAATAAATGTGGGAAACTGCTAGCATGGCAGTTGAAAAAGAGACAAAAACTGAATACGGTTACAAACTTAGAGAATGAAGGGAGAAACATCCAGAACCCTGAGGAAATTAGAAAATGCTTCCAGAGATACTTTAAACTGTTGTATTTGCAGAGTCCTGTACTCAGCGGAATGATGAGCAGTACGTGCCACATGCTTAACTTGCTTTATTTACAGTTCAATGTTGAGAAATTACAAACATTCATCTTGCCTCTGCAGGAGCAGAGAAGCAACCGTCCTTCTCCTCGGAACAAAAGAACACCGAGAGAACAGTGAAAAACAGGAAACCAGTGTACGTCACATCCAGTCTCCCATTCCCGTGGGAAAACCCGACAGTACTCTGACTGTGGAATGTAAACATTGTCTTGTGACAAGCACTTCGCTGCACAGTGAAGAGAGCAGAAACCAACATCCTCCCCCTTTCTGTGAACATCACTGGGCAGCGTGTTCGTACAATATCAGTACAAACCCAACTTCTGTACATAGGTACAGTGTTGATCCCTTGATGCAATCTTGGACAATACATCAGCAGGAATTTCATTACCTGGCATATAGGACACCGTTACGAGTCCCTTCTGAATATGTTCCCTAGCATGATGCAACTTCAATTGCAAGTGCTTCGTGCTTTGCTTACAACCTTCCAAATTCAGCAAAGCCAAACATGCTTTGTTGTCCTGGTAAACCTGGATTGGACATTTGACAGGAATTTTCATGTCTTTGTACAATTGTAACAACCATTCACAATCCTTAAGTGAATAAGACAGTGCATTCAATTCAGCTTCACAAGTACTTAAGCTAATTGTTGTTTGCTTCTTGCATGACCAATCAAATAGACCCTGATTGTACATGTAGCAAACTCCAGACATACTTTTCCTGTCTGTAGTGTCACTTCCAAAACTTGCATCTGCAAAAATCTCAAGACCATCAGACTTCTGATTATTAAATCTCAGTCTGTAATGCATAGTGCCTTTCAAATAGCGTGCTAAGCGTTTCAGAGCTTTCCAATCCTTAACAGTGGGATTGTTAACTTGTCTGCTTAGCAAATTACAGCTAACAGCAATGTCAGGTCTTGAACATCAAGGGCATCCTGATCAAATTTGCAGATGACACCAAACTGGGAGGGGTGGCTAACACCCCAGAGGACAGGATCACACTTCAAAACGACCTTGACAGATTAGAGAACTGGGCAAAAACAAACAAGATGAATTTTAACAGGGAGAAATGTAAAGTATTGCACTTGGGCAAAAAAAATGAGAGGCACAAATACAAGATGGGTGACGCCTGGCTTGAGAGCAGTACATGTGAAAAGGATCTAGGAGTCTTGGTTGACCACAAACTTTACATGAGCCAACAGTGTAACGCGGCAGCTAAAAAAGTCAATGCAATTCTGGGCTGCATCAATAGGAGTATAGCATCTAGATCAAGGGAAGTAATAGGGCCACTGTATTCTGCTCTGGTCAGACCTCACCTGGAGTACTGTGTCCAGTTCTGGGCACCACAATTCAAGAAGGACACTGACAAACTGGAACGTGTCCAGAGGAGGGCAACCAAAATGGTCAAAGGCCTGGAAACGATGCCTTATGAGGAACGGCTAAGGGAGCTGGGCATGTTTAGCCTGGAGAAGAGGAGGTTAAGGGGTGATATGATAGCCATGTTCAAATATATAAAAGGATGTCACATAGAGGAGGGAGAAAGGTTGTTTTCTGCTGCTCCAGAGAAGCGGACACGGAGCAATGGATCCAAACTACAAGAAAGAAGATTCCACCTAAACATTAGGAAGAACTTCCTGACAGTAAGAGCTGTTCGACAGTGGAATTTGCTGCCAAGGAGTGTGGTGGAGTCTCCTACTTTGGAGGTCTTTAAGCAGAGGCTTGACAACCATATGTCAGGAGTGCTCTGATGGTGTTTCCTGCTTGGCAGGGGGTTGGACTCGATGGCCCTTGTGGTCTCTTCCAACTCTATGATTCTATGATTCTATGATTCTATCTGGCAATGAAGTTTAGCTTGCCTAGCACACTTCTGTACAGTGTAGTGTCAGAAAATGCTTCTTCAGTCTCTTCTACCTGATAACCTGTTGTCATCGGTGTGTCTACAGGGTTAGCATCCATCAGGTTCAGTTTGTCTAACACATCAGCAATTTTCCGTGACTGGTGTACTAGAATATTACCACTTTGATCTCTCTCTATTTCCAGAGATAGGTAGTTGTTTACCTCACCAAGATCTTTCATGTCAAAGTGCTCTTTCATTTGAGCTAGGGCGTTATTGTACATTGTGACATCTTTCCAAAAGAATAAAATATCATCAACATAAAACAAACAATACCGCTTCTTTTGCCCCTCCTCTTTGACAAATACACATGGATCAGCTTTCCCTTGTTGAAAACCTAGAGAAAACAATGCTTCAGTGAGTTTTGTGTGCCAACACCGTGCACTTTGTTTGAGACCATAAAGGGACTTCTTTAGAGCACAAACAAATCCCTGTTTTACCTGTACGCCATCAGGTGGAAGCATATAAAGTGATTCACCTAGAGAGCCGTACAAAAATGCTGTATTCACATCGTGGTGACTAATGTGTAGATTCTCCTCTGCAGCTAGCTTGAGCATAAGCCTAATGCTCTCATACCTCACAGTGGGTGAGTAGGTCTCGTGATAGTCTTCACCTGGTTCCTGTGCAAAACCTCTGGCTACCAATCTGGCTTTGTGTCTGACTATCTTGCCATTTTGATCTGTCTTCGTTTTGAAGACCCATTTGCTTCCAAGCAGTTTCATTCCTGGAACTACTGGAACTAGCTCCCATGTTTTGTTCCTTTCTAAGGAATCAAGCTCAGCCTTCATGGCATTTAACCATGGCTCAGCTTCCTTAGAATCCAAATCCTGGATTTCTTGGAAACTTGAAGG
This sequence comes from Podarcis bocagei, assembly GCF_964188305.1. Classification (NCBI taxonomy): domain Eukaryota; kingdom Metazoa; phylum Chordata; class Lepidosauria; order Squamata; family Lacertidae; genus Podarcis; species Podarcis bocagei. The sequence goes on from NC_138131.1 coordinate 70,163,227, forward strand.
TTCAAATACCTTCTTGGAGCTTTTAACAGCTGCTACTGCTGTCTTAGCAAATTCATCAGCAAATCTCTTTGGAGGTCTGCCTTTTGTGGCTCTTTGTGACCTGCGAATCAGCCTTTGGTCTTCAACACTTTCCTCTTCCTTCTTAGGAGAAAAGTGGCCTATTGTGAACAATGGTTCTTCCAATTCTTGATCAGAGCTTTCAGAGGGTCGCATAGAGGCTTTCGCACTCTTGAAATCCTCTGAATTATCCGATTCAGTTTCAGACTCAGAATCAGAACTTTTATCTGTGGGTGTGGGTTGTTGCGGCTGCTTTTGCTGTTGCTTATCCTCAGTTTCATCACTGTCATCAGGATAACATTGGAAAATTCCCACATTCTCCCCCCACTTGGCATTGTACTCAACACTACTTGTGAGCTTAATTGTCATAGAATCATAGAATCATAGAGTTGGAAGAGACCACAAGGGCCATCGAGTCCAACCCCCTGCCAAGCAGGAAACACCATCAGAGCACTCTTGGAGTCAGTCAGTCAGTCTTGGAGTCAGTCATCATTATTCTGTAAGAACCTTTCTGATAACCTAGAAAGATACCATGCAATCCACGCTTGTCTAACTTGGAGTTTTGTGGCGAGTGAACCCACATGTCCGAACCAAAAATTTTCATGTGCTTGATGTATGGTTTCTTGCCAAACATCTTCTCCTAGGGGGTACAACCAATCGCTGAAGATAACCTGTGATTGTAACTGTAAACAAAACACGAGAGAGATTTGGCCCAATAACTCTCTGGAAGATTGGCATCATGCAGCAAGGTTTTTAACCCTTGAAGCAATGTCTGATTTGCCCTTTCGCAAAGTCCATTCTGCCATGGCGAGCGAGGACTGGACAAATCGTGTTGAATTCCTTTCTCAGTCAGAAAAGCTTCAAACTGCTGAGAAGTGAATTCTCCCCCGCGATCAGTGAAAAGAGTCTTTATCTTCTTACCATGCACATTTTCCAACCAAGCACAGAATTCCTTGAACCTTGGAAAAGCCTCTGATTTCTGCTTGAGATGGTACACATAAATATACCTGGAAAATGCATCAATGAGAACCATGAAGTACCTATTTCCACCCAAAGAGGGCGATAGTGGACCAACTAAATCAGCATGAACAACCTGGTATGGTTCTGTAGCTTGCCTACTAGACACCTTACCTTTCGCAGCCATTTTCACTTTGTTTGCTGCGCATGCCTTGCACTTCATGTGGTACCTGCAGGGTTTAATAGTCATACCTTCAACCAAGGCAGGCATTTTAGATACTGCCTCAAAATGCAAATGACCAAATTTCCTGTGAAAATCGTGAATACATCCTGCATGCAAACTTTTGTTAGAACCTGCAATGCAACAAGTCTCATTCTGCACAACATCATCATAATACAAAACAAACAAATGATCAACGCATTCAGCATGCAATACATAATCGTCTTTCTTTGTGATGGTGCATTTCTTGTTCTTGAAGGAAACGTCAATGTTCCGTTCATTCAGCTGCATAACACTGAGTAGATTGTGTGTTGCATCTGGTACGTAAAGCACATCTTGTATCGATAAGTCCAAACTGTGAAGAACAACAGTTCCGTAGCCTTGACTGGGGATCGTGTGGTCATCCGCCTGGTGAATCGCACCTTCCTGCGGTGTAAAAGACACGAACAGTCGCTTATCGTTGCACATGTGGTGGGTAGCTGCTGAATCAACAACGAAGAAAGATCTAGACGTCTTCTGGACCTTTGCGACGTTTGGAGTGAAGTGTGAGACCATTGCCTTGTGCTGTGTTGTCCTGGAGACCGGACCTTTGCCTTTGCTTTGGCCTTTTCCACGCGATGAACTTCCGCTGCGCTGCTCTGTCTTGGCCCTGGGATATCTGCATTCCCTCTTCATATGGCCTAGACATCCACACAAGTAGCATTTCACTGCCTTCAAAGCTTTGGCGCCCTCTGGTGGTTCCACTGCACTCAGGGATGACGTCTGTGAAGACTCCCCCTTTCCCATGCAGCTAGCACCCCGGCGATCAGCTTCATTCTGGATCACGGCAGTAACATAGGCTACTGTGAGCTGAGCAGTTGGCTGAACAGCAATCTGAGTGGCAACGGACTCCCAACGTGGACCCAAAGAATGTATTATCATGAAGGAATACACAGCCTCTGGAAAGGTGAGTCCTCTCTGTTGCAGCTCATGTCTCAGATTTTGCATCTCCATCAGGTGTGTACGCACATCTCCACCTTCAGCAAGAGCCATACCATGCAGCTTGGCATAGTAGTACATTGAGGAACCAGCTTCTGTCCTCAAGTGAGCCTCTCTTAAAGTGTCCCAAATTTCTCTGGCTGTGGTCTTTCCACGCAACAGACAGAGCTCTTCTGGGGATACTATCAATGTAAGTGTTCCCCTTGCTTTGGAATCCTTAGTAGCCCATTCAGCTGTAATTGGAGCTGGGGGGTTGTCGGTAATAACATTAAACAGACCTTCTTTCCGCAGAATTGCCTCTGCATAGAGTACCCAGTCCGTATAGTTTTTCTTATTGAGCTTAGGAATCCCAAAAGCATCAGCCAGCTTTGCATTAGCCATCATTGCTGCTTTAAACAAGCTGTGTCTGTGTACAGCTGCTTCCAAAAGCGCTTGTAAAGGTACTTTTGGTTTTCAAGCCTCCCAAGCCTGTGAGCTTGTGCCTTAGAGCCTTTGCCTGTATCGCGGCAAAACGGCTTTAAAAGTTCAAAGTCCAGCCATAAAACCATAACCTAGGAGCTGGCAGGCTGCCCGGAGCATGAGCACATACCTTCTCATCAATCAAACTTGACGCGCAGAGCAGATAACGCCGATCCGTTTCTCTGTCCCTCTGCCGGCATTCCGACTCGGCTTCTGGAGTCTCCATTCTTCAGTTTGATTGCGTCTTTCTGGGCCCGGAACCAAAAATGTTGTATTTGCAGAGTCCTTTACACAGCGGAATGATGAGCAGTACGTGCCGCATGCTTAACTTGCTTTATTTACAGTTCAATGTTGAGAAATTACAAACATGCATCTTGCCTCTGCGGGAGCAGAGAAGCAACCGTCCTTCTCCTCGGAACAAAAGAACACCGAGAGAACAGTGAAAAACAGGAAACCAGTGTACGTCACATCCAGTCTCCCATTCCCGTGGGAAAACCCAACAGTACTCTGACTGTGGAATGTAAACATTGTCTTGTGACAAGCACTTCGCTGCACAGTGAAGAGAGCAGAAACCAACATCAACAACTTTACACGCAAGGGCCGCAAAAAGAGACTGAGATAGACCGATTCTTAAAAATTAATGGACTACCAAAATTACCCCAGGACAAGAGAACAATCCTGAATTACAAAATAACACAACAAGAAATTGAAGGTGCCATTCAGAACATGCAATTAGGCAAATCTCCAGGGCCTGATGGACTTACCTCCAAGTACTACAAGACATTGAAAGACTATTTGATACAACCATTAATGGAGGTTTGTAATCAGATTATGGAGGGGAAGAAGGCACCGGAATCGTGGAAAGAAGCATACATCACATTGATTCCCAAACTGGAAACTGAAAAGACTCAACTCAAGAACTACTGTCCCATCTCACTCCTAAATGTGGATTACAAAATTTTTGCAGATATTTTGGCAGGTAGATTTTAAAAAGTCTTGAATGAAGTAATTCATAAGGACCAGGCAGGCTTTCTCCCAGGTAGACATTTATCTGACAATACTAGGGACATTATAGACATTTTGGAGCTTTTGCAAACAAATATGAATGCTAAAGCAGTGTTAATTTTTATAGATGCGGAGAAGGCCTTCGACAATATATCTTGGAAGTTTATGAAGAAAAATCTTAAAGAGATGGGAGTGGGACGGGGGTTCGAAAATGGGATAGAGGCAATCTATTCAGAACAAAAAGCTAAATTGATAGTTAATAATGTGGTGACAGAAGAGTTTAAAATTGAAAAAGGAACACGACAAGGTTGCCCTATATCCCCTTTGTTATTCATCTCAGTCCTGGAGGTGCTTTTGAACATGATTAGGGAGGAGCGGTTGGTGGAAGGAATACAGGTCGGAGTGAAACAGTATAAACTTAAAGCTTTTGCAGATGACCTGGTTTTAACATTACAGGAGCCGGAATCTAGTACGAAAAGAGTTTTGGAATTGATTCATGAGTTTGGTCGGGTGGCGGGATTCAAATTGAACAAGCAAAAAACTAAGGTTTTGGAGAAAAATTTGACACCTTTGGAATCAGAAAGGTTTCAGAAAGAGACAGACTTAAATGTGGTTTAAAAAGTGAAATACCTAGGGGTTAACTTGACTGCGAAAAATCTGAACTTATTTAAAGATAACTATGAAAAATGTTGGTCAGAAATTAAAAAGGACTTAGAAATTTGGTCAAGATTGAAACTTTCCTTGTTGGGTCGAATTGCAGCTATAAAGATGAATGTATTGCCAAAGATGTTATTTTTGTTTCAAACCCTACAGATTGTGGACAGAGTGGAATGTTTTGGAAAGTGGCAGAAAGACATTTCTAAGTTTGTCTGGCAGGGCAAAAAGCCCAGAATAAAATTTAAAATTCTAACTGATGCAAAGGAAAGAGGGGGATTTGCCCTGCCGGACCTAAGGTTATATTATGAAGCTGCAGCTTTCTGCTGGATGAAGGATTGGTTACATTTAGATAACACTGATGTCCTAGATCTGGAAGGGTTCAATAATGCTTTTGGATGGCATGCATATTTGTGGTACGACAAGGTAAAGGTTCACAAAGGATTCAAAAACCATATTGTCAGGAAAGCAATATTTATTGTCTGGACAAAGTACAAAGACTTATTAGAAAATAAGACCCCAAGATGGTTATCACCAATGGAGGCTAAGGCCCGGAAAAGACTCAATATGGAGGCCGGTTGGCCGAAATATTGGGAAATGATGGAAAAAATCGGAGACAACTGGAGGTTGCAGAGTTTGGAGAAACTGAAGAATAAGGTGCGAGATTGGTTACATTACGCTCAAATTCAAGAGGTCTTTAATTTGGACAAAAAAATAGGATTCCAGGTGGAAAAATCGAAATTAGAAACAGAATTGTTAGAACCAAAGACCAAGGTACTTTCAAGAATGTATAACTTGCTGCTTAAATGGAACACTCAGGACGAGACAGTTAAATCAGCCATGATAAAATGGGCTCAGGATATTGGGTACAACATTATGTTTGAAGACTGGGAAAGGTTATGGACCACCGGTATGAAATTCACGACATGTAATGCCCTGAAGGAAAATGATATATAGGTGGTACATGACCCCAGTCAAACTTGCAAAAATATATCACCTAGCTGATAACAAATGTTGGAAATGTAAGGTGGCTGAAGGGACATTCTTTCACCTCTGGTGGACCTGTCCAAGAGTGAAGGCCTTCTGGGAAATGATTTACAATGAGCTAAAAAAGGTATTTAAATATACCTTCACTAAGAAACCAGAGGCCTTCCTCTTGGGCATTGTCGGCCAGAAAGTGTTAAAGAAGGACAGAATTTTTTTTATGTATGCAACTACAGCAGCAAGAATACTTATTGCAAAATATTGGAAGACACAAGATTTGCCCACACTGGAAGAGTGGCAGACGCAACTGATGGACTATATGGAACAGGCCGAAATGACTGGCAGAATCCGAGATTTGGGAGAAGAAACAATGGAAGAGGATTGGAAAAAGTTTAAAGACTATTTACAAAAACAATATAAATTGTATGAATGTTAAGAAATTGCATGATTCAGAAAAGCATGGCTCCAGCAACTCATCTGAAAGATTTAGAAAATTAAGTGATATGCAAGAAAAGGTCGAAACTTAAAATAATATTATGTTTAACTTAAGTTTCAACTAATTGTCAAAAATTACTTTAAGATTAGAAGTATAATATTTGAGAGGTATAAAATAAGAATTGAAACAAGGTAATAATTTGCTGGTATTTTTATTATAGAGAATGCAGGGTAGGGAGATGCGAGGAAGTCCAGTTAGTTATATAAAAATATTATGAATAGTTGTGTTTTTCTTTTCCCCCCCTTTCTTTTCTTCTCTTTTCTATATTGTTTGTTGGTATGTTTGCTATGTGATTCTCTATTCTATGTTTGAAAATTGAATAAAATATTTTATTAAAAAAAATAAAAAATGACTACGGATGATTTGTGGAGAAGCTGAAGGAAGTCCTAAAGAAAGTAATTTGTGATAATAGGAGGCAGAATTTTATTTTTGTTTTGTTTTGGTGTAAATTAATAAAAATTATGTTTGAAAAAAGAAAAAAAAGGGTTGGGGTTGGGGTTGGGGTTGGGGTTGGGGTTTGGGTTTGGGTTAGGGTTAGGGTTTCGGGTTAGGATTGGGGTTGGGGTTAACCCATTCGAATTGAAATAAGACCAATCAAAGCTTATTCGGCTTCTCTCTACGCATATGGATGCAAAAAGACGGTGTTGCGCTATTTTCGTTTCATTACACACACTTTGCGATTTCTGAGTCAGTGTGCATTAACACCAAAGAACACGACTTGAAATAAGCGAAATCCAATATTCTTCTTTCTATGTAGCTGGAACACAAAACAACCTGTTTGGCTTTGTTTAGGCTTCATTACACTTCGCTGTGCTAGGGTTAGGGTTAAGATTAAGGTTAAGGTGAGGGTTAGGGTTACGGTTAGGGTTAGGGTTAGGGTTAGGGTTAGGGTTAGGGTTAGGGTTAGGGTTAGGGTTAGGGTTAGGGTTAGGGTTAGGGTTAGGGTTAGGATAAGGGTTAGGGTTAGGGTTAGTGTGAGGGTGAGGGTGAGGGTTAGGGTTAGGGTTAGGGTTAGGGTTAGGGTTAGGATTGGGGTTAGGGTTAGGGTTAGGGTTAGGGTTAGGGTTACGGTTAGGCTTAGGTTTAGGTTTAGGCTTAGGCTTAGGCTTAGGCTTAGGCTTAGGCTTAGGTTTAGGTTTAGGTTTAGGTTTAGGCTTAGGCTTAGGCTTAGGCTTAGGCTTAGGCTTAGGTTTAGGCTTAGGCTTAGGCTTAGGCTTAGGCTTAGGCTTAGGCTTAGGCTTAGGCTTAGGCTTAGCCTTAGGCTTAGTCTTAGGCTTAGGTTTAGGTTTAGGTTTAGGATTAGGATTAGGCTTAGGCATAGGGTTAGGGTTAGGGTTAGGGTTAGGGTTAGGGTTAGGGTTAGGGTTAAGGTTTGGGTTTGGGTTAGGGTTAGGGTTAGGGTCAGGGTTATGAACACCAAATTATTTTTTTAGGGTTAGGGTTAGGGTTAGGGTTGGGGTTGGGGTTGGGGTTGGGGTTGGGGTTAGGGTTAGGGTTAGGGTTAGGGTTAGGGTTAGGGTTAGGGTTAGGATTAGGCTTTGAGTTAGGGTTAGGGTTAGCGTGAATGACCACCGAAAGAACAATCCAAGTTTATTCGTCCTCTTTCTATTGAGATGGAACCAAAACACCTATGCTTGATTTGGGCTGATAACAAAGCCATTTCCGACCTGGGAGGAGAGGGGGTTGCGGGCAGAAATCCCTCCCACATCCCACGCGGGGGCTGGCCTTTGCCCCTGCGAGATTAAGGAATCCCCGGGCGTGTCGGCGACCCGGCCCGCCAATCGGCGGACCGGGGAGGCGTGGCCTAGCCTATTTAAGGCTAGGCACGCCCGGGGACCGCCCTCTTTGCCCCTTTCCAGCTGAGCGGTTTTTTCACTTGCCTTAGTTTGGGAGTCGTAGTTTGGGAGTCGTAGTTTGGGAGTCGTAGGAGGATCAGTGCAGCCGCTGGAACACCGACGATCAGGCAACGCAGGGAGCGTCTTGTTGAAGCCGGAGAGCAGGAGGGGTAAAGTACACGGAGCGGAGCGCCCAGCCACCTTCCGCTCCTCCCTTCTTGCTGGATCGCGGGAGTACTTGCCGGTGGTTTGTTTTCTTGTCTTCCCTGCTGTGCTCTCGGGTTTCCTGGTTTTCCCCCTTCAGTTTTCTGTTTTGTTTGCGTGTGTGGTTGTTTGTTGCTTTCTTAGGTTTACCGGCTGACTGCCTCTCTTAGCTGTTCTCCTGCTTTTCTCCCTCTTAGCGCTAGGTCCGCGTCTCCTTCTAACCCCCCCCCCACTGTTTTCAGCCCCCCGGGTTCACATTGCATTTTGCTCGCGTTTCTGCTTTCCAACTCCGCTCGCTTGCCTTTTCTCACGGGATTGGTTTGCTGGGTTGCTTTGGCATCCGCCCGCCTCCACTAAGGTGGGTTTTGAAGCTGAGGCTTCCATTTCTGTTAAGGGCTTTGTTAAGGGCAGAGAACCGGCGCCATCTTTGTGGGCACGCGTGGTAGTAGTGTTGTTGAGGTGAGGGGAAGAGACCACGGTCGCCATCTTGGGAAGGGACATTTGTGGAGGCACGGGCGGCCATTTTAGGTGTGGCGTTAGGAACATATTCTGAATGCAAGCAGAGTATTCTTTTTTTAAAAAAAGCGGAGGTAGCAGCATAAGCAAGCGGCGATTAGGCAAGCAAGGTTAGCACACAGTTCAATAACAAACATGTCACTCTGCGATTTTTGGTTGAATGTGCATTCTAACCCCAAAAACACCAATTTGAAATAAGCCCAATCAGAGCTTTATCATGTTCTTTTTATGTTGATGGAACCCAAAACACCTTTTTGCTTTGGTTGCAGGTGATTCTGGTGCACACCCAAAAAACACCATGCGAATTGAAATAAGTCCAATCAAAGCTTATTCGTCTTCTTTCTACACATATGGAAGCAAAAAGACGGTGTTGTGTTATTTTGGTCTCATTACACACACTTTGCGATTTCTGGTTTTTTTTAATAAATTTTTTATTGGTTTTACAGCATTTTTTAAACAATACAAACAAATAAAAAGACAAACAAACATGTATAATTTCATAACCTTTTTTTCATTACCCTCATTTCTCAGACTCCCCCATACCTCCCCTTTCTGCATCCCAATTTCCAAGATTATTTCAGCAGCTTCTAAATAATTTTATCAAATATATGTCCTCATAGTCTTTTCTTCAACTTATTCTTATGTCACTGTAATCCCTTTTTCTTTCTCAACACCTCAACATTTTAGCATTCATCAATTTTATAATAGTTTCTTCCAATCCTCTTCCGCCGTCTCTTTCCTCCGATCACGGATTCTGCCGGTCATCTCAGCGAATGTCATGTAGTCCATCACTTTCATCTGCCATTCTTCCAAGGTGGGTAGATCTTGTGTCTTCCAATACTTTGTGATAAGTATTCTTGCTGCTGTTGTAGCATACATAAAGAAAATTCTATCTTTCTTTAACACCAATTGGCCGACAATGCCCAAGAGAAAGGCCTCTGGTTTCTTAGGAAATGTACATTTAAGTACTTTTTTCATTTCATTATATATCATTTCCCAGAAGGCCTTAATCTTTGGGCACGTCCACCAAAGGTGGTAGAAAGTACCTTCAGTTTCTTTACATTTCCAGCACTTGTTATCAGGCAAATGATAAATCTTTGCTAGCTTGACTGGGGTCATGTACCACCTATAGATCATTTTCATAATATTTTCCTTTAAAGCATTACATGCCGTAAATTTTATCCCAGTGTTCCACAACCATTCCCAGTCAGCAAACATAATATTATGGCCAATGTCCTGTGCCCACTTAATCATAGCTGATTTAACTGTTTCATCTTGTGTATTCCATTTCAGCAGCAAATTATACATTCTTGACAAGTTCTTAGTATTGGGTTCTAACAATTCAGTTTCTAATTTTGATTTCTCCACCTGGAAGCCAATTTTCCTATCTTGTTTGTACACCTCCATTATTTGATAATAATGGAGCCAATCTCGTACTTTGGGTTTCAATTTCTCATGACTCTGTAACTTCAATTTATCTCCGTCTTGTTCCAAGATTTCCCAATACTTTGGCCATTCGGCCTCCATATTGAGCTTTTTCAATGCCTTAGCCTCCAAGGGTGACAACCATCTAGGGGTTTTGTTTTCCAGTAAGTCTTTATATCTTATCCAGACATTAGATAATGCTTTTCTGACAATATGGTTTTTAAAAGCCCTATGCACTTTAATTTTATCATACCATAAGTGTCAGGGAACTGCCATCGGAGGAACAGGTGGTGGAAGGGCTCACGGAGGCTGGGAGAGACCCAGCAGCTGAAGCAGGAACCAGCAGGGGGAGAGGTGGGTCTCTGAGGGAAAGCGAGCAAGAGGGAGGGCTCAGGGACACGTCCAGCGAGAACAGTGGGGAGGTTTCTGAACCTCCCATAGGGAGACCCACTCCTCGCCGGAAACTGTCACGCCGCGAGTCCAGAAGACGTGTTTCCGTTAAGGAGCTTTTATGCTGGAAGCGATTCCGAAAGCAACCACTGTCGGAATCTGCAAGTGACTAGAGCAGCCATGTCTGAGGGGCTCCGTCATAGACAGAGGTTTGTGGACTTGAACAAACTTTGAGGGACTACGATTTTTACGCACAAGCAGCTCATCATCCCATCACAGCATTCCGACAGTCTCTGTAAGCAGTTTGTGCAGGAGAAGGCATCATGAGCGACCCAGCCAGAACCGGAGAAGCAGGAGTTGGAGCGGGTCCAAGCCTGGAGGAAAGGTACCGGGCGTTGGAGATCCAGCTAGCGCTGCAGACGGCGAGGCTTGAGGAGAGAAGGGCTCAGGATGCAGACATAAAGGGGAAAGCCACCCAGTTCACCAGAAAGGTACCAGGATTGGTGCAGAAGTTTGGGGGGGACCCCAAGGACTACCATGCCTTTAGGACAGAGATGCAATATGCCCTCAATGTGCAGTTTGATGAATTCCCTGACGAGGAATCGCGAGTGGCTTTCGTGATTGGGCATCTTGAGAAGGGGGCGAGAGACTGGGTTAGACCCCTGATGGCAACGAAAAATGACGTCCTAAAGGACACAATGAAGTTCTTTCGTGCCATGGATCTGATGTTTTCCAGCGATATTGAGCAGGGAGTGGTGCGCAGACAGCTAATGGCTTGCAAACAGGGGAGCTGATCTGTCCGTGAGTACTGGACTGCGTTCACCATGCTGGTTCACAGATTGGGGTGGGACTTATCGGCGGAACCCATTCAAATGCTATTTGAAGAAGGGCTTGCTTCGGCTGTGAAAGACGAACTTTCCCGGGGTCCCAGGGCGGATTCTATGGATCAGCTGACCAAATCTGCGCTGACCATAGGAGCGCGCCAGGAGGCGAGAGCCTTGGAGAGGCGGGAAGGGAAGGGGGAACGTTGGAAGGAGTTCCGCATTCCAGACATTCCAGAGCCAACTTTCCCGCCGGCAGAGCCGATGGAAATCGGAACAGCGCGCGCGCTCGCAGTTTCAAAGCCCAGTGAGGGGGGAAAGAAGGAGGGAAAAGGCGCCCGGAAATGCTATCTCTGCCAACAGCCAGGTCACTTTGCCAGAGTCTGCCCCCAGAGGAAGGAATGGCAAGGGATGGTGGGAGCTGTTGAGGGGAGAGAGGAGGAAATACCGGAGCAAGTAAAAGCCAATGCCTGGCTGCCACCGTCGGGACACAGCAGCCAGGCCAAAGAGCAGTGAAAGTGCCCACGCCAGAACCTCCTAAACCTGCCCTAGTGATAGAAGTGTCGCTAGAGCTGCAAAACGGACACCCTCTAAAGATAAAGGCGCTGTTGGACTCAGGCAGCTCCTGCAATTTCATGAGCAAAGAGTTTGCAGCTGAACACCAGATACAGACGATCCCTTTAAGCAACCCCCTGCAGGTGACCACGATCGATGGCAGGGAGCTGTTGGGAGGAGAAGTCAGCTTGCAGACCGTCCCAATGATAACGAAGGTGGCAAGGCACACAGAACTGATAGCGTTTAATGTGGCCAGCTTGGGAGGGGCTCCTATTATTTTGGGGATGAGCTGGCTAGCGTTACATGATCCGCTGGTGGGCTGGCATCAGAGAGTGGTTTCCTTTGGTTCAGCACATTGCTTAGAACACTGCAAAGAGGGAAAGGGTTCAGCAGGGGCCCAAGCCACCCTAGCAGGGACGGAAGTAACGGAGAAAGTGAAGGTACCACGACAATACGCAGATCTCAGCGACGTGTTCAGCGAAAGGGAAGCTGACCAACTACCCCCGCATAGACCCTTTGACTGTCAAATCAATTTACTCCCTGGGGCACAGCTCCCTGTAGGCAAGTTGTACGCCATGTCAGACAGAGAGATGCAGGAGCTAAGAGAGTTCATTGACAAGAACCTGAAGAGAGGTTTCATCAGAGAGTCCAGAGCGGTGGGAGGTAGCCCAGTGTTTTTTGTGGATAAAAAAAACACGGACAAGCCGAGGCTTGTGTGTGACTTCAGGGCTTTAAACGCAGTGTCAGAACCAGTGGCCTTCCCTATGCCCAGGATTGACGACATTTTGACCAGGGTGCGGAAGGGAGAGATTTTTACAAAGCTGGACCTAAGGGGGGCGTACAACCTGATACGTATAAGGAAAGGGGATGAATGGAAAACCACCATGTTCACCCCTTTGGGGGCATTTGAATATTTAGTTATGCCCTTCGGTCTACAAGCAGGCTCGGCGTGCTTCCAATCGTTTATGAACCACGTACTGGGGCCTTTGCTTTACAAGAATTGTGTGGCCTTCCTAGATGACGTGTTGGTGTATTCTGAGAATGAGGAGCAGCATGTGAGAGACGTCAGAGAAGTGTTGAGCAGGCTGCAAGCCAACCGGCTGTGGGTGAAACTGGAGAAGTGTCAGTTTCATACCAAGGAGGTGAAATTCCTGGGGTACCGCCTGTCAGACAAGGGATTGGCCATGGATCCCGGCAAGGTCCAGGCAGTGCTGGAATGGAAAACACCCAAAACAAAGAAGGATGTGCAGAGGTTCCTAGGGTTTGGGAACTTTTATCGTAAGTTCATCCGAAACTTTGCTCACCTGACGGCGCCCATTACGGACTGTCTCAGCAGTAAGAAGAAATTCGTTTGGACTGAGGAGGCGGAGCGAGCATTTGAGGAACTAAAAAGGGCCTTCGCCTCTGAAGAACAACTTCTGCATGTGGATTTACAAAAAAAGATGAGAGTCGAAACTGACGCATCAGACAGAGCTATAGGGGCGGTGCTTCTGCAGCCAGGGAAGGAGGAGTCAGAGTGGAGACCATGTGCTTTTTTTTCGCGAAAGCTGAACAAATCCGAGAGGAACTACATGGTGTACGACCGAGAACTACTTGCCATTCATGAGGCTTTCCGGAGATGGAGGCACCTGCTAATTGGCGCACAACATAAGGTGCAAGTGTGCACTGACCACAAGAACCTAGAGTATTGGAGAACGGCCCGAGTGCTCAACCAACGGCTAGTGAGATGGGCCCAGGAGTTCTCCAAATTTAACTTTGAGATTTGTTACGTGCCAGGCCCAGAGAACATTAGGGCGGACACTCTCTCACGCAAACCTGAATATTTGGAGGGGGAGGGAGCACCCGAAGAAAGACATGTCATTCCAGAGGACCGCTGTGTGTGTGTGTGGGCATTGGTGGGGCAAAGAGAACTGGTAGAGGGAACGGAGAATGATGAATACGCCCAGGACAAACTCAGGGGTCTCAGGAGGGAGGGAGATAAACCCGGAGGTTTTGAGGAGAGAAACGGGGCGTTGTATTACAAGGGAGCGTTATATATACCTGAAGGAGAGTTGAGGGGGAAGGTACTCAAGCAGCTGCACGATAGCCCCACAGCGGGGCATTTTGGGCAACACAAAACCATGTGGCTGGTTACCAGGGAATTTTGGTGGCCCAAGGTCAGGGAAGATGTGCGGGAGTATGTGAGAGGTTGTGACCAATGCCAGCGAGCCAAAGGGGAGAGGCGGGCGCCGGCAGGGTTATTAGAACCGCTACCCACACCTGAAAGACCATGGGAAGCAGTGGCAATAGATTTCATGACTGATCTGCCAAAGTCCAGAGGGAAAACAGCCATCATGGTTGTGGTAGACCTGTTAACCAAAATGGCCCACTTTATAGCCTGCTCACATGCTGTCACGGCAGAAGAAACAGCTAAATTGTTTGTAGAAAATGTGTTTAGGTTGCATGGCGCCCCCTTGAGGGTGGTTTCAGACCGAGGGAAACAATTTACTTCCAGGTTCTGGAGGAAGCTCATGAGCTTACTGCATGTAGAGGTCAATTTTTCGACTGCCCAGCATCCTGAAACCAACGGGCAGGCGGAAAGAGCCAATGGCATCCTCCAGCAATATCTGAGGTGTTATGTCAATGACAGAGAGAATGATTGGGTGGAGAAGCTGGCGTTGGCGGAATTTGCCTACAACAATGCGGAGAACGTGTCCACAGGGATGAGCCCCTTTTTGGCTAATTACGGGTGCCATCCCAGGGCTTTCCCAGGGGGGGAAGGGGAGAGATGGAGCGTCCCGGCTGCTGAACAGTTCGTAGAAGAAATGGAAGCGATCCATCGTCAGCTCCAACTTAACTTAGACAGGGCCAAGGAGGAGTATAAGAGGCAGGCAGACAAAAACAGAAGGGAAGGTGAAACCATTAGGGTGGGGGACCAGGTGTGGCTGTCAACCCAAGGGTTACCATTCAAAGGGGGTTGTAAGAAGTTAAGACCCAAAAGATTGGGCCCATTTGAAGTCACGCAACAGGTCAACCCAGTGGCTTTCAGACTCCGGTTACCGAACCACATGAAGCTGCACCCAGTTTTCCACAGGTCGTTGCTGTCACCGTATAAAGGGGACAGAGAAGGGAGGTTCACCCGGGGACCAGCAATGGAGGAAAGGGAACACAGCAACCATGTGGCGGAGATCCTCGATTCCAGGTGGAGGGGAGATCAAGTGGAGTATTTGGTAATGTGGGAAGGGGAACCGGAGTCGGAAAACACCTGGGTCATGGCAGAGGATGTCAATGACGAGGTCTTAATAGAAACTTTTCATCAGAGGTTCCCACGTAAACCTCAGCCTGTAGCGAGGTTCCGGAGGGAATACTTTGCTACCACAGATGAGGAAGAGGAGTTGGAGGGGTTCACAGATTCCGAGGAGGAGGAGGATTCAGCGACCCGGAACGGCGACCGATGGAGGGAAATGTTCGAGACGTCTGAAGATGAAGAGGACTCTTTTAGGGGTTTTACCTCCTCACCGCCCAGAGGAGAGGGAACTGGAGGGGGTGAAGGGGGTCCTGGAGGGGAGGTGGATGTCAGGGAACTGCCATCGGAGGGACAGGTGGTGGAAGGGCTCACGGAGGCTGGGAGAGACCCAGCAGCTGAAGCAGGGACCAGCAGGGGGAGAGGTGGGTCTCTGAGGGAAAGCGAGCAAGAGGGAGGGCTCAGGGACACATCCAGCGAGAACAGTGGGGAGGTTTCTGAACCTCCCATAGGGAGACCCACTCCTCGCCGGAAACTGTCACGCCGCGAGTCCAGAAGACGTGTTTCCGTTAAGGAGCTTTTATGCTGGAAGCGATTCCGAAAGCAACCACTGTCGGAATCTGCAAGTGACTAGAGCAGCCATGTCTGAGGGGCTCCATCACAGACAGAGGTTTGTGGACTTGAAGAAACTCTGAGGGACTACGATTTTTACGCACAAGCAGCTCATCATCCCATCACAATAAGTATGCATGCCAACCAAATGCATTATTGAAACCTTCTAAATCCAAGATATCTGTATTCTCGAGGAGCATCCACTCTTTCAGCCAGCAAAACGCTGCTGCTTCACAGTACAATTTTAAGTCCGGCAGGGCAAATCACCCTCTTTCTTTTACATCTGTCAATATTTTAAATTTTATTCTGGGCTTTTTGCCCTGCCAGACAAATTTCGAAATGTCTTTCTGCCACCTCTTGAAACAGTCCATCTTGTCAAGAACCTGCAAAGTTTGAAACAAAAATAACATTCTAGGCAATACATTCATCTTAATAACTGCAATTCGGCCTAACATTGACAGTTTCAAATTTGACCATATTTCTAGATCTTTTTTGATTTCTGACCAACATTTTTCATAATTGTCTTTATACAAATTCAGATTTTTAGATGTCAGATGAACCCCTAGGTATTTCACCTTCTTAACCACTGTCAAACCTGTTTCATTCTGGAATTTCTCCCTCTCCATACCTGTTTAATTTTTCTCTAAAACTTTAGTCTTTTGTTTGTTCAGTTTGAATCCGGCCACCTGACCAAATTCTTGAATTATCTCCAACACACTCTTTGTACTAGTATCTGGCTCTTGTAAAGTAAGTACCAAATCATCTGCAAAGGCCCTTAACCTATAATGTTTTGCTCCGACCTGTACACCTTTAACCTGCTGGTCATCCCTAATCATATTTAGCAAAACCTCCAGGACTGATATAAAAAGTAATGGGGAAATTGGGCACCTGGTCGTGTCCCAGGGCTTTATCATCTTCTTTTTATGTAGGTGGAAAACAAAACCCCTTTTTGCTTAGGTCGGGGGAGATTCCGGTGCAAGTAATTTGTGATAATAAGAGGCAGAATTTTATTTTTGTTTTGTTTTGGTGTAAATTAATAAAAATTATGTTTGAAAAAAGAAAAAAAAGGGTTTGGGTTTGGGTTAGGGTTAGGGTTAGGGTTAGGGTTAGGATTGGGGTTGGGGTCAACCCATTCGAATTGAAATAAGACCAATCAAAGCTTATTCGTCTTCTTTCTACGCATATGGAAGCAAAAAGACGGTGTTGTGTTATTTTGGTTTCATTACACACACTTTGCGATTTCTGGGTCAATGTGCATTAACACCAAAGAACACGACTTGAAATAAGTGAAGTCCAATATTCTTCTTCTCTTTTTTTTTTTATAAAATTTTTATTGATTTTACAAAATTTTTAAAAACAAACAAACACTTAAAAAAACAAACATACACGTATAATTTCATAACATATTTTCATAAACTTCTTTTCTTGGACTTCCCCATACCCCACCTTTCTGCATCCCAATGTCCACAGTTTTGTAGCAACTCCCAATTATTACTTTCCAACCTCTGTCATCTTTGATCCTCTCTATATTCCGACCTTGTATCACTGTATCCCTTTGTTTCTGAAAACCACAACACTTTAATGTTCATTAAGTTTATAATAGTCCTTAAGATAGCTTTTAAATTTTCTCCATTCTTCTTCCACCGTCTCTTTTCGTTGGTCACGGATTCTGCCTGTCATCTCGGCCAATGTCATATAGTCCATCACTTTCATCTGCCATTCTTCCAGAGTGGGTAAATCTTG
This sequence comes from Podarcis bocagei, assembly GCF_964188305.1. Classification (NCBI taxonomy): domain Eukaryota; kingdom Metazoa; phylum Chordata; class Lepidosauria; order Squamata; family Lacertidae; genus Podarcis; species Podarcis bocagei. The sequence goes on from NC_138131.1 coordinate 70,180,361, forward strand.
TGTCTTCCAATACTTTGCGATGAGTATTCTTGCTGCTGTTGTCGCATACATAAAGAAAGTTCTATCCTTCTTTGACACCAATTGGCCGACAATGCCCAAGAGAAAGGCCTCTGGTTTTTTAGGGAAAGTACATTTAAGTACCTTTTTCATTTCATTATAGATCATTTCCCAGAAGGCCTTAATCTTCGGGCATGTCCACCAAAGGTGGTAGAAGGTACCTTCAGTCTCTTTACATTTCCAACATTTGTTATCGGGCAAATGATAAATTTTTGCCAGCTTGACTGGAGTCATGTACCACCTATAAACCATTTTCATAATGTTTTCCTTTAAGGCATTACATGCCGTAAATTTAATACCGGTGTTCCATAACCATTCCCAGTCAGCTGACATGATGTTATGCCCAACGTCCTGTGCCCACTTAATCATAGCCGATTTAACTGTTTCATCCTGTGTACTCCATTTCAACAACAAGTTATACATTCTAGATAAATTCCAATATTCTTCTTTCTATGTAGCTGGAACACAAAACAACCTGCTTGGCTTTATTTAGGCTTATTACACTTCGCTTTGCTAGGGACAGGGTTAAGGTTAGGGTTAGGGTTAGGGTTAGGGTTAGGGTTAGGGTTAGGGTTAGGGTCGGGGTGAATGACCACAGAAAGAACAATCCAAGCTTATTCGTCCTCTTTCTATTGAGATGGAACCAAAACACATATTGTCAGAGCTGCCCAAGGTCCCAGCTCACAAAGGACCAACGCCAGTCCGTTGTTATATACAAAAGTCTTTATTGAAGTTCAGTTTGTCTTTCACATCAGCAGCGCGCAGCTCTACGTCTGAAACTCTAGACCACTGAAGCTCCGTCTGAGTCTCCTCCCCCCAGACACCAGTTTAAGACCCTAGCCTTGCTCCACCTCTTCCTTTGCTCTTTCCTCCTCTGGGTCCGCCTGTCAGCTGGGGTCTCGCCCTTCCTAGACTCTTCTGACGCTGAGTCCCCTGAGTCTTCCCCCTGCCTCCGACGGGCTTTAGGACCTTGTTCCCCATCCGGGTTTTCTGCTGTCCCGCGCGCCTGTACATTCGAACTTGGCGCGCGAGCCCATCCGGCAACCCTCCTCCTGACCGTTACACTGCTCCTGTCACTGCTTCCCCCTTCGGGGAGGCCAGCTGGGCCTGACCTCCCCTCCGTTCCCCCACTCTCTGACGGAGGCGTGGTCAGTCCCGACTCTTCTTCTCTCCCTGCTGGAGGAGACGCTGCCCCTGACACCTGGGACTCTTCCCCCCCACTATGCTCTGGTGGGGAAGCTGGTCCTGATCTCCAGCTGCTGCTTTGGGAGTCCCCGCTGGCCCCTTGTTTCTGGTGTGTCTCCCCTGGGACCCCCCTTGCCCTGACCATCGGCGCCTCCTTCTGGGAATCTTCTGATACGCTGGAGAAGCTCATGGAATCTCTCAGGTCACTGCCGTACTCCCCTACGCTGCCCTCAGATCCTTCCCCTTCGCTCTCCATCTCCTCTCTCCCCTGTACCTCTGCTCCTGAGCCCCTGACATCCATCCCCCCCTCGAAGCCCCCTTTCCCCCCTCCCCCTCTTCTGGGGCGGGTTCCGGGTGCTCCAGTGCTGTGGGGGTGAGTGCGGGATACAGTTCCTTCCCCCTGGCGTGCGGCTGACCAGTTGGATCCAGCCAGCCCGTAATGGGCTCGTTGACGTCGATCTCCTCTGCTTCCATCTCTCTGCATTCGTGTTCGAACCCAAGGTCCTCCCCCAACACGTCCATGTCCGTCTCTCCCCCTGTTACCTTGGGTGATGCTGTGTGCCAGGGCCCCCTTAGCAGTTCCCTGCTCCACCCCACCTCCGGTTGAGTGTCCCACCAATAAGAGCGATCCATGGCAGACCCCGAGAGTGATCCCTCCGGGGAGCTTGTGTCTTGCGCCGTTTCCTCAGTGGATGAGAACCCCTGGAACGTGCTGGCTGAAAGTGTGGGTGTGAAAAGCCAGTCGTCGAAATAATCTGCCGGCATAGGTCTGTGCGGGAAGAGTGCATGGAACTCGTCTTTGAGGTAGTGCTCCTCCAAGGCATAGTCCAGCACCCACCTGTTGGCGCTGGCCGGGGTACCTTCCCTGGCGAGGAGATATTCAACTCCCTCTTCCCCCCATCTCGAGTCTAAAATCTCCGTGACCTCATTGAGTGGCGCCGCCCTCGGTGACCCCTCCCCCGTTGGCGACTTTCTAAGTGGGCGAGGTGCGGTCCCTGGCGCCTGAAACCTGTGGGGTTCCTTGTAGGGTGTGAGGACTGACCTATGAAATACTGGGTGCATTCTGGAACCCTCCGGGAGTGTCAACCGGAAGGCCACTGGGTTGATTTGTGCCTCGACTTGCTAAGGCCCTAGCTGCTTGTGTTTGAGCTTCTTCTTAGCTAACGTTCTGGCCGGCACTGCCTGGGCCGCTAACCAGACCCAGTCCCCCACCTGGATGTCTTCCCCGACTCTCCTGTGCCTGTCTGCCTGCACTTTGTAGGCGTGTTTTGCTAGTTCCAAGGTCCTTCGGAGTTGCTCGTGGACCTCCTGTAACTCTGCTGCCAAGTGCTCTGCTCCCCGTGGCTCCCCCTCCCCCTTCGTCTCTAACCCCGGGAAGGTTCTGGGATGCCACCCATTGTTGGCGAAGAACGGTGTCACCCCTGTAGACCCGTGCTTCGTGTTGTTGTAGGCGAACTCGGCCAGCGGTAGGTAGTCCACCCAGGTCGAGGGCTGTTGATTCGCGTAGCATCGCAGGTACTGCTGCATGATGGCGTTGACCCTCTCCGCTTGTCCGTTGGTCTGCGGGTGTCGTGCCGAAGCTAAGTTGATCTTGACGTTCAGGATACCCAGCAGCTTCTGCCAGAAGCTCGAGACGAATTGGCGACCCCGGTCGGACAGGATGGACCGCGGTAAGCCGTGAACTTTGAACACGTGGTCTATCAACAGCTTGGCGGTCTGTTCCGCTGTGGCCACCTTCGCGCAAGGAATGAAGTGCGCCATCTTGGTGAACAGGTCTACGACCACGAGTACCGCTGTTTTGCCTCGCGAACTGGGCAGATCTGTGACAAAGTCCAGGGCCACCCTCTCCCACGGTTCGAGCGGCGTCTGTAGCGGTTCCAGCAGTCCCGCCGGCTTCCTGTGCACTGGTTTGGCCCTTTGGCATGTGTCACACCTAGAGACGTAATCCGCGACTTCTCCCCTCATCTGGGGCCACCAAAAGTCTCTGGCCACCAATTCCGCCATCTTGTCCTTGCCGAAGTGCCCAGCACTGGGCGCGTCGTGTAACTGCTGCAGGACTTTATCTCGGAGGTTGTCCCCAGGCACGTAGAGAGCCCCTTTGAGGGTGAGCAGTCCGTCGCGTATCTGGAACTTGTCGTCCTTCGCTGTGCCGCTTCGCACCTCCTCCATCTTGGATTGTGCGAAGGCATCCGTCTGCAGCGCGCGACGCACTGCGTCCAGGTCCACGGTGGCTGAAGTGCATGCCCACGCTTTCGGTGCGAAAATGTGTTTGGCCGCCACCGGTGCCGCTTCCTCGAGATACTGCGGTTTCCTGGATAGTGCCATGATGTTGTTGTCTCCCGGGATGTATTCTATCCGGAAGTCGAAATCCGCGAAGAACTGAGTTTGCAGGGCAGCAGTTGAAGAAGGAGCAAAAAGGGTTTTCTTGTGTGTGTGTGTGTGTTTCTTTGTGGCTGATTAGCTGTTTTCCCTGTGTAAAGGTCAGAGGGGGCAGGGTTTCTGTTGAGGCAGGGGATTAGCTGTGGGAGGAGCTTATCAGAGTTTGCAGGGCAGCAGTTGAAGAAGGAGCAAAAAGGGTTTTCTTGTGTGTGTGTGTTTCTTTGTGGCTGATTAGCTGTTTTCCCTGTGTAAAGGTCAGAGGGGGCAGGGTTTCTAGCGGCGCGCGCAGTTATACCCATCTTTTAGATTTAGATTTTAAATCTTTTAGATTTAGTCTCAAACGTTTGTTGGGGGAGACCTAGGTTTTTTTTTCCTGGGGGAAGTTATTTGTCCTGTCTTCAAGCTTTTTATGATGGAGGACCTCTGTAGCCACCCCCAACAACACGATCTCAAGATGGAAGGGGAGGGAACAGCTGCAGTCGCCTGCGATTCCTGCGCAATGTTTGCCATCTTGCCAACGGTTGCAGGCAGCTTTACCTGCAGCAATTGCATGTTGATTGCCCTCTTAAAAGACAAAGTCCAGCAACTGGAGGAACGTGTAGCTATGCTCCAAAGAATTAGAGAGCTGGAGCTCTTCTTGGAAGCAACAGAGCACACCGTCCCCACCAAGGAAGAGACAGGGGACTCCCCTGAGAAGGAGGCTAGTTCACAAACACAGGAGCCAGATATATGGAGAAACGTGACTCAAAGAAGTAGGAGGCCCAGGGTTCACTCTAATTGTTTAGAAATACACAATCGCTTTGAGGTCCTCTCCCCTAGCATGGAAGACGAAGAGCAGACTCCATTTGAGGATCTCTCCCTCATTACAGTCGATCAGGTATATGAAGACGAGCAGCAAAGTCAGTCCTCAGGGAATGTGCAGGCGACCTTGGAACGGACAGCTCACGGAAGAACCCCGACCAACCCCAAGAGGAGGCGTGTAGTGGTGATAGGGGATTCCCTACTGAGGGGAACAGAAGCAGTGATCTGTGGGCCTGACAAGATGTCTCGGGAAGTGTGCTGTCTCCCCGGGGCTAAGATTCAAGATGTAACTGAACGACTGCAAGGAATCATAAAACCCACTGACAAATACCCCTTCCTCTTGGTTCATGTGGGAACCAATGACACTGCAAGCAATAGCCTCCAGAAGATCAAAAGAGACTACGAGGCTCTCGGCAGGAAATTGAAGCAACTAAATGCACAAATTGTCATCTCATCTGTCCTCCCTGTTGAACGACGTGGCCCAGGGAGAGAGGGGAAAATAGTGGAAGTGAACAGCTGGCTTCGCAAATGGTGTAAACAGGAACGGTTTGGATTCTTAGATCACGGACTGCAGTTTCTTGAGGATGGACTTCTGGCAAGTGATGGGCTGCACCTCACAACGGTTGGGAGAAATGTTTTTGCCAAAAATCTCAGAAACCTCATCAGGAGGGCTTTAAACTGACTAATGTGGGGGAGGGAGACAGTGCTCCTGAAGGTAGGAGTCTATCAATTAATGAAGATGATCATCCGAATGTCATAGACCAAATGGAGCAAACAGCACGCGGACCTTGTGGTGGGAGGAAAAAATCCTTAAATAAGAGACACGGGGGAATGATTAATGGACTTCAATGTCTGTACACTAATGCGCAAAGCATGGGAAATAAACAAGATGAGCTTGAGCTCTTGGTACAGCAAACTAAATATGACATAATAGGTATCACTGAAACCTGGTGGGATAAGTCCCACGATTGGAATGTAATAATGGGGGGATACAATCTATTTCAGAGAAACAGACCAGACAAGAAAGGAGGAGGAGTAGCGTTATATGTCAGGGATGTGTATACCTGTGAAGAGATCCAAGATTTAGATCCTCAAAGCCAAAGTGAGAGCATTTGGGTCAAAATTAAGGGAGAGAAGAATAACAGAGACCTCATTGTGGGAGTTTACTATAGATCCCCAAGCCAAACGGAGGACATAGATGATGCCTTCCTGGAACAGATGGCCAAGCATGCAAAAGGAAGGGAGATAGTAGTAATGGGGGACTTCAATTACCCGGATATTTGTTGGACGTCAAACTCAGCCAAGAGCATAAGGTCAAACAGATTCCTCACTGGCCTTGCAGACAACTTCATTGTCCAGAAAGTGGGAGAAGCAACAAGAGGAACAGCCATTTTAGATCTGGTCCTAACCAATGTTGATGACCTGGTTAGTGGGGTAGATGTGGAAGGATCATTAGGCGCGAGTGATCATGCTCTTCTGAAGTTTACTATACAGCGGAAAGGAGCAGCCAAGCATACTAGGACTCAATTTCTTGACTTTAAGAAAGCCGACTTCATAAAACTTAGGGAAGTGCTGGGTGAGATCCCATGGACAGCAATACTAAAAGGAAAGGGAGTTCATGATGGCTGGGAGTTTGTTTTTTGTTTTTTTAAATTCTTTTTATTGAATTCCTTTTATACACACAACAGAAAAAACAAATACATTCATACTAAAAAGAAAAAAAGAAAAAGTGAGAAAAGAAAAAAAAATCAAGTAAAGTAAAAAAGAGGGGAGACAAAAAACTACAACAAAGAACATAAAAACAACGACTTCCTTCCCTACTGATTTCGGGTATATACTTTCAATAGTTTCATTTTTACCGCTGGTATATTATTTTTAATTTGCACATCGGAAGTTTTAAAACAGACCTGCTGTATTTGGTAAGTTTTTAAAATTACCTTCAAAATAAACCATAAATTTGTTCCAATCCTCTTTTAGCTTTGTATTTTTGTGATTTTTTTTGTGGTGTTTTTGGGGTTAGAATGCACATTCACTGAAAAAGCGCAGAGTGACATGTTTATTATCAGCCGAAATCAACCATAGGTGTTTCGGTTCTATCTCAATTGAAGGAGAACGAATAAACTTGGATTGTTTTTTCGGTGGTAATTCACCCAAACCCAAACCCAAACCTGAACCCGTACCCGTACCCGAAACCGAACCAGTACCCGAACCCTAACCTTAACCTTAACCTTAACCCTAACCCTAACAAAAACAGTAACCCTAACCCTAAGCATAACCCCAACCCTAGCAAAGAGAAGTGTAATAATCCTAAACAAAGCCAAACAGGTTGTTTTGGGTTCCAGCTACATAGAAAGAAGAATCTTGGATTTGAAATTAGCCCAATCAGAGCTTTATCAATAAGGTAAAAAAAAGCCAAACAGCTCTGATTGGGTTTATTTCAAATTGGTGTTTTGGGGGTTTATTTCAAATTAGTGTTTTGGGGGTTAGAAAGCACGTTCACTCAAAAATCGCAGAGTGACATTTTTGTTATCAGCCCAAATCAAGCATAGGTGTTTTGTTTCCATTTCAATAGAAGGAGGACGAATAAATCATAGAATCATAGAATCATAGAGTTGGAAGAGACCACAAGGGCCATCGAGTCCAACCCCCTGCCAAGCAGGAAACACCATCAGAGCACTCCTGACATATGGTTGTCAAGCCTCTGCTTAAAGACCTCCAAAGAAGGAGACTCCACCACACTCCTTGGCAGCAAATTCCACTGTCAAACAGCTCTTACTGTCAGGAAGTTCTTCCTAATGTTTAGGTGGAATCTTCTTTCTTGTAGTTTGGATCCATTGCTCCGTGTCCGCTTCTCTGGAGCAGCAGAAAACAACCTTTCTCCCTCCTCTATGTGACATCCTTTTATATATTTGAACATGGCTATCATATCACCCCTTAACCTCCTCTTCTCCAGGCTAAACATGCCCAGCTCCCTTAGCCGTTCCTCATAAGGCATCGTTTCCAGGCCTTTGACCATTTTGGTTGCCCTCCTCTGGACACGTTCCAGTTTGTCAGTGTCCTTCTTGAATTGTGGTGCCCAGAACTGGACACAGTACTCCAGGTGAGGTCTGACCAGAGCAGAATACAGTGGCACTATTACTTCCCTTGATCTAGATGCTATACTCCTATTGATGCAGCCCAGAATTGCATTGGCTTTTTTAGCTGCCGCGTTACACTGTTGGCTCATGTCAAGTTTGTGGTCAATCAAGACTCCTAGATCCTTTTCACATGTACTGCTCTCAAGCCAGGCGTCACCCATCTTGTATTTGTGCCTCTCATTTTTTTTGCCCAAGTGCAATACTTTACATTTCTCCCTGTTAAAATTCATCTTGTTTGTTTTGGCCCAGTTCTCTAATCTGCCAAGGTCGTTTTGAAGTGTGATCCTGTCCTCTGGGGTGTTAGCCACCCCTCCCAGTTTGGTGTCATCTGCAAATTTGATCAGGATGCCCTTGAGTCCATCATCCAAGTCGTTGATAAAGATGTTGAATAAGACCAGGCCCAAGACAGAACCCTGTGGCACCCCACTAGTCACTCTTCTCCAGGATGAAGAGGAACCATTGATGAGCACTTTTTGGGTTCGGTCAGTCAGCCAGTTACAAATCCACTGAGTGGTAGCACAGTCAAGACCGCATTTTACCAGCTTCTTTACAAGAATATCATGGGGCACCTTGTCAAATGCCTTGCTGAAATCAAGGTAGGCTACATCCACTGCGTTCCCTTCATCTACCAGGCTTGTAATTCTGTCAAAAAACGAGATCAGGTTAGTCTGACATGACTTATTTTTCAGAAATCCATGCTGACTATTGGTGATCACAGCATTCCTTTCTAGGTGCTCACAGACTGTTTGCTTAATGATCTGCTCCAGAATCTTCCCTGGTATTGATGTCAGACTGACTGGGCGGTAATTATTTGGGTCCTCTCTTTTCCCCTTTTTGAAAATAGGGACAACATTTGCCCCCCTCCAGTCTGCCGGGACTTCGCCTGTTCTCCAGGAATTCTCAAAGATGACTGCCAGTGGTTCTGAGATCACATCTGCCAGTTCTTTTAATACTCTTGGATGCAGTTCATCTGGCCCTGGAGACTTGAATACATCTAAACTAGCCAAGTATTCTTGTACTATCTCCTTAGTTATTCTGGGCTGTGTTTCCTTTGCTGAATCATTTGCTCCAAATTCTTCAGGTCGGGCATTGTTTTCTTTATCGGAGAAGACTGAGGCAAAGAAGGCATTGAGGAGTTCAGCCCTTTCTGTGTCCCCTGTTTGCATTTCACCATCTTCTCCTCTGAGTGACCCCACTGTTTCTTTGTTCTTCCTTTTGCTACGAACATACCCATAAAAGCCTTTTTTGTTGCTTTTAACCTCTCTAGCCAGCTTGAGTTCATTCTGTGCTTTAGCTTTTCTGACTTTGTGTCTACACGTGCTGGCTATTTGTTTGAATTCCTCTTTGGTGGTTTCCCCCCTTTTCCATTTTTTGTACACATCCTTTTTTAATCTTAACTCAGTTAAAAGTTCTTTAGATAGCCACCCTGGCTTCTTTAGGCACCTTCCATGTTTCCGTCTCATTGGTATTGCCTGACGTTGTGCTTTTACTATCTCCCTCTTAACAAACTCCCAGCCATCATGAACTCCCTTTCCTTTTAGTATTACTGTCCATGGGATCTCACCCAGCACTTCCCTAAGTTTTATGAAGTCGGCTTTCTTAAAGTCAAGAAATTGAGTCCTAGTATGCTTGGCTGCTCCTTTCCGCTGTATAGTAAACTTCAGAAGAGCATGATCACTCGCGCCTAATGATCCTTCCACTTCTACCCCACTAACCAGGTCATCAACATTGGTTAGGACCAGATCTAAAATGGCTGTTCCTCTTGTTGCTTCTCCCACTTTCTGGACAATGAAGTTGTCTGCAAGGCCAGTGAGGAATCTGTTGACCTTATGCTCTTGGCTGAGTTTGACATCCAACAAATATCCGGGTAATTGAAGTCCCCCATTACTACTATCTCCCTTCCTTTTGCATGCTTGGCCATCTGTTCCAGGAAGGCATCATCTATGTCCTCCGTTTGGCTTGGGGATCTATAGTAAACTCCCACAATGAGGTCCCTGTTATTCTTCTCTCCCTTAATTTTGACCCAAATGCTCTCACTTTGGCTTTGAGGTTCTAAATCTTGGATCTCTTCACAGGTATACACATCCCTGACATATAACGCCACTCCTCCTCCTTTCTTGTCTAGTCTGTTTCTCTGAAATAGATTGTATCCCCCCATTATTACATTCCAATCGTGGGACTTATCCCACCAGGTTTCAGTGATGCCTATTATGTCATATGTAGTTTGCTGTACCAAGAGCTCAAGCTCATCTTGTTTATTTCCCATGCTTTGCGCATTAGTGTACAGACATTGAAGTCCATTAATCATTCCCCCGTGTCTCTTATTTAAGGATTTTTTCCTCCCACCACTAGGTCTGCGTGCTGTTTGCTCCATTTGGTCTATGACATTTGGATGATCATCTTCATCAATTGATAGACTTCTACCTTCAGGAGCACTGTCTCCCTCCCCCACATTAGTCAGTTTAAAGCCCTCCTGATGAGGTTTCTGAGATTTTTGGCAAAAACATTTCTCCCAACCGTTGTGAGGTGCAGCCCATCGCTTGCCAGAAGTCCATCTTCAAGAAACTGCAGTCTGTGATCTAAGAATCCAAACCGTTCCTGTTTACACCATTTACGAAGCCAGCTGTTCACTTCCACTATTTTTCCCTCTCTCCCTGGGCCACGTCTTTTAACTGGGAGGACAGATGAGATGACAATTTGAGCATTTAGTTGCTTCAATTTCCTGCCGAGAGCCTCGTAGTCTCTTTTGATCTTCTGGAGGCTATTGCTTGCAGTGTCATTGGTTCCCACATGAACCAAGAGGAAGGGGTATTTGTCAGTGGGTTTTATGATTCCTTGCAGTCGTTCAGTTACATCTTGGATCTTAGCCCCGGGGAGACAGCACAGTTCCCGTGACATCTTGTCAGGCCCACAGATCACTGCTTCTGTTCCCCTCAGTAGGGAATCCCCTATCACCACTACACGCCTCCTCTTGGGTTTGGTCGGGGTTCTTCCGTGAGCTGTCCGTTCCAAGGTCGCCTGCACATTCCCTGAGGACTGACTTTGCTGCTCGTCTTCATATACCTGATCGACTGTAATGAGGGAGAGATCCTCAAATGGAGTCTGCTCTTCGTCTTCCATGCTAGGGGAGAGGACCTCAAAGCGATTGTGTATTTCTAAACAATCAGAGCGAACCCTGGGCCTCCTACTTCTTTGAGTCACGTTTCTCCATATATCTGGCTCCTGTGTTGGTGAACTAGCCTCCTTCTCAGGGGAGTCCCCTGTCTCCTCCTTGGTGGAGACGGTGTGCTCTGTTGCTTCCAAGAAGAGCTCCAGCTCTCTAATTCTTTGGAGCGTAGCTACACGTTCCTCCAGTTGCTGGACTTTGTCTTTTAAGAGGGCAATCAACATGCAATTGCTGCAGGTAAAGCTGCCTGCAACCTTTGGCAAGATGGCAAACATTGTGCAGGAACTGCAGGCGACTGCAGCTGTTCCCTCCCCCTCCATCCTGAGAACGTGTCGTTGGGGGTGGCTACAGCGGTCCTCCATCATAAAAAGCGTGAACACAGGACAAATAACTCCCCCCACAAGAAAAAAAACAACCTAGGTCTCCCCCAACAAACGTTTGAGACTAGCTCCCCTAAATCTAAAAGCTAATCAGCCACAAAGAAACACACACACACACACACACACACACAAGAAAACCTTTTTTGCTCCTTCTTCAACTGCTGCCCTGCTAGGTCTGATAAGCTCCTCCCACAGCTAATCCCCTGCCTCAACAGAAACCCTGTCCCCTCTGACCTTTGCACAGGGAGAACAGCTAATCAGCCACAAAGAAACACACACACACACACAAGAAAACCTTTTTTGCTCCTTCTTCAACTGCTGAGATTCAGACGGAGCTTCAGTGGTCTAGAGTTTCAGACGTAGAGCTGTGCGCTGCGGTTGTGAAAGCAAAACTGAACTTCAATAAAGACTTTTGTATATAACAACGAACCGGCGTTGGTCCTTTGTGAGCTGGGACCTCGGGCAGCTCTGACACTTACGGTTAGGGTTAGGGTTAGGGTTAGGGTTAGGGTTAGGGTTAGGGTTAGGGTTAGGGTTAGGGTTAAGGTTAAGGTTTGTTAGGATATTTCCGTTCCACCTTAAAAGGGAGCAGGCTTTGTAAGTCACAGAGTCTGCGCATGTCCTAGTCACAGGATGTTTATGTCTGCTGTTGTTTCCTTTCGTTTTTGCCAGTCGGCCAGAGATGCTGACACAGAACGGTCACGTTTTCTTTTGTTTTGTTAAACGCTAATAAAGTCTGTAAATATGCTCTTCTGCTCTTCTGCGGTGCAAGCTTTTGACTGTGCTTTCTGCTGAAAGAGGGTGCACCAAGCCCTGGAATGTGGCTAGGAATTTCTAAGGCTTTGTGCCCCTAACTGTTGGATCTGCATGACTACGGGAGGCCGATGGTCGTCCAGAACTCCGGCTTGGGGGCCATGATGGACGTTATCTCCCTGGCAGTTTCCCAACAACAAGGTTTCGGGCCCAGATTCATGGCACCTACAGGAGAGTAAAGCTGCAACAGACTGTGTTTAAGAGGTACGGTGGGAAAAGCGAAAGAAATGAGGGAGGCTTTTGGTTTTTCTGTTTACCTCGCAAGGAGTCTTTGATCTCCGGCAGATTAATTGGCCTGGGAGCTGAGCCAAAAAGGCTTCGTGATTAATGGCTGCCAAGATAAGGAGTCTCTCGAGTTAAAATAGACTCACGGCTAATTGTAAAAGCTGGAATGGAGTTTTTCCACGCTTTTGAAGCTTCAGAGGCCACTCAGTGCCCAAAGGCAAATGCTGAATGCCCTAAGTTGGATGGGCAGAATTATGAAACCTGGGCAAAATGGTGTGAGAGTTTGCTGCGTCAGTTTGGGGTGTGGCATGTCGTTTCTGAGCCCCCTCCGGTTCCTCTGACAGAGAGATGGAAATCGCATGATTCGAAAGCGATAGACGTAATAGTCCTATCCGTATCTCTTGAGGAAATTAAGACGCTGGCTGGCAACACCACTGCATGTGGAATGTGGAATGCTTTGAAAAAAGCTCACAACCCAATAATCCCAGCCCAGAGTTTGACTGCATCGGAGGTCCTAGCTGTTTCCCAGAATGCGAGTGAATGCAGGGATGCTGAGGGCACCGGTTGCAAGCTGCAGGGGGAGCTGGCCGTTACGTCATCCCAGGCAGCATACCAGCCTCCAGGGGGAGCCAAGGAGTCGGCAGCTGAGAGCTCTGGTTCTCGTGAGAACCAAGGTCATCGCCTTTGCAGAGGCCGGAAAGGCAAAGGTAAACAAAGTCAGACGTCTGCAGATGGCCAGGAGCAGAGGGAGGGTGAAAAGCCCACGCCAGTGGAAAGCAAGGTTTTGCTTGCTGGCACAGCTTCACCAAAGGCTAAAGGCACGTCTGCTGACCAGAAGCAGGGGGGCAAGCTGCAAAAGCCCACGCCAGTGGAAAGCAAGGTTTTGCTTGCTGGCACAGCTTCACCAAAGGCTAAAGGCACGTCAGCTGGCCAGGAGCAGCAGGGGGGCAAGCTGCAAAAGCCCACACCGGTACAAAACAAGGGTTTGCTTGCTGTAAAGACTGCTCCAACAGTCAAAGGCAGCTTTGTTGTTGATTCAGGCTGTACCCGCCACATCTCGAAGGATCGGCATCTCTTTATCTCCTTCAAGCCTCAGGAAGGTGAGATCCACCTGGCTGATGGAAGGACGTTGCAAATTGCAGGAGAAGGGACTGTGAAACTTGCAAGTCTGCACACTACCATCAGTAATGTACTTTTTGTTCCAGGAGCTGCAAGCAACTTGTTGAGCGTCCCACAGCTTACTGGGCGTGGTTTTCAGATTTCCTTCAAGAGGAGCGTCTGTGTCATCAGTAAAGGCAAAGAGGACTATTTGCATGCAAAGTTTATGGATGGTTTGTTCCATATAACTTATGACGACACTGTTGTTGTATCTAATGCTGATTCTTGTTGTGTTGCACAAACTAACAAAGTTCTTCATGCAGGTTGCATTCATGATGCGCATCGAAGGTTTTGTCACCTCTCTTGGAAGGCACTGGCCAAGATGCCAGAGGTGGTTGAGGGTTTGAACATCAAACCCTGTAAATTTCACATGAAATGTGTATCAAGTGCAGAGAACAAGGTGAAGGTTGCTCCAAAAGGCAAGGAGTCTAGCAGGCAGGCTTCCAAACCCTACCAGCTAGTGCATGCGGACCTGGTTGGGCCACTTGCGCCCTCTTTAGGAGGAGCAAGGTACTTCATGATTCTAATTGATTCTTTTTCCAGGTACATTCATGTGTATTTGCTCGAACAGAAATCACAAGCGTTTCCGAAGTTTAAGGAATTCTGTGCTTGGTTGGAAAATGTGCACGATAAACGTATTTCTTGTTTGTTTACTGATCGGGGCGGGGAGTTTACTTCTCAGCAGTTTGAAGCTTTCCTGACTGAGAAGGGAATCCAGCATGACATGTCAACGCCCAGATCGCCATGGATGAATGGGCTTGCGGAGAGAGCAAATCAGACATTGCTGCAAGGAATCAAAACCTTGTTGCATGATGCCAATCTCCCCGACAAGTTTTGGGGGGAGGCTTTGGGGAATTTTGTTTATTCTTTTAATCGCAGATTGTCATCACCCATTGGTTGTACCCCCTATGAGAAGATGTTTGGCAAGAAACCCAACACCAAACACATGAAAATATTTGGTTCTGACATGTGGGTACGCACACAACAAACCAACAAGCTTGGGAAGCGTGGGGCACATGGTTTGTTCATGGGGTACGAAAAAGGTGCATACAGGGTATGGATGACTAACTCTCAGTCCATTAAGTTCACAAGGAGTGTTGAGTACAATCCCAAGTGGGGGGAAAATGTGGGAATTTTCCAGAGTTACCCAGAGGAGGATGAAAGTGATGTCAAGCAAGCAGCTAAAGCTGAAGCTGCTGCTGATGATGATGAGGATGAGGATGATGATGATCAGAGTTCGGATTCCAGTTCAGTGGGCGGCGCTGCTGCTGCTGCTGGTGTCAGTGACAGTGATGACACAGCAGACTACAAGAGCGCACAGGCCTCAGTCAGACCATCTGATGCGTCTGACAATGAACTGGAAGAACCACTGTTCACCATTGGTCATTTTTCTCCTAAGAAGGAGGAGATGAGTCCAGAAGACTTGCGTCTAGTACGCAGATCTGAAAGCGCGACCAAGGGCAGACCTCCAAAGAGGTATGCTGATGAGTTTGCTAAGACAGCAACTGCTGTTCTTAGTAGCTCAGAGAAGGTATGGGAACCTTCAAGCTTCAAAGAGGTTCAGGAGTTAACCTCTAAAGATGCTGAGCCTTGGCTTAATGCCATGAAGGCTGAAGTTGATTCCTTGAACAGGAACCAAACTTGGGAACTGGTACCGGTAGTCCCAGGAATGAGACTGGTTGGCAGCAAATGGGTCTTCAAGGCCAAGACAGACCAGAATGGCAAGGTAGTCAGACACAAAGCCAGATTGGTTGCCAGAGGTTTTTCACAGGTACCAGGACAGGATTACCACGAGACCTACTCACCCACAGTCAAATATGAGAGCATTCGGCTGATGCTCAAGGTCGCTGCGGAGGAGAAACTGCATGTTACCCACCACGACATTAATACAGCTTTTTTGTACGGGATTTTGGGGGAGGAGCTGTTCATGCTTCCACCTGATGGGATGCAGATACAGAAGGGAATGGTCTGTAAACTGCGGAAATCCTTATATGGTCTCAAGCAGAGTGCCAGGTGTTGGAACACAAAACTCACTGAGACATTGCTTTCTCTAGGTTTTCACCAGGGCAAAGCTGATCCATGTGTGTTTGTCAAGGAGGAGGGGCAAAACAAACTGTATTGTTTATGTTTTGTTGATGATCTTCTGATGTTTTGGAAGAATCAGGCTTTTTACCAAAGCACCCTAGCTCAGCTGAAGGAGCACTTTGACATGAAGGATCTTGGTGAGGTATCCAACTATCTTTCTCTGCAGGTGGAGAAGGACCAAGCAGGTAATTTTCTGGTACACCAAACACAGAAAATTGCTGATGTGTTAACCAGGTTGAATTTGGTTGATGCAAACCCAGCAGACACACCGATGGTGACAGGTTACCAGGTAGACAGTACTGCTGAAGCGTTTTCTGACACAACGCTATACAGATGCATTCTAGGCAAGCTGAATTTCATTGCCAGATGTTCAAGACCTGACATAGCTGTAAGCTGTAATCTGCTTAGCAGACATGCCAACAATCCTACGGTTCAGGATTGGAAAGCTCTGAAGCGCATAGCCCGCTATTTGAAAGGGACTATGCACTACAGGCTGAGGTTCACCAGTCAGAAGACTGGAGGTCTTGAAATCTTCGCTGATGCAAGTTTTGGAAGTGACACCACAGATGGTACAAGCACTTCTGGAGTATGCTACATGTACAACCACTGCCTGTTTGACTGGTTGTGCAAGAAGCAGACAACAGTGAGCCTAAGTTCCTGTGAAGCAGAACTCAATGCTCTGTCATTTTCACTCATGGATTGTGAATGGTTGATGCAACTGTTTAAGGACATCAGGGTGTCTGTGAAATGTCCTGTACAAGTGTATCAAGACAATAGATCTTGTTTGGCTTTGCTGAACTCCGAGAGTTGCAAGCAAAGAACCAAGTACTTGCAGATTAAGCTACATCGTGCAAGAGAGTGTATTCAGAAAGGACTGATTCAGGTGTCCTACATGCCAGGAAATGAAATTCCTGCTGATCTGTTGTCGAAGGTTGTTAACAGAGAACAACTTAAGGTTTATGTACAAAGGTTGCAATTGGGTTGAACCACAGGTACTACAGGTTACACGGAAAGGGGGAGGATGTTAGGATATTTCCGTTCCACCTTAAAAGGGAGCAGGCTTTGTAAGTCACAGAGTCTGCGCATGTCCTAGTCACAGGATGTTTATGTCTGCTGTTGTTTCCTTTCGTTTTTGCCAGTCGGCCAGAGATGCTGACACAGAACGGTCACGTTTTCTTTTGTTCTGTTAAACGCTAATAAAGTCTGTAAATATGCTCTTCTGCTCTTCTGCGGTGCAAGCTTTTGACTGTGCTTTCTGCTGAAAGAGGGTGCACCAAGCCCTGGAATGTGGCTAGGAATTTCTAAGGCTTTGTGCCCCTAACTGTTGGATCTGCGTGACTACGGGAGGCCGATGGTCGTCCAGAACTCCGGCTTGGGGGCCATGATGGACGTTATCTCCCTGGCAGTTTCCCAACAAGGTTAAGGTTAAGGTTAAGGTTAAGGTTAAGGTTAAGGTTAAGGTTGAGGTTGAGGTTGAGGTTGAGGTTGAGGTTGAGGTTGAGGTTGAGGTTAAGGTTAAGGTTAAGGTTAAGGTTAAGGTTAAGGTTAAGGTTAGGGTTAGGGTTAGGGTTAGGGTTAGGGTTCGGGTTCGGGTGAATGACCACGAAAGAACAATCCAAGTTTATTCGTCCTCCTTCTATTGACATAGAACCGAAACACTTATGCTTGATTTGGGCTGATAACAAAAATGTCACTCTGCTATTTTTGAGTGAACGTGCTTTCTAATCCCCAAAACACCAATTTGAAATAAAACCAATCAGAGCTTTATCATCTTTTTTTTTATGTAGATGGCACCCAAAACACCCTTTGGCTTAGGTCGGTGGTGATTCCGGTGCACACCCAAAAAACACCATGCAAATTGTAATAAGCCCAATCAAAGCTTATTCGTCTTCTTTCAACGCATATTGAAACAAAAAGACGGTTTTCAGAGCTGCCCGAGGTCCCAGCTCACAAAGGACCAACGCCAGTTCGTTGTTATATACAAAAGTCTTTATTGAAGTTCAGTTTCACCTTCACAACCGTAGCGCGCAGCTCTACGTCTGAAACTCTAGACCGTCGAAGCTCCGTCTGAATCTCCTCCCCCCAGACACCAGTTTAAGACTCTAGCCTTGCTCCACCTCGTCCTTTGCTCTTTCCTCCTCTGGCTCCGCCTGTCAGCTGGGGTCTCGCCCTTCCTAGACTCATCTGACGCTGAGTCCCCTGAGTCTTCCCCCTGTCTCCGGCGGGCTTTAGGACCTGCCTCCCAATCCGGGTTTTCTGCTGTCCCCCGCGCCTGTACATTCGAACTTGGCGCTCGCGCCCAGCCGGCAACCTTCCTCCTGACCGTTACACTGCTCCTGTCACTGCTTCCCCCTTCTGGGAGGCTAGCTGGACCTGACCTCCCCTCCGTTCCCCCACTCTCCGATAGAGGCGTGGTCAGCCCTGACTCATCTTCTCTCCCTACTGGAGGAGACGCTGGTCCTGACACCTGAGACTCTTCCCCCCCCCCACTACGCTCTGGTTGGGAAGCTGGTCCTGATCTCCCGCTGCTGCTTTGGGAGTCCCCGCTGGCCCCTTGTTTCTGGTGTGTTCCCCCTGGGACCCCCCCTTGCCCTGACCATCGGTGCCTCCTTCTGGGAATCTTCTGATTCGCTGGAGAGGCTCATGAAATCTCTCGGGTCGCTGTCATACTCCCCTACGCTGCCCTCAGATTCTTCCCCTTCGCTCTCCATTTCCTCTCTCCACTGTACCTCTGTTCCTGAGCCCCTGACAACAGTGTTGTGTTATTTTGGTTTCATTACACACACTTTGCGATTTCTGGGTCAATGTGCATTAACACCAAAGAAAACGATTTGAAATAAGTGAAAACCAAGATTTTTCTTTCTATGTAGCTGTAACACAAAACAACCTGTTTGGCTTTGTTTAGGCTTATTAAACTTTGGTTAGGGTTAGGTTTAGGGTTGGGGTTGGGGTTAGGGTTGGGGTTAGGGTTAGCGTTAGCGTTAGGGTTAGGGTTAGGGTTAGGGTTAGGGTTAGGGTTAGGGTTAGGATCAGGGTGAATGACCACCGAAAGAACAATCCAAGCTTATTTGTCCTCCTTCTATTGAAATGGAAACAAAACACCTATGCTTGATTTGGGCTGATAACAAAAATGTCACTCTGCGATTTTTGAGTGAACGTGCTTTCTAACCCACAAAACACCAATTTGAAATATGCTTGGCAGGGGGTTGGACTCGATGGACCTTGTGGTCTCTTCCAACTCTATGATTCTATGAAATAAACCCAATCAGAGCTTTATCATCTTTTTTTTATGTAGATGGCACCCAAAACACCCTTTTGCTTAGGTCGGGGGTGATTCCGGTGCACACCCACAAAACACCATGCGAATTGAAATAAGACCAAGCAAAGCTTATTCGTCTTCTTTCTACGCATATGTAAGCGTTATTTTAGTCTCATTACACACTTTGCGATTTCTGGGTCAATGCACATTAAGACCGAAGAAAACGACTTGAAATAAGGGAAATCCAAGATTCTTCTTTCTATGTAGCTGTAACACAAAACAACCTGTTTGGCTTTGTTTAGGCTTATTACACTTTGCTTTGCTGTGATTAGGGTTAAGGTTAGGGTTAGGGTGACAGTTAGGGTTAGGGTTGGGGTTATGGTTAGGGTTGGGGTTAGGGTTAGGGTTAGGGTTAGGGTTAGGGTTAGGGTTGGGGTTGGGGTTAGGGTTAGGGTTAGGGTTAGGGTTAGGGTTAGGGTTAGGGTTAGGGTTAGGGTTAGGGTTAGGGTTAGGGTTAGGGTTTGGGTTAGGGTTAGGGTTAGGGTGAATGACCACCGAAAGAACAATCCAAGTTGCTGTGCTTAGGGTTAAGGTTAGGGTTAGGGTGACAGTTAGGGTTAGCGTTGGGGTTAGGGTTAAGGTTAGGGTTAGGGTTAGGGTTAGGGTTAGGGTTAGGGTTAGGGTTAGGGTTAGGGTTAGGGTTAGGGTTAGGATTAGGATTAGGATTAGGGTTAGGGTTAGGGTTAGGGTTAGGGTTAGCGTTAGGGTAGGTTTAGGGTTAGGGTTAGCGTTTGGGTTAGGGTTAGCGTTAGGTTTTGGGTTCGGGTTCGGGTTCGGGTTCGGGTTCGGCTTAGGGTTAGGGTTAGGGTTAGGGTTTAGGTTAGGATTAGGGTTAGGGTTAGGGTTAGGGTTAGGGTTCTTGTGATTGACCACTGAAAGAACAATAGAAATTTTTTCAACCTCTATTTATTCAGATAGAACCATATCCTACGCATATGGAAGTGAAAAGACGGTGTTGCGTTATTTTCTTTTCATTACACACATTTTGCAATTTCTGGGTCAAAGTGCATTAACACCAAAGAACAAGACTTGAAATAAGCGAAATCCAAGATTCTTCTTTCTATGTAGCTTGAACACAAAACAACCTGTTTGGCTTTGTTTAGGCTTATTACACTTCGCTTTGCTATGGTTAGGGTTAGGGTTAGGGTTAGGATTAGGGTTAGGATTAGGATTAGGATTAGGATTAGGATTAGGATTAGGATTAGGATTAGGGATAGGGTTAGCGTTAGGGTAGGGTTAGCGTTTGGGTTTGGGTTTGGGTTTGGGTTTGGGTTCGGGTTAGGGTTAGGGTGAATGACAACCAAAAGAACAATCCAAGTTTATTCGTCCTCTTTCTATTGAGATCTAACCAAAACACCTATGCTTGATTTCGGCTGATAATAAACATGTCACTCTGCGATTTTTCAGTGAATGTGCATTCTAACCCCAAAAACACCAATTTGAAATAAGCCCAATCAGAGCTTTATCATCTTCTTTTTATGTAGATGGAACCCAAAAAACCTTTTTGCTTTGGTCGGGGGTGATTCCGGTGCACATCCAAAAAACACCATGCGAATTGAAATAAGCCCAATCAAAGCTTATTCGTTTTCTTTCTACGCACATTGAAGCGAAAAGAGGGCGTTGTGTTATTTTCGTTTCATTACACACACTTTGCGATTTCTGGGTCAACGTGCATTAACACCAAAGAACACGACTTGAAATAAGCGAAAACCAAAATTCTTCTTTCTAAGTAGCTGGAACACAAAACAACCTGTTTGGCTTTGTTTAGGCTTATTACACTACGCTTTGCTGGGGTTAAGGTTAGGGTTAGGATAGGGTGAGGGTGAGGGTGAGGGTGAGGGTGAGGGTTAGGGTTAGGGTTAGGGTTAGGGTTAGGGTTGGGTTGAATGACCACCGAAAGAACAATCCAAGCTTATTCGTCCTCTTTCTATTCAGATGGAACCAAAACACCTATGCTTGATTTGCGCTGATAAAAAACATGTCACTCTGTGATTTTGGGTGAATGTGCATTCTAACCCCAAAAACATTAATTTGAAATTACCCCAATCAGAGCTTTATCATCTTTTTTTTATGTTGATGGAACCCAAAACACCTTTTTGCTTTGGTTGCAGGTGATTCTGGTGCACACCCAAAAAACACCATGCGAATTGAAATAAGTCCAATCAAAGCTTACTCGTCTTCTTTGTATGCATATGGAAGCGAGAAGACGGTGTTGTGTTATATTGGTCTCATTACACACACTTTGCGATTTCTGGGTCAATGTGCATGAACACCATAGAAGATGACATGAAATAAGCGCAATCCAAGATTCTTCTTTCTATATAGCTGGAACCCAAAACAACCTGTTTGGCTTTGTTTAGGCTTATTACACCGCTTTGCTATTTGTGGGTGAATGAACACCGAAAGAGCAAGCGAAGCTTATTCGTCCTTTTTCTACTGAGAGTGAAGCAAAACACCTATGCTTGATGTGGGCTGGTAACAAACATTTCTGAGATTTTGGGGTGAATGTGCATTCTATCCCCGAAAACACCAATTCGAAATAAGCACAATCAGAGCTTTATCATCTTCTTTTTATGTAGATGGAACCCAAAATACCTTTTTGCTTTGGTTTTTGGTGATTCTGCCGCACACCCAAATAACACCATGTGAATTGAAAAAAACCCAATCAAAGCTTATATGTCTTCTTTCTATGCATATGGAAGCGAAAAGATGGAGAAGAGTGACTAGTGGGGTGCCACAGGGTTCTGTCTTGGGCCCGGTCTTATTCAACATCTTTATCAACGACTTGGATGATGGACTCAAGGCATCCTGATCAAATTTGCAGATCACACCAAACTGGGAGGGGTGGCTAAAACCCCAGAGGACAGGATCACACTTCAAAACGACCTTGACAGATTAGAGAACTGGGCAAAAACAAACAAGATGAATTTTAACAGGGAGAAATGTAAAGTATTGCACTTGGGCAAAAAAAATGAGAGGCACAAATACAAGATGGGGGACACCTGGCTTGAGAGCAGTACATGTAAAAAGGATCTAGGAGTCTTGGTTGACCACAAACTTGACATGAGCCAACAGTGTGACGCGGCAGCTAAAAAAGCCAATGCAATTCTGGGCTGCATCAATAGGAGTATAGCATCTAGATCAAGGGAAGTAATAGTGCCACTGTATTCTGCTCTGGTCAGACCACACCTGGAGTACTGTGTCCAGTTCTTGGCACCACAGTTCAAGAAGGACACTGACAAACTGGAACGTGTTCAGAGGAGGGCAACCAAAATGGTCAAAGGCCTGGAAACGATGCCTTATGAGGAACAGCACCCATCACCGATTGTCTCAGTAGCAAAAGGAAGTTCGTCTGGACAGAAGAGGCACAGCAATCTTTCGAAAAGCTAAAAAAGGTGTTTGCTTTGGAAGAGCACCTATTGCACGTGGATCTGCAGAAGCCAATGAGGTTGGAGACAGACGCGTCAGACAGAGCGGTAGGGGCGGTGCTTCTCCAGCTGGGAGACAAGTCCAGCTGGAGGCCGTGCGCATTCTTCTCGAGGAAGCTGAGCAAGTCTGAGCAAAACTACACAGTGTATGATCAAGAACTGCTGGCTATTTATGAAGCCTTTAGGCGCTGGAAACATTTGTTAATAGGGGCGCAGCACAAGATCCAGGTGTGCACGGACCATAAGAACCTAGAGTACTGGAGGACTGCACGAGTACTCAACCAAGGACAGGTGCGGTGGGCTCAAGAATTCTCCAAGTTTTTCTTCGAGATTCGATACGTGCCGGGAGAGGAAAACGTCAGAGCAGACGCCCTCTCCCGGAAGCCGGAGTATCTGGAAGGAGAAGGACCTCCAGAAGCACGACATGTGATTCCCGAGAACCGATGGGTGTGGGGGGGAGTGTTAGTTGAGACACGACAACTAGTAGGACTGACGAGGGACGACGAGTTCGCCCAAACGAAAATCTGGGAACTCAGAGGCACGGGGGGAAACCATGGGGGGTTTGAGGAGAAAGATGGGGTACTATATTACAGGGGAGCACTATATGTACCAGGGGATGACTTGAGGAGAAGGGTACTCAAACAACTCCATGATAACCCGACGGCGGGGCATTTCGGTCAACACAAGACCATGTTGCTGGTCACCAGGCAGTTCTGGTGGCCAAGGGTGAGGGAAGATGTACGGGAGTACGTACGAGGGTGTGACTGCTACCAGCGAGCAAAGGGGGAGAGGGGGGCGCCCGCAGGACTACTGGAACCTTGACCCACACCGGGAAAACCATGGGAGGTGGTGTCCATAGATTTTATGACAGATTTGCCCAAATCGAGAAGGAAAACAGCTGTCATGATGGTTGTTGACCTGTTAACAAAAATGTGCCATTTTATCGCTTGCTCGCATGCGGTGACGGCAGAGGAAACTGCCCGGCTGTTTGTGGATCACATCTTCAGACTGCATGGTGCCCCCTTGAGGGTTTTGTCCGACCGAGGGAAGCAATTTACTTCCCAGTTCTGGAGGAAGCTCATGAGCTTGCTGGAAGTCAAGGTGAGCTTCTTGACGGCCAGACACCCAGAGACCAACGGGCAAGCGGAAAGAGCGAACAGTATACTCCAACAATATCTACGCTGCTATGTCAGCGAGAGGCAGAACGACTGGGTGGATAAACTGGGGCTGGCAGAATTTGCGTACAATAACGCGGAACACGTGTCCACGGGGATGAGCCCGTTCATGGCCAATTACGGGTGTCATCCCAGGGCTTTCCCAGGGGGTGGGGAGGAGAGGTGGAGTGTGCCAGCAGCAGAGCAGTTTGTGGAAGAAATGGAAGCCTTACACCAACAACTTAAAATGAACTTGGAAAGGGCCAAGGAAGTGTATAAGAGGCAGGCAGACAAGCACCGCAGGGAAGGAGAAACCAGGTGTGGTTGTCAACCCAGGGGTTACCTTTCAAGGGAGGGTGTAAGAAGGTGCAAGAAGTTGCGGCCCAGGCGGCTGGTACCTTTCGAGGTAACCCAGCAGGTCAATCAAGCTCAAGTTGCCAACCAGTATGAAACTACACCCGGTGTTCCATAGGTCCCTACTCTCTGTACAGGGAGGGGCTGGAATTTCCGGGGCGAGAGAGAGAGGTCCCCACTCACCCACGCATAGAGGAGAGGGAACTCAGCAGTCAAGCCACGGAAATACTTGATTCAAGAATGAGAGGAGGGGAAGTGGAGTATTTGGTGGCTTGGGAGGGGGAACCTGAGTCGGAAAACACGTGGGTTCCTGCGGAGACCATCAGGGATGAGGATCTCAGGGGAGAGTTTCACAGCAGACTTCCGGGTTGGCGCGATCGGGAAATGGCGGATTCCCTCCGAGCTCCGGAGGGAATCGGCTCAGCGGTGGATGGGTCTTTGCCGTGCCGGCGACACGGGGACCCTTAAAAACCGCAGGCGCGGAAGCCTGCGGACTGAAGACTCGGCGGGTGCCTTAAGCGCCCCCCCTGATTCGCAATGAGCCTTTTTAAAGGCTACGGAGGGGATACAGGGGACGGCGTGGCACTGAGAGTCGACCGCTACCGCCGCTGAGCGAAGCCGCGAGCCATAACTGGAGAGCGCTGACTTCCTTCCTTGAAATTCGGACTGAAAAAAGAACCCGTGAGTAATTTGGAACTGAACTTTAAAACTTTTACCTTTTGAATTTGAGACGACCGGGGGGTGTGCTAAAAGGAAGTCCCCACACCCCCCCTTGCAGACGATCCAGAGCAACGAAATAAGAACTAAGCTGGAGTGCCTACCCTGTAAAGGGTGAGTTTTAAAAAGACAGTAACTTCCAAGATTTAGAAAGGTAAATTTGAGCAGGAGAGTGGAGTGTTGGAAGAGTCTTTGTTTTGTGGTAAAACAACCCTCCCTCCCGGGCCCGGGAGCGACCTGCTTTGGAGCCTGTATAGAGGAGCAGAATTTGACAGCTGTCAAAAGCTGTCAAATGGACTATTAATAGTGAAAAAAATTGCTGTTTAAGACCTCTCCGGATTAAAAGGAGTTACAATTGAACTAAAATTTTGGGAAACAAAGAAACAATAATAGGACAGAGGATTGTTGGAGAAAAGGTTACTCAGTAACCAGATTCCCTCTAGGGGGAATTTTGTGGAATTACAATGGCTGTGGGTGGAAAGATACTGAGAGAAATCGAAAGGATGTTCTCACTGGTGGGAACTCTACAGGAGCAGACTACAGCTATGAGTAATCAATTGATGACCTTGGATTTGGAAACAAGTAGTTCTGCTGAAAGTAATGAGGGCCTGAGTGAGAAAGAACCCACAGCTGAATTTGAAACAATAAACAAAGAAGAGGAGAAGACAAAACAAGAAAGAGAACAAGTTATCTGGGAAAGTACTAACCAGAAGCCGACATCTGGAGAACACAAGCAAGGAGACTATTGGATTAAATCCACTCTAAGCCTACGAAAGATACAGAAGATGAAAGTGGAGGCCCTGGGACTTTATGGAATTCAGGAACTCGAAATAAAGAAGTACAATTGGGGCCTCCACATAGACTTTGATTTTGACTATCAGCAAGACTTAGGCCTTGTGGAAATTCCTCAGCAGTTGCCTTTAAATATGGGAAGAGACTATGGACTGATTGGATTGATTGTTAAGGAAATCTTTCGAGACTCGATGATAGACAAAAAGGACTACCAACAAAATCGGTGGAGAGGGACTAAAAGAGAATTGAGAGCCTCGGATATCCGGAATCCAGGCTAAAAACTGTTAGTTTGGACATGTCTCGGGAAAGGACGCAAAGCGGGGATGGGAGGGAGGGAAGTATCAAATTTAAACAACACTCAAGACCAGGGGGTTTAGTAATAAGAAAATTATGTAAGAAAAAATGAGAAATCGAGGGAAGAGAATTGGGGTCCAACTTAGGGAAAATTTATTTTTGTTTTTTATAAAAGGACTAATATTAAGATGGAATAAATGCCAACTTGCTGACATAAGTTTGGGAATAGGGATGCAGGGGAGGGGGTTAGAAAAGGACTAGGGTTAGAAAATAAGATTTTCGGGAACTATTCATGTTCGTTGTTTTTTATGTTTGTTTTGGTGTGTTGTTTGTGTTTATATAAAATGTGAAAACCCAATAAAAATATTTTATAAAAA
This sequence comes from Podarcis bocagei, assembly GCF_964188305.1. Taxonomy (NCBI): domain Eukaryota; kingdom Metazoa; phylum Chordata; class Lepidosauria; order Squamata; family Lacertidae; genus Podarcis; species Podarcis bocagei. Next base: position 70,206,182 of record NC_138131.1, read on the forward strand.
AAAAAAGAGAGTTTCACAGCAGGTTCCCAAGGAAGCCCAAACCGGTAGCGAGGTTCTGGGAGGAGCAATTTGGCACTACAGATGAGGAAGAAAAGTTTGTGGGGTTTCCGGCCTCCGACAAGGAGGAAGGAGAGGAATCGGAGGGTGAGGAATCAGACTGGGAGGGTGATCTGGTACGAAGAGATAGCAGCAGGTGGAGAGCTATGTTTGAATCTTCAGAGGATGGGGGTAGCTCCTTCCGGGGATTTCCCACATCGCCGTCAGAGGGAAGGGAGGAACTTAGGCCAAAGGAACGGGACGGAGGTGAGGGGGGTTCTGGGGGGGGAGGTGGATGTCAGGGAACTGCCATCGGAGCCTAGAGTGGAGGTAAGGCTCCCCGACCATGCAGGAGAAGGGACCAGCAGAGGGAGAGAGAACACTCCCTTTGGGGAAGGTTATCAGCGTGATACTGGGGAGGAAGGGGACCAGGGAAGGACTTCGGAGAGAGGGCTCCAAGACTCTTCCACAGAGACCAGCGGGGAGAGTCCAGTACCTCCGCTGGCTACGCCTACTCTGCGCAGAAATCTTCTGCGCAGGGAGGCTAGGCGGAGACTGGGCATCAAGGAATTTTTATGTTGGAAGAAATTCAGGAAACGCCCACTGACGGATTCTGCCAGCGACTGACAAAGCCATGGAGGAAGGGCTGTCCAGCCAGGGAAAGGTTTAGCCAGGCAACGTTGCCTAGAACTTCAACATCCTTTACGCACGAGCAACCCCAATTCCCATTACACACACACTTTGCGATTTCTGTGTCAATGTGCATTAACAGCAAAGAACACGACATGAAGTAAGCGCAATCCAAGATTCTTCTTTCTATGTAGTTGGAAACCAAAACAACCTGTTCAGCTTTCTTTAGGCTTATTACACTTCGCTTTGCTATTTGTGAAGAGAATCAGAACTTACAGGGTTAAACAGTTCTGAGTGACGTCTCACATTCTGAGGCGTGGTTATGTTCACATACGGGAGTGGTTTCTCTGTGTGTGATTCTTGTTTCGGTTTGACCGAGAGGCGAAAGATATGCCCTCTTTCGCCTGGCTGATTTATGATGTTTTTGCTACACGATTAAAGACTGTTGGAGATAAGCAACAAGGCTGCGTACAGTCTGATTTATTACACACACATTGCAACAGTTTTCTACCACTGCGGAGACTCTGCTGAAGGAAGCTGACAGTGAGCTACCCACGGGAGTCCAGTGTGGCGCAGGGAAACGTGCCAGACTCCATCATCAAGCCACAGGTTATGGAAGTCAGCCAAGCTTTTGAAGCTGTTGCCAGGTCGTGCTGGTGTGTGTGAAAGCAAGCTAGAGTCCTGCCTAACATTTGAGGCAGATCGGAGGAGGCTGATGGAGTGGGAGCTGAGGAGCCACGTCGTCCGGAGTGCCCAGTTTGGCTGCTGAGTGAGTACCTTTGGAAAAGCCAACAGAAGGGAGGCAATGTCTCAGTTCCAGGAACATGGCTTTGAGCTTAAGCTGCCATGTCAGAAACTGACTAGCCAAACTTGGTTGGAGTGGAGCTTTCAAGCAGAGCTGCTGTTAGTTGGGGAGCGGCTGTGGGATGTTGTCCAGCCGATACCGAAGGCAGCTGGGAAAGCAGAGGCTAAGAGAGCTGCAAAGCAAAGTGAAGTTGAGAAGAGTGTGCTTCTAATTCAACAAAGTGTGTGTTCTAATTCAACAAAAGTGTGTTCTAATTCAACAAAATAACCTTAGGAGGAAACTAAGAGAACGAAAGAAAGAAGAAATCCTCACACAACTGAGAAATTACGAAAGGAAACTGACCACAAACCCAGCAGATGTTGAGGCCACTCGTGCCTTAAAGGTGCTACAGGCCCAGTATTCAGCTATACTAAACCAGGAAATAGATTGGAGAATCAAATACATGAAGCAGAGGTTTTTTGAATCGGCAAATAAAATGGGGAAGTTACTCGCGTGGCAGTTGAGAAAGAGGAAAAAGCAAAATGTGATAAGTAAAATAATAATGGAAGATAACATCATAGAAGCCCCAGATGAAATAGAAAAGAGGTTCGTTCAGTTCTTTGAAAAGTTATATGAAAGAGGAACTGAAGATAGATTAGAAATTGAAAGATTTTTGGAGCAGGAAAGAGGAAAATATATATCGGAAGAGGACAGAATACGATTAAATAAGGAAATTACTGTAGATGAAGTGAAGGAAGCTATTAATAGGATGAAAAATGGAAAGGCCCCCGGGCCGGATGGTTTGCCCTCAAAATACTATAAAACACTAGAGGAACTCCTTGCTCCAGTACTCAGAGATGTTATCAATAACATCCTCCAGGGAGGGAAAATCCCCGGCTCCTGGAAGGAGGCATTCATAACTTTAGTTCCAAAATCAGAAACTGAGAAAACTGATATAAAAAATTATAGGCCAATCTCTTTGCTTAACAACGACTATAAGATCTTTGCCGATATAATGGCAAGTAGACTCAAGAAACTATTAATGAAATACATCCATAAAGACCAAGCGGGATTCCTCCCTAATCGACACCAGAAAGATAATGTGCGTCACATATTAAATATCATTGAATACTTAGATACAAGGATAGATATCCCAGCCGCACTAATCTTTATAGACGCCGAGAAGGCTTTTGATAATGTCTCTTGGGAGTTTTTATCACTATGCTTGGAAAAGGCGGGTATTGAAGGTCCCTATTTGAAAGGAATCAAAGCAATTTACTCGGAACAACAGGCTATGCTGATTGTAAACAACAGCCTAACTAAATCATTCAAGATTGGGAAAGGCACAAGGCAGGGCTGCCCTTTATCCCCCCTGCTCTTCATAATGGTTTTGGAAGTTATTGCAAATAGAATAAGAGATGCAGTGGGTGTGAAGGGGATAAGAATTGGAAAGAAAGAACTTAAGCTAAAGGCATATGCCGACGACCTAGTCCTATCCCTGGAAGAACCAGTGGATAGTGTAAGTAAGGTGATAGAATTATTAGAGGAATTCGGCAGACTGTCAGGATTTAGACTAAATAGGAAGAAAACAAAAATTTTAACAAAGAATTTGGCTATTGAGGACAAAATTCAATTGGAACAAAGGACCGGTATAAAAATTGTGAATAAGGTAAAATATCTGGGAATTTGGCTGTCTCCAAAAAATATAAATTTGGTAGAAGATAATTATGATAAGATTTGGCAGGAAATAAAAAAAGATCTGGACATCTGGCAGAGGCTGGAGCTTTCATGGACAGGGAGGATGGCGGCGATTAAAATGTGCATCCTCCCAAGATTATTGTTTTTGTTCCAAAATATCCCGATAATTAAAGGCACCACCCGTTTTAGGAATTGGCAAAGAATTTTGACTAAGTTCATTTGGCAGGGGAAAAGAGCCAGGATAAGGTTTAAATACCTGACAGATGCAAGAGAGAGGGGCGGATTTGGGGTACCGAATTTAAGGTTATACTATGAGGCAGCTTGTTTAAGCTGGCTAAAGGAATGGGCCACCCTCAGAAACACTGATTTATTGGACCTGGAAGGTTTTGATATTAGGTTCGGGTGGCACGCCTATTTGTGGCAGGGGAAAGGGGAGATACACAGAGGGTTTTCTAACCACATAATTAGAGGTTCACTATTGGAGGTGTGGAATAGATATAAAAAACTGATTGAAGAAAGAACCCCTTGGTGGCTCTCCCCAGTGGATATTGTCAAAATAAAAAAACCGAATATGATGGGAGAAAGGTGGACCTATGAGGACCTCCTAACTAAGACAGAAGAAGGTTGGAAGGTGAAGTCTTATGACGAGTTGAAAGACAAGATAAAAGAATGGTTTCACTTCCACCAGATTAATGCATTGTGGAGTGAGCACAAGAAACAGGGGATGAGTGATAAAAAATCAAGATTCCAGACAGAAATCTTAGAGAGTAATGATAAACACCTCTCCAAATTATATAAACAACTATTGGAATGGGATACAAGAGAGGATTTGGTGAAGGGCGCGATGGTGAAGTGGGATAAAGACCTTGGATATAATATTGATTATAATAAATGGCAGACACTCTGGAGGAAGGGTATAAAATTTACAGCGTGTGCAACACTCCGAGAAAACCTAGAGAAAATGATATACCGCTGGTATTTGACCCCAGTAAAGCTAGGAAAGATGTATAAAACTGCCGATAATAGTTGTTGGAGATGCAAAGAGAAGGTTGGGACCTTTTTCCATATTTGGTGGACCTGTGAGGCAGTGAAGGAATTCTGGGGAAAGATTTATGATGAACTGAAAAAAATTTTAAAATATAATTTCCCCAGGATACCTGAGTTGTTTCTTTTAGGTATGATTGGTGAGGAAATAAAAAAATCAGATCAAACCATTTTCCAATATGCGACTGCCGCGGCGAGAATCCTAATTGCACAAAATTGGAAATCCCCTGACATGCCTACGATCGGAGAGTGGCAAGTGAAATTATATCAATATATAGAATTAGCGAGATTAACACAGAAATTAAGGCAAAATAATACTATGAAACTTAAAGATGAGTGGAAGAAATTTTTAATTTATGTTGAGGACAATATGGGTATTAGTAACATAACAGCAGAAGATAATTAACACCGTCGATGTTAAATACCATTGCAAGTTCTACTGCAAATATTCTTTTATGATTGTGTAATCCTGGACCAAGTTGAACGGAAGTCTGTCCGTTTTTTGCTGCCTTTTCTCTTTTTGTTTTTTCGCTCTTTTTCTTTTTTTTCTTTTTTCTCTCCTTTTTCTTTTAAGAATTTCTTTTTTGTAATTTTCTGTTTTTTGCTTGCTTTTTCTTTTTTCTTCTCTTATACCTTTTAATGACATGTTTATATGTATCTGAAGTTTGACATGTAACGTGAATCTTTTTTCTAATAAAATTAAAATTATTTAAAAAAAAATAAAAAAAAAGAGAAGAGTGTGCTTGCTTTTTTGGCAGAAAATGTGGATGCTCATCTGGTGCCTGTTGTCCTGGGTGCAAGAAGGCCAGAGGCCGCTTGGCTAGCACTCCAAGAAGCTTGTGGAGCTGGAGTGGGAAGCAAGGGCCGAGAAGTGGCTGCATCCGGAGGGGAGAGGCAAGATGGCGCCGGCCATTTTCTTGAGAGCCGATACACAGCTGGGAGGAGCTGGGAGGCCCCACAGGGGGGCGAAGGGACTGTTACTGTTACTGTTGCTGCTGTTGCTGCTGCTGCTACTGTTGCTTTTGCAGAGTCTGGGGGCTGTGTGGATGCTGCAACGTGTCTGTGTGAGGAGCCTGGAAAGAGGCCAAGTGCTGGGAGCCCTTTACCCACCAGAGGGGGTGCAGGAAAGCGTCCTGGGAGTCCCGTGAGAAGAGAGGGCCGAACTGGCACAGAGAGCCCTGCAAGTTGTAAGAGAAGGGGGGCCAAGCCAGCAGAAGACATGGTTCAGGCTTTTCCCATTCGTCGATGTTTTGTCTGTGAGTCTGTTGACCATCTGCGTCGTTCCTGTCCGCAGAGAGCCAGAGAGGCCGGGCAGGATGTCTCCAAGGTCGTTTCCCATGGCAGTCAGCCAGGTTTCCATGGCAGCCAGTCCAGGAGAGGAGGCCAGCGTGGGAAAGCGAAGGGAGGACGTGACTCAGGGAGTGAAGACGGTTCTTATCACCTAACTGCCTCCATGGCAACGCTACGGAACAACTCCAGTGAGGACAAAGTGATGCGCTGGGTCATCGACTCAGGAGCCAGCCATCACCTGAAGCCACCACCTAGTGGCGGAATGCGGAACTGCAGAGCTGTTTCAGCTGGGAAAACTGTTATTTTTGCTGATGGGTCACAGAGGCCTTTGTCTAACGTGGGAAATGTTTTTGTTTCTTTTTTACAGGCGGAGCTGGAAGTCTACGTTGTGCCAGAGATGCATTGTTGTCTTTTATCTGTACCTGCTCTTGTAAAGGAGGGTTATAAGGTTTGCTTTGAAAATGATGTCTGTTCCATTTCCAGGGGTGGGAGACAACTGGTCAGTGTTGCATGTCAGAACAACCTATTTGTTCTGGAGACACCTCTGGAGGGTAAGGGAGACGCCGAGACAGCACAGGCGAAGTGTGCTAGTGTTCCCATTCATGATTCTTGTGTTCACTTGTGGCACAGGAGAATGTCGCACAGCAGTTTGGAAGATGTCCAGAAGTTGCTCAGATGCACGAAAGGTTGCAAACTGAAAGCATGTGGTAAATCCCTAGATTGTAGGGCATGCAGAAGGGAAAGGTACAAAGGTGCAGTTATCTCAGAAGTAAGAGGGTAACCACAAAACCTTTTGAGCTTGTGCACATAGACCTTTGTGGTCCCATGCAAAGTCTGAGTCTGGGCGGGGCCAGGTTTGTGCTGACGCTGACAGATGATTTTAGCCAAAATGGCTGGTCTTTCTCGTTGAAGCGGCATGGCGAGGCAGCGCAACTGATTAAAGACTGGGTTGCGGAAGTGGAACTACGGTTCTCCAACAAGGTTCAGGGGTTCAAGAGCGACCGAGGGGAAGAGTTTACTGGGTCTGCTCTGCAGAGGTTTTTCAGCCAGAAGGGAATACGTCACAGGGTGACGGGTGCTACTTCTCCCAAGGAGAGGGGCGTGGCAGTGCACAAGAGTAGAGCTCTCGCTCAAGCTGCTGAGGTTCTACTGTGTGACTCCGGTTTGCCTCAGAGCTTTTGGAGCGAGGCTTGGAGGGCTGCCAACTTTACGATGAATAGGTCCTATAACTCGGTTATAGGTGACACACCGTTTTTCTTGTTGCACCGGAAAAAACCGCAGGTGCATTTCTTCCGTGTGTTTGGTTGCGAAGCCTGGGTGCTTGTGCCAAAGGCCCAACAGAAGGAAGGTGATCCGAGGTTCCAGAAAATGATCTTCTGTGGATATGAGCCTGCGACAAAGGGGTGGAGGTTTGCATATCAAGAAGGTGATCAGACCAAGCTTCTGATCAGCAAACATGCTGAGTTCTGTGAACAGAATGGTTGGTCAAGACTCAATGAGGGTCCTGATGTTCTCTCAGAATGTCTGTCTGATTCTGAGGAGGAGGGAGAGCCAGAGGCTGAACCTGTTGCTGAGGACCAGGTCTCTGAACAGAGTCAAGAACAGGGTTGGGTTTCTCCACAGGTTGTTAATAGAGAGCCCAAGAGTGAGCCTTCATCTCCTGTTAGCAAAGTGCAGAAGGCCCGAAGACGCAGTAAGTCAGAGGGGGAGTCTTCAGATGTAGAAGACACACTTGCTGGCCCCAGTGGGTCAGGAGGAGCACCTGAGACTGTGCTCAGACGATCCGCACGCACAACAAAGGGGGTGCCACCTGAGAGGTTTCAGGTCACCAGCGCATGGGTTGGTTTCGCGCAGTGCGAACCTGGGAGTTTTGAGGAGGTTCAACAGTTGCCTGAGACAGATGCCAGAAGGGGGCAAGAGGCAATGGGAAGGGAGTTGAACTCAAAGAGGTCTGTAGATGTGTGTTCACAGTTTCCCTCAGGATGCGAGACGAGAGGGGGTGTGAAGAGAATCAGAACTTACAGGGTTAAACAGTTCTGAGTGACGTCTCACATTCTGAGGCGTGGTTATGTTCACATACGGGAGTGTTTTCTCTGTGTGTGATTCTTGTTTCAGGAGTCCAGTGTGGCGCAGGGAAACGTGCCGGACTGCATCATCAAGCCACACTATTTGTGGGTGAATGAACACCGAAAGAGCAATCGAAGCTTATTCATCCTTTTTCTATTGAGATGTTACCATATGTTTACCTATGCTTGATTTGGGCTGGTAACAAACATTTCTGCGATTTTTGGTTGAATGTGCATTCTAATCCCCAAAACACCAATTTGAAATAAGGACAACCAGAGCTTTATCATCTTCTTTTTATGTAGATGGAACCCAAAACACCTATTTGCTTTCGTTTGGGGTGATTCTGGCGCACACCCAAATAACACCATGCGAATTGAAAAAAGCCCAGTCAAACCTTATTCGTCGTCTTCCTACGCATATGGAAGCGAAAAAATGGTGTTATGTTATTTTGGTCTCATTGCACACACTTTGCGATTTCTGTGTCAATGTGCATTAACAGCAAAGAACACAACATGAAGTAAGCGCAATCCAAGATTCTTCTTTCTATGTAGTTGGAAACCAAAACAACCTGTTTGGCTTTCTTTAGGCTTATTACACTTCGCTTTGCTATTTGTGGGTGAATGAACACCGAAAGAGCAATCGAAGCTTATTCGTCCTTTTTCTATTGAGATGGAACCAAAACACCTATGCTTGATTTGGGCTGATAATAAACATGTCACTCTGCGATTTTTGGGTGAATGTGCATTCTAACCCCAAAAACACCAATTTGAAATAAGCCCAATCAGAGCTTTATCATCTTCTTTTTATGTAGATGGAACCCAAAATACCTATTTGCTTTCGTTTGGGCTGATTCTGGCGTACACCCAAATAACACCATGCGAATTGAAAAACGCCCAATCAAAGCTTATTCGACTTCTTTCTACGCATATGGAAGCGAAAAGATGGTGTTGTGTTATTTTGGTCTCATTGCACACACTGCGATTTCTGTGTCAATGTGCATTAACAGCAAAGAACACGACATGAAGTAAGCACAATCCAAGATTCTTCTTTCTATGTAGTTCGAAACCAAAACAACCTGTTTGGCTTTGTTTAGGCTTATTACACCGCTTTGCTATTTGTGGGTGAATGAACACCGAAAGAGCAATCGAAGCTTATTCGTCCTTTTTCTATTGAGATGGAACCAAAACACCTATGCTTGATTTGGGCTGGTAACAAACATTTCTGCGATTTTTGTGTGAATGTGCATTCTAACCCCAAAAACACCAATTTGAAATAAGCCCAATCAGAGCTTTATCATCTTCTTTTTATGTAGATGGAAACAAAAGGCATTTTTGCTTTGGTTGGGGGTGATTCTGGTGCACACCGAAATAACACCATGCGAATTGAAAAAAGCCCAATCAAAGCTTATTCGTTGTCACGGGATTTGGGGTTGCTTGTGTGTAAACCTCTAGCTGTTCCAAACTGCTTAGGGTCGGTTGTGTCTTTCCCTGACTGAGCAGCCTTGGCGCTGCTGCTCAGTCGCTAGCAGAATCCGTGAATGGGTGTCTCCTAAATTTCCTCCAGCATAAGAATTCCTTAACGGACAACCTCCGCCTCGCATCTCTGCGCGGAAGCCTTATGCGCAGAGTGGGCGTTCTGAGTGGTGGTCCTCCACTCTCCTCACTGACTTCACTGGAAGAGTCTCGGAGCCTCACCTCCGAGCTGCTCTCCGCCTCTCCCTTCTTCCTGGTGTCCCCTGGACTTCCTTCCCCAGATGACGTTCTCTCTCTTCCCTTACTCGTCCCCTCTCCTGCAGAGTCCCGGAGCCTCGCTTCTCCCCTCTGCTCTGATGTCAGTTCCCTGACATCCACCTCCCTCCCAGGGCCCTCCCCCTCCCCCGTCCTTTCCTCGGACGGTGATGCAGGAAACCCCCGGAAGGAACTCTCCCCTCCATCTGATGATTCAAACACCCCTCTCCATTTGCTGCTGTCTCTTCTCTCTCCCCAATCTCCCCAGTCGGATTCTTCTTCTGACACTTCCCCTTCCTCCTCTTCGGAGGCGGGAAAACCCTCAAAATCTTCCTCTTCATCGGTGGTGCCAAATTGCTCCCCCCAGAACCTCTCGGAAACCTTTCTCGGAAACCTGCTATGAAACTCCTCCTGCAGATACTCATTCCTAATCTCTTCTGCTGGGACCCATGCATTTTCCTCTGCTGGCTCCCCCTCCCACGCCACCAAATACTCCACTCGCCCCCCTTTCCACCTGGAATCGAGAATTTCAGCTGCATGGTCACTGAGTTCCCTTTCCTCCATCTGTGGATGCAAGGGTGTTTCACTTCGCTGACCCAGAAATTCCCTCCCTTCCCTGAACGGTGAGAGTAAGGACCTGTGGAACACGGGGTGCAGTTTCATGTGAGATGGCAATTTGAGTCTAAAGGCCACCGGGTTAACTTGCTGGGCTACTTCGAACGGTCCCAGTCTCTTTGGCCGTAGCTTCTTGCACCCTCCTTTGAACGGTAACCCTTTGGTAGACAAGCACACCTGGTCTCCCACTCTTATGGTTTCTCCCTCCCTGCGGTGCTTGTCAGCCTGCCTCTTGTACTCTTCCTTGGCCCTTTCCAGGTTTAACTTAAGATGTTGGTGTAAAGCCTCCATCTCTTCCACAAATTTTTCAGCTGTGGGAACACTCCAACTTCCCTCCCCTTCCCCTGGGAAAGCCCTGGGGTGACACCCGTAATTCGCCATAAACGGACTCATCCCTGTAGACACATGTTCTGCGTTATTGTATGCAAACTCAGCCAACGCTAAGTTGTCCACCCAATCCTTCTCCCTCTCGCTGACGTAGCAGCGTAGATATTGTTGAAGTACGCTGTTCGCTCTCTCTGCTTGTCCGTTGGTTTCGGGATGTCTGGCCGTTGAGAACCCAACCTCGACGTCCAGCAGACTCATAAGCTTCCTCCAGAATCTGGTCGTGAATTGCCGTCCTCTGTCGGATAAAATCCTCAAGGGGGCGCCATGCAACCTGAAAACATGCTCTACAAACAGCTTTGCTGTTTCTTCTGCAGTCACCGCATGCGAGCACGCAATAAAATGGCACATTTTGGTCATCAAGTCAACTACCACCATTACTGCCGTTTTCCCCCTGGCTTTTGGTAAATCCGTCATAAAGTCAATTGATACCACCTCCCATGGCCTCTCTGGTGTGGGTAAGGGCTCCAGTAACCCCGCAGGTGCTGTCCTCTCCCCCTTCGCTCTCTGGCAGCACTGGCACCCACGTACGTACTCCTTCACATCTTCCCTCACCCGTGGCCACCAAAACTGCCTGGTGACCAGTAGCATTGTCTTATGTTGTCCAAAATGTCCTGCCGTGGGGTTGTCATGCAATTGCTTGAGTATTCTGCTCCTCAAATCCCCCTCAGGTATGTACAATGCACCCTTATAGTACAGTGCCCCGTCCTTTACTTCGAACCCCCCCCCCCTGAGTTTCCCCAGTGATACCAATTTCCCGGATCTTGGTTTGTGCATACTGATCATCCCTCGTCAGACCGGCCAGCTCTTGCCTCCCTACGAACACTCCCCCCCCCCACACCTGTCCTCGGGTATGACATAACGTGCTTCTGGTCCTCCCTCCCCTTCCTCGTATTCAGGCTTGCGAGAGAGGGCATCTGCTCTGACATTTTCCTTCCCAGGCACGTACCTAATTTCAAAATTAAACTTGGAAAACTCTTGAGCCCCCCGCACCTGTCGTTGGTTGAGCACTCTTGCCGTTCTCCAATACTCCAGGTTCTTGTGGTCAGTACACACCTGGACTTTGTGCTGTGCGCCTATGAGAAAATGTCACCACCGTCGAAAAGCCTCGTGAATTGCCAGCAGTTCTCGATCGTACACTGTGTAGTTTTGCTCCGACTTGTTAAGCTTCCTGGAAAAGAAGGCACACGGTTTCCACTCCCCATTTCCCTGCTGAAGCAATATCCCCCCTACAGCTCTGTCTGGCGCATCCGTCTCTAGCCTTATCAGCTTCCGCAGATCCACGTGCAGGAGCTGCTCTTCCGACGCAAACGCCCTCTTAAGCTTTTCAAAGGAACGCTGGGCCTCCTCCGTCCATTCGAACTTCTTCTTGCTGCTGAGACAATCCGTTATGGGTGCCGTTAGATGGGCGAAGTTATTGATGAACTTCCTGTAGAAATTTGCAAACCCCAAGAACCTCTGCACGTCCTTCCGGTTCTTGGGAGGCTTCCATTCTAGCACGGCCTGCACCTTGCCTGGGTCCATTGCCAGACCTTTGTCTGACAACCTGTAGCCCAGGAACTCCACCTCTCGTGCATGGAATTGGCATTTCTCCAGTTTGACCCACAGCTGATGCTCCTGCAGCCTTTTCAGCACTTCCCTGACATCTTTCACATGCTGCTCCTCGTTCTCTGAGTAGATAAGTACGTCGTCCAGGAAGGCCACACAATTCTTGTACAGCAGGGACCCCAGCACCTGGTGCATGGAAGCTTGAAATGTGCTGGATCCCGATTGTCATCCGAAGGGCATAACGAGATACTCAAAGGCCCCCAGAGGGGTGAACATGGTGGTTTTCCATTCATCCCCCTCCCTCATCCTTATCAAATTATACGCCCCCCGAAGGTCCAACTTGGTAAAAACCTTCCCTTTCCTTACCCTGGCCAAAATGTCATCAATCCTGGGCATTGGGAAGGTCACCGGTTCCGACACCCGGTTCACGGACCTGTAATCTACGACCAAGCGGGGCTCTTTGGAGTCTCTTTTGTCCACAAAGAACACTGGACTGCCCCCACCGCCCTTGATTCACGTATAAAGCCCCTCTTCAGATTCTTGTCAATGAACTTCCGCAACTCCTGCATCTCCCTGTCTGACATGGCGTACAGCTTACCCACTGGTAACTGAGCCCCTGGGAGTAGGTTGATCTGACAGTCAAAGGGCCAGTGAGGGGGTAGTCTATCCGCCTCTCTCTCGCTGAAGACTTCTTCCAGGTCTGCATACTGAGGTGGTAGCCTCCCCTTTTCTCCCACCACCATCCCTGCCACCCTGGCTACTGCCATCCTCGGGGTTTCCCCTCCGTGGCAATGCTCTACGCAGTGAGCTGACCCAAAGGTGACTGTCCGCTGGTGCCACCCTACTACTGGGTCGTGCAGTGCCAGCCAACTCATTCCCAGTATGATGGGTGGTCCTGCTAAGGTGGCTACGTGAAAGGCAATGGTCTCAGTGTGTCTGGGAACTGTCATTTTCATGGGAGGGGTCTGGTTGGTTACTTCCCCTCCCAAAAGTTCTCTCCCATCAATCGTGGTTACTTGCAGGGGATGTTCTAGAGGCACCACCTGTAGCTGGTGTTCTAGCGCAAAATCCTTGCTAAAGAAGTTGCAAGAGCTGCCTGAATCCAGCAGCGCCTTCACTTTGATGGGGTGTCCGTTTGGGAGTTCTAGCACCACCTCTATGACGATGGCTGCTCGGGGAGGGTCTGGTTTGGGCACTTCTACTGGTTGCTCGCCTGGCTGCTGTGCCCTCCTTCCTGCAGCCAAGCACGGCCGTTTCCCGGTGCCTCTTTTTTTCCCGCCTCACTCCCCACTGCCCCCACCATTCCTTGCCACGCCTTCCTCTGAGGGCAGGCTCTGGCAAAATGTCCCGGCTGCTGCCATAGGAAACACCTCTTACTGTTTTTTTTTTTTTTTTTTATAAAATTTTTATTTGGTTTTCTGCTTTTATATAGACAAAACATACACAAAGAAAAAACAAAAGACCAAAAACATGTATAGAATCAGCAAATCCCCGTTTCATAACCTTGTTCCCTGACTTCCCCCCACCTCCCCTCGTGCATCCCAGTTTCAAGATTATATCAGCAAGTTGATATTTCTCCTCTTAACAATCTTATTCATCTTATTACCTTTTTTATAATAAAAATTGATTTTCATAAGTTGGACTTAAGTTCTCTTCCATCGATTTTCATTTTATCTTAGATTAAGAGTCATCTTAACCAAACCTAAAAGTCTTAAGAGTTTTTAAGAATCTCTTCTTCCCTCCCTCCCATCCCCGGTTTTTGTCCCTTCCCAATAAAAATCCAAATTCGAGATTCTCAGCCTGGGTTCCTCACGTCCGAGGCTTTCAAATCTCTTTCCGTCCCTCTCCGCCTGTCCTGTTGGTAGTCCTTTATGTCAGTCGTCGGATCTGGGAAAAGTTCTTTCACCATCAAAATATATCCTCTTCCCACAAGAAGATTCAAAGGTAGCTGCTGAAGAATTTCCACAAAGTCTATCTCTTCAAAGTCTAAGTCCAAACGGAGGCCCCAATCATATTTCTTTGTTTTAAATTCCTGTATTCCATTTTGTCTTGGGACCTCCTCCTTCTTCTTCTGTATCTTTCGCAGACTTGTGGTGGATATGTTCCCAGCGTCTCCTTGCTTGTATTCCACAGATGTCAACTTTTGGTTGTTGCTTCCCAGGATTACTTCTTCTTTTTCTTGTTGTTTAGTCTCTTCCAGCTCTGTAGATATTGTTTCCCAATCAGCTGTGGATTCTTTCTCATTGAGGTCCTCAATACAAAGAGCAGAGTTGCCTGTTCCCAAGGTCATAGTCTCAAGTTGTTTATTCATGGCCAAGCTCTGCTCCTGTAAGATTCCCACCAATTGAAACATCCTTTCGATTTCCACTAGTAACTTTCCTTCCACAGCCATTGTATCCATTGTAGTTTCACAGAATTCCCCCTAGGGGGAATCTGGTTACTTAGTTGCCTTTTCACCAACAATCCTTTAACTGATTGTTATTACTTTGTTTCCAACAGTTTTAGCTCAATTATAACTCGTCTTAGTCCAGAGGGATCTTAAATGACAATTTCTCACTTTAAACCGCCCGTTTGGCAGCTTTGACAGCTGTCAAACTCCGCAGCTCTTACACAGGCACAAAGGCAGGACGTTCCTGAGCCCGGGAGGGGGGGTTGTTTAAAGCAAAAGGAGGGTTTCCAAAACTCCACTCTCCAGCCCAAAATTTCCTTTAGTTAAATCTTGGAAGTTAATGTCCTTTTTAACTCACCCCACCAAGGGTAGGCTCTCCAGCTTAGCTCTTATGTCGTTGCTTAGATCTTCTGCAAGGGGGGGGGGGTGCGGACTTCCTTTTAACACCCCCCCCGGTCGTCTCTAATTCAAGGTAAAAAATTTTAAAGTCCCAATCCGTCTTACTCAAGGGTAGTTCTTTCAGTCCAGATTTTCAAGGAAGGAAGTCGGCGCTCTCTGGTTATGGCTCGCGGCTTCGCTCTACCAAGGTAGCGATCGACTCTCAGTGCCACGCCACCCCCGTATCCCCTCCGCAGCCTTTAAAAAGGCTCTTTGCGAATCAGGGGGGGCGCTTAAGGCACCCGCCGAGTCTTCAGTCCGCAGGCTTCCGCGCCTGCGGTTTTTAAGGGTCCCCGCGTCGCCGACGCGGCAAAGACCCATCCTCGGTAGAGACGATTCCCTCCGCAGCTCGGAGGGAATCCGCCATTTCCAGATCGCGTCAACCCGGAAGTCCGCGGAAACACCTCTTACTGGTTTTCCCCTCCTTCTTACGCGCCTCGCTGGAGTTTGAAAACCCGCGCACGCTCGCTTCTCCAATCTCCATTGGCTCCTCGGGTGGCACAGTAGACGCTGGCATGTCTGGAATGCAGTTGTCATGCCAACGCTCTGCTCTCCCTTCCCGCCTTTCCAGAGCGCGCGTCTCTTGTCGGACTCCTACAGCGAGCGCCAACTTGGTCAGCTGGTCCATCGATTCCGGGCAGGGTGAGCGGGAAAGTTCGTCTCTCACCCAAGGGGATAAGCCCTCCTCAAACAAAATTTGAATAGGTTCCGAACTCAGATCCCACCCAAGTTTATGGATCAGCATAGCAAATCTCAACCAGTACTCTCTCACTGACTGGTTTCCTTGTTTGCACCCCATCAGTTCTTTGCGCGTCACGCTCAGTTCAACATCGCTCGAGAACATGTGATCCATCGCGCTAAAAAACTTTCTCAGGTCCTTCAAGGCCGCGTTCTCCGCTGCCATTAAGGGTCGAACCCAATCTCTGGCCCGCCCCTCCAGGTGCCCCACCACGAAAGCTACTCTTCCCCCATCGTGGGCAAAGTCATCGTACTACAGCTCCAGCGCATACTGCACTTCTGTCTTAAAAGCGTTATAATCTCTGGGGTTACCCCCAAACTTCTGCACAAGTCCCGGTACCTTTCTTGAGATGGGGGTAATCTTCCCCTGGGCATCATGTGTCCTCCTTTCATCCAGCCGCGCCGCTAGTAGAGCCAGTTGCTGCTCCAAGTCTCGGTTTCTCTCCTCCAGACTCTGTCCGCCTTTGGCCCCCTCTCCTGCGCCGGCTCCTCCGGTTTGACTCATGATTGTACCCCGGTCCTCTTGCACACAAGCAACGTAAGGGACTCACGAATTGCTGTCACGGGAATTGGGGTTGCTTGTGTGTAAACCTCTAGCTGTTCCAAACTGCTTAGGGTCGGTTGTGTCTTTCCCTGACTGAGCAGCCTTGGCGCTGCTGCTCAGTCGCTAGCAGAATCCGTGAGTGAGCGTCTCCTAAATTTCCTCCAGCATAAGAATTCCTTAACGGACAACCTTCGCCTCACCTCTCTGCGCGGAAGCCTTCTGCGCAGAGTGGGCGTGCCGAGTGGTGGTCCTCCACCCTCCCCACTGACTTCACTGGAAGAGTCTCGGAGCCTCCCCTCCAAACTGCTCTCTGCCTCTCCCTTCTTCCTGGTGTCACCTGGACTTCTTTCCCCAGAGGACGTTCTCTCTCTTCCCTTACTAGTCCCCTCTCCTGCAGAATCTGGGAGCCTCGCCTCTCCACTATGCTCTGATGTCAGTTCCCTGACATCCACTTCACTCCCAGGGCCCTCCCCCTCCCCCTCCCCCGTCCTTTCCTCGGACGGTGATGCAGGAAGCCCCCGGAAGGAACTCTCCCGTCCATCTGATGATTCAAACATCCCTCTCCATTTGCTGCTGTCTCTCCTCTCTCCCCAATCTCCCCAGTCGGATTCTTCTTCGGATAATTCCCCTTCCTCCTGGTCGGAGGCGGGAAAACCCTCAAACTCTTCCTCTTCATCGGTGGTGCCAAATTGCTCCCCCCAGAATCTCTCTGGTGGTTTGGGCTTTCTCGGATACCTGCTATGAAACTCCTCCTGCAGATACTCATCCCTAATCTCTTCTGCTGTGACCCATGTGTTTTCCGCTTCTGACTCCCCCTCCCACGCCACCAAATATTCCACTCGCCCCCCTCTCCACCTGGAATCGAGAATTTCAGCTGCATGGCCACTGAGTTCCCTTTCCTCCATCTGTGGATGCAAGGGTGTTTCACTTTGCTGACCCAGAAATTCCCTCCCCTCCCTGAACAGTGAGAGTAAGGACCTATGGAACACGGGGTGCAGTTTCATGTGAGATGGCAATTTGAGCCTAAAGGCCACCGGGTTAACTTGCTGGGCTACTTCGAACGGTCCCAGTCTCTTTGGCCGTAGTTTCTTGCACCCTCCTTTGAAAGGTAACCCTTTGGTAGACAACCACAACCGGTCCCCCACTCTAATGGTTTCTCCCTCTCTGCGGTGCTTGTCTGCCTGCCTCTTGTACTCTTCCTTGGCCCTTTCCAGGTTTAGCTTAAGCTGTTGGTGTAAAGCCTCCATCTCTTCCACAAATTTTTCAGCTGCAGGAACACTCCAACTTCCCTCCCCTTCCCCTGGGAAAGCCCTGGGGTGACACCCGTAATTCGCCATAAACGGACTCATCCCTGTGGACACATGTTCTGCGTTATTGTATGCAAACTCAGCCAGCGCTAAGTTGTCCACCCAATCATTCTCCCTCTCGTTGACGTAGCAGCGTAGATATTGTTGAAGTATGCTGTTAGCTCTCTCTGCTTGTCCGTGGTTTCTGGATGTCTGGCCGTCGAGAAACTAACCTCGACATCCAGCAGGCGCATAGAATCATAGAATCATAGAGTTGGAAGAGACCACAAGGGCCATCGAGTCCAACCCCCTGCCAAGCAGGAAACACCATCAGAGCACTCCTGACATATGGTTGTCAAGCCTCTGCTTAAAGACCTCCAAAGTAGGAGACTCCACCACACTCCTTGGCAGCAAATTCCACTGTCGAACAGCTCTTACTGTCAGGAAGTTCTTCCTAATGTTTAGGTGGAATCTTCTTTCTTGTAGTTTGGCTCCATTGCTCCGTGTCCGCTTCTCTGGAGCAGCAGAAAACAACCTTTCTCCCTCCTCTATGTGACATCCTTTTATATATTTGAACATGGCTATCATATCACCCCTTAACCTCCTCTTCTCCAGGCTAAACATGCCCAGCTCCCTTAGCCGTTCCTCATAAGGCATCGTTTCCAGGCCTTTGACCATTTTGGTTGCCCTCCTCTGGACACGTTCCAGTTTGTCAGTGTCCTTCTTGAATTGTGGTGCCCAGAACTGGACACAGTACTCCAGGTGAGGTCTGACCAGAGCAGAATACAGTGGCACTATTACTTCCCTTGATCTAGATGCTATACTCCTATTGATGAGGCCCAGAATTGCATTGGCTTTTTTAGCTGCCGCGTCACACTGTTGGCTCATGTCAAGTTTGTGGTCAACCAAGACTCCTAGATCCTTTTCACATGTACTGCTCTCAAGCCAGGTGTCACCCATCTTGTATTTGTGCCTCTCATTTTTTTTGCCCAAGTGCAATACTTTACATTTATCCCTGTTAAAATTCATCTTGTTTGTTTTGGCCCAGTTTTCTAATCTGTCAAGGTCGTTTTGAAGTGTGATCCTGTCCTCTGGGGTGTTAGCCACCCCTCCCAGTTTGGTGTTGTCAGGGCTGCCTCAGGTCTCAGCTCACAAAAGACCAACGCCAAGCTCTTCTTATATACAAGGGTGTTTATTGCAGTTCATTATGGGTTCCACAACCGAGGCGTGCAGCCCCGCGTCTCTTTCTCCTAGACATTAGAAGTCCCCTCTGAATCGGTCCCACCCCTACACCAGTTTAATAAGCTAACGCTGCCCCACCTCTTTCTCTCTTTCCTTTTCCGCAGGGTCTTTCTGCCCGTCGGGGTTCCTCCCCTCCTGCTTTCTCCTGAAGCGGAGTCTCCAGACTGCTCCTGCCCCCTCCTGCGGGCTTTGGGTCCTGGCCCCTCCTCCTCCGGGCTCCCTGTTCTCCCGCGCGCCTCCTCATTTGAACTTGGCGCGCGCGCCCAACTTCTGACCTTCCTTTTGACAGTTATGCTACTCCCCTCACTGCTTTCCTCCCCTTCCGGGAGAACGGCTTGCTCTGATCCCTCCCCTTTCTCTGTCGCCGGAGCTGCTCCCTCTGACACACTGGACCCTCCCCCTCCCTCGCTGCGCTCTGGTGGGGAGGCTGGCCCTGATTCCCAGCTGCCGCTTTGGGGTCCCCTGCTGGCCCACCGCTCCTGACACTTTCCCCCCGGGGCTCCCCTTGCCCTTACCACAGGCGCCCCTTTCTGGGAATCCTCTGATTTGCTGGAGAGACTCATGGAATCCCCTGCATCATTGCTATCCTCTTCCTCGCTCTCCTGGGATTCCTCTCCATCGCTCTCCATTTCCTGCCTTCCCTGTGCCTCTGTCCCTGTACCCCTGACATCCATCCCCCCCTCGAAGCCCCCCCTTCCCCCCTCCCGCTGCTCGGGTGCAGGTTCCGGAAGCTCCTCAGTCGCTGGGGTAGATCTTGGATAAAGTTCGTCGACGTCAATCGTCTCTGCTTCCAGCTCATTGCTTGTGTGCTCAAAACCAAGGTCCTCTCCTAACACGTCCATGTCCTCCCCTCCCCCTGTCTCTTCGGACGTTGCTGTCTGCCAGGGCCCCCTCAGCAATCTCCTGCGCCACTCATCCTCTGGTTGGTCGTCCCACCAGTAAGAGCGATCCGTGTCCACCCCCGAGCACGATCCCCTTGGAGGACTCAATTTTGGCGTGGTCTCCTCTGCTGAGGAGAACCCCCGGAAGGTGCTGCCTGAAAGTGTAGGCGTAAAAAGCCAGTCGTCGAAAAATTCCGCTGGCATGGGCCTGTGTGGGAAGAGTGCATGGAACTCGTCCTTAAGAAGGGGCTCCTCCAGAGCATAGCCCGGCACCCAACTGTTGGCACTGGCCGGGGTACCCTCTCTGGCGAGGAGGTATTCTACTCCCTCCTCCCCCCATCTCGAGTCCAGAATTTCTGTGACCTCGTTGAGTGTCTCGGCCTTCGGTGACTTCCCCCCCCCTTGGGGACTCCCTGCGTGGGTCCGGTGCCGTCCCTGGCTCCTGAAACCTGTGTGGGGCTTTGTAGGGCGTAAGCACCGACCTATGAAAGACCGGGTGCATTCGGGAACCTTCTGGGAGGGTCAACCGATAAGCTACGGTGTTGATCTTGGCCTCAACTTGGTATGGCCCCAGCTGTCTGTGTCCTAGCTTCTTCTTGGCTAACGACTTGGTAGGCGCCGCCTGGGCTGCCAACCATACCCAGTCCCCCACCTGTATGTCTTCCCCTGCCCTCCTGTGCCTGTCTGCCTGCACCTTGTAGGCGTGTTTAGCCAGCTCTAAGTGCCGTCGGAGCTCCTCGTGGACCTCCTGCAATTCTGCGGCCAAATGCTCCGCTCCCTGCGTCGCTACCTGCACCGTCGTCTCCACTCCCGGAAAGGTTCTGGGATGCCGCCCATTGTTGGCGAAGAACGGCGTCACCCCCGTGGACGCCTGCTTCGTGTTGTTGTAGGCAAACTCGGCCATCGGCAAGTAGTCCACCCAAGTCGCAGGCTTCTGATTGGCGTAACAGCGCAGGTACTGCTGCATGATGGCGTTGACCCTTTCCGCTTGGCCGTTGGTCTGCGGGTGTCTCGCCGACGCTAAGTTGATCTTGACGTTCAGGATACCCAGGAGCTTCTGCCAAAAACTGGAAACGAACTGGCGACCGCGGTCGGACAGGATGGATCGCGGCAAGCCGTGCACCCTGAACACGTGGTCTATGAACAGTTTGGCGGTCTGCTCCGCAGTCGCCACCTTCGCGCAAGGAATGAAATGCGCCATCTTGGTGAACAGGTCTACAACCACAAGCACCGCCGTCTTGCCTCGCGAACTGGGCAGATCAGTGACAAAGTCCAGCGCCACCCTCTGCCACGGTTGCAGTGGCGTCTCCAACGGTTCCAGCAGTCCCGCTGGTTTCTGGTGCACTGGCTTGGACCTTTGGCAAGTGTCACACCTGGCGACGTAGTCCGCGACCTCCCCTCGCATCTGGGGCCACCAAAAGTCTCTGGCCACTAATTCCGCCGTCTTTTCCTTGCCGAAGTGGCCAGCGCTGGGTGGTCGTGCAACTGCTGCAGAACCTTCGCGCGGAGATCGTCTCCCGGAACGTAGAGAGCACCTTTACGGGTTAGCAGGCCGTCGCGTATCTGGAACTCGTCGTCCCTCGCTGTGCCTCTCCGCACCTCTTCCATCTTGGACTGTGCGAACGGATCCGTCTGCAAAGCGCGACGCACCGCCTCCAGGTCCACGGCGGCTGAAGCGCACGCCCACACCTGTGGTGCAAAAATGTGCTTGGCTCCCACAGGTGCCGCTTCCTCGAGATACTGCGGTTTCCTGGAGAACGCATCTGCTATGACATTGTTGTCGCCTGGGATGTACTCAATCCTGAAATCGAAGTCCGCAAAGAACTCTGCCCAGCGTATGTGCCTCTGGCTCTGTAGCTTCGCCGTGCGCCAGTACTCTAGGTTCTTGTGGTCCGTGCGGACCTGCACGGTGTGCTTGGCTCCAATGAGGAAGTGCCTCCACGCCTTGAAAGCCGCGTGGATGGCCAGCAACTCCCTGTCCCAGATGGTGTAGTTCTGTTCCGACTTGCTGAGCTTCCGGGAGTAGAAAGCGCAGGGCCTCCAGTTCCCCTGCGGGTCTTCCTGTAAAAGGACGGCCCCCACCGCTCTGTCAGATGCGTCAGTCTCAACCCTCATGGGCCTGCCGGGATTCACGTGTAGCAGCTGTTCTTCGGACGCGAAGAGACTCTTAAGTCTCCTGAAGGACTGCTCCGCCTGGTCCGTCCAGGTGAACTTCTTCTTCTTGGAGCTGAGAGTGTCCGTGATAGCTGCCGTCTCCCTGGCGAAACCCCTGATGAACTTGCGGTAAAAGTTGGCGAAGCCGACGAACCTCTGGACCTCCTTCCGATTTCGCGGGCTTTTCCAGTCCAACACCGCGCGGACCTTGGCGCTGTCCATGGCTAGTCCCCCATGGCTGCCCCTCCTCTTGGCCCTCCTCCTCCTGACCGGTCTGGATGCAATGCTGCGCGCAATAGGACGAGCCGAAAGTGAGCTGCCGCTGGTACCACGCCATGGTTGGGCTGTGCCTATCCAGCCAACTCATGCCTAACACTATAGGTGTGTCTGACAGGCGGGTGACGTTGAAACTGATGACTTCTCGGTGATTGCCAATCTGCATTACCATGGGTGGCGTCTGTTGTACCACCTGCCCACCCAGCAGCTTCCTGCCATCCACTGTGACGACGTTCAATGGCAGCGTGGCTGGTAGGAGCTCTATGCGATGCTGCTTGACGAAGTGCACCCCCACGAAGTCTGCGTTGCTCCCACTGTCAATTGTAATGGGGACTTCCAGGGTGCGTCCATTAGGTAGCTGGAGAGTTGCAGTGAGCTGCACCACTGGCTTGGGTTGCAGGGGGTTTGTATGCTTCAAAAGCGCTGGGGACTGTCCTACTGACTCGCCTGGCTGTGCCCCAGCATTTCTGCTTCCAGCCAGGCATTGTCGTTTCCCTGAAATTGCTCTTCAGGTAGTGCTGCTGCAGTTACTGTTGCTAAGGCTGCAGTGTGCTTTTGGAGCCTCTGGGGACACTCTTTGGCCATGTGCATCGCACTGTCACAGATGTAACACTTCCTGTTCCCTCTAGGAGGCTTCGTCTTGACTGCTCCGGATGCTGGGGCTCCGGCAGCTGACTGAGCCTGTGCACCACCAAGTTCCATTGGTTCCTCCCCTGCCTGCAGCTGAGGTGAGGGACGCGTACGTCCTAGATCCCTGGGAAGGAAAGGAGGCGCTCTAGAGGGTGTGTGAAGCTGGCGACCCTCCTCATTGCGCCAAGGGCGTTCTTCGTGGCGCACTCCAATGGCGAGCGCCCGCTGCACAAGTTCTGCTAGGGTTTGAGGTCTGACCCCCCTTGCCAATTCATCTTTTACAGGGCCAGACAACCCCTCCCAAAACAAGTCTCTTACTGCCAGGGAATCTTTCTCCCATTTCAGTACATTCAGCAAGGCAAAAAACCTAGCATGATACTGACGTACTGTAGCCTTGCCTTGCCTTAAACCATGCAGCTCCTTGCGTGCTATATCCACATCCACGGTAGATTGGAAGCAAGCGTCCATGGCTTTGATAAATTCATCTGAGTCCCTTCGAGCAGGACAATCTTCGCGCCACAGATTGCGCAGCCAAGCCCTCGCTTCCCCATGCAAGTGGGACACAATGAACCCCACCTTCTCCTCCTCATCTTTAAAGTCGTCGCGAAGCAAATGCAACGCATATTCGACGTCTGCTCAAAAACTGGGGTACTGCTTCAGGTTCCCATCAAAGTGGGCTACCAAGTTGCCTCCCCTTCTGCCCAGTCCTACGCCTGCAGATCTGGACCCCGGGAATCCCACTTGGCATGCATGATCCCACCTGGCTTGCAGATCCTGGCATCGCTTTTCCGCCTCTTCCCCCTTCTTCTGGGAGACCACTACCGCAGTGGTAAGCTGGGAGACTGCGTTGCGTAGATCAGCTATCTGCTCCTCCATACTCATGGCCGCCAAACTTCGTGAGCTTCGCAAAAAAAATTTTGCGTACTTTTGGGAGGGGAC
This sequence comes from Podarcis bocagei, assembly GCF_964188305.1. Lineage (NCBI taxonomy): Eukaryota > Metazoa > Chordata > Lepidosauria > Squamata > Lacertidae > Podarcis > Podarcis bocagei. The sequence goes on from NC_138131.1 coordinate 70,229,522, forward strand.
TTACTGTCAGGGCTGCCTCAGGTCTCAGCTCACAAAAGACCAACGCCAAGCTCTTCTTATATACAAGGGTGTTTATTGCAGTTCATTATGGGTTCCACAACCGAGGCGTGCAGCCCCGCGTCTCTTAGCCTAGACGTTTGAAGTCCCCTCTGAATCGGTCCCACCCCTACACCAGTTTAATAAGCTAACGCTGCCCCACCTCTTTCTCTCTTTCCTTTTCCGCAGGGTCTTTCTACCCGTCGGGGTTCCTCCCCTCCTGCTTTCTCCTGAAGCGGAGTCTCCAGACTGCTCCTGCCCCCTCCTGTGGGCTTTGGGTCCTGGCCCCTCCTCCTCCGGGCTCCCTGTTCTCCCGCGCGCCTCCTCATTTGAACTTGGCGCGCGCGCCCAACTTCTGACCTTCCTTTTGACAGTTATGCTACTCCCCTCACTGCTTTCCTCCCCTTCCGGGAGAACGGCTTGCTCTGATCCCTCCCCTTTCTCTGTCGCCGGAGCTGCTCCCTCTGACACACTGGACCCTCCCTCGCTGCCCCATGATATTCTTGTAAAGAAGCTGGTAAAATGCGGTCTTGACTATGCTACCACTCAGTGGATTTGTAACTGGCTGACTGACCGATCCCAAAGAGTGCTCATCAATGGTTCCTCTTCATCCTGGAGAAGAGTGACTAGTGGGGTGCCACAGGGTTCTGTCTTGGGCCCGGTCTTATTCAACATCTTTATCAACGACTTGGATGATGGACTCAAGGGCATCCTGATCAAATTTGCAGATGACACCAAACTGGGAGGGGTGGCTAACACCCCAGAGGACAGGATCACACTTCAAAATGACCTTGACAGATTAGAGAACTGGGCCAAAACAAACAAGATGAATTTTAACAGGGAGAAATGTAAAGTATTGCACTTGGGCAAAAAAATGAGAGGCACAAATACAAGATGGGGGACACCTGGCTTGAGAGCAGTACATGTGAAAACGATCTAGGAGTCTTGGTTGACCACAAACTTGACATGAGCCAACAGTGTGACGCGGCAGCTAAAAAAGCCAATGCAATTCTGGGCTGCATCAATAGGAGTATAGCATCTAGATCAAGGGAAGTAATAGTGCCACTGTATTCTGCTCTGGTCAGACCTCACCTGGAGTACTGTGTCCAGTTCTGGGCACCACAGTTCAAGAAGGACACTGACAAACTGGAACGTGTCCAGAGGAGGGCAACCAAAATGGTCAAAGGCCTGGAAACGATGCCTTATGAGGAACGGCTAAGGGAGCTGGGCATGTTTAGCCTGGAGAAGAGGAGGTTAAGGGGTGATATGATAGCCATGTTCAAATATATAAAAGGATGTCACATAGAGGAGGGAGAAAGGTTGTTTTCTGCTGCTCCAGAGAAGCGGACACGGAGCAATGGATCCAAACTACAAGAAAGAAGATTCCACCTAAACATTAGGAAGAACTTCCTGACAGTAAGAGCTGTTCGACAGTGGAATTTGCTGCCAAGGAGTGTGGTGGAGTCTCCTACTTTGGAGGTCTTTAAGCAGAGGCTTGACAACCATATCTCAGGAGTGCTCTGATGGTGTTTCCTGCTTGGCAGGGGGTTGGACTCGATGGCCCTTGTGGTCTCTTCCAACTCTATGATTCTATGATTCTATGAGTCTATGATTCTAAAAGGGGAAAAGAGGCGGTCCTATGGTAAGCGGAGGTACAGGACGCCTAGGGCAGAGCGCACCTTTGAGAATTGGTTGGATGGGTACCAGGTTTTCATGGGAGTTGTGTGTGCAGCTTATCCTCGGCGCTCCATGGATTTGGTTGCTTATCTGGCTCACGTGAGGAGGGCACATGCTCTCGCGGGAGAAAATGCCGCTTTAACGTACAATGAGAATTTCCGTAGAAACGCTTCTCTCCTGCCTTCCACCCACTGGGATCTAACGGATCCTAATTACTGGGGCGAGGACGTCAATCCCTACATCGAAAAGAAAAATCAGGACTCATCCAAGGCGGGTAAGACAGAGGTGAAGCGGCGCCGTCAGTGCTGGGAGTACAACAGGGGTGTATGCTCGCGACCCTCCTGTAAGTATCTGCATGAATGTGAGCGGTGCTGGGGTAACCACCCCGCCTCTGCCTGCTTCAAGAACAAACAGTAGCCCTTTCGGGGGGCGGGGGTTCTTCCACAACAATAACAGGGGTGCCCCCGGATCCACCCGCCAGGGGCCTGGTAACCGCCAGTAACTTGCACCTGGGTTTAGCCTCCTCCCCCATCAAACTTCAGCCCCTCAAAACCTTACTGGACCAGTATCCCGATCGAACAGCTGCACAATACCTTTGGGAGGGGTTCTCCAAGGGGTTCAGAATCCCCGTGGCTTCCCCCCCAACACCGGGAACCCACAAAATCAAAAGTCTGTTAAGGAAAGACCAGAGATAGTTAGAAAAAAGATAGAGAAGGAAATCAAGGCAGGGAGGGTGGCAGGCCCCTTTGCCGAACCCCCCTTTGAAGGACTTCACCTATCCCCTCTGGGCATTGTACTAAAGAAGACCCCAGGGGAATTCCGCATGATACACAACCTTTCCTACCCAAGGGGAGGCTCTGTCAATGATGCGATCCCCCAGGAGCTTTGTACAGTAAAATACGCCTCCTTTGACCAAGCAGTGAAAATGATTCGGCGATTTGGGCAGGGGGCACTTCTAGCCAAATGCATCATCGAGTCGGCATTCTGCCTCCTTCCCGTCCACCCAGCTGATTTCCGTTGGTTGGGCTTTAGATTTGACGGAGCGTATTTCATTGACAAAGCAATGCCGATGGGTTGTTCCGTGGCTTGCTCAGCCTTTGAGTCGTTTAGTACGTTTTTGGACTGGGCCCTACGCTTCAGGACAGGGTCGTTGGGCGTGTCGCATTGTCTTGATGATTTTATTTTGGTGGCAGATAACAGGCAGCGATGCTCCGCCCTCTTGGAGGCCTTCACGGCTTTAGCTGGTGAGCTAGGGGTGCCGCTAGCCGCCGAAAAGACGGAGGGTCCAGCCACCTCCATTGTCTACTTTGGCATCGAGTTAGATACCGTGGCCCAGACCTCTAGACTGCCCGAGAATAAATTGATCGCTCTTAAAGCACTGATACAGCAGCTGCTACCCCTGAGGAAGGTTACCTTAAGGCAAGTTCAGTCCCTGCTAGGCCACCTAAATTTCGCCTGTAGGGTAGTGGCGCCGGGCCGCCCCTTTTGTGGCCGCCTGGCCAGATTGGCCACTGGTCTCAGGGCACCACAGCATAGGGTGCGCCTCTCCAAAGAAGTTAAGGCAGATCTGGGAGTTTGGTTACAGTTCCTCGACAAGTACAACGGTATATCCTTGTGGCAAGACTCCATGGCGCTCAACGCTGATTTCCAAGTTCAGTCAGATGCAGCAGGTTCCTTGGGTTTCAGGGTTTACTTCAGGGGCCAGTGGTGTGCCAAAAAGTGGCCTGCAGACTGGCAGGGCCAGCCCATTACTCGGGACCTTACATTCTTGGAATTTTTCCCTATCGTGGTGGCAGTACATCTTTGGTCGGAGCAGTTCCGCAACCATAGGGTTTGTTTCAACACAGATAACCAGGCAGTGGTAGCGGTTCTTTCTCAGCAGTCCGCGCGCTCCACCAGGGTGGGTAACTTGTTACGGTCCTTCGTCCTCCTGTGTTTGGAGCAGAATATATATTTTTCAGCCAAATTCGTACCTGGCATTAATAATGACATCATGGATGCTCTGTCTCGTTTTCAGATGGAGCGCTTTCGCTCATTAGCGCCGGAAGCGGAACAATCATCAATGCCTTTCCCGGAGCATCTCTGGAGCCTTGGGAGCAGGAAATGATGAAGGGAGTATTCGGTGCAGTTGCCCCTTCCACAATGAGATCATACAAGAAGGCTTGGGCTGACTTTTTAAAGTTCCGCAGCAGTATACCCAGCGCAAAGCAGAATTCCATTCCCTCAACAAGGGAGGTCCTCCACTACTTAACCCATCTGAAGGAGCTGGGCAGGGCACCAAAGACTCTCAATATTCAGTCCGCGGGGATTTCCTATTTTTGTAAAGCCTTTTTCGCCATCGACCCGTGCGCACAATTTATCGTGCGTAAGACCTTAGAGGGCTGGCGCCAGCTACAGCCCCCCAGCTCTGACAAGAGGAGGCCCATAACGTATGATATTTTGACTCAGATACAAAATTACGAGAAATATGCTGGTCAAAATATGAAGTGCGCCTATTCTCTGCCGCTTATTCCGTAGCCTTCTTTGGTGCCCTGCGCATAGGTGAGGTAGTCTGCGAGGGAGGGGTTGCCCACGGCCAGAGGGGCATCCTGTTAAGTGATCTGACCCTATCAGAGACTGACCTGATGGTTCAAGTACGGAGCTCTAAGACGGACCAACAGGGCAGAGGGGCCCTCCTTCGGCTACCAGCTGCACAGGCTAGTGGTCCCTGCCCGGTGAGGGATACGAGGCGTTTCCTCTACTTAAGACCCAGTAGCCCCGGCCCCCTATTTATTCACGCGGATGGATCGCTCTTGGCCAGGCATCAGTTTACGCGGGTGATGCGCTTGGCATTGTCAGCTTGCGGTCTGTCCGCGGCCGAATTTGCGGCTCACTCCTTTCGGATAGGGGCAGCAACCACTGCAGTGCACCTTGGGCTCTCAGCAGACAGGATAAAGGACTTGGGGCGGTGGAGATCTAATGCATACAGAGCTTATGTGAGAAAGAATTTATGACTAGCTGTGGGGATTCCTGACCGTGGTTTTCTGCCTGTTTGCTTTTCAGAATACAAGAGGGTGCGCATTTGGCTGGTGGGCCACAGCGTCGTGCATTGGGCCAAGAATCGTGCCATGAACACCGGTTTGGGTATAAATCTGAGCTTGCCTGCAAATGTAGAGCTGGCGTGGATAGCGCATAGAGGGATGCGCTGGAGCGAATTCAAGCCAGCCGTGATGGCGAGAGCTGCCTCGGAGGGCCCACCTGATGCCCTGGTTGTCCAGTTGGGGGGAAACGACTTAGCGTATCGCAAAGCTATTGACTTGAGATGAAACATTTTTGACGATTTTGCTGATCTGATGGCGACTTACCCAAACATTACGATCTTGTGGTCCTCGCTGCTTGAGAGGAGGACGTGGAGGGATTGTGTGAGCCCGGTTGGAATCAACAAGGCAAGAAAGGTCTTGGAACGGGCTGTGGAACGTAGAGTGGTGGCTCTGGACGGGTGCGTCATTAGGCACCCAGGCATCCAGTACAGCAACAAGGCCCTCTACAGACGGGATGGCGTGCATCTGTCAGATGCTGGAAATGATATTTGGTTGGGGGACATCATAGCAGGGATTACGGATTGGTTACAGGCTTGAAGGTATTGGCGGCGAGCTTTGCTTGATTGGCGGTTAGGCATTGGCAGGGGTAATTGTTATGCAAATGAGGGGGGAAGGAAGCGCCATCACCTTCCCCCAATGAAAATGGGTATTCCGGTAGAGGACTCCGGGGGGCGTTGCCTTGTCCGAAACCTAGGGAGGTAAGGGCCTCCGGCACGCCCCCGAGCGGTGACACCCGTGGGATCCTAGTTGGCGTACTTCAACAGGACTCCCACGGCTTGTGGACAACCCTTCCCGGTCTCCATGCCGGTTAGTCGATAGGAGCCAATGCCTAAGGCCAATACCTTCCAATTCTGTAATCAATACAGTTGTGGCCTTTTTATGCCCATTAACCTTAAATAATGTGTCCCGTGTCTTTATTTCACATGGGGGAGGGGACTTGCCACGCAAAGCCATTTCCGAGCTAGAGAGGAGAGGGGGTTGCGGGCTAACCCCTCCCACACACTCCACTCGCGGGGACTGGCCTTTTGCCCCCGCGAGAACAGGGGAATCCCCGGGCATGCCGGCAACCCTGCCCGCCAATTGGTGGGGCCGGGGCGGCGGGGCCTAGCCCATTTAAGGCCAGGCACGTCCGGGGACCGCCCTCTTTGCCCCGTTCCAGCTCACCGGTTATCCCATCCCAACCACCCTTTAGGCTTAGCTAGATATGACCTTGCTATGGACTTCGGTTGGTCGCCGCAAGGGGCCTGGTAGGAATTTTTCCAACTTGGCGCACTTCCAGCCTTTTGGTTTTTTCGCCTACCTCGTAGCAAACGTCACAACTTCTCAGTATTGCCGGTTAGGCATTGGCAGGGGTAATTGTTATGCAAATGAGGGGGGAAGGAAGCGCCATCACCTTCCCCCAATGAAAATGGGTAGTCCGGTAGAGGACTCCGGGGGGCGTTGCCTTGTCCGAAACCTAGGAAGGTAAGGGCCTCCGGCACGCCCCCGAGCGGTGACACCCGTGGGATCTTAGTTGGTGTACTTCAACAGGACTCCCACGGCTGGTGGTTAACCCTTCCCGGTCTCCATGCCGGGTAGTCGATAGGAGCCAATGCCTAAGGCCAATACCTTTCAATTGTGTAATCAATAAAGTTGTGGCCTTTTTTATGCTCATTAACCCAGTGTTTCCCAACCTTTTTTGGGCAAAGGCACACTTGTTTCATGAAAAAAATCTCGAGGCACACCACCATTACAGCCCCGTGACGTCAGCGCGCAGCGTCACGCCGGGAGGGACATGAATTGCTAGCAAATTACATAATCACCTCCTTGAGGGCTGGCTCATCTTCTCCGAAGGCAGAACCCCATTAATTAACAGCACAGACTCACACCATAGCCAAGACGAGGGGGAAAAACCTCAGTCATGCACAGTCATGCACATGTGGGGGCTAAATGAGGACGAAGACCGGGCAGAGAGCAGGGTTCAAATCACCCCACCTGGCCAGGACAATCCCTGGGTGCTCCCTTGGGCCACTCGCCTGACCCACCTCGCAGGGCTGTTGTTGCGAGGATAACACGGGGAGAACCACGCGCGCCCCCGGGAGCTCCTTGGAGGAGAAAGCGGGCGATGAATGCAATGCACGAAATATATGAGAGGCGACCAGGTTTTGCAGATGAGGGGCCCCCGCCAGCCTCCGCTTCCAACACCCGGCGCAACGACGCCGAAGTTTCTCCCCGGGCTCGGCTCGGGGAGCAGCGCTGCTCCCCCCGGCTCCCCTTTGCCCTCCCGGCTCTCTCTGCCGCCCACTGGGGACCCCCCTCACCTGCCAAGTCCGGAGCGCCGGTGGAAGTTGCATGCATGCATGCAGGGCGCCGCGTTGCCATTGCATTGTACTGCACTCCATGCAACGCCTGCACACATGCATTGCCTTGCACGCACGCCAAGGGGTCTCCCCGCGGTCCGATGCGTCCCCTCCGGCGCGGATACAGCATTGCAAAAATAACCCCCCCCCCGACGCAGCCCTACCTGGGGGGCAGCCTCCGCCTCCGCCGCTCCGCCTCCGCGGGGATCCCCGGGCTCCATCCTGCCGCCCGATCTCCGCGGGGGCGCAGGCAGGCTGCGTGGGGTCCACGCGGAAGAGCCCCTGCCCGCCCAGCCGCCGCTGCCACGCTCATTCCATGGCCGGGAGAAGAGCGCTTCAAACAAAACGCCCGGCCCGCCAGGCCACGCTGGGAAACGTAGTTTGTGCACCCCGCGCGGGCGCGGAGCCCAAGGGCGAGGGGACTACGGATCCCGGCAGCCCCCGCGCCGGGGACGGAGGGGGAGAGGCCGGGTGCAGGGATGGAGGGACGGGTGGGCGAGCGAGTGAGTGAGTGGCAGCCGCCAAGCCTTGGTCGAGAGCCAGGAAGGGCCTCCCCGGAGGAGGAGGAGGAGGAGGAGGGAGGCGCAGAGCGGGAGGGAGGGAGGGAACCCCAGGGGTCATCTAGTGAGGGCACCCCAATCGAAAATTTGACTTAAAAAAAAAAAATCTTTCGAATTTTTTAATTTTTCCCACGGCACACCAGGCAACATCTCGCGGCACACTAGTGTGCCGCGGAACAGTGGTTGGGAAACACTGCATTAACCTTAAATATTGTGTCCCGTGTCTTTATTTCACAAGGGGGAGGGGACTTGCCACGCAATCCAAGATTCTTCTTTCTATGTAGTTGGAAACCAAAATAACCTGTTTGGCTTTCTTTAGGCTTATTACACTTCGCTTTGCTATTTGTGGGTGAATGAACACCGAAAGAGCAATCGAAGCTTATTCGTCCTTTTTCTATTGAGATGGAACCAAAACACCTATGCTTGATTTGGACTTATAACAAACATGTCATCTGCGATTTTTGGTTGAATGTGCATTCTAACCCCAAAAACACCAATTTGAAATAAGCCCAATTAGAGCTTTATCATCTTCTTTTTATGTAGATGGAACCCAAAACACCTTTTTGCTTTCGTTTGGGGTGATTCTGGCGCACACCCAAATAACACCATGCGAATTGAAAAAAGCCCAATCAAAGCATTCGTCTTCTTTCTACGCATATGGAAGCGAAAAGAAGGTGTTGTGTTATTTTGGTCTCATTACACACACTTTGCGATTTCTGTGTCAATGTGCATTAAAAGCAATGAACACGACATGAAGTAAGCGCAATCCAAGATTCTTCTTTCTATGTAGTTGGAAACCAAAACAACCTGTTTGGCTTTGTTTAGGCTTATTACACCGCTTTGCTATTTGTGAGTGAAGGAACACCGAAAGAGCAATCGAAACTTATTCGTCCTTTTTCTATTGAGAGGGAACCAAAACACCTGGGCTTGATTTGGGCTGGTAACAAACATTTCTGCGATTTTGGGTTGAATGTGCATTCTAACCCCAAAAATACCAATTTGAAATAAGCCCAATCAGAGCTTTATCATCTTCTTTTTATGTAGATGGAACCCAAAACACCTTTTTGCTTTCGTTTGGGGTGATTCTGGTGCACACCGAAATAACACCATGCGAATTGAAAAAAGCCCAATCAAAGTGTCAGGGAACTGACATCGGAGCAGAGGGGAGAGGCGGTGCTTCCCGATTCTGCAGAAGAAGGAACGAGTAAGGGTAGAGAGAGAAGGTCATCTGGGGAAGAATGTCCTGGTGACACCAGGAAGAAGGAAGAGGGAGGAAGCACCTCGGAGGATAGGCTCCGAGATGCTGGCACTGAAGGTAGTGAAGAGAGTGGAGGGGCACCTCTGGGCATGCCCACTCTGCGCAGAAGGGTTACGCGCAGAGAGGCGAGGCGAAGGGTGTCTGTCAATGAGCTTTTATGTTGGAGGAAATTTAGGAAACACCCACTCACGGATACGTCCAGCGACTGAGCAGCAGCAGCACCTAGGCTGCTCAGTCAGGGAAAGACACCACCAACTTCTAAGCAGTTTGGAATAGCTGGAGGTTTACACACAAGCAACCCCATTCCCGTGACAGCAATCCGTGAGTCCCTTACCTTGCTTGTGTGTAAGAGCACTGGGGAACAGTCATGAGTCAAACAGAAGGAGCAGGCGCAGGAGAGGGAGCCAGAGGCGGACAGAGTCTTGAGGAGAGAAACCGAGATCTGGAGAGGCAACTGGCTCTACTAGCGGCGCAGCTGGATGAAAGGAGGACGCATGACGCCCAGGGCAAGATTACCCCCATCGCAAGAAAGGTACCGGGACTTGTGCAGAAGTTTGGGGGCAACCCCAGAGATTACAACGCTTTTAAAACAGAAGTGCAATATGCGTTGGACCTCCAGTACGATGACTTTGCCGACGATGGGGGAAGAGTTGCTTTCGTGGTGGGGCACCTGGAGGGGCGAGCTAGAGATTGGGTTCGACCCTTAATGGCAGCGGAGAACGCTGCCTTAAAGGACCTGAGAAAGTTCTTCTCCGCAATGGATCACATGTTTTCGAGCGATGTGGAATTGAGTGTGACGCGCAAAGAACTGATGGGGTGCAAACAGGGGAACCAGTCAGTGAGAGAGTACTGGTCGAGATTTGCTATGCTGATCCATAAACTTGGGTGGGATCTGAGTTCGGAACCTATTCAAATGTTGTTTGAGGAGGGCTTATCCCCTTGGGTGAGAGACGAACTTTCCCGCTCGCCCCGCCCTCAATCGATGGACCAGCTGACCAAGTTGGCGCTCACTGTGGGAGTCAGACAAGAGACACGCGCACTGGAAAGGCGGGAAGGGAGAGCTGAGCGTTGGCAGGAGAACCGGATTCCAGACATGCCAGCGTCGGCAGTGCCGCCCAAGGAGCCAATGGAGATTGGAGGAGTGAGCGCGCGCGGATTTTCAAACTCCAGCGAGGTGCGTAAGAAGGAGGGGAAAACCAATAAGAGGTGTTTCCTATGCCAGCAGCCGGGACATTTTACCAGAGCATGCCCTCAGAAGAAGGCGTGGCAAGGAATGGTGGGGGCAGTGGGGAGTGAGGAGGAAAAGAAGGAGGCACCGGGAAACGGCAAGGCTTGGCTGCAGGAAAAAGGGCACAGCAGCCAGGCGGGCAACCAGTAGTAGTGCCCAAACCAGACACCCCCCCGAGCAGCCATCGCAATAGAGGTGGTGCTAGAACTCCCAAACGGACACCCCATCAAAGTGAAGGCGCTGCTGGATTCAGGCAGCTCTTGCAACTTCTTTAGCAAGGATTTTGCGCTAGAACACCAGCTACAGGTGGTGCCTTTAGAACATCCCCTGCAAGTAACCACGATAGATGGGAGAGAACTTTTGGGAGGGGATGTAACCCACCAGACCCCTCCCATGAAAATGACGGTTTCCAGACACACTGAGACCATTGCCTTCCACGTAGCCACCCTGGCAGGACCACCCATCATACTGGGAATGAGTTGGCTGGCACTGCACGACCCAGTAGTAGGGTGGCACCAGCGGACAGTCAACTTTGGGTCAGCTCACTGCGTAGAGCATTGCCACGGAGGGGAAACCTCGAGGATGGCAGTAGCCAGGGTGGCAGGGATGGTGGTGGGGGGAAAAGGGAGAGTACCACCTCAGTATGCGGACTTGGAAGAAGTCTTCAGCGAGAAGGAGGCGGATCGGCTACCCCCCCACAGGCCCTTTGACTGCCAGATCAACTTGCTCCCAGACGCTCAGCTGCCAGTGGGCAAGCTGTACGCCATGTCAGATAGGGAGATGCAGGAATTGCGGAAGTTTATTGACAAGAACCTGAAGCGAGGGTTCATAAGGGAATCGAGGGCGGTGGGGGGTAGTCCAGTGTTCTTTGTGGACAAGAGAGACTCTCATGAGCCCAGGCTCGTAGTGGACTACCGTGGATTGAACAGGGTGTCGGAACCAGTGACCTTCCCAATGCCCAGAATTGATGACATTTTGGCCAGGGTAAGGAAGGGGAAGATTTTTGCCAAGTAGGACCTTCGGGGGGCGTACAACTTGATAAGGATGAAGGAGGGGGATGAATGGAAAACCACCATGTTCACCCCTCTGGGAGCCTTTGAGTACTTAGTTATGCCCTTCGGATTACAATCGGGATCGAGCACCTTTCAAGCTTTCATGCACCACGTGCTGGGGTCCCTGCTGTACAAGAATTGTGTGGCTTTTCTAGACGACGTACTCATCTACTCAGAGAATGAGGAGCAGCATGTGAAAGACGTCAGAGAAGTGCTGAAAAGGCTGCAGGAGCATCAGCTGTGGGTCAAACTGGAGAAATGCCAATTCTATGCACGAGAGGTGGAGTTCCTGGGCTACAGGTTGTCAGCGAAGGGTCTGGCCATGGACCCAGGCAAGGTGCAGGCCGTGCTAGAATGGAAGCCTCCCAAGAACCGGAAGGATGTACAGAGGTTTTTGGGGTTTGAAAATTTTTACCGGAAGTTTATCCAGAACTTCGCTCATTTAACAGCACCCATAACAGATTGTCTCAGCAGCAAGAAGAAGTTCGTATGGACGGAGGAGGCCCAAAGTTCCTTTGAAAAGCTCAAGAAGGCGTTTGCGTCGGAAGAGCAGCTCCTGCACGTGGATCTGCGGAAGCCGATAAGGCTAGAGACGGACGCATCAGACAGAGCTGTAGGGGGGATATTGCTTCAGCAGGCAAATGGGGAGTGGAAACCGTGTGCCTTCTTTTCCAGGAAGCTTAACAAGTCGGAGCAAAACTACACAGTGTACGATCGAGAACTGCTGGCAATTCACGAGGCTTTTCGACGGTGGTGACATTTTCTCATAGGCGCACAGCACAAGGTCCAGGTGTGTACTGACCACAAGAACCTGGAATATTGGAGAACGGCAAGAGTGCTCAACCAACGACAGGTGCGGGGGGCTCAAGAGTTTTCCAAGTTTAATTTTGAAATTAGGTACGTGCCCGGGAAGGAAAATGTCAGAGCAGATGCCCTCTCTCGCAAGCCTGAATACGAGGAAGGGGAGGGAGGACCAGAAGCACGACATGTCATTCCCGAGGACAAATGGGTGTGTGGGGGAGTGTTCGTCGGGAGGCAAGAGCTAGCCGGGTTGACGAGGGATGATCAATATGCACAAACCAAAATGCGAGAAATTGATATCACTGGGGAAACTCGGGGGGGGGGGTTCGAAGTAAAGGACGGAGCATTGTACTATAGAGGGGTCTTGTACATACCTGAGGGGGAATTGAGAAACAGAATACTCAAACAGATGCATGACAACCCCACGGCAGGACATTTTGGACAACATAAAACTATGTTACTAGTCACCAGGCAGTTTTGGTGGCCACGGGTGAGAGAGGATGTGAAGCAGTATGTACGAGGGTGCCAGGTTTGCCAGAGAGCGAAGGGGGAGAGGTCGGCACCTGCGGGGTTACTGGAACCCTTACCTACACCAGAGAGACCATGGGAGGTGGTATCAATTGACTTTATGACTGATCTACCCAAAGCCAGGGGGAAAACGGCAGTTATGGTGGTAGTTGATTTGATGACAAAAATGTGCCATTTTATTGCGTGCTCGCATGCGGTGACTGCAGAAGAAACGGCCAAGTTGTTTGTAGAGCATGTTTTCAGGTTGCATGGCGCCCCCTTGAGGATTTTATCCGACAGAGGCCAGCAATTCACGTCCCGATTCTGGAGAAAGCTTATGAGTCTGCTGGACGTGGAGGTGGTGTTCTCAACGGCCAGGCATCCGGAGACCAATGGACAGGCAGAGAGAGCGAACAGCGTGCTGCAACAATATCTACGCTGCTACGTCAACGAGAGGGAGAATGATTGGGTGGACAAATTAGCGTTGGCTGAGTTTGCATACAATAACGCAGAACATGTGTCTACAGGGATGAGTCCGTTTATGGCAAATTACGGGTGCCACCCCAGGCCTTTCCCAGGGGAAGGGGAGGGAAGTTGGAGTGTTCCCGCAGCGGAGGAGTTTGTGGAAGAGATGCAGGCTTTACACCAACAGCTTAAGTTAAACCTGGAGAGAGCCAAAGAAGTGTATAAGCGGCAGGCAGACTGGCACCGCAGGGAGGGGGAAAACATAGGAGTGGGGGACCAGGTGTGGTTGTCCACCAAAGGGTTACCGTTCAAAGGAGGGTGCAAGAAGCCAAAGAGGCTGGGACCATTCCAAGTAGTTCAGCAAGTTAATCCGGTGACCTTTAGGCTCAAATTGCCATCTCACATGAAACTGCACCCTGTGTTTCACAGGTCCTTACTTTCACCTTTCAGGGAAGGGAGGGAGTGTCTGGGTCAGCAAAATGAAGCACCCTTGCATCCACAGATGGAGGAAAGGGAACTCAGTGGACATTCAGCTGAGATTCTCGATTCCAGGTGGAAAGGGGGGAGGGTGGAGTATTTGGTGGCATGGGAGGGGGAGCCAGATGAGGAAAACGCATGGGTCCCAGCAGAAGAAATGAGGGATGAGTACCTGCAGGAGGAGTTTCATAGCAGGTACCCGAGAAAGCCCAAACCACCAGAGAGATTTTGGAGGGAGCAATTTGGCACCACCAATGAGGAGGAAGAGTTTGAGGGTTTTCCCACCTCCGAAGAGGAGGTAGGGGGTTGGCCAGAAGAAGAATCCGATTGGGAAGAGGGGAGAGACAGCAGCAAATGGAGAGGGGTGTTTGAATCGTCAGATGGAGAGGAGAGTTCTTTCCGCGGGTTTCCTGCGTCACCGTCAGAGGGAAGGACGGGGGGAGGGGAGGGCCCTGGGAGGGAGGTGGATGTCAGGGAACTGACATCGGAGCAGAGGGGAGAGGCGGTGCTTCCCGATTCTGCGGAAGAAAGAACGAGTAAGGGTAGAGAGAGAAGGTCATCTGGGGAAGAATGTCCCGGTGACACCAGGAAGAAGGAAGAGGGAGGAAGCATCTCGGAGGAGAGGCTCCGAGATGCTGGCACTGAAGGTAGTGAAGAGAGTGGAGGGGCACCTCTGGGCACGCCCACTCTGCGCAGAAGGGTTACGCGCAGAGAGGCGAGGTGAAGGGTGTCTGTCAAGGAGCTTTTATGTTGGAGGAAATTTAGGAAACACCCACTCACGGATACGTCCAGCGACTGAGCAGCAGCAGCACCCAGGCTGCTCAGTCAGGGAAAGACACCACCAACTTCTAAGCAGTTTGGAACAGCTGGAGGTTTACACACAAGCAACCCCATTTCCCGTGACACAAAGCTTATTCGTCTTCTTTCTACGCATATGGAAGCGAAAAGATGGTGTTGTGTTATTTTGGTCTCATTGCACACACATTGTGATTTCTGTGTCAATGTGCATTAACAGCAAAGAACACGACATGAAGTAAGCGCAATCCAAGATTCTTCTTTCTATGTAGTTGGAAACCAAAACAACCTGTTTGCCTTTGTTTAGGCTTATTGCACTTCGCTTTGCTATTTGTGGGTGAATGAACACCGAAAGAGCAATCAAAACTTATTCGTCCTTTTTCTATTGAGAGGGAACCAAAACACCTGGGCTTGATTTGGGCTGGTAACAAACATTTTTGCGATTTTTGGTTGAATGTGCATTCTAACCCCAAAAACTGTTGTAATTGCAGAGTCCTGTGCACAACGGAATGATGAGCAGTACGTGCCACATGCTTAATGTTGCTTTATTTTCAGTTCAATGTAGAGAAATTACAAACATGCATCTTGCCTCTGCGGGAGCAGAGAAGCAACCGTCCTTCTCCTCGGAATGAAGAACACCGAGAGAGTCAGTGAAAAACAGGAAACCAGTGTACGTCACATCCAGTTTCCCATTCCCGTGGGAAAACCCGACAGTACTCTGACTGTGGAATGTAAACATTGTCTTGTGACAAGCACTTCGCTGCACAGTGAAGAGAGCAGAAACCAACATCCTCCCCCTTTCTGTGAACATCACTGGGCAGCGTGTTCGTACAACATCAGTACAAACCCAACTTCTGTACATAGGTACAGTGTTGATCCCTTGATACAATCTTGGACAATACATCAGCAGGAATTTCATTACCTGGCATATAGGACACCGTTACGAGTCCCTTCTGAATATGTTCTCTAGCATGTTGCACCTTCAATTGCAAGTGCTTCGTGCTTTGCTTATAACCTTCTGAATTCAGCAAAGCCAAACATGCTTTGTTGTCCTGGTAAACCTGGATTGGACATTTGACAGGAATTTTCATGTCTTTGCACAATTGTAACAACCATTCACAACCCTTAAGTGAATAAGACAGTGCATTCAGTTCAGCTTCACAAGTACTTAAGCTAATTGTTGTTTGCTTCTTGCAAGACCAATCAAATAGACCCTGATTGTACATGTAGCAAACTCCAGACGTACTTTTCCTGTCTGCAGTGTCACTTCCAAAACTTGCATCTGCAAAAATCTCAAGACCACCAGACTTCTGATTGTTAAATCTCAGTCTGTAATGCATAGTGCCTTTTAAATAGCGTGCTATGCGTTTCAGAGCTTTCCAATCCTTAACAGTAGGATTGTTAACTTGTCTGCTTAGCAAATTACAGCTAACAGCAATGTCAGGTCTTGAACATCTGGCAATGAAGTTTAGCTTGCCTAGCACACTTCTGTACAGTGTAGTGTCAGAAAATGCTTCTTCAGTGTCTTCTACCTGATAACCTGTTGTCATGGGTGTGTCTACAGGGTTAGCATCCATCAGGTTCAGTTTGCTTAACACATCAGCAATTTTTCGTGACTGGTGTACTAGAATGTTACCACTTTGATCTCTTTCTATTTCCAGAGATAGGTAGTTGTTTACCTCACCGAGATCTTTCATGTCAAAGTGCTCTTTGAGCTGAGCTAGGGCGTTATTGTACATTGTGACATCTTTCCAAAAGAATAAAATATCATCAACATAAAACAAAGAATACAGCTTCTTTTGCCCCTCCTCTTTGACAAATACACATGGATCAGCTTTCCCTTGCTGAAAACCTAGAGAAAACAATGCTTCAGTGAGTTTTGTGTGCCAACACCGTGCACTTTGTTTGAGACCATAAAGGGACTTCTTTAGAGCACAAACAAATCCCTGTTTTACCTGTACGCCATCAGGTGGAAGCATATAAAGTGATTCACCTAGAGATCCGTACAAAAACGCTGTATTCACATCGTGGTGACTAATGTGTAGATTTTCCGCTGCAGCTAGCTTGAGCATAAGCCTAATGCTCTCATATCTCACAGTGGGTGAGTAGGTCTCGTGATAGTCTTCACCTGGTACCTGTGCAAAACCTCTGGCTACCAATCTGGCTTTGTGTCTGACTATCTTGCCATTTTGATCAGTCTTCGCTTTGAAGACCCATTTGCTTCCAAGCAGTTTCATTCCTGGAACTACTGGAACTAGCTCCCATGTTTTGTTCCTTTCTAAGGAATCAAGCTCAGCCTTCATGGCATTTAACCATGGCTCAGCTTCCTTAGAATCCAAATCCTGGATTTCTTGGAAACTTGAAGGTTCAAATACCTTCTTGGAGCTTTTAACAGCTGCTACTGCTGTCTTAGCAAATTCATCAGCAAATCTCTTTGGAGGTCTGCCTTTTGTGGCTCTTTGTGACCTGCGAATTAGCCTTTGGTCTTCAACACTTTCCTCTTCCTTCTTAGGAGAAAAGTGGCCTATTGTGAACAATGGTTCTTCCAATTCCTGATCAGAGCTTTCAGAGGGTCGCATAGAGGCTTTCGCACTCTTGAAATCCTCTGAAGTATCCGATTCAGATTCAGACTCAGAATCAGAACCTTCATCAGTGGGTGTGGGTTGCTGTCGCTGCTTTTGCTGTTGCTTATCCTCAGTCTCATCACTGTCATCAGGATAACATTGAAAAATTCCCACATTCTCCCCCCACTTGGCATTGTACTCAACACTTCTTGTCAGCTTAATTGTCATAGAGTCAGTCATCATTATTCTGTAAGAACCTTTCTGATAACCTAGAAAGATACCATGCAATCCACGCTTGTCTAACTTGGAGTTTTGTGGCGAGTGAACCCACATGTCCGAACCAAAAATTTTCATGTGCTTGATGTATGGTTTCTTGCCAAACATTTTCTCATAGGGGGTACAACCAATCGCTGAAGATAATCTGCGATTGTAACTGTAAACAAAACACGAGAGAGATTCGGCCCAATAACTCTCTGGAAGATTGGCATCATGCAGCAAGGTTTTTAACCCTTGAAGCAATGTCTGATTTGCCCTTTCGCAAAGTCCATTCTGCCATGGCGAGCGAGGACTGGACAAATCGTGTTGAATTCCTTTCTCAGTCAGAAAAGCTTCAAACTGCTGAGAAGTGAATTCTCCCCCGCGATCAGTGAAAAGAGTTTTTATCTTCTTACCATGCACATTTTCCAACCAAGCACAGAATTCCTTAAACCTTTGAAAAGCCTCTGATTTCTGCTTGAGATTGTACACATAAATATACCTGGAAAATGCATCAATGAGAACCATGAAGAACCTATTTCCACCCAAAGAGGGCGATAGTGGACCAACTAAATCAGCATGAACAACCTGGTATGGTTCTGTAGCTTGCCTACTAGACACCTTACCTTTCGCAGCCATTTTCACCTTGTTTGCTGCGCATGCTTTGCACTTCATGTGGTACCTGCAGGGTTTAATAGTCATACCTTCAACCAAGGCAGGCATTTTAGATACTGCCTCAAAATGCAAATGACCAAATTTTCAGTGAAAATCATGAATACATCCTGCATGCAAACTTTTGTTAGAACCTGCAATGCAACAAGTATCATTCTGCACATCATCATAATACAATACAAACAAACGATCAACATTTTCAGCATGCAATACATAATCGTCTTTCTTTGTGATGGTGCATTTCTTGTTCTTGAAGGAAACGTCAATGTTCCGTTCATTCAGCTGCATCACACTTAGAAGATTGTGTGTGGCATCTGGAACGTACAGTACATCCTGTATCGATAAGTCCAAACTGTGAAGTACAACAGTTCCGTAGCCTTGACTGGGGATTGTGTGGTCATCCGCCTGGTGAATCGCACCTTCCTGCGGTGTAAAAGACACGAACAGTCTCTTATCGTTGCACATGTGGTGGGTAGCTGCTGAATCAACAACGAAGAAAGATCTAGACGTCTTCTGGACCTTTGCAACCTTTGGAGTGAAGCGTGAGACCATTGCCTTGTGCTGCGTTGTCCTGGACACCGGACCTTTGCCTTTGCTTTGGCCTTTCCCACGCGATGAACGTCCGCTGCGCTGCTCTGTCTTGGCCCTGGGATATCTGCATTCCCTCTTCATATGGCCTAGACGTCCACACGAGTAGCATTTCACTGCCTTCAAAGCTTTGGCGCCCTCTGGTGGTTCCACTGCACTCTGGGATGACGTCTGTGAAGACTCCCCCATACCCATGCAGCTAGCACCCCGGCGATCTGCTTCATTCTGGATCACGGCAGTAACATAGGCTACTGTGAGCTGAGCAGTTGGCTGAACAGCAATCTGAGTGGCAACGGACTCCCAACTTGGACCCAAAGAATGTAGTATCATAAAGGAATACACAGCCTCTGGAAAGTTGAGTCCTCTCTGTTGCAACTCATGTCTCAGATTTTGCATCTCCATCAGGTGTGTACTCACATCTCCACCTTCAGCAAGAGCCATACCATGCAGCTTGGCATAGTAGTACATTGAGGAACCAGCCTCTGTCCTCAAGTGAGCCTCTCTTAAAGTGTCCCAAATTTCTCTGGCTGTGGTCTTTCCACGCAACAGACAGAGCTCTTCTGGGGATACTATCAACGTAAGCGTTCCCCTTGCTTTGGAATCCTTTGTAGCCCATTCATCTGTAATTGGAGCTGGGGGGTTGTCTGTAATAACATTAAACAGACCTTCCTTCCACAGAACAGCCTCTGCATAAAGTACCCAGTCCGTATAATTTTTCTTATTGAGCTTAGGAATCCCAAAAGCATCAGCCAGCTTTGCATTAGCCATCATTGCTACTTTAATCAAGCTGCGTCACAGTACAGCTGCTTCCAAAAGCACTTGTGAAAAGTACTTTCGCTTTCCCAGCCACCAAGCCTGTGAGCCTGTGACTTAGTGCCTTTGCCTGTATCGCGGCAAAAACGGCTTCAAAAGTTCAAAATCCAGCCATAAAACCATAAACTAGAAGCTGGCAGGCTGCCCGGAGCATGAGCACATACCTCCATCAATCAAACTTGACGCGCAGAGCAGATAACGCCGATCCGTTTGTCTGTTCCTCTGCCGGCATTCCGACTCGACTTCTGGAGTCTCCATTCTTCAGTTTGATTGCGTCTTTCTGGGCCCGGAACCAAAAATGTTGTAATTGCAGAGTCCTGTGCACAACGGAATGATGAGCAGTACGTGCCACATGCTTAATGTTGCTTTATTTTCAGTTCAATGTAGAGAAATTACAAACATGCATCTTGCCTCTGCGGGAGCAGAGAAGCAACCGTCCTTCTCCTCGGAATGAAGAACACCGAGAGAGTCAGTGAAAAACAGGAAACCAGTGTACGTCACATCCAGTTTCCCATTCCCGTGGGAAAACCCGACAGTACTCTGACTGTGGAATGTAAACATTGTCTTGTGACAAGCACTTCGCTGCACAGTGAAGAGAGCAGAAACCAACAAAAACACCAATTTGAAATAAGCCCAATCAGAGCTTTATCATCTTCTTTTTATGTAGATGGAACCCAAAAAACCTTTTTGCTTTCGTTTGGGGTGATTCTGGTGCACACCAAAATAACACCATGCGAATTGAAAAAAGGCCAATCAAAGCTTATTCGTCTTCTTTCTACGCATATGGAAGCGAAAAAATGGTGCTGTGTTATTTTGGTCTCATTACACACACTTTGCAATTTCTGTGTCAATGTGCATTAACAGCAAAGAACATGAAATGAAGTAAGCGCAATCCAAGATTCTTCTTTCTATGTAGTTGGAAACCCAAACAACCTGTTTGGCTTTCTTTAGGCTTACTACACTTCGCTTTGCTATTTCTGGGTGAATGAACACCTGTAATGGTTGGGAGTTACTCGTGCGTAATCCTGCTCCGTTTGAGCATCGGATTGCCTGGTTAAACCCTCCGGGCTACGCAGCCCATATTAGCGTGGCTGCACTTAGTCACTTGTAGAATCTGACTGTGGGCTTTTCTTAAAGCGTTGCCGACATAAGAGTTGTTTGACGCCCAATCGTTTCCGCCTCTCACTGCGCGGGAGTCTCCTGCGCAGGGTGGGCGTGGGCAGCGGGGTGCTTGGGCTCTCCTCACTAACTTCCAACGAAGAGTCCTGGAGCCCCTGCACCTCCCTGTCCTGTTGCTCTCCTGGATCCCTGGTGTTACACTCATTCTCTTCCCCTTCTTCCCGGCTAAGTCTCCCTCTAGTGCTAGGACCTTCCCCTGCAGAATCCGAGACCCTCTCCTTCTCCCGTGCCTCTGATGGCAGTTCCCTGACAACACCGAAAGAGCAAACGAAGCTTATTCGTCCTTTTTCTATTGAGAGGGAACCAAAACACCTATGCTTGATTTGGGCTGGTAACAAACATTTCTGCGATTTTTGGGTGAATGTGCATTCTAACACCCAAAACACCAATTTGAAATAAGCCCAATCAGAGCTTTATCATCTCCTTTTTATGTAGATGGAAACAAAAGGCATTTTTGCTTTGGTTGCGGGTAATTCTGGTGCACAACCAAATAACACCATGCGAATTGAAAAAAGCCCAATCAAAGCATTCGTCTTCTTTCTACGCATATGGAAGCAAAAAGATGATGTTGTGTTATTTTGGTCTCATTGCACACACTTTGCGATTTCTGTGTCAATGTGCATTAACAGCAAAGAACACGACATGAAGTAAGCGCAATCCAAAATTCTTCTTTCTATGTAGTTGGAAACCAAAACAACCAGTTTGGCTTTGCTTAGGCTTATTACACCGCTTGGCTGTGGGTGAATGAACACCGAAAGAGCAATCGAAGCTTATTCGTCCTTTTTCTATTGAGATGGAACCAAAACACCTATGCTTGATTTGGGCTTATAACAAACAGGTCATCTGCGATATTTGGTTGAATGTGCATTCTAACCCCAAAAACACCAATTTGAAATAAGCCCAATCAGAGCTTTATCATCATCTTTTTATGTAAATGGAACCCAAAACACCTTTTTCCTTTCGTTTGGGGTGATTCTGGCGCATACCCAAATAACACCATGCGAATTGAAAAAAGCCCAATCAAAGCTTATTCGTCTTCTTTCTACGCATATGGAAGCGAAAAAATGGTGTTGCGTTATTTTGGTCTCATTACACACACTTTGCGATTTCTGTGTCAATGTGCATTAACAGCAAAGAACACGACATGAAGTAAGCGCAATCCAAGATTCTTCTTTCTATGTAGTTGGAAACCAAAACAACCTGTTTGGCTTTGTTTAGGCTTATTACACTTCGCTTTGCTATTTCTGGGTGAATGAACACCGAAAGAGCAAACGAAGCTTATTCGTCCTTTTTCTATTGAGATGTTACCATATGTTTACGTATGCTTGATTTTGTCAGTATCTCAGCTCACAGTCAGAGGTAAACTGGCCTTCACGGGCAAACTGAGCGAGATACTTGTTTACCTTCCGTCTGCTACTCCCGGCAGGCTAGGTCGTAAACCGGCGATTCTCCTCGTTAGATGTGAGGAGAACACACCCTCTGCTTCTCTCTCCTTGCTTCCCCCCCCCCAGGGAGGGGAAATGAGACAGACAGGAGTCCTATTTACATATCTTTTATTCCTGTCATTCAGCAGTACAAAGAAACGTGACTGCACCCTTCAGACTCCATCAGAAGAGTCATAACTCCTCCCCTGTGCTTCCAGCACAGGTCAGATGACACTCTGAGCTAACATCCGGTGCTCAGTACAGAGAATAGACTCCCCCTTTTCCCCAACAGTACAGTTTGAAACAACAACATCCTGTTTTGCATTCCAGCCACCTGCAGCTGGCTTTTGCCTTGGTGCTTTTTCCCAACATCCTCCCCCAAAAGCATCAATAGGCAAAACATGATCCAGATTAGAAAACAAACAGTTGTTATACATATAACAGTCCCCTGTTGTTTCAGTTCCACCCTTGGAACTCCCCACCACTGGTTTCACCAGTGTACCTCTCTGGTTGTCTGGCTTCCAAGGAATGAGTGCTTCTGCATTACCTTGGTTAGCTACTCTCTGTTGTGTCTTTGTCTCTGACTTAGACACTGCTTTAACCTGCTTTGAGTTGTTAACAATAGCAACACATGCAACAGCTAAGTTAGCAAACTCTTTTGAGTACCTCTTTGGTGGTACACCCTTTGTGACTCTCTCAGACCTGCGTATGAGGTTCTGATCCTCTGTGCTCACTGGTTCAACCTCTGGACTTTGTTGAGAACCAGTAGCAATGGCAAACAGTGGTTCCTCCTTCACCTGTGAAGGTCTATCCATTGTGTGAGATTTACTCTCAATGACTGTTACAACTGAACTCTCTG
Source organism: Podarcis bocagei (assembly GCF_964188305.1). NCBI lineage: Eukaryota > Metazoa > Chordata > Lepidosauria > Squamata > Lacertidae > Podarcis > Podarcis bocagei. Next base: position 70,252,151 of record NC_138131.1, read on the forward strand.
AGCTATCACTGTCATCATCAGTACCACTGTAATCTGTGTAATCAGAAAAATCATCATCTGAATTGTCACCTGTGGGAAATGTGTGTACAACTACCCGCTCTTGTACTGGAGCACTCTCAAGAAACTTTGTGAGAATCACCTGACCACATTCAGACAAAAGTACTCTGTAGAGACCCTTTTCATTACCCACAAAAATGCCTCTGGCATTCTTTACTCCACCTGGAGCTTCTGTTCTCACATGAGACCCGAAAACCTTAAAATAGTCAACAGAAGGTTTTCTATGGAACAGCTTCTCAAAAGGAGAACATCCCAACTCTGTTGAGACCTTTCTCACCCACATGTGAACATAGGACGCTAGCGACTCGGCCCAATATTCATGTGGCAAATGTGAACTCAGCAATTGCGCATGCATCCCCTTTTGCAATTCTTTGTTCACCCTCACACAGACCCCCCTGTTCCATGCTTCGGTTGAAACAGCAACTTTGTGGTCTATCCCTTTTCCATCCAGGAACTTCTGAAACTTCTGTAACAGAAAAACTTGTTTCTCATCTGTGAAGAGACAATCAATGTTAGCATCATGCATATTTTTAACCTTGTCACAAAACTCCTGAAACCTTTCTAAGGTCTCTTGCGGTTTTTCCATCACAAAAACCCAAGAATAATTAGTAAAACAATCCACACACACAAGGTAATATTTTGAACCGCCTCTAGATGGTTCTAGAGGACCAATCACATCAGCATACACCCGCTGAAATGCTCTGTCGACCTTCTTGGTCACCTTCCTGGTGCTCACACTGGTCACACCTGCAAGAGAGATTTCGTTAGAACCAGAAGAATTACATTTCATGTAATCACTTTGATCAAAAGTCAACAAATACAGTCCATCCTTCTCTCTGGCAGTAAGAAACAGTTCTCCATCTTTGTAGATCTTGCAGCTTTTAGCATCATAGGACAGTTTCAGTCCTTTCTTTGCAATCTGCGACACACTCAGCAGATTAAATCTCAGTTCTGGAACCAGGTAAACATTGTTTATAGTCAAGTTCAGACTCTCAAGATACACAGTCCCAATCCCGGTCGCTTTCAGCTCCTGACCGTTGGCCTGTTTCACAGTGAAGCTTTGCTTCTTCAACGTTGAAAACAGTTCTCTGTGCGGGTACATGTGTTTTGTACAGCCAGTGTCGATTATGAACGCGTTCCCAACATCTGGCGTGGTTCCTTTCGCCATCATAGCCTTTGCAGGTTTCACCTGGCACTTGGTACGGCTTTTGCCTGACGCCTCAGGCTTCGTAGAGCTGCTCTTCGCTCCTCTTGACTGGCGCGGCTTCCTACAGTTTCGCTGTAGATGCCCAGTCTGTCCACAATTGTAACATCGGACAGCGCTCAATGCTACAACTCGCTCCTCAGTAGCTTCAGCAGCGGGGAGATTTGAACTCTGTTCTTCCCTCCCCCTGTCCTTCACTTCCAGTGCAGCTGGAACAGTTCCTTCGCTCCCCCATCTAGGGTCAAAGCTCTCCTCAGTTTTCGATGAGCTCTTAGGAACTTGGCCAGCATCATCCTTGCTCACCCCTTCTGGGGTAGTCGTCTTTCCAGACCATGATGAATAACTGCCACTGGTCAGGGGAGATGAATAAGGCAGGGCTCCCCCCTTCTTGGCATCCATCTTGAAGCCAAGCCTCTGTCTCACTTTCCAGCCTTGCTAAAACTCCAATAGCCTCTGCTGGACTTGTTTACTGCCTTTCCAGGCAAGCTGCAAGCTGTTTCTCAGACCTTGCACAGCATCGAAGACATAGTCAAAACAAAACTTTCGCTTCCCAGGCCCTCTCTCAGAGCCATCTGCGCAGCCAGTAAATTTCCACGTCTCTGACGAGCGTCGCTTAGCAACTGTGCATACTTGAAAGCTTATCTCTAACTTTTAGCCCGAAATGCAGCATACCTTGAGCTCCGTTGCTTGGAAAACACTTTCCTCTGGGTCCAGCCGTCTGTTCAGCTTCTGGCTGCTCTCAGACGCTATTTTCTCCCTTGGAGCAGAGGAGGACAATCCACCAGCCTCTCATGCAGATGTTCGATGAATCGCAACCACCGAAAGCTGCCATATGTCAGTATCTCAGCTCACAGTCAGAGGTAAACTGGCCTTCACGGGCAAACTGAGCGAGATACTTGTTTACCTTCCGTCTGCTACTCCCGGCAGGCTAGGTCGTAAACCGGTGATTCTCCTCGTTAGATGTGAGGAGAACACACCCTCTGCTTCTCTCTCCTTGCTTTCCCCCCCAGGGAGGGGAAATGAGACAGACAGGAGTCCTATTTACATGTCTTTTATTCCTGTCATTCAGCAGTACAAAGAAACGTGACTGCACCCTTCAGACTCCATCAGAAGAGTCATAACTCCTCCCCTGTGCTTCTAGCACAGGTCAGATGACACTCTGAGCTAACATCCGGTGCTCAGTACAGAGAATAGACTCCCCCTTTTTCCCAACAGTACAGTTTGAAACAACAACATCCTGTTTTGCATTCCAGCCACCTGCAGCTGGCTTTATCATTGGTGCTTTTTCCCAGCAGATTTGAGCTGGTAACAAACATTTCTGCGATTTTTGGGTGAATGTGCATTCTAACCCGCAAAACACCAATTTGAAATGAGCCCAATCAGAGCTTTATCATCTTCTTTTTATGTAGATGGAACCCAAAAAAACTTTTTTGCTTTCGTTTGGGGTGATGCTGGCGCACACCCAAATAACACCATGCGAATTGAAAAAAGCCCAATCAAAGCCTATTCGTCTTCTTTCTACGCATATGGAAGCGAAAAGATGGTGTTGTGTTATTTTGGTCTCATTACACACACTTTGCGATTTCTGTGTCAATGTGCATTAACAGCAAAGAACACGACTTGAAGTAAGCGAAATCCAAGATTCTTCTCTCTATGTAGTTGGAAACCAAAACAACTTGTTTGGCTTTGTTTAGGCTTATTACACCGTGTCAGGGAACTGCCATCAGAGGCACGGGAGAAGGAGAGGGTCTCGGATTCTGCAGGGGAAGGTCCTAGCACTAGAGGGAGACTTAGCCGGGAAGAAGGGGAAGAGAATGAGTGTAACACCAGGGATCCAGGAGAGCAACGGGACAGGGAGGTGCAGGGGCTCCAGGACTCTTCGTTGGAAGTTAGCGAGGAGAGCCCAAGCACCCCGCTGCCCACGCCCACCCTGCGCAGGAAACTCCTGCGCAGTGAGAGGCGGAAACGATTGGGCGTCAAACAAATCTTATGTTGGCAACGCTTTAAGAAACGCCCACAGTCAGATTCTACAAGTGACTAAGAGCAGCCACGCTACCATGGGCTGCGTAGTCCGGAGGGTTTAACCAGGCAATCCGATGCTCAAACGGAGCAGGATTACGCACGAGTAACTCCCAACCATTACAGCATTCTGACTCACCCTGAAAGTTGCTCGTGCGCAACAAGCAGAAGGGGGCATCATGAGTAAGACCGGAGGAGCTGGAGCCAGGGGAGGGGCAGCTGGAGGCCAATCGCTGGAGGAGAGAAACTGCGATTTGGAAGAGCACATAGCCATCCTGACAGCGAGGCTGGAAGAACGACGGTCGCTGGATGCTCAGGGGAAACCCACCCCCATAGCGATGAAGGAGTTACGGGACTTTATCGACAAGAACCTAAAGAGAGGGTTTATAAGAGAGTCAAAAGCAGTGGGGGGCAGTCCAGTATTTTTTGTGGACAAAAAGGACACTGATAAACCGAGGCTGGTCGTGGACTTCAGGGGGGTAAATTTGGTGTCAGAACCTGTGACTTTCCCGATGCCCAGAATCAATGACATTCTGACAAGAGTGAGGAAGGGAAAGAATTTCACCAAGCTAGATCTGAGGGGGGCTTACAACTTAATCCGGATGAGAGAGGGGGATGAATGGAAGACCACCATGTTCACACCCCTGGGGGCCTTTGAATATCTCGTTATGCCTTTCGGATTACAGTCAGGCTCCGCCTGTTTTCAAGCGTTCATGCACCACGTGTTGGGGTCTCTGCTTTACAAGAACTGTGTAGCATTCCTGGACGACGTCTTGATTTATTCAGAAAATGAGGAGCAACATGTGAGAGATGTCAGGGAAGTGCTACAACATTTGCAGAAACACCAGTTGTGGGTCAAGCTAGAGAAATGTCAGTTTCATGCCCGAGAGGTGGAGTTCCTGGGGTACATGCTATCTGACAAAGGCTTAGCGATGGACCCAAGCAAGGTGCAAGCAGTATTGGAGTGGAAGACCCCAAAGACACGAAAGGATGTGCAGAGATTCCTAGGTTTTGGCAATTTCTACCGGACGTTCATCAAGAACTTCGCACACTTGACGGCCCCAATCACGGACTGTCTCAGTAGTAAGAGAAAGTTTGTGTGGACGGAGGAAGCCCAGCAATCCTTTGAAAGATTGAAGAAGGCATTCGCGTCGGAGGAACAATTACTACATGTGGATTTGGAGAAACCTATGAGGTTGGAGACGGACGCGTCAGAAAGAGCCATCGGGGCGGTTCTGTTGCAGCCAGGACTGAGCCAGCAAGAATGGAAACCGTGCGCCTTCTTCTCGAGGAAGCTGAGCAAGTCGGAACAAAACTACACCGTGTACGACCGAGAACTGCTAGCAATTTACGCCGCCTTTCGTCGGTGGCACCTTCTGCTGATAGGGGTGCAGCATAAGATCCAGGTCTGCACAGATCACAAGAACTTGGAATATTGGCGGACAGCACAGGTGCTCAACCAGAGACAGATTCGCTGGGCGCAGGAGTTTTCCAAGTTTTCTTTCGAAATCCAGTATGTGCCCGGCCAGCAAAACGTGGGAGCAAACGCTCTTTCGCGGAAACCAGAGTACTTCTAAGGAGAAGGGCCGCCGGAGACCCGCCACGTCATACCTGAGGACCGATGGGTGTGTGGGGGTACTCTAGTGGGCACGAGAGAACTGGCAGGACTCACTAGGGACGATGAATTCGCCCGGACTAAAATCAGGGAACTCCAAGAGGGGAGGGGAGCACCAGAGGGGTTTGAGGAGAAGGAAGGGGTGTTGTACTACAGGGGGGTGATGTACGTACCGGGGGAGGCTCTAAGAAGAAGGGTACTCAAACAACTACATGACACCCCCACAGCGGGACATTTTGGGCAACACAAAACCATGATGCTGGTGACCCGACAATTTTGGTGGCCACGGGTGAGGGAAGGTGTACGTGAATATGTAAGAGGGTGTGACCGCTGCCAGAGGGCCAAAGGGGAACGCACGATGCCAGCAGGTTTGCTGGAACCCTTACCCACGCCAAACAAACCCTGGGAGGTGGTGTCAATTGATTTCATGACGGATTTGCCCAAATCAAGGGGAAAAACAGCAGTGATGGTAGTAGTAGACTTGCTAACCAAAATGTGCCACTTTATCGCCTGCTCCCATGTGGTGACGGCGGAAGAAACGGCACGGTTGTTTGTAGAACACATTTTTAGGCTGCATGGCGCCCCCTTGAGGGTTTTATCTGACCGCAGAAAACAATTTACTTCCCGGTTCTGGAGGAAGCTCATGAGCCTACTGCAAGTCGAGGTAAGCTTCTCGACAGCGAGACACCCAGAAACCAATGGGCAGGCGGAAAGGGCAAACAGTGTACTCCAGCAATACTTACGCTGCTTCGTTAGCGAAAGGCAGAATGATTGGGTAGAGAAACTAGCGCTAGCAGAATTTGCGTACAATAATGCTGAACATGTGTCCACCAGTATGAGCCCCTTCTTGGCCAATTATGGGTGTCATCCCAGGGCGTTCCCGGGCAATGAGGAACAGAGCTGGAATGTACCTGCTGCTGAACAGTTTGTGGAAGAAATGGAAGCGTTACATCAACAGCTCAAGATGAACCTAGAAAGGGCTAAAGCCAGTTACAAGAAGCAAGCAGATAAACACCGGAGGGAAGGGGAAACCATTAGGGTGGGGGATCGCGTGTGGTTGTCCACTCAAGGGTTACCCTTTAAGGGAGGGTGCAAGAAGTTGCAGCCCAGAAGACTGGGCCCGTTTGAAGTTATACAACAGATAAACCCAGTGGCGTTCAAGCTCAGGTTGCCCAACAACATGAAAATACATCCCGTGTTCCACAGGTCCTTGCTCTCACCGCACAGAGAGGGGCGGGAATTAGAGGGGCGGGAGGTAGAAGTCTTGCCACAACCACAGGTAGAAGAGAGGGAACACCAGAGCTCGGCCGCAGAGATAGTGGATTCAAGGTGGTGAGGGCGGCAGGTGCAGTACTTGGTGGCGTGGGAAGGAGAGCCCTGGTCGGAAAACACGTGGGTGCCGGCAGAGGCAGTTGGCGACGAGCATATGGTGGAAGTGTTCCACCGACGGTTCCCAGATAAACCCAAGCCCTTAGAGCGATTCTGGGAAGAACAGTTCGGCACGACGGAGGAGGAAGAGAGTTTCGAAGGGTTTTCAGAATCCGAAGAAGAATCGGATTGGGAGAGTCATTCCTTGGGTGGGAACCTTAGCAGGTGGGAAGAGGTTTCACACCCACAGATGAGGAGGACAGCTCTTTCAGGGGTTTCCTTGGCTCGCCGACCAGAGAAGAGGCTGCAACAGAGCCCCCGGGTCGGAGGGGGAGTGAAGGGGGCCCTGGGAGGGAGGTGGATGTCAGGGAACTGCCATCAGAGGCACGGGAGAAGGAGAGGGTCTCGGATTCTGCAGGGGAAGGTCCAAGCGCTAGAGGGAGACTTAGCCGGGAAGAAGGGGAAGAGAATGAGTGTAACACCAGGGATCCAGGAGAGCAACGGGACAGGGAGGTGCAGGGGCTCCAGGACTCTTCGTTGGAAGTTAGTGAGGAGAGCCCAAGCACCCCGCTGCCCACGCCCACCCTGCGCAGGAGACTCCCGCGCAGTGAGAGGCGGAAACGATTGGGCGTCAAACAACTCTTATGTTGGCAACGCTTTAAGAAATGCCCACAGTCAGATTCTACAAGTGACTAAGAGCAGCCACGCTACCATGGGCTGCGTAGTCCGGAGGGTTTAACCAAGCAACCCGATGCTCAAACAGAGCAGGATTACGCACGAGTAACTCCCAACCATTACACACCGCTTTGCTATTTGTGGGTGAATGAACACCGAAAGAGCAATCAAAGCTTATTCGTCCTTTTTCTATTGACATGTTACCATATGTTTACCTATGGTTGATTTGGGCTGGTAACAAACATTTCTGCGATTTTGGGGTGAATGTGCATTCTAACCCCAAAAACACCAATTTGAGGACCACTGGTGTGAAATTTACGGCATGTAATGCCCTGAAAGAAAATATTATGAAAATGATTTACAGGTGGTACATGACCCTAATCAAGCTTGCAAAAATATATCATTTGCCAGACAATAAGTGTTGGAATTGTAAAGAAACTGAAGGAAAATTCTTTCACCTATGGTGGACGTGCCCAAGGGTTAAGGCTTTCTGGGAAATGAAATATAATTGTCAGGGGCTCAGGAGCAGAGGTACAGGGGAGAGAGGAGATGGAGAGCGAAGGGGAGACTTTAGAGATGAGGAGGAGAAAGTAGGCTTCATAATAACTCATCTGCATGGGGAAGCTAAATCGTGGCTGCGCAATTTATGGCGCTGTCAGGGGTTCAGGAGCAGAGGCACGTGGGAGGCAGGAGAGGGAGGACTATTGGGAAGAGTCCGAGGACAGCGAGGAAGAGGAGGACGGTGGCCCGAGGGATTCCATGAGCCTTTCCAGCGAATCGGGGGATTCCCAGGAGGGGGCGCCTGTAGCCAAGACAAGAGGAGCCCCAGGGGGGACTCATCAGGGGGAAGGAGCAAATAGGGAATCCCGAAGCAGCAGCAGGAGATCGGGACCGGCTTCCCCTCCAGAGCGTAGCGGAGGGGGGGGGGTTCCAGTGTGTCAGGGGAAGCAGCTCTACCAGCAACAGCAGCTCTACCAGCAACAACACCAGCAACAGCAACAAAAGAAAAGAGGCTCAATTACAGGCGTAACTCCTACAGGAATAACAGGACAAGAAAAAGTGACAGCTGCCTCTATGGATTCAGTGACACAAGCGTTACTCAAGATAAATCAATCTTTGGAGACCTTGACAAAGCAGAGTACAGAAAATACACAGAAATTAACAGAACTAACAGCAAGATTGGACTTGAATACAGAATCTATAAACAGGCTGGTTCAAGAAAATTCTGCAACACGTAAAATTGCAGAGGAAGCTAGAACTATTGCTGGAGAGACTCAAGAGAACTTAGAACCAATTGCTAAAAAGGTTCATGAACATGATGTAACTCTGGCTTTGTGGGAATTACAGAGAAAGGAAAGAAATCTGAAATTAAGACTGATTCCCGAGAGCGAAGGAGACAACCTGGTGGAGTTTTTAACACAAGAGTTTGCTGGTTTCTGGGAAGACTTGGAGGAGGAAGAATTTAAGATTACAACAGCATTTAGACTGGGCAGAAGACAGAACAGAAAGACCCCGAGGGACTGTTTGATTACCCTTAGATCTAAGGAAGAAAGAGATAAAATATTAAAATTACACTACCAAAAGGCCTTGCAAATTGAAAATTCATCCATACAGATTTTTAAAGACATCCCTAAACATATCTTGGAGTTGAGAACATTCTATAAGGATTTGGTTTACCTGCTGAAGAAGAACATCATCCCTTTCAGGTGGGAGTTCCCACAAGGACTGTCTTTTGACTATAAGGGAAAGAAGGTGAAAATAAAGACAATACAAGACAAAGAGAGATTCTTGGAAAGAAACCAAGAGGACTTACAGAAGGGAACTGTGGATCCAATTGCAGAACAAAGGAGAGCACTAGACATTCTGAACCTATCGTTTGGACTTAACCCATCACCATCAGAGGAAGAGCAACAACTTGGAGCGGTTGGAGGAGTAACAGAAAAATAACAAGACGGCTCTGCAATTCCTTAGCTGGACTTGTAATGGGCTGAACATGCCTTTGAAGAGACGTCAAGTGTTTCATATTTTGAAAAGAGAACAATTGGACTTGATTTGTTTACAAGAAACCCATGTAACCAGAGCACACAGGAAACTACTCATAAATAAAAGATTAGGACAAGAATTCATTTCATCGGATAAAGTTAAGAAAAGAGGAGTCGTGATCTATGTAAAAGAGAAATGGGTTCCAAAAATGATGTTTAAAGATGAACAAGGAAGATATCTGGCAGTTGAAATACAAGTACAAGGAGAAAAATTCTTAATAGTTGGAATTTATGCACCAAATGAAGGCAAGGCGGAATTCTTCAAGAAACTTCATGAAACTCTGATGGACTATTTGGATTACAATATGATAATTATGGGAGACATGAACGGTGTAGTTTCTACAAATATGGACAAGGCACAAAGACTGACAATCTCCAAGGAAGGGAGACTTCCGAAGACCTTCTTTGAAATGACGGAAAATATGGACCTAATAGACATATGGAGAACAAGGAACCCTCTTGAGAGAGAGGGAACTTTTTTCTCTCAAGCAATGATGACCTGGACCAGAATTGATCAAATTTGGATCACTAGTGGGATGGCTCCAAAGATTAGGAGGGTAGAAATCTGCCCAAAAACTTGCTCCGACCATAACGCCGTGAAGATGGAAATGAAACTTACAACAACTGGTCAATTTAGATGGAGGATGAATGACACCCTGTTTCGAGATAAGGAGATCCACATGAAGGCCCAAAAAACTTTAAAGGACTATTTTGAAATAAATCTAAAGGCCGATGTGGAAAAAAGAGTGATCTGGGACGCAAGTAAAGCTGTGATGCGAGGATTCTTGATTCAACAAAATTCAATAAAAAAGAGAAAGCAGAATGAGAAGAAGGAAAAGATTTTGGAAAAGATAAAAGAAGGAGAGAAAAAATTAAGATCAAAACCAAAGTCCCAGGAGATTTTGAGAGAGATTAAGTTATATCAAACACAATATATGGAATTGATGAATCAAGAGATTGAATGGAAGATAAAGCAAGTGAAACAAAAAACATTCGAATCAGCAGATAAATGTGGCAAACTTCTGGCATGGCAATTGAAGAAAAGGCAGAAACTAAATACAGTTACAAGCCTAGAAGTGGATGGAAAGAACATATCTAAACCCAATGAGATTAGAAACTGTTTTCTGAGTTATTTCAAAAAACTTTATTCTCAAGGACCACAAAATGAAGAGGACATAGATAAATTCCTTAAAAAATATGGATTACAAAAAATCTCTCATCAAAGCAAGGTGGATTTAAACCAGAGAATAACAGAACAAGAGATAGAGGGTGCCATTCAAGACATGCAATTGGGCAAGTCTCCAGGGCCAGATGGACTGACTTCCAGATACTATAAATCTTTGAAGGAGTGGTTGGTTCAACCGTTAAAGGAAGTCTGCAACGAGATTTCAGAGGGGGAAAAGGCACCAGAATCGTGGAAAGAAGCGTATATTTCACTCATACCAAAGACAGAGACTGAAAAGACTCAACTTAAGAACTACCGCCCAATATCATTACTTAATGTGGATTATAAAATTTTTGCAGACATTTTGGCAAAAAGACTTAAAAGAGTGTTGATGGAGAAGATTCATAAGGACCAAGCAGGCTTTCTCCCAAAAAGGCACTTATCGGACAATGTAAGGAATATAATAGACATTCTGGAATTGCTAGAGGTGAACATAAACACTAAAGCAGTGCTGATTTTTGTGGACGCGGAGAAAGCCTTTGACAATATTTCTTGGAGTTTTATGAAAAAGAATCTTCATGGGATGGGGGTAGGCCAAGGTTTTGAGAATGGTATGGGTGCAATATATTCTGAACAAAAAGCTAAGCTGATTGTAAATAATGTGATAACGGAGGAACTTAAGATAGAAAAAGGAACACGACAGGGGTGCCCAATTTCTCCATTGCTTTTCATTTCTGTTCTGGAGGTGTTGCTGAATATGATTAGAAATGACCAGCAGGTTAAAGGTGTACAGGTCGGAGCTAAACATTACAAGTTAAGGGCATTCGCAGATGACTTAGTATTGACCTTACAAGAGCCAAACACTAGTACGAAAAGAGTGTTGGAGATAATTCAACAATTTGGCCAGGTAGCCGGACTTAAACTGAACAAACAAAAAACTAAAGTCTTAGAAAAAAATTTGACAGTCATGGAGAAGGAGAAATTTCAAGAAGAGACAGGTTTGACAGTGGTTAAGAAGGTGAAATACCTAGGGGTTCATTTGACATCTAAAAATTTGAACTTGTATAAGGACAACTATGAAAAATGTTGGTCAGAAATTAAAAAAGATCTAGAAATATGGTCAAATCTAAAATTGTCAATGTTAGGCCGAATTGCAGTTATTAAGATGAATGTATTGCCTAGAATGCTATTTTTGTTTCAAACTTTGCAGATTCTTGACAAGATGGACTGTTTCAAGAGGTGGCAGAAAGACATTGTGAGATTTGTCTGGCAGGGCAAAAAGCCCAGAATAAAATTTAAAATACTTACAGATGCAAAAGAAAGAGGGGGATTTGCCCTGCCGGACTTAAAACTGTACTATGAAGCAGCAGCGTTTTGCTGGCTGAAAGAGTGGATGCTCCTCGAGAATACAGATATCTTGGATTTAGAAGGCTTTAATAATACATTTGGTTGGCATGCATATCTATGGTATGATAAAATCAAAGTGCATAAGGCCTTTAAAAATCACATTGTCAGAAAAGCGTTGTTTAATGTTTGGATAAGATATAAAGATTTGTTGGAAAACAAAACCCCTAGATGGTTGTCACCCTTGGAGGCTAAGGCACTGAAGAAACTTAATATGGAGGTCGGATGGCCAAAGTATTGGGAAATTTTGGAACAGGATGGAGATAAATTGAAATTACAAAGTCATGAGAAATTGAAACCTAAAGTACGAGATTGGCTCCAATATTACCAAATAATGGAGGTTTACAAACAGGACAGGAAAATTGGCTTCCAGGTGGAAAAATCAAAATTAGAGACTGAACTGTTAGAACCCAATACCAAGAATTTGTCAAGAATGCATAATTTGCTGCTGAAATGGAATACACAAGATGAAACAGTTAAATCAGCTATGATTAAGTGGGCACAGGACATTGGTCATAACATTATTGTCAGGGGTTCAGGAGCAGAGGCGAGGGCAAGGGAGGAAACAGAGAGCGAGGGGGAGGAGGCAGAAGAAAAGATGAGTGATGACGACGACCCGAGATCTCCGAGTCTTTCCAGTGAATCAGAAGATTCACAGAAAGGAGCACCAGTGGCCAGAGCAAGGGGGGAGCCTAGGGGGACACCCCAGGGAGAAGGGTCCAGAGGGGGCTCAGAGGGGAGCAGTTGGAAATCGGGACCAGCGTCACCAACAGAGAGCAGGGGAGAAGAAGGGCGCCAGGTATCGAGCGCTGGCAGCTCGCAACAGGAGGGAGGGCACGAGTCAGGAGTGGCCACACCTCCATCGGGGAGCGAAGAAACGGTCAGGCGGAAAGTGGAAGGTTGGGCGCGCGCGCCAAGTTCAAATGCACAGGAAGGTGGCGCAGTAAGCAGCCCTGAAAGGGAGCCAGGTCCTAAAGCCCGGCGCAAGGAGACAGGAGGGTCCGGGGGGTCCGCGTCAGAAGAGTCCCGGAAGGAAGAGACCACGGGGGGCAGAGGGACCCAGAGAATAACGGTCAGGCGGAAAAGGTGGAGTAAAGCTAGGTTAGTAAGCTGGTGCACAGGGGGCGGAGACTCAGACGGAGCTTCGCCGGTCTAACCCATAAGACGTAGAGCTGCGCGCCGCAGCTTGAGAATGGAAACTGTAACTCAATAAAGACTTTTATAAAGTGACCGCTGGCTAGCGTGATCCTCTGTGAGCTAGGATCTGGAAGCAGCTCTGACAATTATGTTTGCTGACTGGGAATGGTTGTGGAACACCGGTATTAAATTTACGGCATGTAATGCCTTAAAGGAAAACATTATGAAAATGATCTATAGGTGGTACATGACCCCAGTCAAGCTAGCAAAAATCTACCATTTGCCTGATAACAAGTGTTGGAAATGTAAAGAAAATGAAGGTACTTTCTATCACCTTTGGTGGACATGCCCGAAGATTAAGGCTTTCTGGGAAATGATATATAATGAAATGAAAAAGGTACTTAAATGTACTTTCCCTAAGAAACCAGAGGCCTTTCTCTTGGGCATTGTCGGCCAATTGGTGTCAAAGAAAGATAGAACTTTCTTTATGTATGCTACAACAGCAGCAAGAATACTTATCGCAAAGTATTGGAAGACACAAGATCTACCCACCCTGGAAGAATGACAGATGAAAGTGATGGACTACATGACATTGGCTGAGATGACTGGCAGAATCCGTGACCAGGGAAAGGAGACGGCGGAAGAAGAATGGAAGAAATTTAAAATCTATCTTAAGGACTATTATAAACTTGATGAATGTTAGAATGTCGAGGTTTTGAGAAAGAAAGGGTTACAGTGATATAAGATTAGACTGAAGGAAAGATTAAGAGGACAGAGGCTTGAGAGAAATAATTAGAAGTTGCTAAAAATTTTGGACATCGGGATGCAGAAAGGTGAGGTATGGGGGAGTCTGAGAAACAAGGTTTATGAAAAAAAGATTATGAAACTATACGTGTTTGTATGTCTTTTTATATGTTTGTATTGTTTTTAAAAAAATTGTAAAACCAATAAAAAAAATTATAATAAAAAAAGGGGGAAGCAGCTCCGTCGGCAGGAACGGAGGGGAGGTCAGAACAAGCTATCCTCCCGGAAGGGGAGGGGAGCAGTGAGAGGAGTGATGTAACGATCAGGAGAAAGGTTGGAAGCTGGGCGCGCGCGCCAAGTTCAAATGTGCAAGCGCGCGGGGAAACGGAGAGCCCGGGGGAGGAGCCAGGTCCCAAAGCCCGCAGGAGAGCCATCTGTGGATTCAGCGTCAGAGGAATCCAGGAGGGGTGAAACTCCAGCGGGCAGAAAGACCCTGCGGAAAAGGAAAGACAGGAGGAGGTGGAGCAAAGCAAGCATCTTAAACTGGTGCAGGGGAGGGACTGATTCAGAGGGGACTTCTGCGGTCTAGCGTTACGGACGTGGGGCTGCGTGCCTCGGCTGTGAAACGAAAAATGAACTGCAATAAAATTTCTGTATATAAAGAGAGACTGGCGTTGGTCCTTTGTGAGCTGGGACCTGAGGCAGCCCTGACAGTAAGTCCCCGCTCTGTACGCAAAAATTTTTTTTTGCAAGCTCACGAAGGTTGGCAGAGATGACTGCGGAGGAGCAACTAACAGAACTGCGAAACGCAGTAGCGGAGCTTTCCACGGCAGTACTGATCTCCAAAAAGACAGGAGAGGAAGCAGAAGCGCGATGCCAGGATCTGCAAGCCAGGTGGGAGCGTGCATGCAAAGAAGGGTTCCCGGGGCCCAGGTCAGAGGGAATTGGACTCGGCTGGCAGGGGGGCAGTTTAGTAGCCCACTTCGATGGGAACCTGAAGCATTATCCCAGTTTCAGAGCTGACGTCGTATATGCGCTGCATTTGCTTCGGAAGGATTTTAGAGATGAGGAGGAGAGAGTAGGCTTCATTGTATCCCACTTGCATGGGGAAGCTAAAGCCTGGCTACGCAATTTATGGCGCGAAGATGGTCCTGCCCGCAGGGATTCTGACGCATTTATCGCGGCCATGGACGCTTGTTTCCAATCTACCGTGGACATTGATGTGGCAAGGCGCGAGATGCATGGATTGAGGCAAGGCAAGGCTACAGTACGACAGTACCATTCGCGCTTTTTTGCATTGCTGAATGTGCTGGGCTGGGAAAAGGACTCCGTGGCAGTGAGAGATTTGTTCTGGGAGGGACTCAATGGCTCCGTAAAGGATGAGTTGGCAAGGGGGGACAGACCTCAAACCCTCGCACACGATAGGAGTGCGCCACGAAGAACGCCCTTGGCACAGTGATGAGGGTCGCCAGGTGCGTGCACCGGCTAGAGCGTCTCCTTTTCTTCCCAGGGACCTGGGACGTACGCATCCCTCGCCTCCGCTGAGGGAGGGGGAGGAACCGATGGAGCTTGGTGGTGCCAAGGCTCAGACAGCAGCCGGAGCCCCAGCGCCCGGAGCAGTCAAGACTAAGCCTCCTAGAGGGAGCAGGAAGTGCTCATCTGTGACAGTGCGCAACACATGGCCAAAGAGTGTCCCCAGAGGCTCCAGAAGCACACTTCAGCCTTAGCAACAGTAACAGAGGCAGCTCACCACGGAGAGCAGTTTCAGGGAAATGACAGTGCCTGGCTGGAAGCAGAGATGCTGGGGCTCAGCCAGGCAAGTCAGTAAAGCAGTCCCCAGCGATTTTGCAGCCTACAGACCCCCTACCACCCAAGCCAGTGGTGCAACTCACTGCAACTCTCCAGTTACCTAATGGACTCACCCTGGAAGTCCCTGTTAGCATTGACTCCGGTAGCAACGCAGACTTCATGGGGGTGCAGTTCATCAAGGAACATCGCATAGCGCTTCTACCAGCCACGCTGCCCTTAAACGTTGTCACAGTCGATGGCAGGAAGCTGCTGGGCGGGCAGGTGGTACAACAGACACCACCCATGGTGATGCAGATTGGGAATCACCGCGAGGTCATCAGTTTCAACGTCACCCGCCTGTCAGACACGCCTATAGTGTTGGGCATGAGTTGGCTGGATAGACACAGCCCGTCATTAGCGTGGTACCAGCGACAACTCACCTTTGGTTCATCCTACTGCGCACAGCACTGCATCCAGTCCGGCCAGGAAGCGGAGGGCCAGGAGGAAGGGCAGCAGCTGCACCTGGGCATGGTGCAGTCGGTGCCCCACAAGTACAGGGGGTTTTTGGAGGTCTTCTGCGAAAAGGAAGCTGACCAGTTGCCCCCCCACCGGCCCTACGACTGCGCAATTGACCTCTTGCCAGGAGCGATGCTGCCGACTGCGAAGCTGTATTCCATGTCCGAGGACGAGATGCAGGAGCTCAGGGAGTTCATAGAGCACAATTTGAAGCGGGGATTCATCCAAGAATCCAAGGCAGTGGGGGGCAGTCCTGTGTTTTTCGTGAAGAAGGACACGCCCCCAAAAAGGCTCATCGTAGACTTTAGGGCCATAAACTCGATGACAAAGCCCAAGGCATTTCCCATGCCTAAGATTGACGACTTGCTCGCGACGGTGCGAAAGGGGAAGATCTTCACCAAGCTGGATCTGCGCGGCGCGTACAATCTCATACGCATGAGGGAGGGTGATGAGTGGAAGACGGCCATGTTTACGCCGTTGGGCACCTATGAATACAAAGTTATGCCGTTTGGCCTCCAAAATGGCTCCCACTGTTTCCAAGCATTCATGCACCACGTGCTAGCGGGACTCCTTTACAAGAAGTGCGTATGCTTCCTGGACGACATCCTGATCTTCTCGGAATCGCCGGAGGCTCACGAGAGTGACGTAAAGGAGGTCCTGCAGAGGCTAAGGGAGCACAGACTCTACGCCAAACTGGAGAAGTGCCAGTTTGACGTGACGGAGGTGGATTTTCTGGGCTACAGGCTGTCCGACAAGGGACTCGCCATGGACAGCGCCAAGGTCCGCGCGGTGTTGGACTGGAAGAGCCCACACAATCGGAAGGAAGTCCAGAGGTTCGTCGGCTTCGCCAACTTTTACCGCAAGTTCATCAAAGGTTTCGCGAAAGAGACGGCGGCTATCACGGACACCCTCAGTTCCAAGAAGAAAAAGTTCATTTGGACGGACCAGGCGGAGCAGTCCTTTCGGAGACTTAAGAGCCTCTTCGTGTCCGAAGAACAGCTGCTACACGTGAATCCCAGCAGGCCCATGCGGGTTGAGACTGTCGCATCGGACAGAGCGGTGGGGGCGGTCCTCTTGCAGCAAGATCCGCAAGGGAACTGGAGGCCTTGCGCGTTCTACTCCAGAAAGCTCAGCAAGTCAGAGCAGAACTACACCATCTGGGACAGGGAGTTGCTGGCCATTCATGCAGCATTCAAGGCGTGGAGGCACTTCCTCATCGGAGCCAGACACACTGTGCAGGTCCGCACGGACCATAAGAACCTAGAGTATTGGCGCACGGCGAAGCTCCAGAGCCAGAGGCACATACGCTGGGCGGAGTTCTTTGCGGATTTCGACTTCAGGATAGAGTACATCCCAGGAGACAACAATGTCATAGCAGATGCTTTCTCCAGGAAACCCCAGTATCTCGAGGAAGCGGCACCAGTGGCGGCCAAGCACATTTTCGCACCGCAGGCATGGGCATGTGCTTCAGCCGCCGTGGACCTGGACGCGGTGCGTCGCACGCTGCAGACGGATCCGTTCGCGCAATCCAAGATGGAGGAACTGCGGAGGGGCACAGCAAAGGACGGCGATTTCCAGATACGCGACGGCCTGCTAACCCGCAAAGGTGCTCTCTACGTGCCGGGGGACGATCTCCGCGCGAAGGTCCTGCAGCAGTTGCACGACGCACCCAGCGCGGGTCACTTCGGCAAGGAGAAGACGGCGGACTTAGTAGCCAGGGACTTTTGGTGGCCCCAGATGCGAGGAGAGGTCGCGGATTACGTCGCCAGGTGTGACACTTGCCAGAGATCCAAACCAGTGCACAAGAAGCCAGCGGGACTACTGGAACCGCTGGAGACGCCACTACAGCCGTGGGAGAGGGTGGTGCTGGACTTTGTTACTGATCTACCCAGTTCGCGAGGCAAGACGGCAGTACTTGTGGTTGTAGACCTGTTCACCAAGATGGCGCATTTCATTCCTTGCACGAAGGTGGCCACAGCGGAACAGACCGCCAAGCTGTTCATAGACCACGTGTTCAGGGTTCACGGCTTGCCACGGTCCATCCTGTCCGACCGGGGCCGCCAATTCATTTCCAGTTTCTGGCAGAAGTTCCTGGGTATCCTGAACGTCAAGATCAACTTAGCGTCGGCGAGGCATCCGCAGACCAACGGCCAAGCGGAGAGGGTCAACGCCATCATGCAGCAGTACCTGCGATGTTACGCCAATCAACAGCCTGCGACTTGGGTGGATTACCTACCGCTGGCCGAGTTTGCCTACAACAACACGAAGCACGCGTCAACGGGGGTGACACCGTTCTGCGCCAACAATGGGCGACATCCCAGAACCTTCCCGGGGTTGGAGACGACGGCGCAGGGGGAGCCGCAGGGAGCTGAGCACTTAGCAGCAGAATTGCAGGAGGTCCACGAGGAACTCCGACGGCACTTGGAGCTAGCTAAACACGCCTACAAGGAGCAGGCAGACAGGCACAGGAGGGCAGGGGAAGACATCCAGGTGGGGGACTGGGTATGGTTAGCGGCCCAGGCAGTGCCGGCCAAGTCGTTAGCTAAGAAGAAGCTAGGACACAAACAGCTAGGGCCATACCAAGTTGAGGCCAGGATCAATCCTGTAGCTTTTTGGTTGACTCTCCCAGAAGGTTCCAGAATGCACCCTACAAGGCCCCACACAGGTTTCAGGAGCCAGGGACAGCACCAGACCCACGCAGAAAGTCACCAGAGGGGGGGGAAGTCACTGAGGGCCACGACATTCAACGAGGTCACGGAGATTCTGGACTCAAGATGGGGGGAGGAGGGAGTAGAATATCTCCTCGCCAGGGAGGGTACCCCGGCCAGCGCCAACAGTTGGGTGCCGGATTATGCTCTGGAGGAACCGCTTCTCAAAGACGAGTTCCATGCACTCTTCCCACACAGGCCCATGCCAGCGGATTATTTCGACAGCTGGCTTTTTACGCCCACACTTTCCGCCAGCACGTTCCAGGGGTTCTCCTCCGCAGAGGAGATGACGCCGGAATCGAGCCCTCCAAGGGGATTGTGCTCTTTTTTTATATATATATAAATTTTTTATTGGTTTTACAGCATTTTTTAAACAATACAAACAAATAAAAGGACAAACAAACATGTATAATTTCCTAACCTTTTTTTCATTACCCTCATTTCTCAGACTCCCCCATACCTCCTGTAATGGGATGATTAGCTGCTTGTGCGTAAAATCGTGCTCCCTCAGAGTTTGTGCGACTCCACAAACCTCTGTGTGTGACAGAGCTCCACAAACATGTCTGCTCTTAGTCACTCGTAGAGTCTGACAGTGGCTGTCTGCGGAAGCGTTTCCAGCAAAGAAGCTCCTTAACGGAAACGCGTCTCCTGGACTCACGGCGTGACAGTTTCCGGCGAGGTATGGGTCTCCCTATGGGAGACTCCGATACCTCCCCACTGTTCTCGCTGGAAGCGTCTCTGAGCCCTCCCTCCTGCTCGCATTCCCTCGGAGATCCACTCCTCCCCCTGCTGGTTCCTGCCTCAGCTGTTGAGTCTCTTTCTTCCTCCCTGAGACCCTCCACCGCCTGATGCTCCGATGGCAGTTCCCTGACATCCACCTCCCCTCCAGGGCCCCCCTCACCCCCTCCCATTTCCTCTTCCCTGGGAGGTGAAGGGTTAAAACCTCGAAAAGAATCTTCTTCATCTTCAGACGTCTCGAACAATTCCCTCCATCGATCGCCGTCCAGGCTCGCTGAATCCTCCTCCTCTTCGGAATCTGTGAACCCCTCCAACTCCTCTTCCTCGTCGGTGGTGGCAAAGTATTCCCTTCGGAACCTCGCTACAGGCTGAGGTTTGCGTGGGAACCTCTGATGAAAAGTTTCTATTAAAAATTCGTCATTGACATCCTCTGCCCTAACCCAGGTGTTTTCCGACTCCGGTTCCCCTTCCCACATTACCAAATACTCAACTTGATCTCCCTTCCACCTGGAATCGAGGATCTCCGCTACATGGTAGCTGTGTTCCTTCTCCTCCATTGCTGGTCCCCTAGTGACCCTCCCTTCACTGTCCCCTTTATACGGTGACAGCAATGACCTGTGGAAAACTGGGTGCAGCTTCATGTGGTTCGGTAACCGGAGTCTGAAAGCCACTGGGTTGACCTGCTGCATGACTTCAAATGGTCCCAGCCTTTTGGGTCTTAACTTCTTACAACCCCCTTTGAATGGCAACCCTTGGGTTGACAGCCACACCTGGTCCCCCACCCTGAGGCTTTCACCTTCCCTTCTGTTTTTGTCTGCCTGCCTCTTATATTCCTCCTTAGCCCTGTTTAAGTTGAGTTGGAGCTGGCGATGGATCGCTTCCATTTCTTCAACGAACTGTTCTGCAGCTGGAACGCTCCAGTTCTCCCCTTCCCCCCCTGGGAAGGCTCTGGGATGGCACCCGTGATTAGCCAAAAAGGGGCTCATCCCCGTGGACACGTTCTCTGCATTGTTGTAGGCAAATTCTGCCAACGCCAGCTTCTCTACCCAATCATTCTCTCTGTCATTCACATAACACCTCAAATATTGCTGGAGAACACCATTAGCTCTTTCCGCCTGCCCGTTGGTTTCTGGATGACGGGCCGTTGAGAAATTAACCTCAACGTGCAGTAAGCTCATGAGCTTCCTCCAGAACCTGGAAGTAAATTGTTTCCCTCGGTCTGAAACCACCCTCAAGGGGGCGCCATGCAACCTAAACACATTTTCTACAAACAATTTGGCTGTTTCTTCTGCTGTGACCGCATGTGAGCAGGCTATAAAGTGGGCCATTTTAGTTAACAGGTCTACCACAACCATGATGGCTGTTTTCCCTCTAGACCTTGGCAGATCAGTCATAAAATCTATGGCCACTGCTTCCCACGGTCTTTCAGGTGTAGGTAGTGGTTCTAATAAACCTACCGGTGCCCGCCTCTCCCCCTTGGCTCGTTGGCATTGTTCACACCCTCTCACATACTCCCGCACATCTTCCCTGACCTTGGGCCACCAAAATTCCCTGGTAACCAGCCACATGGTTTTGTGTTGCCCAAAATGCCCTGCTGTGGGGCTATCGTGCAGTTGCTTGAGTACCTTCTCCCTCAATTCCCCTTCGGGTATATATAACGCTCCCTTGTAGTATAATGCCCCGTTTCTCTCCTCAAAACCCCCGGGTTTGTCTCCCTCCCTCCTGAGACCCCTGAGTTTGTCCTGGGCGTATTCATCATGCACCGTACCCTCTACCAACTCCCTTTGCCCCACCAATGCCGCCCCACACACCCAGCGGTCCTCTGGAATGACATGGGTCTCTTCGGGTGCTCCCTCCCCCTCCAAATATTCAGGTTTGCGTGAGAGAGCGTCCGCCCTAACGTTCTCTGGGCCTGGCACGTAACAAATCTCAAAGTTAAATTTGGAGAACTCCTGGGCCCATCTCAACTGCCGTTGGTTGAGCACTCGAGCAGTTCTCCAATACTCTAGATTCTTATGGTCCGTGCACACTTGCACCTTATGTTGTGCACCAATTAGCAGGTGCCTCCATTTCCGGAAAGCCTCATGAATAGCAAGAAGTTCCCGGTCGTACACCGTGTAGTTCCTTTCGGATTTGTTCAGCTTTCGCGAAAAGAAGGCACACGGTCGCCATTCTGACCCCTCCTTCCCCGACTGCAGAAGAAGCACCGCCCCTATGGCTCTGTCAGATGCGTCTGTTTCGACCCTCAGCTTCTTTTGTAAGTCCACATGCAGAAGTTGTTCTTCCGAGGCGAAGGCCCTTTTCAGTTCCTCAAACGCTCGCTCCGCCTCCGCCGTCCATACAAATTTCTTTTTACTGCTGAGACAGTCCGTAATGGGCGCCGTCAGGTGGGCGAAGTTTCGGATGAACTTACGATAAAAGTTTCCAAACCCTAGGAACCTCTGCACATCCTTCTTGGTTTTGGGTGTTTTCCAGTCCAGCACTGCCTGCACCTTACCGGGATCCATGGCCAATCCCTTGTCTGACAGGCGGTACCCCAGGAATTCCACCTCCTTGGTATGAAACTGACACTTCTCCAGTTTCACCCACAGCCTGTTGGCTTGCAGCCTGCTCAACACTTCTCTGACGTCTCTCACATGTTGCTCCTCATTCTCCGAATACACCAACACATCATCTAGGAAGGCAACGCAATTCTTGTAGAGCAAAGGACCCAGTACGTGGTTCATAAAAGATTGAAAGCACGCTGAGCCTGCTTGTAATCCAAAAGGCATAACGAGATATTCAAATGCCCCCAAAGGGGTAAACATGGTGGTTTTCCATTCATCCCCTTTCCTTATACGTATCAGGTTGTACGCCCCCCTTAGATCCAGCTTTGTAAAAATCTTTCCCTTCCTCACCCTGGTCAAAATATCATCAATCCTGGGCATAGGGAAAGTCACTGGTTCAGTCACTGCATTTAACCTCCTAAAATCACATACAAGTCTCGGCTTGTCCGTGTGCTTTTTATCCACAAAAAACACTGGGCTACCCCCCGCTGCTTTGGACTCTCTGATGAAGCCCCTCTTCAGGTTCTTGTCAATAAATTCTCGCAACTCCTGCATTTCTCTGTCTGACATGGCATACAACTTGCCCACAGGAAGCTGTGCTCCAGGGAGTAAATTGATCTGGCAATCAAAGGGCCTATGAGGGGGTAGTTGGTCAGCTTCCTTCTCGCTGAACACGTCGCTGAGATCTGCATACTGTGGTGGTACCTTCACCTTCTCCATTACTTCCGTCCCTGCTAGGGTGGCTTGGGCCCCTGCTGACCCCTTTTCCCCTTTGCAGTGTTCTAAGCAATGTGCTGAACCAAAGGAAACCACTCTTTGATGCCAGCCCACCAGCGGATCATGTAGCGCTAGCCAGCTCATTCCCAAAATAATGGGAGCGCCTCCCAAGGTGGCCACATTAAACGCTATCAGTTCTGTGTGCCTTGCCACCCTCATTATCATTGGGACGGTCTGCAAGCTGACTCCTCCTCCCAACAACTCCCTGCCATCGATCGTGGTCACCTGCAGGGGGTTGCTTAAAGGGATAGTCTGTATCTGGTGTTCAGCAGCAAACTCCTTGCTCATAAAATTGCAGGAGCTGCCTGAGTCCAACAGCGCCTTTATTTTTAGGGGGTGTCCATTTTGCAGCTCTAGCGACACATCAATAACTAGAGCAGGTTGAGGAGCTTCTGGCACGGGCACGTTCACTGCTCTTTGGCCTGGCTGCAGTGCCCTGACTGTGGCAACCAGGCGTTGGCTTTTACCTGCTCCGTTTCTCCCTGCTCTCCTCCCTCAACAGCTCCCACCATCCCTTGCCATTCCTTCCTCTGGGGGCAGACTCTGGCAAAGTGGCCTGGCTGTTGGCAGAGATAGCATTTCCGGGCGCCTTTTCCCTCCTTCTTAACCCCCTCACTGGGTTTTGAAAATGCGCGCGCGCGCGCTGTTCCGATTTCCATCGGCTCTGCCGGCGGGAAAGCTGGCTCAGGAATGTCTGGAATGCGGAACTCCTTCCAACGTTCCCCTCTCCCTTCCCGCCTCTCCAAGGCTCTTGCCTCCTGACGCGCTCCTATGGTCAGCGCAGATTTGGTCAGCTGATCCATAGACACCGCCCTGGGGCTCCGGGACAGCTCGTCTTTCACAGCCGAAGAAAGACCTTCTTCAAATAGCATCTGAATAGGTGCCGCCGATAAATCCCAACCCAGTCTGTGAATCAGCATGGTAAACTCTGTCCAGTACTCACGGACAGATCGGCTTCCCTGCTTGCAAGCCATTAGCTGTCTGCGCACCACCCCTTCCTCAATATCGCTGGAAAACATGATATCCATTGCTCTAAAGAACTTCATCGTGTCCTTTAGGACGTAATTGTGCGTTGCCATTAGGGGTCGAACCCAGTCCCGCGCCCCTTTCTCAAGATGCCCAATTACGAAAGCAACTCGCGATTCCTCATCAGGGAACTCATCGAACTGCACATTAAGGGCATATTGCATCTCTGTCCTAAAGGCATGGTAATCCTTGGGGTCCCCCCCAAACTTCTGCACCAATCCTGGTACCTTTCTGGGGAACTGAGTGGCTCTCCCCTTCTTGTCTGCATCCTGAGCCCTTCTCTCCTCAAGCCTCGCCGTCTGCAGCGCAAGTTGGACTTCCAACGCTCGGTACCTTTCTTCCAAGCTTGGACCAGCTCCAACTCCTGCTCCTCCGGTTCCGGCTGGTTCGCTCATGATGCTTTCTCCTGCACAGGCAGCGTACAGAGACTGTCAGACTGCTGTAATGGGATGATTAGCTGCTTGTGCGTAAAATCGTGCTCCCTCAGAGTTTGTGCGACTCCACAAACCTCTGTGTGTGACAGAGCTCCACAAACATGTCTGCTCTTAGTCACTCGTAGAGTCTGACAGTGGCTGTCTGCGGAAGCGTTTCCAGCAAAGAAGCTCCTTAACGGAAACGCGTCTCCTGGACTCACGGCGTGACAGTTTCCGGCGAGGTATGGGTCTCCCTATGGGAGACTCCGATACCTCCCCACTGTTCTCGCTGGAAGCGTCTCTGAGCCCTCCCTCCTGCTCGCATTCCCTCGGAGATCCACTCCTCCCCCTGCTGGTTCCTGCCTCAGCTGTTGAGTCTCTTTCTTCCTCCCTGAGACCCTCCACCGCCTGATGCTCCGATGGCAGTTCCCTGACACCTCCCCTTTCTGCATCCCAATTTCCAAGATTATTTCAGCAGCTTCTAAATAATTTTATCAAATATGTGTCCTCATAGTCTTTTCTTCAACTTATTCTTATGTCACTGTAATCCCTTTTTCTTTCTCAACACCTCGACATTTTAGCATTCATCAATTTTATAATAGTTCTTAAGATAAATTTTAAATTTCTTCCAATCCTCTTCCGCCGTCTCTTTCCTCTGATCACGGATTCTGCCAGTCATCTCAGCCAATGTCATATAGTCCATCACTTTCATCTGCCATTCTTCCAAGGTGGGTAGATCTTGTGTCTTCCAATACTTTGCGATAAGTATTCTTGCTGCTGTTGTAGCATACATAAAGAAAATTCTATCTTTCTTTAACACCAATTGGCCGACAATGCCCAAGAGAAAGGCCTCTGGTTTCTTAGGGAATGTACATTTAAGTACTTTTTTCATTTCATTATATATCATTTCCCAGAAGGCCTTAATCTTTGGGCACGTCCACCAAAGGTGGTAGAAAGTACCTTCAGATTCTTTACATTTCCAGCACTTGTTATCAGGCAAATGATAAATCTTTGCTAGCTTGACTGGGGTCATGTACCACCTATAGATCATTTTCATAATATTTTCCTTTAAAGCATTACATGCCGTAAATTTTATCCCGGTGTTCCACAACCATTCCCAGTCAGCAAACATAATATTACGGCCAATGTCCTGTGCCCACTTAATCATAGCTGATTTAACTGTTTCATCTTGTGTATTCCATTTCAGCAGCAAATTATACATTCTTGATAAGTTCTTAGTATTGGGTTCTAACAATTCAGTTTCTAATTTTGATTTCTCCACCTGGAAGCCAATTTTCCTATCTTGTTTGTACACCTCCATTATTTGATAATAATGGAGCCAATCTCGTACTTTGGGTTTCAATTTCTCATGACTCTGTAACTTCAATTTATCTCCGTCTTGTTCCAAGATTTCCCAATACTTTGGCCATTCGGCCTCCATATTGAGCTTTTTCAATGCCTTAGCCTCCAAGGGTGACAACCATCTAGGGGTTTTGTTTTCCAGCAAGTCTTTATATCTTATCCAGACATTATATAATGCTTTTCTGACAATCTGGTTTTTAAAGGCCCTATGCACTTTAATTTTATCATACCATAAGTATGCATGCCAACCAAATGCATTATTGAAACCTTCTAAATCCAAGATATCTGTATTCTCGAGGAGCATCCACTCTTTCAGCCAGCAAAACGCTGCTGCTTCATAATACAATTTTAAATCCGGCAGGGCAAATCCCCCTCTTTCTTTTACATCTGTCAATATTTTAAATTTTATTCTGGGCTTTTTGCCCTGCCAGACAAATTTTGAAATGTCTTTCTGCCACCTCTTGAAACAGTCCATCTTGTCAAGAACCTGCAAAGTTTGAAACAAGAATAACATTCTAGGCAATACATTCATCTTAATAACTGCAATTCGGCCTAACATTGACAGTTTCAAATTTGACCATATTTCTAGATCTTTTTTGATTTCTGACCAACATTTTTCATAATTGTCTTTATACAAATTCAGATTTTTAGATGTCAGATGAACCCCTAGGTATTTCACCTTCTTAACCACTGTCAAACCTGTTTCATTCTGGAATTTCTCCCTCTCCATACCTGTTAAATTTTTCTCCAAAACTTTAGTCTTTTGTTTGTTCAGTTTGAATCCGGCCACCTGACCAAATTCTTGAATTATCTCCAACACCCTCTTTGTACTAGTATCTGGCTCTTGTAAAGTAAGTACCAAATCATCTGCAAAGGCTCTTAACTTATAATGTTTTGCTCCGACCTGTACATCTTTAACCTGCTGGTCATCTCTAATCATATTTAGCAAAACCTCCAGGACTGATATAAAAAGCAATGGGGAAATTGGGCACCCTTGTCGTGTCCCTTTTTCTATCTTAAATTCTTCAGTTATCACATTATTTACAATCAACTTAGCTTTTTGTTCAGAATATATCGCACCCATACCATTCTCAAATCCTTGGCCTACCCCCATCCATGAAGATTCTTTTTCATAAAACTCCAAGAAATAGTGTCGAAGGCTTTCTCCGCATCCACAAAGATCAGCACTGCTTTAGTGTTTATGTTCACCTCTAGCAATTCCAGAATGTCTATTATATTCCTTACATTGTCCGATAAGTGCCTTTTTGGGAGAAAGCCTGCTTGGTCCTTGTGAATCTTCTCCATCAACACTCTTTTCAATCTTTTTGCCAAAATGTCTGCAAAGATTTTGTAATCCACATTGAGTAATGATATTGGGCGGTAGTTCTTAAGCTGAGTCTTTTCAGTCTCTGTCTTTGGTATGAGTGTAATATAAGCTTCTTTCCACGATTCTGGCGCCTTTTCCCCCTCTAGAATCTCGTTACAGACTTCCTTTAACGGTTGTACCAACCACTCCTTCAAAGCTTTATAGTATCTGGAAGTCAGTCCATCTGGTCCTGGAGATTTGCCCAGTTGCATGTTCTGAATGGCACCCTCTATCTCTTGTTCTGTTATTCTCTGGTTTAGATCCACCTTGCTTTGATGAGAGATTTTTTTGTAGTCCATATTTTTTAAGGAATTCATCTATATCCTCTTCCTTCTGCGGTCCTTGTGAATATAATTTTTTAAAGTAGCTCAAAAAACAGTTTCTAATCTCATTGGGTTTGGATATATTCTTTCCATCCACTTCTAGGTTTGTAACTGTATTTAGTTTCTGTCTTTTCTTCAATTGCCAAGCCAGAAGCTTACCACATTTATCTGCAGATTCGAATGTCTTTTGTCTCATTTGCTTTATCTTCCATTCAATCTCTTGGTTCATCAGTTCCATATATTGTGTCTGGTATAACTTGATCTCTCTCAAAATCTCCTGGGACTTTGGTTTTGATCTCAATTTCTTCTCTCCTTCTTTTATCTTTTCCAGGATCTTTTCCTTCTTCTCATTTTGCTTTCTCTTTTTTACTGAATTTTGTTGGATTAGGAATCCTCGCATCACAGCTTTACTTGCGTCCCAGATCACTCTTTTTTCTACATCAGTTTTTAGGTTTAATTCAAAATAGTCCTTTAAGGTTTTTTGGGCCTTTCTGTGGATCTCCTCATCTCGAAACAGGGTGTCATTCATCCTCCATCTAAATTGACCAGTTGTTATAAATTTCATTTCCATCTTCACGGCGTTATGGTCAGAGCAAGTCTTGGGGCAGATTTCTATATTCTTGATCTTTGGAGCCAGCCCACTAGTAATCCAGATTTGATCGATTCTGGTCCAGGTCATCATTGCTTGAGAAAAGAAAGTTCCCTCTCTTTCGAGTGGCTTCCTTGTTCTCCAAATATCTATCAAGTCCATATTTTCAGTCATTTCAAAGAAGGTCTTCGGAAGTCTCCCTTCCTTAGAGATTGTCTGTCTTTGTGCCTTGTCCATATTTGTAGAAACCACACCATTCATATCTCCCATGATTACTACATTATAGTCCAAATAGTCCATCAGAGTTCCATGCAGCTTCTTAAAAAATTCCGCCTTCCCTTCATTTGGTGCATAAATTCCAACAATTAACAGTTTTTCTCCTTGTATTTGTATTTCAATTGCCAAATATCTTCCTTGTTCGTCTTTAAACATCATTCTTGGGGCCAATTTCTCTTTTGCATAAATCACCACTCCTCTTTTCTTAACTTTATCCGATGAGATGAATTCTTGTCCTAGTCTTTTATTTATAAGTAATTTCCTGTGTACCCTTGTCACATGGGTTTCTTGTAAGCAAATCAAATCCAATTTTTCTCTTTTCAGAATATGAAAAACTTGACGTCTTTTCGTGGGCATGTTCAGCCCATTACAATTCCAGCTAAGGAATTGCAGGGCCATCTTGTTATTTGTCATTTACTCCTCCTACCGCTCCAAGTTGCTGCTCTTCCTCTGATGGTGGTTTAAGTCCAAACGATAGATTCAAGATATCTACCGCCCCTTTTACCTCTGGAATTGGGTCTACCGTTCCCTTCTGCAAATCCTCGTGGTTTTTCTCCAAAAACTTCTCTTTGTCTTGAATTGTTTTTATTTTCACCTTCTTTCCCTTGTAGTTAAAGGACAGTCCTTGTGGGAACTCCCACCTAAAAAGTATGTTGTTCCTTTTCAGCAGGTAGACCAGATCTTTATAGAAGGTTCTCACCTCAAGAATATATTTAGGGATGTCCTTGAAGATTTGTATATGAGAGTTTTCAATTTCCAAGGCCTTTTGGTAATGTAGTTTTAATATTTTGTCCCTTTCTTCCTTGGATCTAAAAGTAATCAGGCAATCCCTCGGAGTCTTTCTGTTCTGTCTC
Organism: Podarcis bocagei; assembly: GCF_964188305.1. Classification (NCBI taxonomy): domain Eukaryota; kingdom Metazoa; phylum Chordata; class Lepidosauria; order Squamata; family Lacertidae; genus Podarcis; species Podarcis bocagei. The sequence goes on from NC_138131.1 coordinate 70,280,863, forward strand.
CTGCCCAATCTGAATGCTGTTGTTATCTTAAATTCTTCCTCCTGCAATTCTTCCTGCCAAAAGTCAGAAAACTCTTGTGTGAGGAACTCCACAAGGCTGTCCCCTTCACTTTCGGGAACTAGTCTTAATTTCAGGTTTCTCTCCTTTCTCTGTAATTCCAGCAAAGACAAGGTTGCATCATGTTCATACACTTTTCTGGAGATTGGTTCTAGTTTTTCCTGTGTCTCTTCAGCAATATGTCTGGCGTCCTCTGCGATTTTACGTGTTGCAGAGTTTTCTTCAATCAGCTTATTTATAGATTCTGTGTTAGATGTCACACTTTTCGTATTCAAGTCCAACCTTGCTGTTAATTCTGTGAATTTTTGTGAATTTTCTGTACTCTGCTTTGTCAAAGCTTCTAAAGATTGATTTAACTTGAGTAACGCCTGTGTCATTGAATCCATTGAAACAGCTGTCACTTTTTCTTGCCCAGCTGCTCCTGTCGGTGTTAGGCTTGATATTGAGCCTCTTTTCTTTTGTTGTTGTTGTTTTGCTTTAGCTCTGGTAGTTATCTCATCTGCTGGGCCGCTCATGTCCCAAGGACGTTCTCACAGGAGCAGTTTCCTGATGGAAAATCCCACTGTCTTAATCCGTTGCTCTGCAACTGTTACTTCTCAACCCTCTAGAGGGAGCAAACCAAAATGTCCAAGTGAAGGAAACAAAGAACAAAGAGACCAGGATTCCTCAATATAAGTGCTGCAACACTTTTTCTATATAATTACTCTGTCCACACTATCCAAAGAGTTGTTGCAGCAAAGTCCCAACACTGTAACAAGCAGAGCTTCCACAGTATAACTTTGTAACAAGTTGTATCAAGTTCTAAATACAGTTCCTGGTATCTTATTTTGACAGTCCGTCTCAGGGGATTAAGGCAGCGGAAAACTTTTCTCTTTTAAAAAGTCATGCAGGTTATAAAGTCACTTTTTCTCCCCTCTGCCCCTGCCTGCTAGAGAGGAGATCATGTCCAATGCCAAGGTTAAGCAGTCATAAGATTATTTTCCTTCAGATGCAGCTTTGTGTTTTCGTTGCTTAGTCTGTCATGCAGTTGGGGGAAGGCAGACTTCCTTATTTTTTGCCTTTCCCGTTTCCGGCTGAATTTTAAATTTTAGTTTTAAAGTCCCAAATAATCTTTCAGTCCTACTCACGGGTTTTTCAGTCGAATTTCAATTTACAGGAAGGAATCGGCGCTCTCCGTTCATGGCAACGCGGCTTCACTCCGCGGGCTGGGTTGCGACTCTCAGCACCACGCTCACTCCCGATGCCGTTCCGGAGCCTTTAAAAAGGCTCTTTCGCAGTAAAGGGGGGCGCTTCTGGTTCCCACCGAGTCTCCTTGTTCACAGGCTTCTGCGCCTGTGATTTTAGGGGTCCCCGGCTTGCCGTAGCGGGTCAGACCCGAACTCACGGAGCAGTCCTTCTCCGGAGCTCGGAGAAAGGACCGCCATTAAACGCTGGCGCCGACTGGAAGTCTCCGGGGGGGGGATCGTGCTCGGGGGTGGACACGGACCGCTCTTACTGGTGGGACGATCAGCCAGAAGTGGGGTGGAGCAGGAGGTGGCTAAGGTGGCCTTGGCAAATAGCATCGCCCGAGGTAACAGGGGGAGAGGCGGAAATGGACGTGTTGGGGGAGGAGCCCGGGTTCGAGCACACATACACTGAATTGGAAGCAGAGGAGATCGACGTAGACGAGGTCATCAAGGACTGGCCGGATCCAGTTGGGGGGCGGCAGACCGGGGGAAATGAACTGTTTCCAGCATTACCCCCCACGGCAATGGAGCACCCGGAACCAGCACCCGAGCAGCGGGAGGGGGGAAGGGGGGCTTCGAGGGGGGATGGATGTCAGGGGTTCAGGAGCAGAGGCACATGGGAGGCAGGAGAGGGAGGACTATTGGGAAGAGTCCGAGGACAGTGAGGAAGAGGAGGACGGTGGCCCGAGGGATTCCATGAGCCTTTCCAGCGAATCGGGGGATTCCCAGGAGGGGGCGCCTGTAGCCAAGACAAGAGGAGCCCCAGGGGGGACTCATCAGGGGGAAGGAGCAAATAGGGAATCCCGAAGCAGCAGCTGGAGATCGGGACCGGCTTCCCCTCCAGAGCGTAGCGAAGGGGGGGAGGTTCCAGTGTGTCAGGGGAAGCAGCTCCGTCGGCAGGAACGGAGGGGAGGTCAGAACAAGCTATCCTCCCGGAAGGGGAGGGGAGCAGTGAGAGAGTGATGTAACGATCAGGAGAAAGGTTGGAAGCTAGGCGCGCGCGCCAAGTTCAAATGTGCAAGCGCGAGGGGAAACGGAGAGCCTGGGGGAGGAGCCAGGTCCCAAAGCCCGCAGGAGGGAGGGAGAGCCATCTGGGGATTCAGTGTCAGAGGAATCCAGGAGGGGCGAAACTCCAGCGGGCAGAAAGACCCTGCGGAAAAGGAAAGACAGGAGGAGGTGGAGCAAAGCAAGCATCTTAAACTGGTGCAGGGGAGGGACTGATTCAGAGGGGACTTCAGCAGTCTAGCGTTACGGACGTGGGGCTGCGCGCCTCGGCTGTGAAACGAAAAATGAACTGCAATAAACGTTTCTGTATATAAAGAGAGACTGGCGTTGGTCCTTTGTGAGCTGGGACCTGAGGCAGCCCTGACAGGCGCGAAAATGATCCCGCCCTCCAGGATTCAAACGCATTTATCGAGGCTATGGACGCTTGTTTTAAATCAACGGTAGATGTGGATGTGGCCAGGAGGGAAACGCACGGGCTGCAGCAGGGCAAAGCCATGGTGAGACAATATCACTCCCGCTTTTTTGCGTTGGTAAATGTGCTGGGCTGGGAGAAGGACTCTGATGCCGTGAGGGATCTGTTCTGGGAGGGGCTAAATGGACCCGTGAAAGATGAGCTGGCGAGGGGGGAGAGACCTACCACTACCACAGAAGTCGTCCAGAGAGCGCTGACGATAGGGGTACGCCTGGAAGAACGCCCTTGGGGCAGGGATGAGGGTCGTCTGGCACGCACACCGGCCAAAACACCTCCCTTCATACCCAGAGAAACAGGGCACGCGCACTCCACGCCTCCACTGGGGGAGGGAGAAGAGCCGATGGAGATCGGTGGTGCCAAGGCTCAGACAGCGACCAGAGCCCAAACACCAGGAGCAGTCAAGACGAAGGCTCCTAGAGGGAGCAGGAAGTGTTACATCTGCGACAGTGCACGGCACATGGCCAAAGAGTGTCCCCAGAGGATCCAGAAGCACACTGCAGCCTCAGCAACAGTAAGAGGAGCAGTTCAGCAGGGGGAACAGCTGCAGGGAAACGACGAAGCCTGGCTGGAGGCAGAGGCACTGGGGCCCAGCCAAGCGAGTCAGTGAAGCAGTCCCCAGAGATTTTGCAGCCCACAGACCCCCTCCCACCCAAACCAGTGGTGCAACTCACCGCATCACTTCAGCTGCCAAATGGATTCACCCTGGAAGTCCCTATTACCATTGACTCTGGTAGTAATGCAGACTTTGTGGGGGTGGACTTCATCAGGCGACATCGCATAGCGCTCCTACCAGCCGCGATGCCCCTAAACGTTGTCACGGTCGATGGCAGGGAGCTACTGGGTGGACAGGTGGTATAGCAAACGCCGCCTATGGTACTGCAAATTGGAAATCACTGCGAAGTCATCAGCTTCAATGTCACCCACCTGTCGGACACGCCCATAGTGTTGGGCATGAGTTGGCTGGATAGGCACAGCCCGGCATTAGCATGGTACCAGCGGCAATTGACCTTCTGCTCCTCCTACTGCGCAGAACACTGCATCCGAACCGGCCAGGAAGAGGAGGGACAGGAAGATGAACAGCAGCTACACCTAGGCATGGTGCAGGTGGTGCCCAACAAGTACAAGGCAATTTTGGAGGTCTTCTGCGAGAAGGAAGCGGACAAGCTGCCTCCCCACCTGCCCTACGACTGCACGATTGACCTCCTACCGGGGGCGACACTGCCGACTGGAAAACTATATTCCATGTCTGAGGACGAACTGCAAGAACTCAGGGAGTTCATAGATCACAACTTGAATCCAAAGCAGTGGGGGGCAGTCCCCTGTTTTTCGTGAAGAAGAAAGACACGCCCCAACGGAGAATCGTAGTTGATTCCAGGATCATAAATTCCAGGACAAAGCCCACAGCATTCCCCATGCCCAAGATCTACGACCTGCTTGCGACGGTGAGGAAGGGACGGATCTTCACCAAGTTGGATCTACGAGGGGCGTACAACCTTATACGCATGCGGGAGGGCGATGAGTGGAAGACGGCCATGTTTACGCCTTTAGGCACCTATGAATATAGAGTTATGCCGTTTGGTCTGCAAAATGGCTCCCATTGTTTCCAAGCCTTCATGCACCACGTGTTAGTGGGCCTCCTCTACAAGAAGTGCGTATGCTTCCTAGACGACATCCTGATCTTCTCGGAATCGCAGGAGGCTCACGAGGGAGACGTCAAGGAGGTCCTGCAGAGACTACGGGAGCACAGACTTTACGCCAAACTGGAGAAGTGCCAGTTCGACGTGACGGAGGTGGATTTCCTGGGCTACAAGCTGTCCGACAAGGGACTCGCCATGGACAGCGCCAAGGTCCGCTCGGTGTTGGACTGGAAGAGCCCGCGCAATCGGAAGGAGGTCCAGAAGTTCGTCGGCTTCGCCAACTTTTACCGCAAGTTCATCAAGGGGTTCGCGAAGGAGACGGCGGCTATCACGGACACCCTCAGCTCCAAGAAGAAGAAGTTCACCTGGACGGACCAGGCGGAACAGTCTTTTCGGAGACTCAAGCATCTCTTCGCGTCCGAAGAACAGCTGCTACACGTAAACCCCGGCAAACCAATGAGGGTTGAGACTGACGCATCAGACAGAGCGGTGGGGGCGGTCCTGTTGCAGCAAGATCCGCAAGGGAACTGGAGGCCCTGCGCATTCTACTCCAGGAAACTCAGCAAGTCGGAACAGAACTACACCATCTGGGACAGGGAGTTGTTGGCCATTCATGCAGCCTTCAAGGCGTGGCGGCACTTCCTCATCGGAGCCAGACACACTGTGCAGGTCCGCACGGACCATAAGAACCTGGAGTACTGGCGCACGGCGCGGTTCCTGAACCAGAGACACATCCGCTGGGCGGAGTTCTTTGCGGATTTCGACTTCCGGATAGAATACATCCCGGGAGACAACAACGTCATGGCAGATGCACTATCCAGGAAACCGCAGTATCTCGAGGAAGCGGCACTGGTGGCGGCCAAACACATTTTCGCACCGAAAGCGTGGGCATGCGCTTCAGCCACCGTGGACCTGGATGCAGTGCGTCGCGCACTGCAGACGGATGCCTTCGCACAATCCAAGATGGAGGAGCTGCGAAGACGCACAGTGAAGGACGATGAGTTCCAGATACGCGACGGACTGCTCACCCGCAAAGGAGCTCTCTACGTGCCTGGGGACGACCTCCGAGCTAAAGTCCTGCAGCAGTTACACGACGCGCCCAGTGCTGGGCACTTCGGCAAGGACAAGACGGCGGAATTGGTGGCCAGAGACTTTTGGTGGCCCCAGATGAGGGGAGAAGTCGCGGATTACGTCTCTAGGTGTGACACATGCCAAAGGGCCAAACCAGTGCACAAGAAGCCGGCGGGACTGCTGGAACCGCTACAGACGCCGCTCGAACCGTGGGAGAAAGTGGCCCTGGACTTTGTCACAGATCTGCCCAGCTCGCGAGGCAAAACAGCGGTACTCGTGATCGTAGACCTGTTCACCAAGATGGCGCACTTCATTCCTTGCGCGAAGGTGGCCACAGTGGAACAGACTGCCAAACTGTTCATAGACCACGTGTTCAAAGTTCACGGCTTACCACGGTCCATCCTGTCTGACCGGGGTCGCCAATTCGTCTCGAGCTTCTGGCAGAAGCTGCTGGGCATCCTGAACGTCAAGATCAACTTAGCGTCGGCACGACACCCGCAGACCAACGGACAAGCGGAGTGGGTCAACGCCATCATGCAGCAGTACCTGCGATGCTACGCGAATCAACAGCCCTCGACCTGGGTGGACTACCTACCGCTGGCCGAGTTTGCCTACAACAACACGTAGCACGGGTCTACAGGGGTGACACCGTTCTTCGCCAACAATGGGCGGCATCCCAGAACCTTCCCGGAGTTAGAGACGAAGGGGGAGGGGGAGCCACGGGGAGCAGAGCACTTGGCAGCAGAGTTACAGGAGGTCCACGAGCAACTCCGAAGGACCTTGGAACTAGCAAAACACGCCTACAAAGTGCAGGCAGACAGGCACAGGAGAGTCGGGGAAGACATCCAGGTGGGGGACTGGGTCTGGTTAGCGGCCCAGGCAGTGCCGGCCAGAACGTTAGCTAAGAAGAAGCTCAAACACAAGCAGTTAGGGCCTTACCAAGTCGAGGCACAAATCAACCCAGTGGCCTTCCGGTTGACACTCCCGGAGGGCTCCAGAATGCACCCGGTATTTCATAGGTCAGTCCTCACACCCTACAAGGAACCCCACAGGTTTCAGGCGCCAGGGACCGCACCTCGCCCACTTAGAAAGTCGCCAACGGGGGAGGGGTCACCGAGGGCGGCACCACTCAACGAGGTCACGGAGATTTTAGACTCAAGATGGGGGAAAGAGGGAGTTGAATATCTCCTTGCCAGGGAAGGTACCCCGGCCAGCGCCAACAGGTGGGTGCCGGACTATGCCTTGGAGGAGCACTACCTCAAAGACGAGTTCCATGCACTCTTCCCGCACAGACCTATGCCGGCAGATTTTCACACCCACACTTTCAACCAGCACGTTCCAGGGGTTCTCATCTGCTGAGGAAACGGCGCCAGACACAAGCTCCCCGGAGGGATCACTCTTGGGGTCTGCCACGGACCGCTCTTATTGGTGGGACACTCAACCGGAGGTGGGGTGGAGCAGGGAACTGCTAAGGGGGCCCTGGCACGCAGCATCACCCGAGGTAACAGGGGGAGAGACGGACATGGACGTGTTGGGGGAGGACCTTGGGTTCGAACACGAATGCAGAGAGATGGAAGCAGAGGAGATCGACGTCGGCGAGCCCATTACGGGCTGGCTGGATCCAACTGGTCAGCTGCACACCAGGGGAAGGAACTGTATCCCGCACTCACCCCCACAGCACTGGAGCACCCGGAACCCGCCCCAGAAGAGGGGAAGGGGGGAAGGGGGGCTTCGAGGGCGGGATGGATGTCAGGGGCTCAGGAGCAGAGGTACAGGGGAGAGAGGAGATGGAGAGCAAAGGGGAAGGATCTGAGGGCAGCGTAGGGGGCAAGGGGGGGTCCCAGGGGAGACACACCAGAAACAAGGGGCCAGCGGGGACTCCCAAAGCAGCAGCTGGAGATCAGGACCAGCTTCCCCACCAGAGCATAGTGGGGGGGAAGAGTCCCAGGTGTCAGGGGCAGCGTCTCCTCCAGCAGGGAGAGAAGAAGAGTCGGGACTAACCACGCCTCTGTCGGAGAGTGGGGGAACAGAGGGGAGGTCAGGTCCAGCTGGCCTCCCCGAAGGGGGAAGCAGTGACAGGAGCAGTGTAACGGTCAGGAGGAGGGTTGCCGGCTGGGCGCGCGCGCCAAGTTCGAATGTACAGGCGCGCGGGACAGCAGAAAACCCAGATGGGGAACCAGGTCCTAAAGCCCGCCGGAGGCAGGGGAAAGACTCAGGGGACTCAGCGTCAGAAGAGTCTAGGAAGGGCGAGACCCCAGCTGACAGGCGGAGCCAGAGGAGGAAAGAGCAAAGGAAGAGGTGGAGCAAGGCTAGGGTCTTAAACTGGTGTCTGGAGGGAGGAGACTCAGACGGAGCTTCGGCGGTCTAGAGTCTCAGACGTAGAGCTGCACGCTCCTGATGTGAAAGACAAACTGAACTTCAATAAAGACTTTTGTATATAACAACGGACTGGCGTTGGTCCTTTGTGAGCTGGGACAATAATGAACTAAAAAAGGTATTTAAATATACCTTCCCTAAGAAACCAGAGGCCTTCCTTTTGGGCATTGTTGGCCAGAGGGTGCTAAAGAAGGACAGAATTTTATTTATGTATGCGACAACAGCAGCAAGAATACTCATCGCAAAGTACTGGAAGATAGAAGATTTGCCCACTCTGGAAGAATGGCAGATGCAACTGATTGACTACGTGGAATTGGCAGAAATGACTGGCAGAATGCGAGACCTGGGAGAAGAGACAGTGGAAGAGGACTGGAAAAAATTTAAGGACTATTTGCAAAAGTACTGTAAAATGTATGAATGTTAGAATGATGCAGGATATAAAGACAACATGGCATTAGTAACCTAGTTGAACAAAATATGAAAATAACTGAACTATAAGAACAAAGATGAAATTTGAATAATATTATGTCAAGTTTAAATATCTAAATATTTGATAACAAAGGGTAAAATTGGAGACATAATAGCTGAAATGTTTAATTTAAAACAAATTCTGAGAGAAGGTGAAGCATTGCTGAACATGATTTGGTAAATGGGAACACAGGAAAGGGAGAGGCGAGGGGGGTCAAGAAAGAGGGTTATGGAAGTTTGGTTTAACTATGTTGTATGTTTTATGTCTGTATTTTTGTATCGTATTGTTTTTTGTTTTGTGTGATTTCGTACTTTTTTTGTCTTTTACTGTGAAAATTTAATAAAATATCTTTTAAAAAAACATAAAAAACAAACAAAAACACCAATTTGAAATAAGCCCAATCAGAGCTTTATCATCTTCTTTTTATGTAGATGGAACCCAAAATACCTTTTTCCATTGGTTTGGGGTGATTCTGGCGCACACCCAAATAACACCATGCGAATTGAAAAAAGCCCAATCAAAGCTTATATGTCTTCTCTCTATGCATATGGAAGCGAAAAGATGGTGTTGTGTTATTTTGGTCTCATTACACACACTTTGCGATTTCTGTGTCAATGTGCATTAAAAGCAAAAAACACGAAATGAAGTAAACGCAATCCAAAATTCTTTTTTCTATGTAGTTGGAAAACAAAACAACCTGTTTGGCTTTGTTTAGGCTTATTGCACCGCTTTGCTATTTGTGGGTGAATGAACACCGAAAGAGCAATCGAAGCTTATTCGTCCTTTTACTATTGAGATGGAACCAAAACACCTATGCTTGATTTGGGCTGGTAACAAACATGTCACCTGCGATTTTTGGTTGAATGTGCATTCTAAACCCAAAAACACCAATTTGAAAAAAGCCCAATCAGAGCTTTATCATCTTTGAATCATAGAATCATAGAATTGGAAGAGACCACAAGGGCCATCGAGTCCAACCCCCTGCCAAGCAGGAAACACCATCAGAGCACTCCTGACATATGGTTGTCAAGCCTCTGCTTAAAGACCTCCAAAGTAGGAGACTCCACCACACTCCTTGGCAGCAAATTCCACTGTCGAACAGCTCTCACTGTCAGGAAGTTCTTCCTAATGTTTAGGTGGAATCTTCTTTCTTGTAGTTTGGATCCATTGCTCCGTGTCCGCTTCTCTGGAGCAGCAGAAAACAACCTTTCTCTCTCCTCTATATGACATCCTTTTCTATATTTGAACATGGCTATCATATAACCCCTTAACCTCCTCTTCTCCAAGCTAAACATGCCCAGCTCCCTTAGCCGTTCCTCATAAGGCATCGTTTCCAGGCCTTTGACCATTTTGGTTGCCCTCCTCTGGACACGTTCCAGTTTGTCAGTGTCCTTCTTGTACTGTGGTGCCCAGAACTGGACACAGTACTCCAGGTGAGGTCTGACCAGAGCAGAATACAGTGGCACTATTACTTCCCTTGATCTAGATGCTATACTCCTATTGATGCAGCCCAGAATTGCATTGGCTTTTTTAGCTGCCGCGTCACACTGTTGGCTCATGTCAAGTTTGTGGTCAACCAAGACTCCTAGATCCTTTTCACATGTACTGCTCTCAAGCCAGGTGTCCCCCATCTTGTATTTGTGCCTCTCATTTTTTTGGCCCAAGTGCAATACTTTACATTTCTCCCTGTTAAAATTCATCTTGTTTGTTTTGGCCCAGTTCTCTAATCTGTCAAGGTCGTTTTGAAGTGTGATCCTGTCCTCTGGGGTGTTAGCCACCCCTCCCACTTTGGTGTCATCTGCAAATTTGATCAGGATGCCCTTGAATCCATCATCCAAGTTGTTGATAAAGATGTTGAATAAGACCGGGCCCAAGACAGAACCCTGTGGCACCCCACTAGTCACTCTTCTCCAGGATGAAGAGGAAGCATTGATGAGCACCCTTTGGTTTCGGTCAGTCAGCCAGTTAAAAATCCACTGAGTGGTAGCATAGTCAAGACCGCATTTTACCAGCTTCTTTATAAGAATATCATGGGGCACCTTGTCAAATGCCTTGCTGAAATCAAGGTAGGCTACATCCACTGCGTTCCCTTCATCTACCAGGTTTGTAATTCTGTCAAAAAACGAGATCAGGTTAGTCTGACATGACTTATTTTTCAGAAATCCATGCTGACTATTGGTGATCACAGCTTTCCTTTCTAGGTGCTCACAGACTGTTTGCTTAATGATCTGCTCCATAATCTTCCCTGGTATTGATGTCAGACTGACTGGGCTGTAATTATTTGGGTCCTCTCGTTTCCCCTTTTTGAAAATAGGGACAACATTTGCCCTCCACCAGTCTGCCGGGACTTCGCCTGTTCTCCAGGAATTCTCAAAGATGACTGCCAGTGGTTCTGAGATCGCATCTGCCAGTTCTTTTAATACTCTTGGATGAAGTTCATCTGGCCCTGGAGACTTGAATACATCTAAACTAGCCAAGTATTCTTGTACTATCTCCTTAGTTATTCTGGGCTGTGTTTCCTTTGCTGAATCATTTGCTCCAAATTCTTCAGGTCGGGCATTGTTTTCTTTATCGGAGAAGACTGAGGCAAAGAAGGCATTGAGGAGTTCAGCCCTTTCTGTGTCACCATCTTCTCCTCTGAGTGACCCCACTGTTTCTTTGTTCTTCCTTTTGCTACGAACATACCCATAAAAGCCTTTTTTGTTGCTTTTAACCTCTCTAGCAAGCCTGAGTTCATTCTGTGCTTTAGCTTTTCTGACTTTGTGTCTACACGTGCTGGCTATTTGTTTGAATTCCTCTTTGGTGGTTTCCCCCCTTTTCCATTTTTTGTACACATCCTTTTTTAATCTTAACTCAGTTAAAAGTTCTTTAGATAGCCACCCTGGCTTCTTTAGGTCACCTTCCATGTTTCCATCTCATTGGTATTGCCTGACGTTGTGCTTTTACTATCTCCCTCTTAACAAACTCCCAGCCATCATGAACTCCCTTTCCTTTTAGTATTACTGTCCATGGGATCTCACCCAGCACTTCCCTAAGTTTTATGAAGTCGGCTTTCTTAAAGTCAAGAAATTGAGTCCTAGTATGCTTGGCTGCTCCTTTCCGCTGTATAGTAAACTTCAGAAGAGCATGATCACTCGCGCCTAATGATCCTTCCACTTCTACCCCACTAACCAGGTCATCAACATTGGTTAGGACCAGATCTAAAATGGCTGTTCCTCTTGTTGCTTCTCCCACTTTCTGGACAATGAAGTTGTCTGCAAGGCCAGTGAGGAATCTGTTTGACCTTATGCTCTTGGCTGGGTTTGAAATCCAACAAATATCTGGGTAACTGAAGTCCCCCATTACTACTATCTCCCTTCCTTTTGCATGCTTGGCCATCTGTTCCAGGAAGGCATCATCTATGTCCTCCGTTTGGCTTGGGGATCTATACTAAACTCCCACAATGAGGTCTCTGTTATGTTTCTCTCCCTTAATTTTGACCCAAATGCTCTCACTTTGGCTTTGAGGTTCTAAATCTTGGATCTCTTCACAGGTATACACATCCCTGACATATAACGCTTCCAGTGAAATCAGCGGAGAGAGCACAGGACCTCCGCTTGGCACGCCCACGCTGCGCAGAAGGCTTCCACGCAGAGAATCTAGGAGGAGACTTGGAGTCAAGCAACTTTTATGTTGGAAGAAATTTAGGTCACACCCACTGACGGATTCTGCCAGTGACTAAGACAGTCGCGTTTCAAGGGCTGTCAAACCAGGGAAAGTTTTAGCTATACGACTAGCTTGCAGCAGCTTGCAGTTTACGCACAAGCAACCCCAATTCCCATTACAGCAATCCGTCAGTCCCTTGTTGCTTGTGCGGAGAGCAGCAGAGGCAGTGTCATGAGTCAAGCTGGAGGAGCAGGCGCCGGAGAGGGGCCAGGAAGGAACCAACGCTCGAAGAGAGAAACAGAGAGTTGGAGCAGCAACTGGCTATAGTAGCGGCGCGGCTGGATGAAAGGCGGACTCAGGATGCCCAGGGGAAGCCCAACCCCATCGCAAGGAAGGTACCGGGACTAGTGCAGAAGTTTTCAGGCAACCCCAGAGACTATAATGCTTTTAAGACAGATGTGCAATATGCGCTGGACCTGCAGTATGAGGACTTTGCAGACGATGGGGGGAGGGTCACTTTTGTGATAGGGCACCTGGAAGGCGGGGCCAGAGAATGGATTAGGCCCTTAATGGCATCGGAGAATGCCGCCTTAAAGAACTTGAGGAAATTTTTTAGCGCCATGGACCATATGTTCTCAAGTGATGTGGAGCAAAGCGTGACACGCCAGCAGCTGATGGAGTGCAAACAAGGGAACCAATCAGTGAGAGAGTACTGGTCACGATTTGCAATGCTAATCCACAAACTCGGGTGGGAACTGGGTTCAGAACCAGTGCAAATGCTATTTGAGGAAGGCTTAGCCTCTTGGGTAAAAGATGAACTTTCCCGCTCGCCCCGCCCGCAATCGATGGACCAGCTGACTAAAATGGCGCTTGCTGTGGGAGTACGCCAAGAGGCGTGTGCTCTGGAAAGGCGGGAAGGGAGAGTGGAGCGTTGGCATGACAATCGCATTCCAGACGTGCCTGGGCCACCTGCACCGCCCGTGCTGCCCGCGGAACCAATGGAAATTGGAGGAGCGCGCGTGCGCGGGGTTTCAAACTCCGGCGAGGTTCGCAAGAAAGAGGGGAAAACGACCAGGAAGTGTTTTCTCTGCCTACAGCCGGGACATTTTGCCAGAGTCTGCCCTCAGAGAAAAGCGTGGTAAGGAATGGTGGGGGCCGCGGGGGGAGAGCAGGAGCAGGGAAACGGCAAGGCTTGGCTGCAGGAGAGCGGGCACAGCAGCCAGGCGAGCAACCAGTGAAGGTGCCCAAACCAGACCCCCCCCCCGGGCAGCAATAGCCATAGAGGTGGTGTTAGAACTCCCCAACGGACACCCTATTAAGGTGAAGGCATTGCTGGATTCTGGCAGCTCTTGCAACTTCTTTAGCAGGGATTTTGCACTAGAACACCAACTCCAGGTGCTGCCTCTCGAACACCCCCTGCAAGTAACAACCATTGATGGGAGAGAACTCTTGGGGGGGAGTGACCCACTAGACCCCTCCCATGAAAACGAGGGTCTCCAGACACACTGAGACAATTGCCTTTCACGTTGCCACATTAGCAGGGCCACCAATCATACTGGGAATGAGCTGGCTGGCACTGCACGATCCAGTAGTGGGGTGGCACCAGCGGACAGTCACCTTTGGGTCAGCTCACTGCGTAGAGCACTGCCACGAAGGGGAAGCCCCGAGGATGGCAGTAGCCAGGGTGGCAGGGATAGCGGTGGGAGAAAAGGTGAGAGTACTGTTATTGGTTTCAGAACTCACAGGGTTAAGGAGTTCTGTGTGACGTCTCTTACCTGAGGCGTGGTTAGAAACTCTTATGGGAGTGGATTGACTCTGAGAGTTTCAGTCTGGTTTCGCTTTTGCGGAGAGAGGACGCAAGATGGGTGAGCTTTCACCAGGTTTGAAGTTATGCTGTTAAACTTCATGATTAAAGGCTAAGAAGATAAGGAACGCCTTTGTGTCTGAATTTATTACTGCAATTGCTTCACCGCTGTGTTTATCTCTGCTACTGGCAAGAGGGAGAGGCAGGAAGGATTTTTGGATCAGCACGGACAGACAGCAGAGCTGCGCAAAGGGAAGCGTGCTGGACTCCATGTTTGTTTTTCTTGGAACTCATGGCAACTTTGGCCTCTCCGTTGCCATAAGTACCACCTCAGTATGCAGACCTGGAAGAAGTTTTCAGTGAGAAAGAGGCGGATAGACTACCCCCTCACAGGCCCTTTGACTGTCAGATCAACCTACTCCCAGGGGCTCAGTTACCAGTGGGTAAGCTGTACGCCATGTCAGACAGGGAGATGCAGGAGTTGCGGAAGTTCATTGACAAGAACCTGAAGAGGGGCTTTATACGAGAATCAAGGGCGGTGGGGGGCAGTCCAGTGTTCTTTGTGGACAAAAGAGACTCCAAGGAGCCCCGCTTGGTCGTAGATTATAGGTCGGTCAACCGGGTATCGGAACCAGTGACCTTCCCTATGCCCAGAATTGATGACATTTTGGCCAGGGTAAGGAAAGGGAAGGTTTTTACCAAGTTGGACCTTCAAGGGGCGTACAATTTGATAAGGATGAGGGAGGGGGATGAATGGAAAACCACGATGTTCACCCTCTGGGGGCCTTTGAGTACCTCGTGATGCCCTTCGGATTACAATCGGGTTCCAGCACATTTCAAGCTTTCATGAACCACGTGTTGGGGTCCCTGCTGTACAAGAATTGTGTGGCCTTCCTGGACGACGTACTTATCTACTCAGAGAACGAGGAGCAGCATCTGAAAGATGTCAAGAAAGTGCTGAAAAGGCTGCAGGAGCATCAGCTGTGGGTCAAACTGGAGAAATGCCAATTCCACGCCCGAGAGGTGGGGGGAGAGCTTCCAAGATGGCGCCGGCAAGGGCAGCCCTGCTCTAAGCTCCATGCTAGTCGTGCAGTTTTTTATTAGTTTTTAACAGTTTTATTAATTTCTTTTTACCTGTTTTAATTGCTAGCTAAGGCATTTAAACCTACAAGTGACACAGCAATTTGTCTCCCTTGTTGGAAGGACACTGAATCACCGGCTACACAAGGAACTAGAAGGCAAGCGTTGGTTAAAATTACTCCCGGGCACTGGATCACCGCTGCTGTAGCTGTAGCCTGGAGACAGGGTCTGAGCGGAGTCTCAATACTTGGGGAAGGGAAAGAAGCCAAGCCGAAGTTTTGAAGCCAGGCCAGGGGAGGACCAGAGGAGACCATAGGAGTCCTCAGGTGCCTGGACAAGCAGCTGAACCCGACGGGCTTGAGGACCCAGCCTCCCTCCCGAGCCGCTTTCTCCAGCTGCACTTCGTCATCCTACCAGCTAGTGTGGAAAGCTGTGAGGCTGTGAGGCTTCGGGTTGCTGAAATTACACTTTGAGAGGCGAAGAAGAAGTCTACGGCAGAGAGAGGTGAGAAGAAAGGAGACGGAAGTTCCAATTAAACAAAACAAAAGCCTGGAAGTTCGCAAAGCGGTGAGACCCTTCTGTTTTAAGTAAAGCCTGCCTTCACTTACCCCAGAGACCGAATAGGGGAGGGACGGGGGACCGGATAAAGATTTAAATTGAGAGCCCTTGACTTGTATAATTAACCGTGAAGAGGGCTGAGCTGGAGAAGATTTACTAGAGCCCTCAACAGGAGTAAATCTCTATCGGAATTTTACTCTTATTATAGCTCTTCAACGAACTGTGGAGAAATCCCTGGAGTTAAATACTCAGCTGCACAGCTAAATCACTGACTGTGGTAGGAAGTTCCCTTCTTCTCTCCTGTATTATTTATATTATTTAGTTCATATCTACTGTGGCTATGGGCAAGAGGAAACGCCTCAGAGAAGCAGAGGAATTACTGCTTCTCCCTAGCCCCAAGCTACAAGCTAAGGGAAGAAGAGTCCAGTCAAATCCTCAAGCAGCAGTTACTACACACAATAGATTTCTTCCACTAAGTGACTTGGATGTAGCCATTCCCAAGCCCCAAAATACCATCTTACACACTTGTAATCTAACGAGCACTCCCATTAAAGGTGGGTCCGACGTGGATGGAAAAAAGATCCAGGATAAAGAGAACCAGCTGGGAAATGAGTCCTCCCATTTACAATTAGTCATTAGGACACTGGACTGTATATTTAAAAAGATAGACTTTCTGACGTGCTCAATTTCCAAGCTAACTGAAAAAGTGATGGATATGGATGCCAAAATTGCCCTCAAAAATAACTACCAGAGGGGACCTCCACGGATAGCCCCACCAAAATCTGGGGCAAAGGGGATGAGAAAATACAAACTAAACAATCTCATGTGTAAGCAAAATCTAACACTGCAACCAAAGAAGGTGTGCCTAACGATAAGGTCAGAGATATGGGACTGGTCAAGCTTAGAAGGAGCTAAAATTGCCCTAAGTAAAATCCTGAGAATAAGCACAGTTCATATCGATCTTCGTGCTTTACTTCCGCTAACTCAATCAAATGGCCCTTACAAAGTTATTTTAGCCTTCCATTCGCTGAGATTACCCTTATTAATAATAAGAGAAAAATGGAAATTCATAAAAACAAAAATCATACCCACAAGGGTTTTTGCGGACAGCATAGTAAATCCACTACTTGTGGAAAAAGGGAAAGAGACATTAGATTCAGAAACAAGCTCTATAAAATCGCCAGACAAAGAGATCTTGCTCTCCCCACAGAGAACGGAGGAGATCGTCTGCAGCCCACAACTAGGAATGAATTTGGGTAGTTCCAGAATATCCAGTGGTGAAAGCGCCCTTATGAATTCATTTGATGAATTACAATCACAAGAAAAAGAAAAAATAATAAATAAATTAGACAAATTAAGAGAGAAGATGTTTCAGGCCAAAAGTAAAATAGGAAACAAAGAAATTCAAACAAACAGGGCCATTGAAGGCTCGGTGGACCTTCTCCAATTTAGCCCACAGCCCCAAAATAGGTCTATAAAATCCAAGGCAACGATACAGACAATCGTCCCGCCACCTTCATTAGTTAATTTGGAACCAGCTCATCCTGTACCAACCGGAATGGATATATCTACTAAAGAACAGCAAAATGTAAACAAAATTTCGACACATTCCTCAATGCCTGACCTGGAGTCATCATTATCGGACGGAGAATCCCTAGCTGATGATCTAGAAGTTCAATCTGTTATCGATACGGACTGGACAGAAGACCCCTTGGGCCATATAAATAAGATGATATACCCATGGAAGGAAAATCTAATAATAGCTAAAACTTGTACCGACCTAATCTCTGCCCCCCTAGGTGATAAGCTCTCTGATAAAACAAGGGATTTCAGAGAGGAGATCAGACCAAACCAGGACACTACCCCTATAGGACCGAGCGAGCAGAGCATAATTATAAACAGCTCAAGAGGCACACCTGCGTCAAAAGGAGAGAAGTCATCTACTATTAGTCAAAGGAAAATTACTGACTTCTTTAAATCTGACAACCCAAGATCAGCGTTCCCCCCTTCTCCATTGTGACTACCCAAACCCCAGTCAAATCTCTCCCCCCCCCCCCCCGTTCTCCTTTTTAAGCTGGAACATAGCAGGTTGGAAGGGGAAAAAATCTGACCCGGACCTTGTAAAACTAATAAACTTACACCAAGTAATTCTTTTACAAGAAACATGGGAAGAGGGGAGAGTAGATATTAATGGTTTTGATGTTACATCATTACCGGCATGCCCGTCTACTAAAGGAGGCCGGCCTAGTGGAGGATTAGTTATAGCAATTTCCTTGAAAATACAGGCAAAACTCACGCTTGTAAATGCTTCCACCTTTGCAATTACAGCCCTGATTACGGGGAAAAATTTTGAACTTGTTATAACAAATGTCTATCTTCCTCCTGGAGGCAACACTGCAGACTTATACAATAAATGGGGAATTTTGGAGGAACATCTTACTCTTTGTCTCTCCAAATACCTCAATATACCCAATGTTATAGCAGGGGACTTCAATGCTCGCATTGCAACAAACTGGGAGTCTTTAATCAAAGCCAAATGGTGGATAACTCCAGAATTCATTAATGACCTCGCCCTCCATACTCAAAGACTTTCCAAAGACAAAAGGGTAAATGAAGCAGGAACCCTTCTTTACCAATTGGTACTACGTCTAAACTTAGTGATTCTAAACGGGAACTGCCCGCCAGACGTACCGGGTGATTTTACACACATAAGCTCCTCTGCAAACAGTGTCCTGGATTATATGTTAGTATCTCATGACATTTTCCCCAAATTTTCCCATTTTAAAGTTGAAAATATTCAACTGAGCGACCACCTACCGTTGGTCGCCACAATGACTATAGACTGGACCCCAGATGGAGACAGGCACCCAACACATCTGATTACGAACTCAGTATTGCAAATCAAAAGTGTTAAATGGTCCGAATTACAGGCCCAAAAATACTCAGCATATTTCCAACAAGGGCTAAAACAAGCATATTCAGGCTTAATTGAGGACTACTACGATTATGACCAAACTCTAAGACTATTCTCGAATCTGTCAGAAGATCTATCGTCCTTCTTCTCTGTTCCGACGCATAAAATAAATCGAACACAAAGGAAGATAGGTGCATTGTGGTTCAATAGTGCTTGTAAACAGGCTAGACAACTTCTTGGTAACATCTACAAAGAATATAAAGCAACGGTCCTGCCAAAAGAATATTTCCAAGCAAAATCGGCCTACAAGCAAATTCAAAAGGGAGCTAGACAGGAATGGCAAGTGAATCAATGGCGGGCAATCATAGAAGCCTCATCATTACGGAACTCCAGACAATTTTGGCTCCTGTTAAATCAAAGAACTAAAAGATACCCTTTAACTATTATTCCTGCCCCGGTTTGGGAATCATACTTAAAAAATTATTTTGCCACAACTGACTGTACTGCTAACACAAGAGATGAATTTCAAGAACAGCTTCCCCTCTGGCCCCCCACTGATCCGGAGGACATCCATGATTTGATCGTTAAACTCAAAACAGGGAAAGCGCCTGGGCCAGACCTGATCCCGGCAGAAGCTATAAAATACCATGCGGACTGGTGGGCTTAAGTCCTGGCGACCATTTTTGATGCCGTTAACAACTCTGGAATGATCCCGGAAGTATGGAAGGACGCTATTATCGTTCCAATCCACAAAAAGGGCTCACCAGACGACCCAGGAAATTATAGAAATATCAGTCTGCTCTCAATAGTGGGGAAACTGTATGCCCGCTTCCTGTTGAACAGACTTACCCAATGGGCCGAAGAGAAAAAATTAATTGGGCCCGAACAAGCTGGATTTCGCCCAAAACAGTCAACAATTAATCATATTCTAATTTTACAGCATCTTGCCTGGAAATATTCCACCCCAAAGGGTGGCCAACTCTGTGTGGCATTCATTGATCTAAAGGCAGCATTCGATAGTATCCCCAGGAACATCCTCTGGGAAAAACTCACCCGCTGGGGCATCGACAGAAGGCTTCTCTGGCTAATAATTAAACTCCATGAGAACTCAGTGGCCAGAGTGAGACTCACTCCGGAGGGCGATCTCACCAATTCAATTCCCATTAACAGAGGTGTCCGACAGGGCTGTATATTGGCTCCATTCCTGTTTAATTTATTCATAAGCGACATGAGGACTCCCCTAACAGAGGCTCAAGAAAGGATTCACGCACCCCGCCTAGCACTTTATCGTTGCCCTCTGTTACTATATGCGGATGACGCAGTCATCCTCTCCTTTTCTAGAGTAGGTCTCAGGAGGGCCTTAAAATTTTTTGGATCATATTGTAACACAAATTCCCTTACAATTAATTATGGAAAATCTAAGATCCTAGTTTTCTCAAAGAGCCGGAAACTCCATAATTGGAGAATTGATGGGAGAGTCATCGAACCAGTTTATAGATTCCAATACAGTGGTGCCTCGCAAGACGAAATTAATTCGTTCCGCAATTCTCTTCGTCTTGCGGTTTTTTTCGTCTTGCGATGCACGGTTTCCCATAGGAATGCATTGAAAATCAATTAATGCGTTCCTAGGGAAACCACCTTCAGGCCAGGTCCGGGGACAGTCTGTCCCCGGACCTCTTCTGAAGGCTGGGGGGGGGGACAAGGGCTTTTCTTCCCACCCCCAGCATTTTAAAAAACCCTGGGACAGCGGAGGACTTCTCCGCTGTGCGGGGCTATCTTAAAATGCTGGCGGGCGGCATTTTAAAATCGCTCCGGACAGCGGAGGACTTCTCCGCTGTCCGGGGCGATTTAAAAGCCCCTGGGAAGGCAGGCAGGGGGGACAAAGACTTTCGCCCCCTGCCCGCCTTCAGAAGGTGTTCCCGCCCCCCCCCCCGCCCCACTTCGGAACAGCTTTCCAAAGTGGGGCGGCTGGGGCAGGTGTTCCCGCCCCCCCTCCCCACTTCGGAACAGCTTTCCGAAGTGGGGCGGCGGGGCCAGGTGTCCCCGCCCCCCCTCCCCACTTCGGAACAGCTTTCCGAAGTGGGGCGGCGGGGGCAGGTGTTCCCGCCCCCCCTCCCCACTTCGGAACAGCTTTAATTTAAAAGCCCCTGGGAAGGCAGGCAGGGGGGACAAAGACTTTCGCCCCCTGCCCGCCTTCAGAAGGTGTTCCCGCCCCCCCCCGCCCCACTTCGGAACAGCTTTCCAAAGTGGGGCGGCTGGGGCAGGTGTTCCCGCCCCCCCTCCCCACTTCGGAACAGCTTTCCGAAGTGGGGCGGCGGGGCCAGGTGTCCCCGCCCCCCCTCCCCACTTCGGAACAGCTTTCCGAAGTGGGGCGGCGGGGGCAGGTGTTCCCGCCCCCCCTCCCCACTTCGGAACAGCTTTCCGAAGTGGGGCGGCGGGGCCAGGTGTCCCTGCCCCCCCGCCCCACTTCGGAACAGCTTTCCGAAGTGGGGCGGCGGGGGCAGGTGTTCCCGCCCCCCCTCCCCACTTCGGAACAGCTTTCCGAAGTGGGGCAGCGGGGCCAGGTGTCCCCGCCCCCCCTCCCCACTTCGGAACAGCTTTCCGAAGTGGGGCGGCGGGGCCAGGTGTCCCTGCCCCCCCTCCCCACTTCGGAACAGCTTTCCGAAGTGGGGCGGCGGGGGCAGGTGTTCCCGCCCCCCCTCCCCACTTCGGAACAGCTTTCCGAAGTGGGGCAGCGGGGCCAGGTGTCCCCGCCCCACCTCCCCACTTCGGAACAGCTTTCCGAAGTGGGGCGGCGAGGCCAGGTGTCCCCGCCCCCCTCCCCACTTCGGAACAGCTTTCCGAAGTGGGGCAGCGGGGCCAGGTGTCTCCGCCCCCCCTCCCCACTTCGGAACAGGTCCTGGACCTCTTCTGAAGGCTGGCGGGGGCGAAAGTCTTTGCTCCCCCCGCCTGCCTTCAAAAGCTGTCCGGCCCAGGCTTCCCGGACCTTTCCGCCAGCAGCGGCAGCGCTGCCGCTGCTGGCGGAGACTTGCCGGCATGCCGAAGCCTGCGCGCAGCGCGCCCAGGCTTCGCGGATCTCTCTGCCAGCAGCGGCAGCGCTGCCGCTGCTGGCGGAGACTTGCCGGCATGCCGAAGCCTGCGCGCAGCGCGCCCAGGCTTCGCGGATCTCTCCTGCCTTCAAAAGCCGTCCGGGATAGCAGGAAGCGCTTCCCTGCTATCCCGGACTGCTTTTAAAATGCTGGCGCTGGGGAGCAAAGCCTTTTGGCCCCCGCCAGCCTTCCTGGACCTCTTCTGAAGGCCGGAGGGGGGGGAAAAGGCTTTGCTCCCCACCGCTAGCATTTAAAAGAGGTCCCCGGAGATTTCCCTATGGGCTTTCGTCTTGCGAAGCAAGCCCATAGGGGAATTCGTCTTGCGAGGCAAATCGCGGACGAAAAAACCTTTCGTCTAGCGAGTTTTTTGTCTTGCGAGGCATTCGTCTTGCGGGGCACTACTGTACTTGGGAGTTTGGTTACAACATAACCTTAGATGGAAGGCCCATGTAGCTTATGTTACAAACAGAGCCAAAGCTATCTCCTTGGCGATCTTGCGATTCTTCTTCACCGATGGAGCCCTCCACATCCCATCGGCGTTGAAAGTGTTCAAGGCCAAGGTGATCCCGACAATTGCTTATGCCATCTCAACTTGGGGGACTTTTGTCAACCTATCTCACCTACAGGTTATTCAAAATCAGTTTTTAAGAGGGATATTGAAACTGCCCAACTGTGTAAGTAATACAGCGTTACACATGGAACTTAATATTGTATCCCTGGAAAACGCCCTGTGGAAGCACATACTCTGTCACTGGTTATCTCTATGGCACAATCTCCCAAACTTGTATTTGATACAATGTATGTGGAGAGATGATTTCCAGAGCCCATGGGTAAAAAATTTACAACTGAAAATTACGGCAATGGGAATCTCCCCATCTAAATTACTAGAGCAGGACATAGTTCCAGCTAAAAGAACAGTAACCTGTAAACTAGAGGAGATGGACTTGCAGCAGAAAATGGTGTTGGGCAATGGTACCTGCTCACCTCAAAACCTTGGTTTATTACCCCTCTTAAGGCTCCCAAACTATTTGAATTCCTTAACTTCTTCGACTCATAGATATGCCTTTATAAAGGCAAGATTCAACGCCTTCCCATCGAACGTGCTGAGAAATAGATTTTCCAATGGACAGATATCGCTCTTATGTGATTGTAATTGTGGGGCACCGGAATCGTTGCATCACATAATCTTTGATTGTGCTTCTCACTCATCGGCCAGGAGCAAGTTTCTTGATCCATATCTAAAGGGAATCGCCGATGATTGGAATGAAGCCAAACTGAGATATCTACTAAATGATGAAGATCCCCTAAGATCACTCACGGTTGCCAGATTCTTGATCAGCGTCCTATCCCTAAAGAAGAAAAACAGACTCCTGTGTGGCTCGGATGACCCTTTTAAACCATGATATATGTTTTAGGATGTAACTAGGTGATATCACCACTGATGTCTTTTATTAATTTATGAGCAGAAGACGATGTCTATGTTGCAAATTTATTGTAATGTATGTTGTTGGGTCTTTTGCTTATTTTGCTTTGGTTCTTGTCTGTTCTTGTAAGTTTTTAGCTGTTTTAAATTTGGAGGTTTAAGTATATATATGTTGGTGGGAAACTGTCGTGTGACGGGCCAATGGCCGTAATAAATATCAATCAAGAATGGAAATAAAAAGTCCATTGTATAAAATACATTTGAGGGTCACTTGAGCAGGAAGCACGTGAGGCGCAGCAAAACACAGGCCGATAAACAGTAGACAAAGCCCATCTTTCCCAAACATCGCAGGAAAAGGCCAGAATTTACGAAGCGCATGAACCATCACAGCTTTCCTCAATGATGAAGCAATTGCTAATATATAATCATAGAACTAGGGAGTTTGAAAGGGCCACGAGGCTCATCTAGGCTTACCCCCTGCAATGTGGGAATCTTTGCCAAAGAGCTTCCCTCTTGTGGCTTATCCCCACAACAGATACTGACTTTGGGTTTTAGTCAAGCAAACAGTCTAATCCAGGCATTCCCAACCTGCGGCCCTCCAGATGTTTTTGTCCTACAACTCCCATGATCCCTACCTCACAGGACCAGTGGTCAGGGATGATGGGAATTGTAGTCCAAAACATCTGAAGGGCCGACGGCTGGGGATGCCTGGTCTAATCTGTCAGTGCCTAAATGATCTCAAGTGTCAGAACAACTTGACTGCTATCAGGAAATTTCCCACCGTCCCATTTCGACTCTCCAGCACCTGATCTGCATCACCAAGCAATCCCAAAATGCCGACAGCTTTGAACCTTGCAAGATCAAATGTCTCGCCCTGGACTGGACTCGAGGGACGATTCCGACAGATTCCACATGGGAAACGCTCATGTCCCATGTAGCACCAAATCAGTAGTGCATGTGCTTTATAAAAAGCCTTGAGGAGATGATTGTGTTGTTGTTTAGTCGTGTCCAACTCTTCGTGACCCCCTGGACCAGAGCATGCCAGGCACTTCTGTCTTCCACTGCCTCCCGCAGTTTGGTCCAACTCATGCTGGTAGCTTCGAGAACACTGTCCCACCATCTCGTCCTCCGTTGTCCCCTTCTCCTTGTGCCCTCCATCTTTCCCAACACCAGGGTCTTTTCAAGGAAATCCAGGAAATGCTGGGTGAGATCCCATGGACAGTAATACTAAAAGGAAAGGGAGTTCATGATGGCTGGGAGTTTGTTAAGAGGGAGATACTAAAAGCACAACGTCAGGCAATACCAATGAGACTGAAACATGGAAGTTGCCTAAAGAAGCCAGGGTGGCTATCTAAAGAACTTTTAACTGAGTTAAGATTAAAAAAGGATGTGTACAAAAACTGGAAAAGGGGGGAAACCACCAAAGAGGAATTCAAACAAATAGCCAGCACATGTAGACACAAAGTCAGAAAAGCTAAAGCACAGAATGAACTCAGGCTGGCTAGAGAGGTTAAAAGCAACAAAAAAGGCTTTTATGGGTATGTTCGTAGCAAAAGGAAGAACAAAGAAACAGTGGGGTCACTCAGAGGAGAAGATGGTGAAATGCAAACAGGGGACACAGAAAGGGCTGAACTCCTCAATGCCTTCTTTGCCTCAGTCTTCTCCGATAAAGAAAACAATGCCCGACCTGAAGAATTTGGAGCAAATGATTCAGCAAAGGAAACACAGCCCAGAATAACTAAGGAGATAGTACAAGAATACTTGGCTAGTTTAGATGTATTCAAGTCTCCAGGGCCAGATGAACTGCATCCAAGAGTATTAAAAGAACTGGCAGATGTGATCTCAGAACCACTGGCAGTCATCTTTGAGAATTCCTGGAGAACAGGCAAAGTCCCGGCAGACTGGAGGAGGGCAAATGTTGTCCCCATTTTCAAAAAGGGGAAAAGAGAGGACCCAAATAATTATCGCCCAGTCAGTCTGACATCAATACCAGGGAAGATTCTGGAGCAGATCATTAAGCAAACAGTCTGTGAGCACCTAGAAAGGAATGCTGTGATACCAATAGTCAGCATGGATTTCTGAAAAATAAGTCATGTCAGACTAACCTGATCTCCTTTTTTGACAGAATTACAAGCCTGGTAGATGAAGGGAACGCAGTGGATGTAGCCTACCTTGATTTCAGCAAGGCATTTGACAAGGTGCCCCATGATATTCTTGTAAAGAAGCTGGTAAAATGCGGTCTTGACTATGCTACCACTCAGTGGATTTGTAACTGGCTGACTGACCGAACCCAAAGGGTTCTCATCAATGGTTCCTCTTCATCCTCGAGAAGAGCGACTAGTGGGGTGCCACAGGGTTCTGTCTTGGGCCCGGTCTTATTCAACATCTTTATCAACGACTTGGATGATGGATTCAAGGGCATCCTGATCAAATTTGCAGATGACACCAAACTGGGAGGGGTGGCTAACACCCCAGAGGACAGGATCACACTTCAAAATGACCTTGACAGATTAGAGAACTGGGCAAAAACAAACAAGATGAATTTTAACAGGGAGAAATGTAAAGTATTACACTTGGGCAAAAAAAATGAGAGGCACAAAAACAAGATGGGGGACACCTGGCTTGAGAGCAGTACATGTGAAAAGGATCTAGGAGTCTTGGTTGACCATAAACTTGACATGAGCCAACAGTGTGACGCAGCAGCTAAAAAAGCCAATGCAATTCTGGGCTGCATCAATAGGAGTATAGCATCTAGATCAAGGGAAGTAATAGTGCCACTGTATTCTGCTCTGGTCAGACCTCACCTAGAGTATTGTGTCCAGTTCTGGGCACCACAATTCAAGAAGGACACTGACAAACTGGAACGTGTCCAGAGGAGGGCAACCAAAATGGTCAAAGGCCTGGAAACGATGCCTTATGAGGAACGGCTAAGGGAGCTGGGCATGTTTAGCCTGGAGAAGAGGAGGTTAAGGGGTGATATGATAGCCATGTTCAAATATATAAAAGGATGTCACATAGAGGAGGGAGAAAGGTTGTTTTCTGCTGCTCCAGAGAAGCGGACACGGAGCAATGGATCCAAACTACAAGAAAGAAGATTCCACCTAAACATTAGGAAGAACTTCCTGACAGTAAGAGCTGTTTGACAGTGGAATTTGCTGCCAAGGAGTGTGGTGGAGTCTCCTTCTTTGGAGGTCTTTAAGCAGAGGCTTGACAACCATATGTCAGGAGTGCTCTGATGGTGTTTCCTGCTTGGCAGGGGGTTGGACTCGATGGCCCTTGTGGTCTATTCCAACTCTATGATTCTATGATTCTCTTCTCATGAGGTGGCCAAAGTCTTGGAGCCTCAGCTTCAGGATGTGTCCTTCCAGTGAGCACTCTGGGCTGATTTCCTTCAGAATGGATAGGTTTGATCTTCTTGCAGTCCATGGGACTCTCAAGAGTCTCCTCCAGCATCATAATTCAAAAGCATCAATTCTTCGGCGATCAGCCTTCTTTATGGTCCAGCTCTCACTTCCATACATCACTACTGGGAAAACATAGCTTTTACTATACTGACCTTGTTGGCAAGGTGGTGTCTCTGCTTTTTAAGATGCTGTCTAGGTTTGTCGTGAGATGATTACCCCTCCTTTATTGCCTGTTCCGGGTTGCCCAACCACTACCCCAGAGTCCTCTCTTGGCAGATCAAGAGGAGCAGGTTACGGCAAAGGCGGCCGGGTTTTGAGCTGGGGCAGTCAGAATAAGGTCCACTCTCGATTCAAAACCCTCAAATGTATTTGATATCATTGATTTTTCATTTCTATTCCTTGCAGATCATCTCGTTGTTTTATTGCTACAACCAAGGGCTGATGCAAATTAAGAGGATAATGATAATGATGATAATA
Source organism: Podarcis bocagei (assembly GCF_964188305.1). NCBI lineage: Eukaryota > Metazoa > Chordata > Lepidosauria > Squamata > Lacertidae > Podarcis > Podarcis bocagei. The sequence goes on from NC_138131.1 coordinate 70,307,570, forward strand.
ATAATAATAATAATAATAATAATAATAATAATAATAATAATAATAATAATAATAATAACTTTTATTTGTATCCTGCCCTCCCCGTCCGAAACCGGGCTCAGGGAGGCTAACACCAAATATGTAACACTGGTATAAAATCAAGCAATAACGAAATTACCTCCTGAAAACAAGCCAGGATCAAATTCAAATCCAATTAGATGGCTTTCCGCAGGATTAGGGTTGGGAACAGTAAACGCTCATCAGGCCCAACTCTTATATGGGCCTGTGAGAACACTGGGAGGCCTCTTTCATACTAGTCCTTACACAAAAAGAGAAGGGGAGTCAGGTTGAACCAAAGGCCCGGCGGAACAACTCCATCTTACAGGCCCTGCAGAAAGATGTCAGATCCCACAGGGTCCTGATCTCTTGTGGCAGAGAGTTCCACCAGGCCGGGGCCAAGGCTGAAAAGGCCCTGGCCCTGGTCGAGGCCAGCCTAATCTCCCTGAAGCCCAGGACCTCTAACATTTTTTTATTTGCAGACTGTTAGATCCTCCGTGGAGAGGCGGTCCTAGGCTGTATTCATTCGTTTGGCCCAACGTGGGGCTCGTACCCATGACCCCAAGATTCAGAGTCTCAGCGCTCTGCCGCCTGAGCTACTCACACAGCTGCCCTCTTGTGCACCTCACCTCAAATTTGTCCGAATTGTGCATGCCTGGGATTCACTGCATGAGATGGGAGGTGGGGTGGTTCCCAAAGTCAGAGCTCAGGTAGTCAACGCGGAGCCGGCCCTCACTGCCTTTCAGGTCCTTGGGGTGCTCGTAAGGCGGCTTGTGGAGCACGTTGATCTAGCAAGGGGATTCAAGAAAGCCGGGTTACGGAAATGACATGGGGGTGGGGGACATGAGGCCACATCTTTGAAGTTGTTCCAATGTTACAAATATACATACCTTTGACTTGACAGCCCAAGAAAGACACGCAGAAAATCTATGCTTTAACCGACTCTCCTCATTCCGCCATTTGAACGAATTTGGGCTCCACCTCCCTCCATGAGCCAAGAAGCAGGAAGTCATGTAGGCAGCAGGAACAGGGCATCCCGCCAGAATTCCCCAAGCCTGAGAGCACATACACGGCACCCCACCGAGGGAGGGACCAAGGGGGCAACCATAGACATCTGCCAAGGCAGTTTAGCAAGGCAGGTGTTCTGAATGCCCATCTCCAGACAAGTCCAGTGGGAAAGGACGTGTCAAGAGTTTTATTGTTCTTTCAGTGATGGAGATTTAAGGGGTCTGATAAAGGGACCTCATAGTGAATGCATAACCCTTGTATACCCCTCCTCATTTGTGATGTGCTAGTGATGTAGTGATGATGTATCAACGATGCTGCTTGAAGTGTATTCTGGGGGGAAGAAGGAAGTTTTAAAAGTTGACATTGCCCCATGCTCGGGGTTCTTACTCCTGGGCAGACCTGTGGTGCAACAGTAAGAATCATGGTCTACTGACCACTGTTTTGCTCCAAATTACCGGGCTGGGACTTCCTCCTTTTACTGACAGCATGGACCCATGGGGGACAAGTGCCCCGGTGAGCTAGGCTGTCAAGGAGTCACACACCCTGGAATTTTTTCGCTTAACAGCCATTGGCGCCAATACAGAGCAGGCTTCCTAAACCTTGGCCCTCCAGCTGTTTTCAAACTACAGTGCCCATCATCCCTGACCACTAGACCTGCTAGCTAGGGACCATGGAGCTGTAGGCCAAAAGCATCAGGAGGGCCAAGGTTGAGGAAGCCTGATAGAGAGCTCTACCTCTCTTTCAAATCAGAGCCGGCAAAGGCGGTGGAGTTCCTGCGCGGGTGCCTCGAGGCGGTTGGAGGATGGATGGCAGCTAACTGGTTGAGGTTGAATCCTGACAAGACTGAAGTTCTGTGGTGTGTGGGCGGGTGGGGGGGACTCCCTGGTCCTGAACGGGGCAACTGTGCCCCTGAAGGACCAGCTGCACAGTCTGGGGGTCATTTTGGACCCATGGAGGCACAGGTCTGTTCTGTGTCCAGGGCAGCTCTATCTGGGATGCAGGATAAGACCCTCCCTGCCCACGGACTCTCTTGCCAGAGTGGCGCATGCTCTTGTTATCTCCAGCTTGGACGACTGCAATGCGCTCTATGTGGGGCTACCTTACTGCAATTAATCCAGAATGTGGTAGCCAGACTGGGGGCCGTGAACAGCCGCAGAGACCACATAACACCAGTCTTGAAAGACCTGCATTGACTCCCAGTACGTTTCCGGGCACAATTCAAAGTGTTGGTGCTGACCTTGAAAGCCCTAAACAGCCCAGCAGATGAAACTTTCCTCTGGTTGTCAATATTAAGAGGATGCCAGCAAGATCAAGCCTTTCTGTAAAATAAAGGATTTAAATCCAGTCTGACTGAGACCACATACCACCGGTCCCAAGAGATCTGCTTTGGCTCCCAGTACGTTTCCAAGCACAATTCATAGTGTCGGTGCTGACCTTGAAAGCCCTCAATGGCCTCGGCCCAGTAGACCTGAAGGAGCATCTCCACCCCGGACACCGGGGTCCCTCTCCCGAGGGCCTTCTGGCGCTTCCCTCCCTGCAAGAAGCCAAGTTACAGGGAAGCAGGCAGAGGGCCTTCTCGTGGTGACGGCCGCCCTGTGGAACGCCCTTCCATCAGATGTCAAAGAAATAAGCAATTATCTCACTTTTAAAAGACATCTGAAGGCAGCCCTGTTTAGGGAAGTTTTTAAATATTTAATGCTGCCTTGTGTTTTTAATATTTGGTTGGCAGCCACCCAGAGTGGCTGAGGATACCCAGACAGATGGGCAGGGTAGAAATAATAAATTATTATATATTATTATATATCCAAAGCCAACATGAAAGCATTCAAACTCTGACGGAACGGAGCGGCGCACACCTCTTCACAGCATAGACCCACCTTGTCCAGGCAAAGGTTCCCATGTCTCTCGGCAATAGCCTTTCGGAAGCCGTGAGACAGCGGATACAGCATGCTGTGATGCGGGTGCACCGAAGGGAGCCGGTTCTTCTCCAGCTGGTCAGCCACAATACTGACAAGCTTCTTCATTCTCTCGCCGTAATCGGTCCAATCACAGACGATCTGAAAGGGGGCAAAGAAAACCAGGGTTCTAGATTCAGGTCTGATGAAGTCAATATATATATAAAAATTGTCCAGTAGTGCCTTAGAGACCAACAAAGTTTGTTCTTGGTATAAGCCAGGCACCCCAAGCCTTCGGCCCTCCAGATGTTTTAGACTACAATTCCCATCATCCCCGACCACTGGTCCTGTTAGCTAGGGATCATGGGAGTTGTAGGCCAAAACATCGGGGGGGGGGCGCAGGTTGGGGATGCCTGATATAAGCTTTTGTGTGCATGCACACTTCTTCAGATACACTGAAGCGGAAGTCCCCAGACCCTGATATACAGAGGGAGAAGTCCCCAGACCCTGCTATATAAGAGTAAGGAGAAGCCCCCAGACCCTGATATATAGTGGGAGGGTGAGTTGGGGTTTTTCTCCGAAGGGTAGTAGGAGTCAATGGGTATGGTCCACCTGCTGGCAACTGTGAATGACTGAAAAAACAAGGGATGGTACGCAGATGACCTGAAATAGTTTTAGGATATGTAATGAGACACATTCGTCCACAGGTTGACCATACCGATTGAGTCCTACTACCGTTCAGAGAAATACCCCGCCCCACCCTCCCTCTAAATATCAGGGTGTGGGGACTTCCGCTTCAGTGTATCTGAATAAGTCTGCCTGCACATGAAAGCTTAGACACAGAACAAACTGAGTTGGTCTCTAAAGTGTCATTGGACAATTCCTGAATTAGGTGACGCTTTTACCATTACCGTGGTACCTTGGGACTCAAACGCCTCGGTTCCCAAATGCCGGAAACCCTGGGAGTGTTGGCCCTTAAAACTCTGCCTCACCTGCAAACAGTGCGCCAGGTTGCAGTAAGCGTCAGGAAAATCCGGCTTCAGTTTCAAGACGGTGCGATACGAAGCAATTGCCTCTGGGATGTTTCCGGAATCCTAGAAAGGGAGGGATATTTCAGCAATTGCCACTAGCTTTTTTCTCAACCATCAAAACCAAAGATGAAGAACAGACAGAAGGCACGATGATCCACACCTGGTAGACTTATAAAGTAACATTCAACAATCATTGGAATAGAACAGGGGTCGGCAAACTTTTTCAGCAGGGGGCCGTCCACTGTCCCTTAGACCTTGTGGGGGCCAGACTAGATTTTGGGGAGGGGGAAAAAGGAACGCATTCCTATGTCCCACAAATAACCCAGAGGTGCATTTTAAATAAAAGGACACATTATACTCGTGTCAAAACATGCCGACTCCCGGCTAGATTGAGAAGGCCATGGGGCCGTAGTTTGCCTCCCCATGCTATAGAATAATATTGAGTATCAGCATGTAAAAATTCAATAGAAACCTACTCTTAACAATTACAATAAATTGTAATTAATCGTACAATAAATGAATATTACAATGAATGATTATTGTAATTGATCATAGAATAAATGTTACAATAAATGGTTATAAAACAATGGCAAGTCACAGTGTCTACAATAGCCGCAGCGAGAATCTTAACAGACAAAGGATGGAAAGGAGAATCCCATCCCTACTAAGTTGGCGTAGCTAGCAAAAAGGCTAAAATACGCAGAATTAGCAAGATTATAATACAGGCAGAATTACGAGAGGTTTTGGAAGAAACATTTCATAGAGAACAGGACACTTGCAGAGTACAGTGGTACCTCTGGATGTGAATGGGATCCGTTCCGGAGCCCCGTTCGCATCCTGAAGCGAATGCAACCCGCATCTGCACGTCGCAATTCGCGGCTTCTGCGCATGACATCATTTTGAGGGTCTGTGCATGCGGCGAAACCCGCAAGTAACGTGCTCCGTTACTTCTGGGTCACTGCGGAGCGCAACCCAAAAATATTCATCCTGAAGCATATTTAACCCGAGATAGGACTGTATTGTCTAAATTTACAGGGGTGCCCAAATTTTCCCAAAGAGGGCCAGATTTGACATGAGGGCGGGGCAAATTTGTTGAGCTGTTTTAGGATTTAACCCCAAGGTTGTTGAGCTCTTTTTAGGATTGAAGTTGTTGAGCATTGGGGGGGGGGGGGTTGCCCCAGTAAGTAAACCAGGTTACGCTCCCCGGCCACACGCTGGACATGTGTGGTCTAAAAAAAAATGTTGGGAAAATTTAAATTCTTTGGCAGGTGTGGATTGACAAAGGACAGCAGGAAATATGACAAAACCAATGCATTTTGAGATCTAGGAGAGACGAGCAAAAGGGCGCCATCGGAAATGTGACGTAGGGGTGATTGGAAGTCACAATGAGATTTTTGGGTGTGGAACTCCACCATACTTTCCGTCTATATAAGCCACCCTCTATTTGGGGGGGCTCAAATTTAAGAAAATGAGCCATTCACCCACCCAATCACCCGTATAAGACCTCCCCCCCCATTTTTATTTCAAAGTAAAAATAGCAATTTTTTCATTTTCCTTTTAAAAAATTTATTTACAAACAAACACATAGACACAAAACAAAATTCGTATTACCCTACCACCCAAAATTTCAGACATTAAAACCACCCTTGTGGCTTCCCTCCACCGCCCCTCACCCTCCTATATAATATTTCACATTGCCATTTTTATTTCCCCCCTATTTATTTATTTATTTTTGATTTCATTTTACATGCTAGTTGCCGTACACTTTCAACACTATACATTACATATATGGATTCCCCACATCTAACCCTATACACAACTCAGCATTTACCCAAATACCCACGTGACTTCCTTCACTCACATTCACATTGCAATTTTTATCTAAATTTATATTTCTTAACTCTTTTAACTTACTATTTATTATTATTATAAACCAGATTTACAAACATTAAACCAAACATATCAACATGTTAGTTTTTGAGCAGTACTTGAACACATAATCTTCAAACCATTTCCATTATATTTTTATTTTCCAGTTTGATTGGTACCTTATTACTGCACTTGACCTTGCCAGTTCTATAAATTCAATTAGTTTCTTTATCCAGTCATCCTTTGTGGGTATATATTTCCTGTTCCAGTTTTGTGCAAGGAGTAGCCTTGCTGCAGCTGTCGCGTATAAGAATAATATCTTCCCATCTTGTGGTATTTCTTTACCTCTTATACTCAGTAAATATGCCTCTGGTTTTCCCCTCTAAATTAATTCTGATCATCTTTTTTATTTCCTCATGAATTTTTTAACGTTTCTGTAGCCCCACCATAAACGTATCGGCATGCCCTCTGCCTCCTCACACTTCCAGCATAAATTCCAATTCTCCCCTTTTTCTTTTTGTGCCCCATCTCGGTTTGGGACGGCTTTTGCCAGTTGTTTTCCTTTTGTAAAAACTAAGATTCCCCTGCTGCCCCCCCCCCCAGTTTTTTTTTTTTTTTAATAGATTTAGCAGAGACACAAAGCTTACCTTATGGATGGAAGTGAGGTTGCTGTGGGCATCGGCAAACGCAGGATTTATCTGGATTGCTCTTGTGTAGCATTGTAGCACCCTGCTTGTGGTTAACGCTTAGCTGGAATGAAATATTCAACGCAGCAATAGAGAAATTAAAATAATTATTTATTTGTCAGACAAATAAATGAGAGGCACAGTGGTATATGGTTACCAAGCTCTGGCCTGGCTCCTGCCATTATGGCCAGCCCTTATATTCCCTTAATCCAGCCCCCTTTGCTCCTCCTTTGGCTGCCTCTGTCCAATCAGCCTGGTTGGATTTCCTATTGGCTGATTGCTATAACCAATCCTAAAAGATACACCCACATCCTCCTGTCCTTATATGGAACACAAACAGCTATATATTGTTACATCTATAAATGACAAATAAGTAGTAATATATCTTACATGTGTCTCAACAAGGAATCTTAATTACCAGCTCACCTCTTGCCCTCCCTGCCCTATTGCCTTCTAAAACAAATGGTTAATCTTAAATTTTTATCTTAAACATATGTCAAGGATCTTGAGTTTCACATCAACATTGAAAGATATCCTTCATTTGAAGGTTTCCAAACAAATGTCTGACAGCCATATATCAGGACTGCCCAGGACTGGCGTCTTCTTGTCTGGCTGGAGGGCTAGGTTGCTGGCTAACTTAATTTCAAGATAAAATACAACTCTTTACAACTATATGAAATCTAGCATTTCTTAAATCCTTTGCATAATTACATTTAAGCCAATACATTTAATACACAACACAAGTAGCCTCTTAAAAAGAATAAGGTCTTTGTAAAAAGGGAACTCAGTTTAAAACAGTTTCAGAAGAAACCTCTTCAGTTTACATCCCCCCCTTCTCCAGCCAGCTGCTTTTCCCATTAGCTCTTCCTCAAACTCTCTCAGTTTAAGAAAGAAACAGTTTTAAAAAGACTTCCCAAAAAAAGCCTCTCTTTCTCTGTCAGCTAGATGCTTCTCCCCATTTGCCTCTGGCCTTAGAAAATACAGCTCAAGGTTTAAGAGAGGCCCATGGTATCATTTTACTATTTGCCCATTCCTAATTATATTTATCTCTGCCTTTGTTATCTTCTGTAACATGTAGGGTCAGTGTCATTACTCAGTCTGTAATTTCAGCTTTTACGACTTTGAGAATTGTTTTCTGCTATCAATCAAAGGGGGGGCCCCTTGTCTTAGGAGAATGGCCAAGGTTTTCTCTGCCTGGCATGAAACATTTGAAAATCTTTTAGGCTCTCTCTAATATACAAGTCCTGATCAAACATTAATAAAATGCAGGCTTATGCCTGATGCCTCATTCCCCCCTTTCAAGCTCAAGGACCTTCATTCCAAGTGTCCTTGATAGCTTGACCTTCATCATATTCCTGAGGTAAAGCTCTGTATAGGGCCATGATATGAGGTAGAGTTTCATTCGAAACCATCTTGCTAATTGTACTTCTAAAACATGAAATGATACATGGCATCATACATAAAACCATTACCACTACTGTCAAGAAAAACAAGCAAGACAATAGTATCCCTTTGAGTCCTGTGACATTAGGTAACCAATTGGTGAGCCATCCCATATCCCATCCTTCCCATGTTTGTACTGGGACATGTGCTATATTCTCCATCTTTGTGGCCAACACACGGATTGCCTCACCATTATCTGAAATGTTAAAGCAACAGGCATTCCCTGTCAAGTTCAAGACTCCACATAGGCCTCCCTGCTTGGCAAGTACATAATCCATTCCCATTTTCAGCTGCAAAATGGCGGCTCTACTTTCATCCAACTGTTGTGCAATAAGTCTCAAACTCTTGGCCGTTGCATTGGTTACAAGTTCCACTACTGCTTGCAATCGAATTATTCTGTTTAGATTATAAATAGGATCCCGTGCCCCTTGAATGAGCTCACCAGGATTCCAGGAGGCAGGATCATAATAGGCTATAATGCGCTCTGGTGGCCAATCATCAGTACCGCTCCAACTTTGGGTACTTCCTCCTGCTATATGAGAAATATCAGCGTTTCTTCGTGTACGCTTGGCCAAATTAGTGGGCATAATCCACATTGGTGGTAATACCCATCCCAGGAAACAAGTCCCACTCCATTTGGAGGGGAGTTTCTTGTATGCCCATTCTCCACATATCCACCACAACCATCGTGTCTGAGGTCTTTGGTACGTGGAGTACAGAAGGCGAAATAGCAAAAGAGGTAGAGAGTTCACAGTGCAGTATGTTAGATTGCCTTTTTCTGTCACAGTTATGTTCCATACCACTTTCCATGCATGAATAAAAGGAGGTGCACAGGGCAAGGCATCCCGAGTTCGATAGGTAGTATCGTGTGCCCAGGTATTCTTAATATTATCCCAAGTATAGTGACAATGAGAAGAGCCTATCATGGTAGAATCAGCTGCATCTGATGATCTATGTACACAGAATTCCCCTTGTACAGGTATAACTCGTAATGGTTTAGTTGAGTTCCATCCGGGGAAATTCTGTACTTCTGTTTGGTGTGGTATTTCGCTTACCATACCAATGGCATCTAATGGTATCGGTAATAAGGGCATACCTCCCTCTGAATCATCTGGCCCGAGAGAGCAAACAAGGCAATTGGTCCTATTTGCAACATTGGCTACCATTTCAGCTAAACCTACCCACATATTGTGGTCATGGTGGAATCCATATTTAGTCAATTTGGCCAGATTCAAGGACCCTTCCCCTTCCCAAGGGATCAGGATTAATAGAATCATGTTGATGTCTAGCATATGCATTCCTTCCACAAAAGATTACCTTATTGTGATAGCAAATAAATATTAGTCCCAATATAATTCCCCCAGTGACAGAAATGGGGAACCACCAAGACCAAAACATATATCCCGAGGATCCCCAATGAGTAATATCTCTGATAATTGTTCCACAAGGGGGGGGGCAGTCAATCAATTGTGGGGCAGTCAATCAATTGTATAAGAGAATCTTTCCTTTCACAATCGCTGGTTCAGATGCTCCTCAAGCTTCAGGCGTGCGCAGGTCAGCCAGCTTCCAGGTTGTGGCTGCAGCAGGCCGGTCGTCTAATGTTGCCCGTGACCTAGCCCGTTCCCGGTAGGGCTAGATACAGGGGTTTTTGGAGAGAGTCAGTTTAAGAGGATTAGAGGGGTCACCTTTGCACGTCCAACTGCCTTCGGACTTCTTCAAACGGGAGTGATGAATCCAGGGGGTCACCTCAGCTACCTTCACCGCTGTTGGAGTAGAGAGCAAGACGGTGTAAGGTCCACGCCACTTAGGTGCAAGTGGATCACGTTTCCACTCTTTCACCCATACGCTATCGCCAGCCTGGAACTGATGAATCGGCTCGGCAATGCTGCACGGCGTACGCTCGAGGGCCCACCTGTTAAGAGAAACAAAAACACGGGAGAGAGATTGCACTTGTCCCTGTGTCACATGGTCTCCTATTTGTTTAAGATCAGCTGAAATATCCTGAACAAAGGAGGGCGGTCTCCCATACAGGAGCTCAAAAGGTGACAACTTAAGTCTTTTTGTGGGTGCACACCGAACACGAAACAGTGTTATGGGTAACACATCTACCCATCCCAATCCCGTTTCCTGGGTTAATTTTGCCAATTGGGTTTTCAGAGTCCGATTCATTCTTTCAGTTTTCCCTGAACTCTGAGGCCTATAGGCTGCATGCAGTCTCCATTTCACTTGTAGGACTCGACATACTTCTTGTACTACTTGATCAATGAACGCTGGCCCATTATCACTTCCAATGCATCTAGGTAATCCAAACCTCGGTATCAATTCAGTGAGGAGTCTCTTAGTTACCTCTCGTGCCTTTTCAGTTCGGGTGGGAAAAGCTTCAACCCATCCGGTAAGAGTATCTACAAACACAAGGAGATACTTGAATCCCTTAGAAGGGACCAGCTCTGTGAAGTCCACAATTAGGCTTTCCATGGGGACATATCCCACATGTTGGATTCCAGGAGGTTGTACCGGTCCCTGCCTGGGATTGTTTTTAGCACAAAGAACACATTTCTGTGAAATGCAAGTTGCTAATTGTGATAGGTTAATAATATACAACTTCCGACTGAGACTCTCACTGGTTGCAGTACCGCCAAGGTGAGTAGATTCATGATAATTTCTTACAATTGTGCCTGCTAGATGATGAGGTACATAAATCCTATTGTCTGGCAGGATCATCCAACCGTCCTTCACAACTGCTCCTTCCTTTTCAGCCCATTTCCTCTCTTCTGGGGTATAGTGAGGTTTAACTTCTTCTGGAACTACCTCTGGTATGAGGGCTGCTATAAATCCTCCCACAGGCTTTTGGGCTGCCTCTCGAGCTGCTTTGTCAGCAGCATGATTTCCTCTGGTTATTGGATCCCTTCCTCGTCCATGACCTTTGCAGTGCATTACAGCAATCTGTTCTGGAGCCCATACTGCTTCTAACAGGATTTCTACTTCAGGTCCATATTTCAAGGCTTTCCCGTGGGCTCCTATTAGACCTCTTTCTTTCCATAGAGCACCATGTGCATGCAGGGTTAAGAAGGCATATTTAGAATCAGTATAGATGTTTGCCTTACATCCGGCTGCCAATTGCAGAGCTCTAGTTAAACCTATAAGTTCAGCTTTTTGTGCCGAGGTGCCAGCAGGCAAAGCTTCAGCTTCCACAACTTCCTCATTGGTGACCACAGCATATCCTGCTCGTCTGGCACCTTCATGCAGGTAACTGCTACCATCAGTATAATATACAACATCTGGATTTTTCAATGGTTCATCTTTCAGATCGGGTCTACTGGAATAAACTTCATCCATTATTTGGAGACAATCATGTGATTCTTCATCATCTACCTCTGGTAGGGGCAGCAAAGTCGCTGGATTGAGCATATTCACTACTCGTAGATGAATCCTGGGATTTTCACACAATAGGCCTTGGTACCTAGCCATCCTTGGGTTCGTTAGCCAATAACTACCCTTATATTCCATGAGTGTCAGAACAGCATGAGGTACATTCACATACATCGTCTGGCCGAAGGTAAATTTATCAGCTTCTTTGACAAGGCTGGCAGTGGCCGCTACTGCCCTTAGGCATGGAGGCCATCCTTTTGCTACTGAGTCCAATTGTTTTGACAAATAAGCTACTGGACGGTTCCAACTTCCTAATCTCTGGGTCAGGACTGCCGCTGCAATCCCATTCTGTTCATGTACATACAGCTGAAAGGGTTTTTCCGAATTAGGCAGTCCAAGGGCTGGGGCCTCCATAAGTCGTTGTTTGATAACTAAAAAGGCTTGTTGCTGCTCAGGTCCCCATACGAATGGGTCCTTTTCTGCACCTCGAGTGCTTTCATGTAAGGGTTTGGCCAGACTGCTGAAATCAGGTATCCATAGTCTACAAAACCCTGCTGTTCCCAGGAATCCTCTGAGTTGTTTCCTTGTGGTAGGTTCCTTGATAAGGCAAATAGCTTCTTTCCTCTCTGGCCTCAATGCTCGTTGTTGGTGTGAGATGTCAAAGCCCAAATATTTGACCTTTTCTAAACATAACTGTGCCTTTTTCTGGGAAACTCGGTAGCCAGCTTCCCAGAGCAAGTGGAGCAGTTCCTCTGTACCTTCTTTACAGGTATCAAAATCCTTTGCTGCTAGTATAAGGTCATCTACATATTGCAGAACCACCTTTTCTCCAGGTATTGAGGGGTAACTTGTTAGATCCTTCGCCAAGGCAGTGCCAAATAAAGTTGGGGAATTTTTGAATCCCTGGGGCAATCTCGTCCAGGTTAGCTGGCCTTTTGTTCCTGTCAAAGGGTCTTCCCACTGGAAGGCAAATATAGGTTGGCTCTGTGGTGCCAGCCGGCAACAGAAGAATGCATCTTTCAAGTCCAATACAGTAAAAAATGTTGCTTCTGGTGGGATCAAACTCAGCAGGGTGTATGGGTTTGGTACATTTGGGTGCAAGGTCTCGATAGCCTGGTTTACGAGCCTCAAGTCCTGCACTGGCCTGTATTCATCTGTCCCAGGTTTTCGAACAGGCAAAAGGGGTGTGTTCCATTCTGATTGGCAGGGCTTAAGCAGACCATATTTTAATAGGCGGTCCAAATGTTTCTGGATGCCCTCTGCTGCTCGCCGGGGTAAAGGATATTGCTTTACAGATACAGGGGTAGCCATAGGTTTTAAGGTTACTACAATTGGAGCTATATTCTTGGCCATTCCTGGTGGGCTATTTTCGGCCCATACTCCTGGTGGCACCTGTAGAGTTCGGAGGAGCTTGTTTAACTCTGTATCCAATGTGGGTTGGACTTGCAGGGCTGACATTAGGCGCCATGATTGTTCCTTAGGTACTGAGAGGGAAATTATTCCTGCTGCCTTTGATGGCAGTTTCATTTCTGGACCTCGAGGAGTGAAGGTGATTTGGGCCTGCAATTTGGACAGCATATCTCTACCTAAGAGAGGTATTGGACACTCAGGTATATACAAAAACTGATGGGTTAAACGATGTCCCCCAATCTGGCATTCCAAAGGTTGGAGGAAAGACCTCTTAGCTGACTGACCAGTGGCACTTTTAATGACTACACTTTTGGATGCCTTTTTCTGCAATAGTTCTGGGAGTACTGAGTATTCAGCCCCAGTATCAATCATAAAGTCTATTAAATGGCTTCCTAATTGGATCGTGACCGTGGGCTCCTGGAAGCCTAACTTTATGGAGTCCGGTCTTTCCTAGTCTTGGGTAAAATCCTCCTCTGCCAGTCCAATGACATTGTCCCTACTCCGTCCTTGTCCAGGTCTCTGATATCTTCCATCTCGGATCATTCCCCGTCCCCGTCCCTGGTTTCTTGGGCCGGAGCCTGGGCCTGGGCCTGGGCCTGGGCGTACTTCTTCCAACCTCAGGGGTTCAGGACATTCCCGCTTCCAATGACCCTCCTTCTTGCAATTCGCACATTGATTCCTTCCCAGTGGTGGATTCCTTCCCCGCCCTCTTCCTCCATTTAAGGGGCGGTAGTCTTGCTTCACTGCTGTGGCTAGCATTACCATCTTTTCCTTCTGCCACTTCTTCTTCTCTTGTTTCTCAGCCTCATCCCTATTCCGATAAACTCGGCGTGCAATGGCCATAATTTGGCTCATCAGCATCCCTTCCCATCCTTCGGATTTCTGAATTTTCTTACGAATGTCAGAAGCGCACTGGGCCACAAATGTAGCAGTAATCATTCTGCTGTTTTCAGGGGCTTCAGGGTCAAAAGGAGTCCATATACGATAGGCTTCTTGCAGCCTCTCTAAAAAGTCTCCTGGACTCTCATTTGGTTTCTGTTCTACTTCTGAGACTTTAGACATATTAGTGGGCTTCTGGCATGCCCTGCGGATACCTTGCACAAGCGTCTGGCGGTAGGTGGTAAGTCTGGCCAGGTGAATTACATTGTTTGGATCCCAATTAGGATCTTCCAAGGGAAAGTTGTCTTGGAGATGACGGTCAATATTATAAATATTTCCCACTCTGGCCTGCTCACGCAAATATATCTGTGCCTTTTCAATTATGTCTCTCCTTTCCTCAGTGGTGAACAGAGTATTCAGGAGCTGGCGGCAATCTGTCCAAGTAGGACTATGAGTATTTATTATTGAAGTCACCAAGTCCATCATAGCCTGAGGTTTTTCTGCAAAAGATGGGGTGTGTGTTTTCCAATTCATCAGATCCGTAGTTGTGAATGGAATATATTGCAGGGTCGAAGTTCGAGGTGGCCGTGGTCCGAGTTGCCCGTTAACCAGCACAGGCTCCTCAAGTGCATCAAATACTCTTCTGAGAGGGGCTACTACGTGATCTTTCTCTTCGCCTTGCTCTAGGGGCCTCAAATCATAGGGGATGGTATTTGTCCCAAGGCGTTCTTTTAGCAGCTTTATACGCCTGGCTGTATTGCTTGCTGACCGATTAAGGTCTCCCTGTAACTTCTGTAATAATTCTCTAGGATTTGGATGTACAGGGGTTTGGGGTAGGCAATCAGTTGTTTCGCTAAAAGAGACTGTAGATGGAGTTCTACTGGGACTCACAGATGGAATAACCACTTCTGCTTGGGCTTTATTATAGGCCTCCAATGCCTCCTGAAGATATTTATCATAATCTATCAAGGAATCAAGTTCTGTGACTCCAGCCCCATTATTCATTCCACTTTCTTGCCTTGGGGTTACAACTGGTGGAGTGTTTGGATTAGGCTCCCTTCGATGTGGAGCATAAGGTGGAGGTGGAAGCAGCTCTTCCTCTGGTCCCTCAAAAATGGGTTTGAGTTTATTTGGCAAGATTCCTTTCCTAGCTTCGGCTTTTACAGCCAATAATTTGCATCGTTGGACTTTGCATTCCCTTATCCATGGAGGATTTTTATTTAATGTGCTCAGCCAGGAATCTATATATGAAAATTGTTCTGGGCACCCTCCAATTTCTTTGGCGATGTTAGACCAAAGTTTGCTTACTAAATTTATATCAAAGGTTCCTTGAGATGGCCATTCAGTATTTTGCTTCGGCCACTCTAATTCACATAACGTTCTCAGGCGCTCTGGCGTCATTTTGACTCCATACGCCCCTGAGAAGGCTTTCTTAAAATTATTTAACATACATTCAAGAGGTGTATTTTCCCCTTTTGAACCCCCAACTCCCATTGTATGGCCCTGTGAAGTATCCACTCAGTCACTCACACACACGCTTCGTGGGTTTCCTTGCCCAGATGGAGTCGCCTCACTGGGAACCGAAGTACTGCCCACTCCACACTCAGGTCAGCTACAGATTGCTCTGTACTTTCTCACACATACAATGCGTTAGATACTTCACCACACACTACCTCCCATTCTTCCCTTTTCCCCCACCAGATCACCATCTGATGTATCCAACCACCTAGCGTACTCAGTTCCCACTTACTGAGACGCAGAAGTTTGATCAAGACTTCTCTTCCTCCCAATTAATTGGAGGGCCAAAAATCCCTTTGTGCACTTACCCCTGGTTGGTTCCGTTTCCCCCCCGGTCCGTCGCCGCCAGTGAGCAGGGTATCAGACAGACGAGACTTCTGCGTTCCCCCTGGAAAAATTTACCAGTGCGCGCTTGGGTAAGCAGTTTAGAGATCCTCTCTCTTGTACCCTGCTCAGTAGAGCGAAGGGGCTGCGTTCCAGCAGACCACTTATCCGAGTCACAGGAGCACCATAAAATGTAGCACCCTGCTTGTGGTTAACGCTTAGCTGGAATGAAATATTCAACGCAGCAATAGAGAAATTAAAATAATTATTTATTTGTCAGACAAATAAATGAGAGGCACAGTGGTATATGGTTACCAAGCTCTGGCCTGGCTCCTGCCATTATGGCCAGCCCTTATATTCCCTTAATCCAGCCCCCTTTGCTCCTCCTTTGGCTGCCTCTGTCCAATCAGCCTGGTTGGATTTCCTATTGGCTGATTGCTATATCCAATCCTAAAAGATACACCCACATCCTCCTGTCCTTATATGGAACACAAACAGCTATATATTGTTACATCTATAAATGACAAATAAGTAGTAATATATCTTACATGTGTCTCAACAAGGAATCTTAATTACCAGCTCACCTCTTGCCCTCCCTGCCCTATTGCCTTCTAAAACAAATGGTTAATCTTAAATTTTTATCTTAAACATATGTCAAGGATCTTGAGTTTCACATCAACATTGAAAGATATCCTTCATTTGAAGGTTTCCAAACAAATGTCTGACAGCCATATATCAGGACTGCCCAGGACTGGCGTCTTCTTGTCTGGCTGGAGGGCTAGGTTGCTGGCTAACTTAATTTCAAGATAAAATACAACTCTTTACAACTATATGAAATCTAGCATTTCTTAAATCCTTTGCATAATTACATTTAAGCCAATACATTTAATACACAACACAAGTAGCCTCTTAAAAAGAATAAGGTCTTTGTAAAAAGGGAACTCAGTTTAAAACAGTTTCAGAAGAAACCTCTTCAGTTTACATCCCCCCCTTCTCCAGCCAGCTGCTTTTCCCATTAGCTCTTCCTCAAACTCTCTCAGTTTAAGAAAGAAACAGTTTTAAAAAGACTTCCCAAAAAAAGCCTCTCTTTCTCTGTCAGCTAGATGCTTCTCCCCATTTGCCTCTGGCCTTAGAAAATACAGCTCAAGGTTTAAGAGAGGCCCATGGTATCATTTTACTATTTGCCCATTCCTAATTATATTTATCTCTGCCTTTGTTATCTTCTGTAACATGTAGGGTCAGTGTCATTACTCAGTCTGTAATTTCAGCTTTTACGACTTTGAGAATTGTTTTCTGCTATCAATCAAAGGGGGGGCCCCTTGTCTTAGGAGAATGGCCAAGGTTTTCTCTGCCTGGCATGAAACATTTGAAAATCTTTTAGGCTCTCTCTAATATACAAGTCCTGATCAAACATTAATAAAATGCAGGCTTATGCCTGATGCCTCAGCATTGCAGAGCTCCCTGGACGTCTTGCATTTCCTTCAAGGTGTTCCCCATGTTGGAATAGGCGTCTGCAAAAGTGGGACTGATTCTGACATGGAGGGGGAGAGAAAAAGTGCCATTTTGGTACAAAAATACTCTGAAGTTACGCTGGAAATGTAAGGGTCAAGAAGGCTCTTTCTATCCTATACGGTGGTCTTTAGGGCAGTTCATTAAAAAAACTTTTTTAAAAAATGCCTTCTCCAAAGCCTTCACAAAATAGGAAAACGTCCAAGAAAACAGCTATTTTCATGGAGGGTTGAGATATTAACTGATATGCACAAAATTTCAGATATAGCTATATAATCCCTAGTGTAGTAAGATAAGACCTTGGGAGCAGGCATCTTCAAAAAAGTGTTTTTTATGAACCACCCTAGTGGTCATGTGAGACAGTGAGACCTTGGTTCTCAAATGTTTTTTATACAGGTTTCTTTATACAGAAGGTTTTTTATACAGAAAGGTTCAGCATTGTGGCATCCTCTTCATACGGACAAGCAGCACTTTCCTTTTGGGAAATTCCATGCTCCTCAATTCTGGCAATTATTAATCACTCTCAATTCCACCCTAATAATTGCCACCTGCCCGGATTTTAACTTGTCTGAATTAATTTTTATTTGAATTACTTGATGTCTGCTTTTAGGCTCGTTGTGTTGTTTTTATGATGTTAGCTGCTCTGAGCCCAGCCTTGGCCGGCGAGGGTGGGATACAAACAAAAACAAATTATTATTATTATTATTATTACTACTACTCAAACGCTTTGGTTCCCAAATGCCGAAAACCCAGAAAAAGTGTTCCAGTTTCCAGGCGTTTTTCGGAAGCCAAACATCAAATTTGGCTGTCAGCTATTCTTTCTGGGGCGCCTGCACCAATCAAACAGACTTCGGGAACAGATTAAGTTTGGTGCTTTGGTTTTTGCAATTTATGTGGTGTTTTTGTTTCGGAGGCTTTTTTGGTTCATTTGTTTTTGCGACTGTGCGGATCCCAGTTTAGTTACTGATTGATTGATTGATTGATTGATTGTGTGATTGCAGAAACGGATAGAAGCCCCGGTCCCCATCCGAACAATGACTATCATCAGTGCAGGTGAGGAAAAAAAATAATTTTCATTTTTATCATTTACAAGACTGTTGTATTTATTTTAGAGTACAGTACATGGATGACTGCTTTCATTTTAGGGATCAGTGGTCTCGTTAGATAGTAAAATTCATGTTAAATGGCTGTTTTAGGGATTGTTTTTCAAAGTCTGGTACGGATTAATCCGTTTTGCATGACTTTCTTTTTTTTTTTATATAATAATTTTTATTACGTTTTTTTCCAGATTACAAATAGAAAAGAAAGAACATAGACAGTAGAAAGAAAGAAAAAACAGAAAATCTCAACCATTTCAACAACTTATTTCAGATTTCTATCGGGCTTCCCCACATCTCCCACATAGTGCATTCTTAACAATAAAATTATCAGCAAATTATAACCTTGTTTCATGTGTTTCTTTTTACTTTCAATTGCAGTTTAAGTTTAAATCTCTTGTTTTCAATTTACTTTTAAAATATAACATATTGTCATTTTTACCCATTTAAACCTTGATTCTTTCGTAAAAATTATCCAATTTCTTATATAAACCATTTTGTTGCTGGGGCTGATATTCCAAATCATACGGCGTCTTAAGATTCATATAACTTATAATACTTTTGCAAATAGTCCTTAAATTTACACCAGTCCTCCTCCATTGCTTCTTCTCCCAAGTCTCGAATCCTTGCAGTCATCTCGGCTAGTTCCATGTAGTTCATCAGTTGCGTCTGCCAGTCCTCCAGTGTGGGCAAATCTTGAGTCTTCCAATGCTTAGCGATAAGAATCCTTGCTGCAGTAGTAGCATACATAAAAAGAGTTCTATCCTTCTTTAACACCTTCTGGCCGACAATGCCCAGGAGGAATGCCTCTGGTTTCTTAGGGAAAGTGTATTTAAACACCTTTTTTAACTCGTTATATATCATTTCCCAGAAGGCCTTCACTCTTGGACAGGTCCACCAGAGGTGAAAGAATGTCCCTTCAGCCTCCTTACATTTCCAGCATTTATTATCGGACAAGTGGTAGATCTTAGCAAGCTTGACTGGGGTCATGTACCACCTGTATACCATTTTCATAATGTTTTCTTTCAAGGCATTACATGCCGTAAACTTCATACCGGTGGTCCATAACCTTTCCCAGTCCTCAGACATGATGTTATAACCAATGTCCTGGGCCCATTTTATCATGGCTGATTTAACTGTCTCATCCTGAGTGTTCCATTTAAGCAGCAAGTTATACATTCTCGATAATAGCTTGGTCTTTGGTTCTAACAATTCTGTCTCAAGTTTCGATTTTTCCACCTGGAATCCTGTTTTTTTATCTAGCTTAAAAACCTCATTAATTTGGGCATAATGAAACCAATCTTGCACTTTACCCTTTAACCTTTCAAAGCTCTGCAACCTCCAATTATCTCCAATGTTTTCTATTATTTCCCAATATTTCGGCCAACCGGCCTCCATATTGGGTTTTTTCCGAGCCTTGGCCTCTATTGGTGATACCCACCTCGGAGTTTTGCTTTCTAGTAAGTCTTTGTATTTTTTCCAGACCATAAATATTGCTTTCCTGACAATATGGTTTTTAAACATTCCATATGTTTTTGCCTTGTCATACCACAAATACGCATGCCAACCTAACGAGTTATTAAAGCCTTCCAGATCTAGGACATCAGTGTTTTCCAACAAGATCCAATCTTTCATCCAGCAGAAGGCTGCAGCTTCGTAATATATCCTTAAGTCCGGCAGGGCAAATCCCCCTCTTTCCTTTGCATCAGTTAGTATTTTAAACTTTATTCGGGGCTTTTTGCCCTGCCAGACAAATTTAGAGATATCCTTCTGCCACTTTCCAAAACATTCCACTCTGTCCACAATCTGCAAGGCCTGAAACAAAAACAACATCTTTGGCAAAACGTTCATTTTTATAGCTGCAATTCGGCCTAACAAGGACAACTTCAGTCTTGACCAAATTTCTAGATCCTTTTTAACTTCTGACCAACATTTCTCATAATTATCTTTAAATAAATTCAGGTTCTTGGAGGAGAGATTGACCCCCAGGTATTTCACTTTTTTAACAATATTTAGTTCTGTTTCCTTCTGAAACCCTTCTGTTTCAGTAGCTGTCAAATTTTTCCCTAACACCTTAGTTTTTTGTTTGTTCAACTTGAAACCCGCCACCCGACCAAATTTCTGTATCAGTTCCAGAACTCTTTTTGTACTAGATTCTGGCTCCTGTAATGTTAAAACCAAGTCATCTGCAAATGCTTTCAGTTTATATTGTTTCACTCCGACCCGTATTCCTTGTACCTGCCGATCCTTCCTTATCATGTTCAGCAAAACCTCCAGGACTGAGATAAACAATAAAGGGGACAGGGGGCACCCCTGACGTGTACCTTTTTCAATCTGAAGCTCTTCTGTCACCACATTGTTCACTATTGTTCACTAGATAGAGTTTTGCATGACTTTCTATGGGAAAGTGCACCTTGGTTTTGGAACACATTCAGTTTGAGAACCAAGGTACCACTGTATAATTAACTGGGGGGGGGGGGGAGAGAACATTTGTGTAAAAACCAGAAGCCTTTCTAATAGGTTTAACGGGTGAAGAAATACCAAGAGACCTAAAAAGACAGTGTATTCTATTTATGCCAGAATGTTCTTAGCCCGGATGTGGAAGGAAGAGAAGGTCCCAACAAAAGAAGAGTGGATTATCAAAATGACTGTGAAGATCAGACATCAAGATGATAGGAAATTTAAGCAAAGAAAAAAGTTAAAAGGACAAAATGGGGAAAATAATGAAGATGAAATGTGAAAAAGCATGGTGCAAAAACCTTAAGGATATAACCATCGTTAGTTCAAAGATGGCAAAATTAAGGGAGAATGAGATAGGCAGGAGAAGTAAATATTTAAAAAACCAGAAGAGGGAAGCTGGGGGAGATTGGGATTCATCTATGCTGTCTGCAAGAATGATGTTTGTGTTGAATATAAAATGCTAAAACTTAATAAAAACTATTTATATATATAAAAAAATTAAACAAGAATGGGAAAAATTTATTGAATACCTTAAAGATACATATTTAGAAATAATAATAATAATAATAATAATAATAATAATAATAATAATAATAATAATAATAATAATAATGGGCCTATGAACTGCCTTTTTCGTACGCATAGGAAATACTGTTAGAAAATAAGACTGTCAGGGGATCAAGCTCAGCCGACACAGAGAACAGCATGTGCCCAGCTTTTATTTCAATTTCTGTACCGTTCCTTAACACCTTGCATTGTTCTTCTGATGAAAAAGCAGATTTTTGGTCATTCCAGGAGGCCTAGGAATATAAAAAGGGGGACAGACCCTCTTCCTTCCAAAAGGGACTTATCGGACCATGCTTTGTCGAGCCTCAAAATGCTACTTCACTTTCACTTCTTCACCATTATTTCCGTTATTGATCAAGAAAAATTTGATCGGCGATTTTTAAAAAGACCCAGACTAGGAGTCCAGGGTACGCATGCCTAACCCTTATATCTCAATTTAATTGTTGTAATTCTCCACGCACGTACCTCAAGAGCTTTCCGGTAGAGGCGGACAGCCTCCTCGATATTCCCTTGTTCTCGCTTGATGTTCGCCAGGTTATTAAGAGAATCCGCGTGAGTCGGACATAAACGGAGAGCTGTATTGTAGCATTCCTCGGCTTCGGCAACCTTCGAAACACAAAACAGAGTTTTTACACGAATATTAGTATGTCTTTCACAGGAGCCCAAAAGGCTGCTCTGTGATGTGATGGCTGGATTGAGGTTTGATACGGCCCCTCAGCTCCTGACGGTAACTTGGTATTAGAGCGGTTCATAAAAAACTCTTTTTTTGAAAATGCCTGCTCCAAAGTTCTTCTCTTACCAACAGTAGAGATTATATAGCTATATCTGGAATGGCATGCATATCAGTTAATATCTTTTATATATATATGCCAGCTGTCCTTTGTCAACAACCAATTGTTGCTGTTTTTTATATTGAATATATGCTATATGGTAACTGTTGCACCTCATAGGTAACTCAAGCCTTCTGCACGTCACAAAAGATGTATTTTATCAAAGTCATTGTTGAACTGAAATACAATTAAGAAGTATATTAATAGTGAAATGCAATTAAGAAGAAGCATATTAACAGTAAAACCCCACAATTGTTGAGCCTTTTTTAAGGATTTGACCTCAGAGGTGCTGACCTTTTTTTAGGATTAAAGTTCTTGAGCTTTTTTGGGGGAAGTTTTGCCCTAGTAAATAAACCGCCACGAGGGCCGGATTAAATCGACCAGAGGGCCAGATTAGGCCCCTGAACTGGACTTTGGACATGCCTGGTCTAAAAGAACATTGGGAAAATTTAAATTCTTTGGCAGGATAGCAGGAAATATGACAAAACCAATGCATTTTGAGATCTAGGAGAGATGGGTGGAAGGCCCCCAAAGTGGACTTTGGACATGCTTGGTTTAGGGGAACATAAATACAAGAGCAGACTAATCCGATTCAAACTCTCTTTCCCGCACACTTACCGTCTTTTGCAAGATGTATTTAAGGAAGACAGTAAGGGAAA
Source organism: Podarcis bocagei (assembly GCF_964188305.1). Lineage (NCBI taxonomy): Eukaryota > Metazoa > Chordata > Lepidosauria > Squamata > Lacertidae > Podarcis > Podarcis bocagei. Next base: position 70,330,160 of record NC_138131.1, read on the forward strand.
TGGTTTTGGTCATACTAAATCAAAATTAAGAGACAGAGTTGCTAGATAGTAAAAGAAAATCATTGCCAAAAACGTATAAGAATGGCATACAAAGGATGAAGAAGTTAAGTCGGTTATGATTAAATGGGCTCAAGATTTTGGTCATAACATTGAATTAGATAAGTGGGAAAGATTATGGGCAAAAACAATTTATTGAATGTACAGCACTAATTAAAAATTTAATGAAGGTGACGTATAGGTGGTATTTGACGCCGACTAAACTTGCTAAAATATATATAACTCAAGATAAGGCACGCTAGAAATGCAAGGAGAAGGAAGGGAATTTCGTCCATAGGTGGTGGATGTGCACTAAAGTCAAAGTCTACTGGGATATGATTTACAAAGAATTGAAAAAGATCTTTAAATATACTGTTATTAAAAAAACCAGAGGCTAATTTTTGAAAGTGATTTACAAATGCTAAAGTAAATTGTTTTAAGTAGAGTAAGAAGGTAAATAGGGCGATATATGTTCAGGTAGGCAGCTGTGGTGGTCTAACGCAGTTGAAATATATAAAAAATATATAAATTGTCCAGTAGCACATTGCAGACCAACTCAGTTTGGTCTTGGTAGAAGCTTTTGTATCTGAAGAAGTGGACCTGCATACAAAAAATTATACCAAGAAGAAGCCAAGTTTAGCAAGCCCTGTTTAGGGAAGGACTATTGTATTTTAATATTTTGTCGCCAAGAGTGGCTGGGGAAACCCAGCCAGATAGGCGGGGTATAATTTTTTTTTATTATTATTATTATTATTATTATTATTATTATTATTATTATTATCATCATCATCATCAGGTGCTACTGGACAATTTTTAAAGGGTGATATAGAAATGCTAAGAGGATCGTGACTGCTTAAGAAAGCCAGGGAGTGGGAGCGGGGGAAGGGGGAGGGGAGTCGACGCTTGGTATGAGCAAAGTTGTATGTGACGATATGACAAAGGAAAAAATAAAAGAGGACTTCTTCTAGGTTCTGTACCCCAAATCCCCCCCCAAAGAGCCCAATTTCGAGGTCACCATCATCCGGAAGGCTTTTTTCAGCAAACCCTCTGACATACAGAAAGCAAAAGGGACCGGTTTCATTTTCTTTTTTTAATTTTTATTTTATTTATAACATAGTCCACAACAACTCATACATACAAACAGACCCACCACCATTGACTAATTATCAAAATTAAACTCCTATCCTCTTACACAAAGAAAACATAACATAAAAATAAAAGACTTTATTCTGTTAAATGGCCGCCTTATTTACCTCTTGTATACTATTTCTTTTGTATGGGATTATTACAATTTTTCCTAATTATGACTTAAACCACAAAGTCTCCTGTAGAAATTAATTGAAACAAGTCCAAGTGTATATTTTGGGGCACTGTTTGGTAAAGTATTCTCTGCATTTTCCCCATTCCTTTTGGAATTCTTGTCTGGGTTGTGCCCTAATTGTCTCTGTTAATCTGGCCAATTCAGCATGGGGTAAAAGCCTAAGAAAAAGCTAAACAACTTCAATCCTAAAAAAAGTTCAACAATTTAAACCCTAAGAAAAGAGCTCAACAACTTCAATCCTTAAAAAAAGTAAACAACTTTGGTCGGCCCTTATGGCCCTTCACTTCATCAAATCTGGCCCTCTTTGAAAAAAGTTTGGACACCACTGCCTAATAGGAAAGTTTCTGTATTTTTTTTTCACAGGCCCACCAGAAATGTATAAGTGTCCCTTCTTCTTTACTGCACCTCCAGCACAGTTTTTTTGTTTTATACATTTTAGCTATTTTGGCAGGTGTTAAGTACCATCTATAAAACATCTTTTATATAGATGTTCCCCCCACCCCAAGGCAAAAGGGACCAGTTTCTTACGCTGCCTTTCTCTTTCAGCGCGTTGGCCAGGTTGCAGTAGGCGTCAGGGAAGTGGGGCTGGAGCTCAATGGCCCTCTTGTAGGTATCGATTGCCAGATCGATCAGCCCCTGTTCGTAATACACACATGCCAGGTTGCCGTGGACAACAGCGTGGTTGGGACTCAGGCTCAGGGCCCGTAGGTAGGCTGCAACGGCTCTGAAATGAGATCAAGGACTGGTTCAGTTTCATTGTCACCAGGGTGGATAAAAATCTGTTTTTTAAAAAATAAAATGCTTTGGGAGGACGATTAAGAGGATCGAGGCGGGCCGGGACTGCTGATTCTTTTAGATTTGTTAGCAGCCTTCGACATGGTCGATCACAAACTTTTGGACCACCGCCTTGCCAACGTGGGGATTCAGGGCACAGTCAGACAATGGCTGTGCTCCTTTATCTCAAGTCGGGGACAGAGGGTGGCGCTAGGGAGGGAGTTGTCGCTGCGGCACTCCTTGTTGTGTGGAGTGCCGCAGGGCACAATCCTTTCCCAGATGCTTTTCAATATCTTTATGCGCCCCCTTGCCCAGATTGTCCGGAGTTTAGGGCTGAGTTGTCGTCAATATGCTGATGACACCCAACTTTATCTGTCAATGGACTCGGCCCCAGACACACTGACCAGATGCTTGGAAGCCGTGGCTGGGTGGCTGCGTGGGAGCCAGTTGAAGTTAAATCCTTCGAAGACAGAGGTCCTCTGGCTGGGTCAGGACAACATGGGGTTGGGGGGCCAACTCCCATCTCTTGTGGGGGCGCAATTAGTGCCAGAGCCTTCTGTCAAGAGCTTGGGTGTAACCTTCGATGCCTCTCTTTCCATGGAGGCACAGGTTGCAGCCACAGCAAAGGTGGCATTTTTCCACCTCCGCCGTATTAAGGAATTGGTTCCTTACCTTTCTCGCCCTGATCTGGCCAGTGATCCATGCGATGGTCACCTCCAGGCTTGATTATTTTAACTCGCTCTATGCTTAGACTCACTCTGACACCCTATATGGGATTTGGTATATAAATTTTCCCGTGGCTTTTTTGCTGGCCCATGTAGCACCAGCATGGATAGCTGGCTTGGGTGAATAGCTGATGTTTCCTCCCTTTGTAGTCTTGATGAGGCTGCATTTTAAGCTGTATTTTAATTAACTGGGGTTTTTTTCTATTCTATTTTATTGTAATTTATATTTGGTGTTAGCCGCCCTGAGCCCGGCCCTGGCCAGTGAGAGCGGGGTAGAAATAAATAAATAAATAAATAATTCGGGGAAGAATTATTTGTTTTAAGTTTTTCATGTGTGCGAAAACTCAGTCCAAGTTTTTCTTGGGGAAAAAATGTTTCAGCACATCAGTTAAGCAACATGGATACATATGCTACCATGTTACTGTTTTAGTGAAATAAATTGCTTAAATTGTTATGAAGGAAATGTTTCTTTTCTCCTTCCAATCAAGTACAGCAGAAAAGTTATTCAAATAAAAAGTGTTCACTTATTAAAACTCACCATCATTTCGTCACAATCGGGCTGTATATAGCAGAACCAAATCATTTTGATATAACTGTAGAAAAGACTCTGAAGTTAGGATTCCAAAAAGGAAACCTGCCTCCGATTGTCAATATTAAGAGGATGCCAGCAAGGCTGAACCTTCCGGTAAAAGGGGGATTTAAATCAAGTCTTATGGATTTGGGATTTAAATCAATTTGCTTTAAATAAAATCAACCCTCTAGGCAACAATGGGAGTTAGTTTGGGTATGGGTGCAACCACTAAACTGAGAATATAAGACGTAATGTGATTATACGCAAAACCAATAAAAAACATTTATATAAAAAAGAGAATATAAGCTCTATGCCTATTTGCTTACCTGTCAAATATACGCGCCTCCTTCAAGACGTTCCCCAGATTAATGTAAGCATCCAGGAAGTTGGGGTCCAGGGTCACCGCCTGAAAATATTTAAGATAATAGATTTTTGTTACTAATACAGTCATACCTCAGGTTGAAGTAGCTGCGGGTTAAGCATTTTCGGGTTGTGCTCCGTGGCGACCTAGAAGTAACAGAGCGCGTTACTTCCGGGTTCTGCAGCTTGCGCACGTGCAGACACTCAAAATGATGCCACACGCATCTACGGAAGCAGCAAATTGTGACCTGAGCATGTTCGCTTCAGGATGCGAACGGGGCCCCGGAACGGATCCCGTTCGCATCCAGAGGTACCACTGTATAACAGCATGGTTACTTTTAAATAAGTGGGTCAACTTTGACCTAGGCTGCCTCCTACCTACCTTCCTACCTTATCAATCTACCGACTTTATCTTATTATCTATCTACTTGCCTATCTATCTATCTATCTATCTATCTATCTATCTATCTACCTACCCTATCTATCAAATCTATCTACCTACCTACCATCTAATCCAGGTGTGGCCCAACTTGGCCCTCCAACCCCCATCATCCCTACCTAACAGGACCAGTGGTCAGGGACAATGTGAGTTGTAGTCCCAAAACAGCTGGAGGGCCAGGTTTGGCCATGCCTGAATCTATCTACCTACTCAATCAATCAATCTAACTAATCTATCTATCCATCTACCAACCTTTCTTATATATGTATCTATCTAATCTACCTACCTAATCTATCTATCTAATCTAATCTAATCTAACTATCTATCATCTATCTAATCTATCTATGCAAGGAATATCAACTGTACGAGAAATGGTACCAACTAATGGTACTAACAGGACACCGGAGGCCCATTGCAGCTGAAAAAATGCCTCCAGTTTTAATATAAAAAAGAATGGGAAACGTTTATTGCATATTGACAAAAGCAGTGCACACAGGTTAATACATTAGCAGGATTAATTTTTTTAAAAAAACCCACCTGTAATGGTTAAATTTAAAGTAGAATCATAGAATCATACAGCTGGAATAGACCACAAGGGGCATCGAGTCCAACCCCCTGCCAAGCAGGAAACACCATCAGAGCACTCCTGACATATGGTTGTCAAGCCTCTGCTAACTGGGACTTTTCTCTTGCTTTTCTTTTGTGCAAATACCCCCTTCCCCCTGTACCTACCTACCTCTCGACCCTCCCAAGGCCTGCTACCTGAAAGCCATCGAGACCCAACCCAACTTTGCTGTGGCATGGAGTAACCTCGGCTGTGTGTTCAATGCGCAAGGGGAAATCTGGCTGGCGATTCATCACTTTGAGAAGGTAACTGTTACAGAGTTTCTGGGCTCTAGATGGGAAGGCCTGGAAAAATAATGATAATGATAACAATCCAATATAAGCCCCATTAATTGGGCTAGTAGCGTTCTCTCTTCTTCTGTTAAATAATGTTTTATTAATTTTTCATTAATCACAATCCAATAGAAGCCCCATTAATTGGGTTAGTAGCGTTCTCTCTTCTTCTTTTAAAGAATTTATTATTTTCATTCATAGCAATCTGATTTAAGCCCTATTAATTGGGCAAGTGGCATTCTCTTTGTAAATTATTTTTTCATTAATTTTTTCATTAATAACAATCCCATATGAGCCCCATTAATTGGGCTAGTGGCATTCTCTTTTTAAATTATTTTTTATTAATTTTTTCATTAATAACAATCAAATATAAGCCACATTAATTGGGCTAGTAGCATTCTCTCTTCTTTTAAATATTTTTTTATCATTTCTTTCATGAATAACCTGATCTAAGCCCCATTAATTGGGCAAGTAGCATTCTCTTTTGAAATATTTTTTTACTAATTTTTTTCATTCATAACAATCCAATTTAAGCCCCATTGGGCTAGTTGCATTCTTGCTGCCGTCGTTGCAGACATAAGAAGTCTTATACCTAGTGAGAAGGCTTCTGGCTTTTTTGACAAATGTATTTTCAAACATTTTCTTTAAACTCATCATATATTATTTCCCAGAAAGCCTTGACCAATGTCACATAATAACAGATGCATATTAGTATATCGCTGCTTCGCAAGATGTTGCAGGGCTGAATGAAGTGGTTTGTAATAACACTGTCAAAATTGGATGCAATTTTTAAATATATACAGTGGTACCTCGTTTTACATAGACTTCAGGTTATACACTCCGCTAACCCAGAAATCGTGCTTCAGGTTAAGAACTTTGCTTCAGGATGAGAACAGAAATCGTGCTCTGGCGGCTCAATGGCAGCAGGAGGCCCCATTAGCTAAAGTTCAGGTTAAGAACAATTTCAGGTTAGCAAAGAAGGAAAACTACCCAAGACTTTCTTTTCAATGACGAAAAACTGTAATCTAATTGATGTTTGGAGACTTAGACATCCACTGGAGAAACAGTTTACATTTTATTCGGAACCAATTAGTCAATGTCAAGAATAGATCAAATTTGGGTCTCGAATGAACTAACTCCAGGCTAAACATGCCCAACTCCCTTAGCCGTTCCTCATAAGGCATCGTTTCCAGACCTTAGACCATTTTGGTTGCCCTCCTCTGGACACGTTCCAGTTTGTCAGTGTCCTTCTTGAATTGTGGTGCCCAGAACTGGACACAGTACTCTAGGTGAGGTCTGACCAGAGCAGAATACAGTGGCACTATTACTTCCCTTGATCTAGATGCTATACTCCTATTGATGCAGCCCAGAATTGCATTGGCTTTTTTAGCTGCCGCGTCACACTGTTGGCTCATGTCAAGTTTATGGTCAACCAAGACTCCTAGATCCTTTTCACATGTACTGCTCTCAAGCCAGGTGTCCCCCATCTTGTTTTTGTGCCTCTCATTTTTTTTGCCCAAGTGTAATACTTTACATTTCTCCCTGTTAAAATTCATCTTGTTTGTTTTTGCCCAGTTCTCTAATCTGTCAAGGTCGTTTTGAAGTGTCATCCTATCCTCTGGGGTGTTAGCCACCCCTCCCACTTTGGTGTCATCTGCAAATTTGATCAGGATGCCCTTGAATCCATCATCCAAGTCGTTGATAAAGATGTTGAATAAGACTGGGCCCAAGACAGAACCCTGTGGCACCCCACTAGTCACTCTTCTCCAGGATGAAGAGGAACCATTGATGAGCACCCTTTGGGTTCGGTGAGTCAGCCAGTTACAAATCCACTGAGTGGTAGCATAGTCAAGACCGCATTTTACCAGCTTCTTTACAAGAATATCATGGGGCACCTTGTCAAATGCCTTGCTGAAATCAAGGTAGGCTACATCCACTGCGTTCCCTTCATCTACCAGGCTTGTAATTCTGTCAAAAAAGGAGATCAGGTTAGTCTGACATGACTTATTTTTCAGAAATCCATGCTGACTATTGGTATCACAGCATTCCTTTCTAGGTGCTCACAGACTGTTTGCTTAATGATCTGCTCCAGAATCTTCCCTGGTATTGATGTCAGACTGACTGGGCGGTAATTATTTGGGTCCTCTCTTTTCCCCTTTTTGAAAATAGGGACAACATTTGCCCTCCTCCAGTCTGCCGGGACTTCACCTGTTCTCCAGGAATTCTCAAAGATGACTGCCAGTGGTTCTGAGATCGCATCTGCCAGTTCTTTTAATACTCTTGGATGCAGTTCATCTGGCCCTGGAGACTTGAATACATCTAAACTAGCCAAGTATTCTTGTACTATCTCCTTAGTTATTCTGGGCTGTGTTTCCTTTGCTGAATCATTTGCTCCAAATTCTTCAGGTCGGGCATTGTTTTCTTTATCGGAGAAGACTGAGGCAAAGAAGGCATTGAGGAGTTCAGCCCTTTCTGTGTCCCCTGTTTGCATTTCACCATCTTCTCCTCTGAGTGACCCCACTGTTTCTTTGTTCTTCCCTTTGCTACGAACATACCCATAAAAGCCTTTGTTCTTGCTTTTAACCTCTCTAGCAAGCCTGAGTTCATTCTGTGCTTTAGCTTTTCTGACTTTGTGTCTACACGTGCTGGCTATTTGTTTGAATTCCTCTTTGGTGGTTTCCCCCCCTTTCCATTTTTTGTACACATCCTTTTTTTATTCTTAACTCAGTTAAAAGTTCTTTAGATAGCCACCCTGGCTTCTTTAAGCACCTTCCATGTTTCTGTCTCATTGGTATTGCCTGACGTTGTGCTTTTACTATCTCCCTCTTAACAAACTCCCAGCCATCATGAACTCCCTTTCCTTTTAGTATTACTGTCCATGGGATCTCACCCAGCACTTCCCTAAGTTTTATGAAGTCGGCTTTCTTAAAGTCAAGAAATTGAGTCCTAGTATGCTTGGCTGCTCCTTTCCGCTGTATAGTAAACTTCAGAAGAGCATGATCACTCGCGCCTAATGATCCTTCCACTTCTACCCCACTAACCAGGTCATCAACATTGGTTAGGACCAGATCTAAAATGGCTGTTCCTCTTGTTGCTTCTCCCACTTTCTGGACAATGAAGTTGTCTGCAAGGCCAGTGAGGAATCTGTTTGACCTTATGCTCTTGGCTGAGTTTGACATCCAACAAATATCCGGGTAATTGAAGTCCCCCATTACTACTATCTCCCTTCCTTTTGCATGCTTGGCCATCTGTTCCAGGAAGGCATCATCTATGTCCTCCGTTTGGCTTGGGGATCTATAGTAAACTCCCACAATGAGATCTCTCTTATTCTTCTCTCCCTTAATTTTGACCCAAATGCTCTCACTTTGGCTTTGAGGTTCTAAATCTTGGATCTCTTCACAGGTATACACATCCCTGACATATAACGCCACTCCTCCTCCTTTCTTGTTTGGTCTGTTTCTCTGAAATAGATTGTATCCCCCCATTTTTACATTCCAATCGTGGGAGTTATCCCACCAGGTTTCAGTGATGCCTATTATGTCATATTTAGTTTGCTGTACCAAGAGCTCAAGCTCATCTTGCTTATTTCCCATGCTTTGCGCATTAGTGTACAGACATTGAAGTCCATTAATCATTCCCCCGTGTCTCTTATTTAAGGATTTTTTCCTCCCACCACTAGGTCTGCGTGCTGTTTGCTCCATTTGGTCTATGACATTTGGATGATCATCTTCATCAATTGATAGACTCCTACCTTCAGGAGCACTGTCTCCCTCCCCCACATTAGTTAGTTTTCCTGTCAATTTGGTTGGAGGGAGAAGGGTAAACATGTCCACGTAATCCCCATTGAGGATCTTATTCCTCTTCTTCTGGGACAAATGGTTCCCCAATATAAAATCAGTGGATTGATTGGTAGCAACTTTTACATCCTCCACCAATGCCCCATCCTTCCATGCCAGTACACCATTGAAGGTCTTACGATGGGAATTGGCCCTCCTTTCATGCGCCCAAAGTGGGATTATCTTCCCCCAAGCCCCAGTAGCTATCCATGGGGCCCTCGCTATCCGAATCAGAGGATGGCGTACCTGACTCATCCTCGGTCTCTGACTGCTTACTTCTCTTCTTCTTAGAGGACGTGTGCTTCCTCTTGGACTTCCTCTTCCCACCTTGGACCTCAACGTTGGCTGGGGTCGCACTTGCCGCTGGCTGAGGGGTGGGAGGTTCAATGTGCTCATCCTCCAGGGCGGAACCCGCGCTGTCCTCGGTAGAGCTGTGCTGGGGCTGCTGTTCCTGAAACACACTAGGAATGTCTACAATTTGTGAGACGGCGTTACCGCTGGCACCCTTGGCGGTGGCCTTCCCCTTGCCGGGACCCTTAGCCGGCGCCCTTCCTTTGCCTATGCTTTGGTTTGTTTTCTTAGCCATGGCTGCCTGTGCACGGGTATTTGGGCGACCTGTATTCGCCGTTTCTGACTGGTTGCTGCCCCCTGCAATGACGGGGATGTCCTGTTGAACTTGGTAGCTAGAAGGAGTGTCGGGTATCACCTCCTGTGACAGTTCCGGGGCTGGAAGCGCCAAAGCCCCCCTAGGCCTACACTGTCTGTAAAATGTTTCAAACGCCATGAAAAATTGGGCGAAGGCTTGAGGGTCGCAAGGCATGGCCGGCACTTGAGCGCCCCCATTGCCTGCGGGGGGTGCCAGCTGATTGGCGGAAGTGGATGCCTGCTGGTCTCCACCGGAAGCCATTTCAAACTGAATCGTGAACTGGAACCACTAAGTTATTCGCCTAGCAATTTAAAATTGCCTACCTAGGAGGTCCGTGTACCCCCTTACCCGTTCAGTATCACCTGCGCTGACTTAAATGCAATCGCAATCCACTGTCCGTGATCAGCAACACGGCCAAGAATTACCTAGCTCAGTATTGTCAACGCTGTCTAGCTTGCACTTGATTATGGGATTGCTAATTGCACCCAGTTCAGTATTATCAACACTGGCCTAGCTATTAACTAACCTTGAAGAGGTTGGCTAAACCTAGTTCAGTATTAACCACGCTGTCTCAGTCAGTATTAACCACACTGACTTAGGTCTAACCTAATTTCAGTAAGGCTCGGTGTGCCCTAATTTGGTCTATATGAAAATAATGGCTATATAATTAGCTCTAAAATGAACACAGTGTTATTTGAATTTAACCTCTCACTACGCAATAAACAAAACAGGGCAGCCTTTCCTCAAAAGGCGGGAGCCAGAATCACCAAACCCATTTCAATGGGCAATACTCAAAACAATGCAATCCAGTTACACAGGTAGGAACCAAAGAAAATAATTGTTTATTTCTCTATTTATTATTTATCTATAACAACTATGAATTGACTATACTAAATTATGAAACTTAATGCCTAGGCAGAGCCCGCGAGCAGAATGAGATAATTTGAATTCACCCTTTACTAAACCCCATAAATCGCCTCTGCGTTAAATTAGAATATTATTTAAAGGGGTAAAGAGATGAGATCACTTGTCAATTAAACTGCCCAATAAAGCACTTCATGGAGGATGAATGACACCCTCTTTAGAGATAAGGAGATTCATATGAAGGCCCAAAAAACCTTAAAGGACTACTTTGAAATAAATTTAAGGGCCGAGGTAGAAAAAAGAGTGATCTGGGACGCAAGTAAAGCTGTGATGCGAGGTTTCTTAATTCAACAAAATTCAATAAAGAAGAAGAAACAGAATGAGAAAAAGGAAAAGATTTTGGAAAAGATAAAGGAAGGAGAGAAAAAATTAAGAGCAAAGCCAAAGTCCCAGGAGATTTTGAGAGAGATTAAGTTATACCAAACACAATACATGGAATTGATGAACCAAGACATTGAATGGAAGATAAAGCAAATGAAACAAAAGACATTTGAATCGGCAGATAAATGTGGTAAACTTCTGGCATGGCAATTGAAGAAAAGACAGAAACTAAATACAGTTACAAGCCTAGAAGTGGATGGAAAAAACATATCTAAACCCAATGAGATTAGAAATTGCTTTTTGAGTTATTTCAAAAAACTTTATACTCAAGGACCGCAAAATGAAGAAGAAATAGACAAATTCCTTGACAAATATGGATTACAAAAAATCTCTCATCAAAGTAAGATGGATCTGAATCAGAGAATAACAGAGCAAGAGATAGAGGCTGCCATTCAGAATATGCAATTGGGCAAATCTCCAGGACCAGATGGACTGACCTCCAGATATTACAAATCTCTGAAGGAGTGGTTGATTCAACCATTAAAAGAAGTCTGTAATGAGATTTTAGAGGGGGAAAAAGGCACCTGAATCGTGGAAAGAAGCGTTCATTTCACTCATACCAAAGACAGAGACTGAAAAGACTCAATTGAAGAACTACCGCCCAATATCACTACTTAATGTGGATTACAAAATTTTTGCAGACATTTTGGCAAAAAGACTTAAAAAAGTGTTGATGGAGAAGATTCATAAGGACCAAGCAGGCTTTCTCCCAAAAAGGCACCTAGCAGACAATGTAAGGAACATAATAGATATTTTGGAAAAGTTAGAGGTGGATATAAACTCTAAAGCAGTATTGATTTTTGTGGACGCGGAGAAAGCCTTTGACAATATTTCTTGGAGTTTTATGAGAAAGAATCTTCATGGGATGGGGGTAGGGCAAGGTTTTGAGAATGGTATGGGTGCAATATACTCTGAGCAAAAAGCTAAGTTGATTGTAAATAATGTAATAACTGAGGAATTCAAGATAGAAAAAGGAACACGACAGGGGTGCCCAATTTCCCCATTGCTTTTCATTTCGGTTCTGGAGGTGTTGCTGAATATGATCAGAAATGACCAGCAGGTTAAAGGTGTACAGGTCGGAGCTAAACATTATAAGTTAAGAGCATTGGCAGATGACCTAGTATTGACTTTGCAAGAGCCAAACACTAGTACGAAAAAGGTTCTAGAAATAATCCAACAGTTTGGCCAGGTAGCCGGATTTAAGTTGAATAAACAAAAAACTAAAGTTCTAGGGAAAAATTTAACAGATATGGAGAAGGAGAAATTCCAAGAGGAGACAGGCTTGACGGTGGTTAAGAAGGTGAAATACCTGGGGGTTTATTTGACATCTAAAAATTTGAATTTGTATAAGGATAACTATGAAAAAAGTTGGTCAGAAATTGAAAAAGATCTAGAAATATGGTCAAATTTGAAACTGTCATTGTTAGGCCGAATTGCAGTGATTAAGATGAATGTATTGCCTAGAATGTTATTTTTGTTTCAAACCTTGCAGATTCTTGATAAGATGGAATGTTTTAAGAGGTGGCAGAAAGATATCTCGAAATTTGTTTGGCAGGGCAAAAAACCCAGAATCAAATTTAAAATATTAACAGATGCTAAAGAAAGAGGGGGTTTTGCCCTGCCGGACTTAAAATTGTACTATGAAGCAGCAGCGTTTTGCTGGCTGAAAGAGTGGATGCTCCTCGAGAACACAGACATTTTGGATTTGGAAGGTTTCAATAATGCATTTGGTTGGCATGTGTCAGGGGTTCAGAGATAGAGGCACAGGTGAGGGAGGAGACGGAGAGCGACGAGGAAGAATCCCAGGACAGTGAGGAAGAGGATGACAATGACTTGAGATCTTCCATGAGTCTCTCAAGTGAATCGGAGGATTCTCAGGAGGGGGCGCCCCTAGTCAGGACAAGGGGGGTCACAGGGGGGACCTGCCAGGAGCAGGGAAGCAGCAGGGAAACCCCGAGTGGGAGTGGGAGATCGGGGCCGGCTTCCCAGCAGGAACGAAGGGAAGAGAGGGGAGTTCCCAGTGTGACACACGGAGCGGAGCAGGAAAGAGACAGGGGAAGGAGATCGGGGCAGGACGTCCTGCCGGAAGAGGCGGAGAGAAGAAGAAGAAGAAGAGTTTGGATTTGATATCCCGCCTTTCACTCCCTTTAAGGAGTCTCAAAGCGGCTAACATTCTCCTTTCCCTTCCTCCCCCACAACAAACACTCTGTGAGGTGAGTGGGGCTGAGAGACTTCAGAGAAGTGTGACTAGCCCAAGGTCACCCAGCAGCTGCATGTGGAGGAGCGGAGACTCGAACCCGGTTCCCCAGATTAGGAGACTACCGCTCTTAACCACTACACCACACTGGCTCTCTGAGTAGTACAGGGAGTAGTGTAAGTGTCAAGAGGAAGGACAGGGGTAGCGAACGCGCGCCAAGTTCAAATGTGGAGGCGCGCGGAAATGGAGAAAGCCCGGAGGAGGAGCCTAGCCCCAAAGCACGAAGGAGGGGGGAACAGGCATCTGAGGAATCCGCTTCAGGAGAGAGCAGGAGGGAAGGAACCCAGGGGGGCAGAAAGAACCTGCGGAAAAGGAAAGACAGGAAGAGGTGGTCTAGCACAAGCCTCTTAAGTTGGTGTAGAGGCGGGACCGACTCAGAGGGGACTTCAAATGTCTGACGTTAGAGACGCGGGGCTGCGCGCCTCGGTTGTGGAACCAATAATGAACTGCAATAAACATCCTTGTATATAAGAAGAGCTTGGCGTTGGTCTTTTGTGAGCTGAGACCTGAGGCAGCCTCTGACAGTAAGTCCCCTCCAAAAATACGCAAATTTTTTTTTTTTTTTGCAAAGCTCACGAAGTTTGGCAGCCGTGAGTATGGAGCAGCAGATAGCTGAGCTACGCAACGCAGTCTCCCGGCTTACCACTGAGGTAGTGGTCTCCCAGAAGAAGGGGGAAGAGGCGGAAAAGCGGTGCCAAGATCTGCAAGCCAGGTGGGATCATGCATGCCAAGTGGGGTTCCCGGGGACCAAAGCTGCTGGAGTAGCACTGGGCAGAAGAGGGGGCAACTTGGTAGCCCACTTCGATGGGAACCTGCAGCAATACCCCAGTTTTAAAGCAGACGTAGAATATGCGCTGCATTTGCTTCGCGACGACTTTAAAGATGAGGAGGAGAAGGTGGGTTTCATTGTGTCCCACTTGCATGGGGAAGCGAGGGCTTGGCTGCGCAATCTGTGGCGCGAGGATTGCCCTGCTCGAAGGGACTCTGATGAATTTATCAAATGCATGGACGCTTGCTTCCAGTCTACCGTGGATGTGGATGTAGCACGCCAGCAGATCCATGGTTTAAGGCAAGGCAAGGCTTCAGTACGTCAGTACCATGCTCGCTTTTTCGCCTTGCTGAATGTGCTGCGATGGGAGAAAGATTCTCTGGCTGTCAGAGACTTATTTTGGGAGGGGCTCTCTGGCCCTGTGAAAGACGAGCTGGCAAGGGGGGACAGACCTAAAACCCTGGCAGACGTGGTGCAGCGAGCGCTTGCCATTGGAGTGCGCCAGGAAGAACGCCCTTGGCGCAATGAAGGGGGTAGCCAGCTTCACGCACCGTCTAGAGTGCCTCCTTTGTTTCCCAGAGATCCAGGACGTCCGCGTCTCTCACCTCAGCTGCAGGCAGGGGAGGAGCCTATGGAACTGGGGAGTGCAAAGGCTCAGTCAGTGGCCGGAGCCCCAGCGTCCGGAACAGTCAAGAAGAAGCCTCCTAGAGGGAACAGGAAGTGTTACATCTGTGACAGTGCAACGCACATGGCGAAAGAGTGTCCCCAGAGGCTCCGGCAGCACACTGCAGCCTTGGCAACAGTAACTGCAGCAGCACAGCATGAAGAGCAGTCTCAGGGAAACGACAATGCCTGGCTGGAATCAGCAATGTTGGGGCACAGCCAGGCGAGTCAGTAGAGCAGTCCCCAGCGCTTTTGCAGCCTACAGACCCCCTGCCACCCAAGCCTGTAGTGCAGCTCACTGCAACTCTCCAGCTACCTAATGGACGCACCCTGGAGGTCCCCATCACAATTGACAGTGGGAGCAACGCAGACTTCGTGGGGGTGCACTTCGTCAAGCAGCATCGCATAGAGCTTCTGCCAGCCACGCTGCCATTGAACGTCGTCACAGTGGATGGCAGGAAGCTGCTGGGGGGGCAAGTGGTACAACAGACGCCGCCCATGGTGATGCAGATTGGCAATCACCGAGAAGTCATCAGTTTCAACGTCACCCGCCTGTCAGACACGCCTATAGTGTTAGGCATGAGTTGGCTGGATAGGCACAGCCCGACCATGGCGTGGTACCAGCGGCAGCTCACCTTCGGCTCGTCCTATTGCGCGCAGCATTGCATCCAGACCGGTCAGGAGGAGGAGGGCCAAGAGGAGGGGCAGCAGCTACGTCTCAGCATGGCGCAAGCAGTACCCCTCAAGTACAAGGGGTTTTTGGAGGTTTTCTGCGAAAAGGAGGCTGACCAGTTGCCACCTCACCGGCCCTACGATTGCGCTATTGACCTCTTGCCAGGGACAACGCTGCCGCCTGTGAAGCTGTATTCCATGTCCGAGGAGGAGCTGCAGGAGCTCAGGGAGTTCATAGATCACAACCTGCAGCGGGGATTCATCCGAGAATCGAAGGCTGTAGGGGGCAGTCCTGTGTTTTTTGTGAAGAAGAAGGACACGCCCCAAAAGAGGCTGATCGTAGACTTTAGATTCATAAACTCTAAGACAAAGCCCGCGGCCTTTCCCATGCCCAAGATTGACGACCTGCTCGCGACGGTGCGGAAAGGGAAGATCTTCACCAAGTTGGATCTCCGCGGAGCTTACAATCTCATACGCGTGCGAGAGGGTGATGAGTGGAAGACGGCCATGTTCACGCCGTTGGGCACCTACGAATACAGAGTTATGCCGTTTGGTCTCCAAAATGGCTCCCACTTTTTCCAAGCTTTTATGCATCACGTGCTAGCGGGACTCCTCTACAAGAAGTGCGTATGTTTCCTCGACGACATTCTGATCTTCTCAGAATCGCCGGAGGCTCACGAGAGCGACGTGAAGGAGGTCCTGCAGAGGCTACGGGAGCACAGGCTCTACGCCAAGCTGGAGAAGTGCCAATTTGACGTGACGGAGGTGGATTTTCTGGGCTATAGGCTGTCCGACAGGGGACTAGCCATGGACAGCGCCAAGGTCCGCGCGGTGTTGGACTGGAAGAGCCCGCGAAATCGGAAAGAGGTCCAGAGGTTCGTCGGCTTCGCCAACTTTTACCGCAAGTTCATCAGGGGTTTCGCCAGGGAGACGGCAGCTATCACGGACACTCTCAGCTCCAAGAAGAAGAAGTTCACCTGGACGGACCAAGCGGAGCAGTCCTTCAGGAGACTTAAGAGTCTCTTCGCGTCCGAAGAACAGCTGCTACACGTGAATCCTGGCAGGCCCATGAGGGTTGAGACTGACGCATCTGACAGAGCGGTGGGGGCCGTCCTCTTACAGGAAGACCCGCAGGGGAACTGGAGGCCCTGTGCTTTCTACTCCCGGAAGCTCAGCAAGTCGGAGCAGAACTACACCATCTGGGACAGGGAGTTGCTGGCCATCCACGCAGCTTTCAAGGCGTGGAGGCACTTCCTCATCGGAGCCAAGCACACCGTGCAGGTCCGCACGGACCACAAGAACCTAGAGTACTGGCGCACGGCGAAGCTACAGAGCCAGAGGCACATACGCTGGGCGGAGTTCTTTGCGGATTTCGATTTCAGGATAGAGTACATCCCAGGCGACAACAATGTCATAGCAGATGCGCTCTCCAGGAAACCGCAGTATCTCGAGGCAGCGGCACCGGTGGCAGCCAAGCACATTTTTGCACCGCAGGCGTGGGCGTGCGCTTCAGCCGCCGTGGACCTGGAGGCGGTGCGTCGCGCGTTGCAGGCGGATCCGTTCGCACAGTCCAAGATGGAAGAGGTGCGGAGGGGCACAGCGAAGGACGACGAGTTCCAGATACGCGACGGCCTGCTGACCCGTAAAGGTGCTCTCTACGTTCCGGGAGACGATCTCCGCGCGAAGGTTCTGCAGCAGTTGCACGACGCACCCAGCGCTGGCCACTTCGGCAAGGAAAAGACGACGGAATTAGTGGCCAGAGACTTTTGGTGGCCCCAGATGCGAGGGGAGGTCGCGGAGTACGTCGCCAGGTGTGACACGTGTCAAAGGTCCAAGCCAGTGCACCAGAAGCCAGCGGGACTGCTGGAACCGCTGGGAACGCCACTGCAACCATGGGAGAGGGTGGCGCTGGACTTTGTCACTGATCTGCCCAGTTCGCGAGGCAAGACGGCGGTGCTTGTGGTTGTAGACCTGTTCACCAAGATGGCGCATTTCATTCCTTGCGCGAAGGTGGCGACAGCGGAGCAAACAGCCAAACTGTTCATCGACCACGTGTTCAAGGTGCATGGGTTGCCACGGTCCATTCTGTCCGACAGGGGGCGCCAGTTTGTGTCCAGCTTCTGGCAGAAGCTCCTAGGGATCCTGCACGTCAAAATCAACCTGTCGTCGGCGAGACATCCGCAGACCAACGGCCAAGCAGAGAAGGTCAACGCGATCATGCAGCAGTACCTGAGATGTTACGCCAATCAGCGACCCGCGGCTTGGGTGGATTACCTGCCGATGGCTGAGTTTGCCTACAACAACACGAAGCACGCGTCGACGGGGGTGACGCCGTTCTTCGCTAACAATGGAAGGCATCCCAGAACCTTCCCGGGGCTCGTAACGAAGGGGGAGGGGGCGCCACAGGAAGCCGACCATTTCGCAGCAGAATTGCAAGAAGTGCACGACGAGCTACGGAGACATTTAGAGCTAGCTAAACAAGCCTATAAGGTGCAGGCGGACAAACACAGGAGGGAGGGGGAAGACATCCAGGTGGGAGACTGGGTATGGTTAGCGGCCCAAGCGGTGCCGGCCAAGTCGTTAGCTAAAAAGAAGCTAGGACACAGGCAACTAGGGCCGTACCAAGTTGAGGCCAGGATCAATCCCGTAGCGTTTCGATTGGCCCTCCCCGAGGGTTCCAGAATGCACCCGGTCTTTCATAGGTCGGTGCTCACCCCCTACAAGGCCCCACACAGATTTCAGGAGTCAGGGACGGCACCAGAACCAAGCAGGGAGTCGCCCAAGAGGGGGAGGTCACCTAAGGACGAACCAGTCAACGAGGTCACAGAGATTCTGGACTCGAGATGGGGGGAAGAGGGAGTAGAATATTTTCTCGCCAGGGAGGGCGCCCCGGCCAGCGCCAACAGTTGGGTGCCGGACTACGCTTTGGACGAACCCCTCCTCAAGGACGAGTTCCATGCCCTTTTCCCACACAGGCCCATGCCAGCACAGTTTTTCGACGATTGGCTTTTTACGCCCACACTTTCCGCCAGCACCTTCCGAGGGTTCTCCTCCGCAGAGGAGACAACGCCAGAGTCGAGCCCTCCAAGGGGATCGTGTTCGGGGGTGGACACCGACCCTTCTTACTGGTGGGACGACCAACCAGAAGAGGACTGGCGCACGAGGTGGCGGATCGGTCCTTGGCAAGCAGACCCCACCCAGGCAACAGGGGGAGGGGAGGACGTGAACATGTTCGGAGAGGACAATGGGTTCGAGTACACAAACAATGAACTGGAAGCAGAGGAGATCGACGTCGACGACCTGTGTCCGGCAGCGACCTCCGCAACGACGGAGCCCCCGGAACCTGCGCCCGAGCAGCGGGAGGGGGGAAGGGGGGGCTTCGAGGGGGGATGGATGTCAGGGGTTCAGAGACAGAGGCACAGGTGAGGGAGGAGATGGAGAGCGACGAGGAAGAATCCCAGGACAGTGAGGAAGAGGATGACAATGACTTGAGATCTTCCATGAGTCTCTCAAGTGAATCGGAGGCTTCTCAGGAGGGGGCGCCCCTAGTCAGGACAAGGGGGGTCACAGGGGGGACCTGCCAGGAGCAGGGAAGCAGCAGGGAAACCCCGAGTGGGAGTGGGAGATCGGGGCCGGCTTCCCAGCAGGAACGAAGGGAAGAGAGGGGAGTTCCCAGTGTGACACACGGAGCGGAGCAGGAAAGAGACAGGGGAAGGAGATCGGGGCAGGACGTCCTGCCAGAAGAGGCGGAGAGTAGTACAGGGAGTAGTGTAAGTGTCAAGAGGAAGGTCAGGGGTAGCGAACGCGCGCCAAGTTCAAAATGTGGAGGCGCGCGGAAATGGAGAAAGCCCGGAGGAGGAGCCTAGCCCCAAAGCACGAAGGAGGGGGGAACAGGCATCTGAGGAATCCGCTTCAGGAGAGAGCAGGAGGGAAGGAACCCAGGGGGGGCAGAAAGACCCTGCGGAAAAGGAAAGACAGGAAGAGGTGGTCTAGCACAAGCCTCTTAAGTTGGTGTAGAGGCGGGACCGACTCAGAGGGGACTTCAAATGTCTGACGTTAGAGACGCGGGGCTGCGCGCCTCGGTTGTGGAACCAATAATGAACTGCAATAAACATCCTTGTATATAAGAAGAGCTTGGCGTTGGTCTTTTGTGAGCTGAGACCTGAGGCAGCCTCTGACAGCATGCATATCTATGGTATGATAAAATTAAGCTGCATAGCGCCTTTAAAAATCATATTGTCAGAAAAGCACTGTTTAATGTTTGGATAAGATATAAACATCTGTTGGAAAACAAAACCCCCAGATGGGTGTCACCAGTGGAGGCTAAGGCAGTGAAGAAACTCAATATGGAGGTCGGATGGCCGAAGTATTGGGAAATTTTGGAACAGGAGGGAGATAAATTGAAATTACAAAGTCATGAGAAAATGAAACATAAAGTACAAAATTGGTTTCAATATCACCAAATAATGGAATTTTTCAAACAGGATAGGAAAATTGGCTTTCAGGTGGAAAAATCAAAATTAGAGACTGAATTGTTAGAACCCAATACTAAGAATTTATCAAGAATGTATAACTTGCTGCTGAAATGGAATACACAGGACGAAACAGTTAAATCTGCTATGATTAAGTGGGCACAGGACATTGGCCAAAACATTATGTCTGCTGACTGGGAATGGTTGTGGAACACCGGTATAAAATTTACGGCATGCAATGCCTTAAAGGAAAACATTATGAAAATGGTTTACAGGTGGTACATGACCCCAGTCAAGCTGGCAAAAATTTATCATTTGCCTGATAATAAGTGTTGGAAATGTAAAGAGACTGAAGGTACCTTCTATCACCTTTGGTGGACATGCCCGAAGATTAAGGCCTTCTGGGAAATGATTTATAATGAAATGAAATAGGTACTTAAATGTACTTTCCCTAAAAAACCAGAGGCCTTCCTCTTGGGCATCGTCGGTCAATTGGTGTCAAGGAAGGACAGAACTTTCTTTATGTATGCTACAACAGCAGCAAGAATACTCATCGCAAAGTATTGGAAGACACAAGATCTACCCACTCTAGAAGAATGGCAGATGAAGGTGATGGACTATATGACATTGGCTGAGATGACAAGCAGAATCCGTGATCAGGGAAAAGAGACGGCGGAAGAAGAATGGAGAAAATTTAAAAGTTACCTTAAGGACTATTATAAACTTGATGAATGTTAGAATGTTGAAATTTTCAGGAAGAAAGGGATACAGTGTTATGAGATAAGATTATAGAAAAGATTAAGACGACAGAGGTTGGAAAGGAATATTTAGAAGTTGCTAAAAAAATATTTTGGACATTGGGATGCAGAAAGGGGGGGTATGGGGGAGTCCCGGAAAAGAAGTTTACGAAAAAATGTTACGAAATTATACGTGTTTGTATGTCTTTTTACGTGTTTGTTTGTCTTTAAAAATTTTGTAAAACCAATAAAAATTTTATAAAAATAAAATAAAATAAAGCACTTCAATTAAATTTTGTCTGATCGAAGGCAGGCACTTAATAGATCTGTTAATTAATTATATTTTCATTTATACGTGACCTTCAATTAAATTTGTTTTATCCAGGGCTTTAGTTTAAATAGATCTGTTGATTAATTAGATTTCCGGATTAAAGTGCCCTGGAGCGCCAGGCACCTTGCATAAATCACCCTAATGCCTGTGAAGACGCTGCTAAAAGTTGCCGGCACGCCCGGGGATTCCCCTGTTCTCGCGGGGGCAAAAGGCAAGCACCTGCGAGTGGAGTGTGTGGGAGGGGTTAGCCCGCAACCCCCTCTCCTCTCTAGCTCGGAAATGGCTTTGCGCTTACTTCATGTCGTGTTCTTTGCTGTTAATGCACATTGACACAGAAATCGCAAAGTGTGTGTGTCAGAGCTGCCCGAGGTCCCAGCTCACAAAGGACCAACACCAGTCCGTTGTTATATACAAAAGTCTTTATTGAAGTTCAGTTTCATCTTCACAACCGTAGCGCGCAGCTCTACGTCTGAAACTCTAGACCGTCGAAGCTCCGTCTGAATCTCCTCCCCCCAGACACCAGTTTAAGACTCTAGCCTTGCTCCACCTCTTCCTTTGCTCTTTCCTCCTCTGGCTCCGCATGTCAGCTGGGGTCTCGCCCTTCCTAGACTCATCTGACGCTGAGTCCCCTGAGTCTTCCCCCTGCCTCCGGCGGGCTTTAGGACCTGCCTCCCAATCCGGGTTTTCTGCTGTCCCCCGCGCCTGTACATTCGAACTTGGCGCGCGCGCACAGCCGGCAACCTTCCTCCTGACCGTTACACTGCTCCTGTCACTGCTTCCCCCTTCTGGGAGGCTAGCTGGACCTGACCTCCCCTCCATTCCCCCACTCTCCGATAGAGGCATGGTCAGCCCTGACTCATCTTCTATCCCTGCTGGAGGAGACGCTGGTCCTGACACCTGGGACTCTTCCCCCCCACTACGCTCTGGTGGGGAAGCTGGTCCTGATCTCCCGCTGCTGCTTTGGGAGTCCCCGCTGGCCCCTTGTTTCTGGTGTGTTCCCCCTGGGACCCCCCCTTGCCCTGACCATCGGCGCCTCCTTCTGGGAATCTTCTGATTCGCTGGAGAAGCTCATGGAATCTCTCGGGTCGCTGTCATACTCCCCTACGCTGCCCTCAGATTCTTCCCCTTCGCTCTCCATTTCCTCTCTCCCCTGTACCTCTGTTCCTGAGCCCCTGACATCCATCCCCCCCTCGAAGCCCCCCTTCCCCCCTCCTCCCCTTCGGGTGCGGGTTCCGGGTGCTCCAGTGCTGTGGGGGTGAGTGCGGGATACCGTTCCTTCCCCCTGGTGTGTAGCCGGCCAGCCCGTAATGGGCTCGTCGACGTCGATCTCCTCTGCTTCCATCTCTCTGCATTCGTGTTCGAACCCAAGGTCCTCCCCCAACACGTCCATGTCCGTCTCTCCCCCTGTTACCTCGGGTGATGCTGCGTGCCAGGGCCCCCTTAGCAGTTCCCTGCTCCACCCCACCTCCGGTTGATTGTCCCACCAATAAGAGCGGTCCGTGGCAGACCCCGAGAGTCATCCCTCCGGGGAGCTTGTGTCTGGCGCCGTTTCCTCAGCTGATGAGAACCCCTGGAACGTGCTGGCTGAAAGTGTGGGTGTGAAAAGCCAGTCGTCGAAATAATCTGCCGGCATAGGTCTGTGTGGGAAGAGTGCATGGAAGTCGTCTTTGAGGTAGTGCTCCTCCAAGGCATAGTCCGGTACCCACCTGTTGGCGCTGGCCGGGGTACCTTCCCTGGCGAGGAGATATTCAACTCCCTCTTCCCCCCATCTCGAGTCTAAAATCTCCGTGACCTCGTTGAGTGGCGCCGCCCTCGTGGACTCCTCCCCCGTTGGTGATTTTCTGAGTGGATGTGGTGCGGTCCCTGGCGCCTGAAACCTGTGGGGTTCTTTGTAGGGTGTGAGCACTGACCTATGAAATACCGGGTGCATTCTGGAGCCCTCCGGGAGTGTTAACCGGAAGGCCACTGGGTTGATTTGTGCCTCGACTTGGTAAGGCCCTAGCTGCTTGTGTCTGAGCTTCTTCTTAGCTAACGTTCTGGCCGGCACTGCCTGGGCCGCTAACCAGACCCAGTCCCCCACCTGGATGTCTTCCCCAACTCTCCTGTGCCTGTCTGCCTGCATTTTGTAGGCGTGTTTTGCTAGTTCCAAGTGCCTTCGGAGTTGGTCGTGGACCTCCTGCAACTCTGCTGCCAAGTGCTCTGCACCCCGTGGCTCCCCCTCCCCCTTCGTCTCTAACCCCGGGAAGGTTCTGGGATGCCGCCCATTGTTGGCGAAGAACGGTGTCACCCCTGTAGACCCGTGCTTCGTGTTGTTGTAGGCAAACTCGGCCAGCGGTAGGTAGTCCACCCAGGTCAAGGGCTGTTGATTCGCGTAGCATCGCAGGTACTGCTGCATGATGGCGTTGACCCTCTCCGCCTGCCCGTTGGTCTGCGGGTGTCGTGCCGACGCTAAGTTGATCTTGACGTTCAGGATGCCCAGCAGCTTCTGCCAGAAGCTCGAGACGAATTGGCGACCCCGGTCGGACAGGATGGACCGTGGTAAGCCGTGAACTTTGAACTCGTGGTCTATGAACAGTTTGGCAGTCTGTTTCGCTGTGGCCACCTTCGCGCAAGGAATGAAGTGCGCCATCTTGGTGACCGGCAGTACGTCTTCAGACATGGAATACAGTTTTCCAGTCGGCAGCGTCGCCCCCGGTAGGAGGTCAATCGCGCAGTCGTAGGGCCGGTGGGGAGGCAGCTTGTCCGCTTCCTTCTCGCAGAAGACCTCCAAAAACGCCTTGTACTTGTTGGGTACCGCCTGCACCATGCCTAGGTGTAGCTGTGGTTCATCCCCTTGTCCCTCCTCTTCCTGGCTGGTTCGGATGCAGTGTTCTGCGCAGTAGGAGGAGCAGAAGGTTAATTTTCGCTGGTACCATGCTAATGCCGGGCTGTGTCTATCCAGCCAACTCATGCCCAACACTATGGGCGTGTCCGACAGGTGGGTGACATTGAAGCTGATGACTTCCCGGTGATTTCCAATTTGCATTACCAGAGGCGGTGTTTGCTGCACCACCTGTCCACCCAGCAGCTTCCTGCCATCGACCGTGACGACGTTTAGGGGCATCGTGGCTGGTAGGAGCGCTATGCAATGTAGCCTGATGAAGTCCACTCCTATAAAGTCTGCATTACTACCAGAGTCAATGGTAATAGGGACTTCCAGGGTGATTCCATTTGGCAGCTGGAGTGATGCGGTGAGTTGCACCACTGGTTTGGGTGGGAGGGGGTCTGTGGGCTGCAAAATCTCTGGGGACTGCTTCACTGACTCGCCTGGCTGGGTCCCAGTGCCTCTGCCTCCAGCCAGGCTTCGTCGTTTCCCTGCAGCTGTTCCCCCTGCTGAACTGCTCCCCGTACTGTTGCTAAGGCTGCAGTGTGCTTCTGGATCCTCTGGGGACACTCTTTGGTCATGTGCAGTGCACTGTTGCAGATATAACACTTCCTGCTCCCTCTAGGAGCCTTCGTCTTGACTGCTCCCGGTGTTTGGGCTCTGGTCGCTGTCTGAGCCCTGGCATCACCTATCTCCATCGGCTCTTCTCCCCCCCCCCCAGTGGTGGCGTGGATTGTGCGCGCCCTGGCTCTCTGGGAAGGAAGGGAGTTGTTTGGCTGGCGTGCGTGCCATCCGTCCGTCATCCCTGCTCCAAGGGCGTTCTTCCAGGCGCACCCCTATCGCCAGCGCCCTCTGGACGACTTCTGTGGTATTGGTAGGTCTCTCTCCCCTCGCCAGCTCATCTTTCACGGCTCCATTTAGCTCCTCCCAGAACAGATCCCTCACGTCAGCTGAGTCCTTCTCCCAGCCCAGCACATTTACTAACGCAAAAAAGCGGGAGTGATATTGTCTAACCGTGGCTTTGCCCTGCGTCAGCCCGTGCATTTCCCTCCTGGCCACATCCACATCTACCGTTGATTTAAGACAAGCGTCCATAGCTTTGATAAATGCGTTTGAATCCTGGAGGGCGGGATCATTTTCACGCCATAAATTGCGCAGCCACGATTTAGCTTCCCCATGCAGATGAGTGATTATGAACCCTACTTTTTCCTCCTCATCTCTAAAGTCTTTCCGAAGCAAATTGAGCGTGAAAGCTATGTCTGCCCTGAAGTTAGGATACTGCTGCAGGTCCCCGTCGAAGTGGGCTACGATGCTGCCCCCCCTCTTCCCGAGGCCAACTCCCTCCAGCTTGGGTCCTGGCAGCCCCTCTTTGCCCAAACGTTCCCACCTGTCACTGCTTCCCCCTTCTGGGAGGCTAGCTGGACCTGACCTCCCCTCCGTTCCCCCACTCTCCGATAGAGGCATGGTCAGCCCTGACTCATCTTCTCTCCCTGCTGGGGGAGACGCTGGTCCTGACACCTGGGACTCTTCCCCCCACTACGCTCTGGTGGGGAAGCTGGTCCTGATCTCCCGCTGCTGCTTTGGGAGTCCCCGCTGGCCCCTTGTTTATGGTGTGTTCCCCCTGGGACCCCCCTTGCCCTGACCATCGGCGCCTCCTTCTGGGAATCTTCTGATTCGCTGGAGAAGCTCATGGAATCTGACTGACCGAACCCAAAGAGTGCTCATCAATGGTTCCTCTTCATCCTGGAGAAGAGTGACTAGTGGGGTACCACAGGGTTCTGTCTTGGGCCCGGTCTTATTCAACATTTTTATCAACGACTTGGATGATGGACTCAAGGGCATCCTGATCAAATTTGCAGATGACACCAAACTGGGAGGGGTGGCTAACACCCCAGAGGACAGGATCACACTTCAAAATGACCTTGACAGATTAGAGAACTGGGCCAAAACAAACAAGATGAATTTTAACAGGGAGAAATGTAAAGTATTGCACTTGGGCAAAAAAAATGAGAGGCACAAATACAAGATGGGTGACACCTGGCTTGAGAGCAGTACATGTGAAAAGGATCTAGGAGTCTTGGTTGACCACAAACTTGACATGAGCCAACAGTGTGACGCGGCAGCTAAAAAAGCCAATGCAATTCTGGGCTGCATCAATAGGAGTATAGCATCTAGATCAAGGGAAGTAATAGTGCCACTGTATTCTGCTCTAGTCAGACCTCACCTGGAGTACTGTGTCCAGTTCTAGGCACCACAATTCAAGAAGGACACTGACAAACTGGAACGTGTCCAGAGGAGGGCAACCAAAATGGTCTAAGGTCTGGAAACGATGCCTTATGAGGAACGGCTAAGGGAGTTGGGCATGTTTAGCCTGGAGAAGAGGAGGTTAAGGGGTGATATGATAGCCATGTTAAAATATATAAAAGGATGTCACATAGAGGAGGGAGAAAGGTTGTTTTCTGCTGCTCCAGAGAAGCAGACACGGAGCCAAACTACGATGGATCCAAACTACAAGAAAGAAGATTCCACCTAAACATTCGGAAGAACTTCCTGACAGTAAGAGCTGTTCGACAGTGGAATTTGCTGCCAAGGAGTGTGGTGGAGTCTCCTTCTTTGGAGGTCTTTAAGCAGAGGCTTGACAACCATATGTCAGGAGTGCTCTGATGGTGTTTCCTGCTTGGCAGGGGGTTGGACTCGATGGCCCTTGTGGTCTCTTCCAACTCTATTATTCTATGATTCTATGATTCTATGAATCTCTCGGGTCGCTGTCATACTCCCCTACGCTGCCCTCAGATTCTTCCCCTTCGCTCTCCATTTCCTCTCTCCCCTGCACCTCTGTTCCTGAGCCACTGACAGTGTGCAATGAGACCAAAAGAACACAACACCATCTTTTCGCTTCCATATGCATAGTAAGAAGACGAATAAGCTTTGATTGGGCTTTTTTCAATTCGCATGGTGTTATTTGGGTGTGCGCTAGAGTCACCCCAAACGAAAGCAAAAAGGTGTTTTGGGTTCCATCTACATAAAAAGAAGATGATAAAGCTCTGATTGGGCTTATTTCAAATTGGTGTTTTGGGGGTTAGAATGCACATTCAACCAAAAATCGCAGATGACATATTTGTTATCAGCCCAAATCAAGCATAGGTGTTTTGGTTCCATCTCAATAGAAAAAGGTCGAATAAGCTTCGATTGCCCTTTCGGTGTGCATTCACCCACAAATAGCAAAGCGAAGTGTAATAACCCCAAACAAAGCCAAACAGGTTGTTTTGGGTTCCAGCTACATAGAGAGAAGAATCTTGGATTTCGCTTACTTCAAGTCGTGTTCTTTGCTGTTAATGCACATTGACACAGAAATCGCAAAGTGTGTGTGTCAGGGAACTGACATCAGAGCATAGTGGAGAGGCGAGGCTCCCAGATTCTGCAGGAGAGGGGACTAGTAAGGGAAGAGAGAGAACGTCATTTGGGGAAGGAAGTCCAGGGGACACCAGGAAGAAGGGAGAGGCGGAGAGCAGCTCGGAGGCGAGGCTCCGAGACTCTTCCAGTGAAGTCAGTGGGGAGGGTGGAGGACCACCACTCGGCACGCCCACTCTGCGCAGAAGGCTTCCGCGCAGAGAGGCGAGGCGAATGTTGTCCGTTAAGGAATTCTTATGCTGGAGGAAATTTAGGAGACGCCCACTCACGGATTCTGCTAGCAACTGAGCAGCAGCGCCAAGGCTGCTCAGTAAGGGAAAGACACAACCGACACTAAGCAGTTTGGAACAGCTAGAGGTTTACACACAAGCAACCCCAATTCCCGTGACAGCAATCCGTGAGTCCCTTACGTTGCTTGTGTGCAAGAGGACCGGGATACAATCATGAGTCAAACCGGAGGAGCCGGCGCAGGAGAGGGGGCCAAAGGCGGACAGAGTCTGGAGGAGAGAAACCGAGACTTGGAGCAGTAACTGGCTCTACTAGCGGCGCGGCTGGATGAAAGGAGGACACATGATGCCCAGGGGAAGATTACCCCCATCGCAAGAAAGGTACCGGGACTTGTGCAGAAGTTTGGGGGCAACCCCAGAGATTATAACGTTTTTAAGACAGAAGTGCAGTATGCGCTGGAGCTGTAGTACGATGACTTTGCCCACGATGGGGGAAGAGTCGCTTTCGTGGTGGGGCACCTGGAGGGGCGGGCCAGAGATTGGGTTCGACCCTTAATGGCAGCGGAGAACGCGGCCTTGAAGGACCTGAGAAAGTTTTTTAGCGCGATGGATCACATGTTCTCGAGCGATGTTGAACTGAGCGTGACGTGCAAAGAACTGATGGGGTGCAAACAAGGAAACCAGTCAGTGAGAGAGTACTGGTTGAGATTTGCTATGCTGATCCATAAACTTGGGTGGGACCTGAGTTCGGAACCAGTACAAATGTTATTTGAGGAGGGCTTATCCCCTTGGGTGAGAGACGAACTTTCCCGCTCACCCCACCCGGAATCGATGGACCAGCTGACCAAGTTGGCACTCGCTGTAGGAGTCCGACAAGAGACGCTGTCAGAGCTGCCCGAGGTCCCAGCTCACAAAGGACCAACGCCAGTCCGTTGTTATATACAAAAGTCTTTATTGAAGTTCAGTTTCCCTTTCACATCAGCAGCGTGCAGCTCTACGTCTGAGACTCTAGACCGCTGAAGCTCCATCTGAGTCTCCTCCCCCCATACACCAGTATAAGACCCTAGCCTTGCTCCACCTCTTCCTTTGCTCTTTCCTCCGCTGGCTCCGCCTGTCAGCTGGGTTTTCTCCCTTCCTAGACTCTTCTGACGCTGAGTCCCCTGAGTCTTCCCCCTGCCTCCGGCGGGCTTTAGGACCTGGTTCCCGATCTGGGCTTTCTGCTGTCCCGCGCGCCTGTACATTTGAACTTGGCGCGCGCGCCCAGCCGGCAACCTTCCTCCTGACCGTTTCACTGCTCCTGTCACTGCTTCCCCCTTCGGGGGGGGGCTAGCTGGACCTGACACCTGTGACTCTTCCCCCCCCACTCTGCTCTGGTGGGGAAGCTGGTCCTGATCTCCAGCTGCTGCTTTGGGAGTCCCCGCTGGCCCCCTGTCTCTGGTGTGTCCCCCCTGGGACCTCCCTCGCCCTGACCATCGGCGCCTCCTTCTGGGCATCTTCTGATTCGCTGGAGAAGCTCATGGAATCTCTCGGGTCACTGTCATACTCCCCTATGCTGCCCTCAGATTCTTCCCCTTCGCTCTCCATCTCCTCTCTCCCCTGTGCCTCTGTCCCTGAGCCCCTGACAGACGCGCACGCTGGAAAGGCGGGAAGGGAGAGCAGAGCGTTGGCATGACAACCGCATTCCAGACATACCAGTGTCTACTGTGCCACCCGAGGAGCCAATGGAGATTGGAGGAGCGCGCGTGTGCGGGTTTTCAAACTCCAGCGAGGTGCGTAAGAAGGAGGGGAAAACCAGTAAGAGGTGTTTCCTATGCCAGCAGCCGGGACATTTTACCAGAGTATGCCCTCAGAAGAAGGCGTGGCAAGGAATGGTGGGGGCAGTGGGGAGTGAGGAGGAAAAAAAAGAGGCTCCGGGAAACGGCCGTGCTTGGCTGCAGGAAGGAGGGCACAGCAGCCAGGCGAGCAACCAGTAGAAGTGCCCAAACCAGACCCTCCCCGAGCAGCCATCGTCATAGAGGTGGTGCTAGAACTCCCAAACGGACACCCCATCAAAGTGAAGGCGCTGCTGGATTCAGGCAGCTCTTGCAACTTCTTTAGCAAGGATTTTGCGCTAGAACACCAGCTACAGGTGGTGCCTCTAGAACATCCCCTGCAAGTAACCACGATTGATGGGAGAGAACTTTTGGGAGGGGAAGTGACCCACCAGACCCCGCCCATGAAAATGACAGTTTCCAGACACACTGAGACCATTGCCTTTCACGTAGCCACCTTAGCAGGACCACCTATCATACTGGGAATGAGTTGGCTGGCACTGCACGACCCAGTAGTAGGGTGGCATCAGCGGACAGTCACCTTTGGGTCGGCCCACTGCGTAGAGCATTGCCACGGAGGGGAAACCTCGAGGATGGCAGTAGCCAGGGTGGCAGGGATGGCAGTAGGGGAAAAAGGGAAGATACCACCTCAGTATGCGGACTTGGAAGAAGTCTTCAGCGAGAAGGAGGCGGATCGGCTACCCCCCCACAAGCCCTTTGACTGCCAGATCAACTTGCTCCCAGACGCTCAGCTGCCAGTGGGCATGTCATGGGCATGTACGCCATGTCAGATAGGGAGATGCAGGAATTGCGGAAGTTTATTGACAAGAACCTGAAGCGAGGGTTCATAAGGGAATCGAGGGCGGTGGGGGGTAGTCCAGTGTTCTTTGTGGACAAGCGAGACTCCCATGAGCCCAGGTTCGTAGTGGACTACCGTGGGTTGAACAGGGTGTCGGAAGCAGTGACCTTCCCAGTGCCCAGAACTGATGAAATCTTGGCCAGGGTAAGGAAGGGGAAGATTTTTACCAAGCTGGACCTTCGGGGGGCGTACAACTTGATAAGGATGAGGGAGGGGGATGAAAGGAAAACCACCATGTTCACCCCTCTGGGAGCCTTTGAGTACTTAGTTATGCCCTTCGGACTCCAATTGTGAATTGTGTGGCCTTCCTGGACGACGTACTTATCTACTCAGAGAACGAGGAGCAGCATGTGAAAGATGTCAGGGAAGTGCTGAAAAGGCTGCAGGAGCATCAGCTGTGGGTCAAACTGGAGAAATGCCAATTCCATGCACGAGAGGTGGAGTTCCTGGGCTACAGGTTGTCAGACAATGGCTTGGCCATGGACCCAGGCAAGGTGCAGGCCGTGCTAGAATGGAAGCCCCCCAAGAACAGGAAGGACGTGCAGAGGTTCTTGGGGTTTGCAAATTTCTACAGGAAGTTCATCAAGAACTTCGCCCATCTAACGGCACCCATAACGGATTGTCTCAGCAGTAAGAAGAAGTTCGAATGGACAGAAGAGGCACAGCGTTCCTTTGAAAAGCTTAAGAGGGCTTTCGCGTCGGAAGAGCAGCTCCTACATGTGGATCTGCAGAAGCCGATGAGGCTAGAGACGGACGCGCCAGACAGAGCTGTGGGGGGCATATTGCTCCAGCAGGAAAATGGGGAACAGTGGAAGCCGTGTGCCTTCTTTTCCAGGAAGCTGAACAAGTCAGAGCAAAACTATACAGTGTACGATCGGGAACTACTGGCAATTCACGAGGCCTTTCGACGATGGAGACATTTTCTCATAGGTGCACAGCACATAGTCAAGGTGTGTACTGACCACAAGAACCTGGAATATTGGAGAACGGCAAGAGTGATCAACCAACGACAAGTGCGGTGGGCTCAAGAGATTTCCAAGTTTAATTTTGAGATTAGGTACGTGCCTGGGAAGGAAAATGTCAGAGCAGACGCCCTCTCTCGCAAGCCTGAATACGAGGAAGGGGAGGGAGGACCAGAAGCACGACATGTCATTCCCGAGGACAGATGGGTGTGTGGGGGAGTGTTCGTCGGGAGGCAAGAGCTGGCCGGTCTGACGAGGGATGATCAGGATGCACAAACCAAGATCCGGGAAATTGGTATCACTGGGGAAACTCAGGGGGGGGGTTTCGAAGTAAAGGACGGGGCACTGTACTATAAGGGTCCATTGTACATACCTGAGGGGGATTTGAGGAGCAGAATACTCAAACAACTGCATGACAACCCCACGGCAGGACATTTTGGCCAACATAAGACAATGCTACTGGTCACCAGGCAGTTTTGGTGGCCACGGGTGAGGGAAGATGTGAAGGAATATGTACGCGGGTGCCAGTGCTGCCAGAGAGTGAAGGGGGAGAGGACAGCACCTGCAGGGTTACTGGAGCCCTTACCCACACCAGAGAGACCACGGGAGGTGGTAGCAATTGATTTTATGACGGATTTACCCAAAGCTAGGGGGAGAACGGCAGTAATGGTGGTAGTTGACTTGATGACCAAAATGTGCCATTTTATTGCGTGCTCGCATGCGGTGACTGCAGAAGAAACAGCAAAGCTGTTTGTAGAGCATGTTTTCAGGTTGCATGGCGCCCCCTTGAGGATTTTATCCGACAGAGGACGGCAATTCACGACCAGATTCTGGAGGAAGCTTATGAGTCTGCTGGACGTCGAGGTTGGGTTCTCAACGGCCAGACATCCCGAAACCAACGGACAAGCAGAGAGAGCGAACAGCGTACTTCAACAATATCTACGCTGCTACGACAGCGAGAGGGAGAAGGATTGGGTGGACAACTTAGCGCTGGCTGAGTTTGCATACAATAACGCAGAACATGTGTCTACAGGGATGAGTCCGTTTATGGCGAATTACGGGTGTCACCCCAGGGCTTTCCCAGGGGAAGGGGAGGGAAGTTGGAGTGTTCCCGCAGCTGAAAAATTTGTGGAAGAGATGGAGGCTTTACACCAACAGCTTAAGTTAAACCTGGAAAGGGCCAAGGAAGAGTACAAGAGGCAGGCTGACAAGCACCGCAGGGAGGGAGAAACCATAAGAGTGGGAGACCAGGTGTGGTTGTCTACCAAAGGGTTACCGTTCAAAGGAGGGTGCAAGAAGCTACGGCCAAAGAGACTGGGACCGTTCGAAGTATCCCAGCAAGTTAACCCGGTGGCCTTTAGACTCAAATTGCCATCTCACATGAAACTGCACCCCGTGTTCCACAGGTCCTTACTCTCACCGTTCAGGGAAGGGAGGGAATTTCTGGGTCAGCAAAGTGAAACACCCTTGCATCCACAGATGGAGGAAAGGGAACTCAGTGACCATGCAGCTGAAATTCTCGATTCCAGGTGGAAAGGGGGGCGAGTGGAGTATTTGGTGGCGTGGGAGGGGGAGCCAGCAGAGGAAAATGCATGGGTCCCAGCAGAAGAGATTAGGAATGAGTATCTGCAGGAGGAGTTTCATAGCAGGTTTCCGAGAAAGGTTTCCGAGAGGTTCTGGGGGGAGCAATTGGGCACCACCGATGAAGAGGAAGATTTTGAGGGTTTTCCCGCCTCCGAAGAGGAGGAAGGGGAAGTGTCAGAAGAAGAATCCGACTGGGGAGATTGGGGAGAGAGAAGAGACAGCAGCAAATGGAGAGGGGTGTTTGAATCATCAGATGGAGGGGAGAGTTCCTTCCGGGGGTTTCCTGCATCACCGTCCGAGGAAAGGACGGGGGGGTGGGAGGGCCCTGGGAGGGAGGTGGATGTCAGGGAACTGACATCGGAGCAGAGGGGAGAAGCGAGGCTCCGGGACTCTGCAGGAGAGGGGACGAGTAAGGGAAGAGAGAGAACGTCATCTGGGGAAGGAAGTCCAGGGGACACCAGGAAGAAGGGAGAGGCGGAGAGCAGCTCGGAGGTGAGGCTCCGAGACTCTTCCAGTGAAGTCAGTGAGGAGGGTGGAGGAGGTGAGGCGGAGGTTGTCCGTTAAGGAATTCTTATGCTGGAGGAAATTTAGGAGACACCCATTCACGGATTCTGCTAGCGACTGAGCAGCAGCGCCAAGGCTGCTCAGTCAGGGAAAGACACAACCGACCCTAAGCAGTTTGGAACAGCTAGAGGTTTACACAAAAGCAACCCCAAATCCCGTGACAACGAATAAGCTTTGATTGGGCTTTTTTCCACCAAATCAAATCAATGCCCTATGGAATGAGCACAAAAAAGTCGGAATGAGCAAGAATAAATCTAAGTTCCAACTAGAAATAATAGAAGGGAAGTCAAAACTCTTAACCAAAATGTACAACCAACTACTAGACTGGGACACCATGGATGAGGAGGTCAAAGAGGTTATGATTAAATGGGCCATAGACTTAGGA
The DNA here is from genome assembly GCF_964188305.1 of Podarcis bocagei. Lineage (NCBI taxonomy): Eukaryota > Metazoa > Chordata > Lepidosauria > Squamata > Lacertidae > Podarcis > Podarcis bocagei. Next base: position 70,363,637 of record NC_138131.1, read on the forward strand.
TACCCCCTAGAATACGAAAGATGGACAAAACTATGGAATAAGGATATGAAATTTTCAGCCTGTGTCGGTCTCCGAGAAAATATGGAAAAGATGATGTACCGTTGGTACATCACACCAACAAAATTAGCTAAAATGTATAAAACCGGAGACAAGACCTGTTGGAAATGTAAGAAGAAGGAGGGAGACTTCCATCACATGTGGTGGACCTGTGAGGTGGTAAAGAAATTCTGGACCTCAGTTTATGAGGAATTAAAAAAGATCCTAAAGTATACCTTCCCTAAAAAGCCCGAGGCATTCCTTTTAGGAATGGTCGGGGATGAAATCAAGAAAGACGACCAAACCCTATTCCAGTACGCAACAGTATCCGCTAGGATACTGTTGGCACAAAATTGGAAAACACCCAACGTCCCAACAATCAGAGAATGGCAAACCAAACTAATTGAGTATATTGATTTAGCAATAATGACATTGAAAATCAGGCAACAGAAAAACACCAAATTTATTAACGATTGGAACAAATTCCTCTCATACATGGAGATGATTTTAGGAAATATCAAAATCACAGTAGGTATAATATAAAAACTGCGAGGTAGTAATATTGGTTAACAAAAGACACTGCCGAATATATTATTGAATTACAGCTCATGTTGTGGTGGTGGGAAGTCTAACAATGTAACAGATGTGTATAAGGATTTAGTACCTGAACAATATGGAATTTGATTTTGGATCTATTTAATTTTCTTTTTCTTTTTTTTTACCTTCTTGATGATGTTGTTTTCGTGAACGATGTATATGTGTTTTTAAGTTGTTGGAATAAAAATAAAGGTTTTAAAATTAAAAAAAAAAGAAGAAAAAAAAAGATTGGGCTTTTTTCAATTCGCATGGTGTTGTTTCGGTGTGCACCAGAATCACCCCCAACCAAAGCAAAAATGCCTTTTGTTTCCATCTACATAAAAAGAAGATGATAAAGCTCTGATTGGGCTTATTTCAAATTGGTGTTTTGGGAGTTAGAATGCACATTCACCCAAAAATCGCAGAGTGACATGTTTATTATCAGCCCAAATCAAGCATAGGTGTTTTGGTTCCATCTCAATAGAAAAAGGACGAATAAGCTTCGATTGCTCTTTCGGTGTTCATTCACCCACAAATAGCAAAGCGAAGTGTAATAAGCCTAAAGAAAGCCAAACAGGTTATTTTGGTTTCCAACTACATAGAAAGAAGAATCTTGGATTGCGCTTACTTCATGTTGTGTTCTTTGCTGTTAATGCACATTGACACAGAAATCGCAAAGTGTGTGCAATGAGACCAAAATAACACAACACCATCTTTTCGCTTCCATATGCGTAGGAAGACGGCGAATAAGGTTTGACTGGGCTTTTTTCAATACGCATGGTATTATTTGGGTGTGCGCCAGAATCACCCCAAACGAAAGCAAATAGGTGTTTTGGGTTCCATCTACATAAAAAGAAGATGATAAAGCTCTGGTTGTCCCTATTTCAAATTGGTGTTTTGGGGGTTAGAATGCACATTCAACCAAAAATCGCAGAAATGTTTGTTACCAGCCCAAATCAAGCATAGGTAAACATATGGTAACATCTCAATAGAAAAAGGATGAATAAGCTTCGATTGCTCTTTCGGTGTTCATTCACCCACAAATAGTGTGGCTTGATGATGCAGTCCGGCACGTTTCCCTGCGCCACACTGGACTCCCGAAACAAGAATCACACACAGAGAAACCACTCCCGTATGTGAACATAACCACGCCTCAGAATGTGAGACGTCACTCAGAACTGTTTAACCCTGTAAGTTCTGATTCTCTTCACACCCCCTCTCGTCTTGCATCCTGAGGGAAACTGTGAACACACATCTACAGACCTCTTTGAGTTCAACTCCCTTCCCATTGCCTCTTGCCCCCTTCTGGCATCTGTCTCAGGCAACTGTTGAACCTCCTCAAAACTCCCAGGTTCGCACTGCGCGAAACCAACCCATGCCCTGGTGACCTGAAACCTCTCAGGTGGCACCCCCTTTGTTGTGCGTGCGGATCGTCTGAGCACAGTCTCAGGTGCTCCTCCTGACCCACTGGGACCAGCAAGTGTGTCTTCTACATCTGAAGACTCCCCCTCTGACTTACTGCGTCTTCGGGCCTTCTGCACTTTGCTAACAGGAGATGAAGGCTCACTCTTGGGCTCTCTTTTAACAACCTGTGGAGAAACCCAACCCTGTTCTTGACCCTGTTCAGAGACCTGGTCCTCAGCAACAGGTTCAGCCTCTGGCTCTCCCTCCTCCTCAGAATCAGACAGACATTCTGAGAGAACATCAGGACCCTCATTGAGTCTTGACCAACCATTCTGCTCACAGAACTCAGCATGTTTGCTGATCAGAAGCTTGGTCTGATCACCTTCTTGATATGCAAACCTCCACCCCTTTGTCGCAGGCTCATATCCACAGAAGATCATTTTCTGGAACCTCGGATCACCTTCCTTCTGTTGGGCCTTTGGCACAAGCACCCAGGCTTCGCAACCAAACACACGGAAGAAATGCACCTGCGGTTTTTTCCGGTGCAACAAGAAAAACGGTGTGTCACCTATAACCGAGTTATAGGACCTATTCATCGTAAAGTTGGCAGCCCTCCAAGCCTCGCTCCAAAAGCTCTGAGGCAAACCGGAGTCACACAGTAGAACCTCAGCAGCTTGAGCGAGAGCTCTACTCTTGTGCACTGCCACGCCCCTCTCCTTGGGAGAAGTAGCACCCGTCACCCTGTGACGTATTCCCTTCTGGCTGAAAAACCTCTGCAGAGCAGACCCAGTAAACTCTGCCCCTCGGTCGCTCTTGAACCCCTGAACCTTGTTGGAGAACCGTAGTTCCACTTCCGCAACCCAGTCTTTAATCAGTTGTGCTGCCTCGCCATGCCGCTTCAACGAGAAAGACCAGCCATTTTGGCTAAAATCATCTGTCAGCGTCAGCACAAACCTGGCCCCGCCCAGACTCAGACTTTGCATGGGACCACAAAGGTCTATGTGCACAAGCTCAAAAGGTTTTGTGGTTACCCTCTTACTTCTGAGATAACTGCACCTTTGTACCTTTGCCCTTCTGCATGCCCTACAATCTAGGGATTTACCACATGCTTTCAGTTTGCAACCTTTCGTGCATCTGAGCAACTTCTGGACATCTTCCAAACTGCTGTGCGACATTCTCCTGTGCCACAAGTGAACACAAGAATCATGAATGGGAACACTAGCACACTTCGCCTGTGCTGTCTCGGCGTCTCCCTTACCCTCCAGAGGTGTCTCCAGAACAAATAGGTTGTTCTGACATGCAACACTGACCAGTTGTCTCCCACCCCTGGAAATGGAACAGACATCATTTTCAAAGCAAACCTTATAACCCTCCTTTACAAGAGCAGGTACAGATAAAAGACAACAATGCATCTCTGGCACAACGTAGACTTCCAGCTCCGCCTGTAAAAAAGAAACAAAAACATTTCCCACGTTAGACAAAGGCCTCTGTGACCCATCAGCAAAAATAACAGTTTTCCCAGCTGAAACAGCTCTGCAGTTCCGCATTCCGCCACTAGGTGGTGGCTTCAGGTGATGGCTGGCTCCTGAGTCGATGACCCAGCGCATCACTTTGTCCTCACTGGAGTTGTTCCATAGCGTTGCCATGGAGGCAGTTAGGTGATAAGAACCGTCTTCACTCCCTGAGTCACGTCCTCCCTTCGCTTTCCCACGCTGGCCTCCTCTCCTGGACTGGCTGCCATGGAAACCTGGCTGACTGCCATGGGAAACGACCTTGGAGACATCCTGCCCGGCCTCTCTGGCTCTCTGCGGACAGGAACGACGCAGATGGTCAACAGACTCACAGACAAAACATCGACGAATGGGAAAAGCCTGAACCATGTCTTCTGCTGGCTTGGCCCCCCTTCTCTTACAACTTGCAGGGCTCTCTGTGCCAGTTTGGCCCTCTCTTCTCACGGGACTCCCAGGACGCTTTCCTGCACCCCCTCTGGTGGGTAAAGGGCTCCCAGCACTTGGCCTCTTTCCAGGCTCCTCACACAGACACGTTGCAGCATCCACACAGCCCCCAGACTCGGCAAAAGCAACAGTAGCAGCAGCAGCAACAGCAGCAACAGTAACAGTAACAGTCCCTTCGCCCCCCTGTGGGGCCTCCCAGCTCCTCCCAGCTGTGTATCGGCTCTCAAGAAAATGGCCGGCGCCATCTTGCCTCTCCCCTCCGGATGCAGCCACTTCTCGGCCCTTGCTTCCCACTCCAGCTCCACAAGCTTCTTGGAGTGCTAGCCAAGCGGCCTCTGGCCTTCTTGCACCCAGGACAACAGGCACCAGATGAGCATCCACATTTTCTGCCAAAAAAGCAAGCACACTCTTCTCAACTTCACTTTGCTTTGCAGCTCTCTTAGCCTCTGCTTTCCCAGCTGCCTTCGGTATCGGCTGGACAACATCCCACAGCCGCTCCCCAACTAACAGCAGCTCTGCTTGAAAGCTCCACTCCAACCAAGTTTGGCTAGTCAGTTTCTGACATGGCAGCTTAAGCTCAAAGCCATGTTCCTGGAACTGAGACATTGCCTCCCTTCTGTTGGCTTTTCCAAAGGTACTCACTCAGCAGCCAAACTGGGCACTCCGGACGACGTGGCTCCTCAGCTCCCACTCCATCAGCCTCCTCCGATCTGCCTCAAACGTTAGGCAGGACTCTAGCTGGCTTTCACACACACCAGCACGACCTGGCAACAGCTTCAAAAGCTTGGCTGACTTCCATAACCTGTGGCTTGATGATGGAGTCCGGCACGTTTCCCTGCGCCACACTGGACTCCCGTGGGTAGCTCACTGTCAGCTTCCTTCAGCAGAGTCTCCGCAGTGGTAGAAAACTGTTGCAATGTGTGTGTAATAAATCAGACTGTACGCAGCCTTGTTGCTTATCTCCAACAGTCTTTAATCGTGTAGCAAAAACATCATAAATCAGCCAGGCGAAAGAGGGCATATCTTTCGCCTCTCGGTCAAACCGAAACAAGAATCACACACAGAGAAACCACTCCCGTATGTGAACATAACCACGCCTCAGAATGTGAGACGTCACTCAGAACTGTTTAACCCTGTAAGTTCTGATTCTCTTCACAAATAGCAAAGCGAAGTGTAATAAGCCTAAAGAAAGCTGAACAGGTTGTTTTGGTTTCCAACTACATAGAAAGAAGAATCTTGGATTGCGCTTACTTCATGTCGTGTTCTTTGCTGTTAATGCACATTGACACAGAAATCGCAAAGTGTGTGTGTAATGGGAATTGGGGTTGCTCGTGCGTAAAGGATGTTGAAGTTCTAGGCAACGTTGCCTGGCTAAACCTTTCCCTGGCTGGACAGCCCTTCCTCCATGGCTTTGTCAGTCGCTGGCAGAATCCGTCAGTGGGCGTTTCCTGAATTTCTTCCAACATAAAAATTCCTTGACGCCCAGTCTCCGCCTAGCCTCCCTGCGCGGAAGATTTCTGCGCAGAGTAGGCGTAGCCAGCGGAGGTACTGGACTCTCCCCGCTGGTCTCTGTGGAAGAGTCTTGGAGCCCTCTCTCCGAAGTCCTTCCCTGGTCCCCTTCCTCCCCAGTGTCACGCTGATAACCTTCCCCAAATGGAGTGTTCTCTCTCCCTCTGCTGGTCCCTTCTCCTGCATGGTCGGGGAGCCTTACCTCCACTCTAGGCTCCGATGGCAGTTCCCTGACATCCACCTCCCCCCCCAGAACCCCCCTCACCTCCGTCCCGTTCCTTTGGCCTAAGTTCCTCCCTTCCCTCTGACGGCGATGTGGGAAATCCCCGGAAGGAGCTACCCCCATCCTCTGAAGATTCAAACATAGCTCTCCACCTGCTGCTATCTCTTCGTACCAGATCACCCTCCCAGTCCGATTCCTCACCCTCCGATTCCTCTCCTTCCTCCTTGTCGGAGGCCGGAAACCCCACAAACTTTTCTTCCTCATCTGTAGTGCCAAATTGCTCCTCCCAGAACCTCGCTACCGGTTTGGGCTTCCTTGGGAACCTGCTGTGAAACTCTCCCCTGAGATCCTCATCCCTGATGGTCTCCGCAGGAACCCACATGTTTTCCGACTCAGGTTCCCCCTCCCAAGCCACCAAATACTCCACTTCCCCTCCTCTCAATCTTGAATCAAGTATTTCCGTGGCTTGACTGCTGAGTTCCCTCTCCTCTATGCGTGGGTGAGTGGGGACCTCTCTCTCTTGCCCTGGAAATTCCAGCCCCTCCCTGTACAGAGAGAGTAGGGACCTATGGAACACCGGGTGTAGTTTCATACTGGTCGGCAACTTGAGCTTGATTGACCTGCTGGGTTACCTCGAAAGGTACCAGCCGCCTGGGCCGCAACTTCTTGCACCTTCTTGCACCCTCCCTTGAAAGGTAACCCCTGGGTTGACAACCACACCTGGTTTCTCCTTCCCTGCGGTGCTTGTCTGCCTGCCTCTTATACACTTCCTTGGCCCTTTCCAAGTTCATTTTAAGTTGTTGGTGTAAGGCTTCCATTTCTTCCACAAACTGCTCTGCTGCTGGCACACTCCACCTCTCCTCCCCACCCCCTGGGAAAGCCCTGGGATGACACCCGTAATTGGCCATGAACGGGCTCATCCCCGTGGACACGTGTTCCGCGTTATTGTACGCAAATTCTGCCAGCCCCAGTTTATCCACCCAGTCGTTCTGCCTCTCGCTGACATAGGAGCGTAGATATTGTTGGAGTATACTGTTCGCTCTTTCCGCTTGCCCGTTGGTCTCTGGGTGTCTGGCCGTCAAGAAGCTCACCTCGACTTCCAGCAAGCTCATGAGCTTCCTCCAGAACTGGGAAGTAAATTGCTTCCCTCGGTCGGACAAAACCCTCAAGGGGGCACCATGCAGTCTGAAGATGTGATCCACAAACAGCCCGGCAGTTTCCTCTGCCGTCACCGCATGCGAGCAAGCGATAAAATGGCACATTTTTGTTAACAGGTCAACAACCATCATGACAGCTGTTTTCCTTCTCGATTTGGGCAAATCTGTCATAAAATCTATGGACACCACCTCCCATGGTTTTCCCGGTGTGGGTCAAGGTTCCAGTAGTCCTGCGGGCGCCCCCCTCTCCCCCTTTGCTCGCTGGTAGCAGTCACACCCTCGTACGTACTCCCGTACATCTTCCCTCACCCTTGGCCACCAGAACTGCCTGGTGACCAGCAACATGGTCTTGTGTTGACCGAAATGCCCCGCCGTCGGGTTATCATGGAGTTGTTTGAGTACCCTTCTCCTCAAGTCATCCCCTGGTACATATAGTGCTCCCCTGTAATATAGTACCCCATCTTTCTCCTCAAACCCCCCATGGTTTCCCCCCGTGCCTCTGAGTTCCCGGATTTTCGTTTGGGCGAACTCGTCGTCCCTCGTCAGTCCTACTAGTTCTCGTGTCTCAACTAACACTCCCCCACACACCCATCGGTTCTCGGGAATCACATGTCGTGCTTCTGGAGGTCCTTCTCCTTCCAGATACTCCGGCTTCCGGGAGAGGGCGTCTGCTCTGACGTTTTCCTCTCCCGGCACGTATCGAATCTCAAAGAAAAACTTGGAGAATTCTTGAGCCCACCGCACCTGTCCTTGGTTGAGTACTCGTGCAGTCCTCCAGTACTCTAGGTTCTTATGGTCCGTGCACACCTGGATCTTGTGCTGCGCCCCTATTAACAAATGTCTCCAGCGCCTAAAGGCTTCATAAATAGCCAGCAGTTCTTGATCATACACTGTGTAGTTTTGCTCAGACTTGCTCAGCTTCCTCGAGAAGAATGCGCACGGCCTCCAGCTGGACTTGTCTCCCGGCTGGAGAAGCACCGCCCCTACCGCTCTGTCTGACGCGTCTGTCTCCAACCTCATTGGCTTCTGCAGATCCACGTGCAATAGGTCCTCTTCCGAAGCAAACGCCTTTTTTAGCTTTTCGAAAGATTGCTGTGCCTCTTCTGTCCAGACGAACTTCCTTTTGCTACTGAGACAATCGGTGATGGGTGCCGTTCCTCATAAGGCATCGTTTCCAGGCCTTTGACCATTTTGGTTGCCCTCCTCTGAACACGTTCCAGTTTGTCAGTGTCCTTCTTGAACTGTGGTGCCCAGAACTGGACACAGTACTCCAGGTGTGGTCTGACCAGAGCAGAATACAGTGGCACTATTACTTCCCTTGATCTAGATGCTATACTCCTATTGATGCAGCCCAGAATTGCATTGGCTTTTTTAGCTGCCGCGTCACACTGTTGGCTCATGTCAAGTTTGTGGTCAACCAAGACTCCTAGATCCTTTTCACATGTACTGCTCTCAAGCCAGGTGTCCCCCATCTTGTATTTGTGCCTCTCATTTTTTTTGCCCAAGTGCAATACTTTACATTTCTCCCTGTTAAAATTCATCTTGTTTGTTTTGGCCCAGTTCTCTAATCTGTCAAGGTCGTTTTGAAGTGTGATCCTGTCCTCTGGGGTGTTAGCCACCCCTCCCAGTTTGGTGTCATCTGCAAATTTGATCAGGATGCCCTTGAGTCCATCATCCAAGTCGTTGATAAAGATGTTGAATAAGACCGGGCCCAAGACAGAACCCTGTGGCACCCCACTAGTCACTCTTCTCCATCTTTTCGCTTCCATATGCATAGAAAGAAGACATATAAGCTTTGATTGGGTTTTTTTCAATTCACATGGTGTTATTTGGGTGTGCGGCAGAATCACCAAAAACCAAAGCAAAAAGGTATTTTGGGTTCCATCTACATAAAAAGAAGATGATAAAGCTCTGATTGTGCTTATTTCGAATTGGTGTTTTCGGGGATAGAATGCACATTCACCCCAAAATCTCAGAAATGTTTGTTACCAGCCCACATCAAGCATAGGTGTTTTGCTTCACTCTCAGTAGAAAAAGGACGAATAAGCTTCGCTTGCTCTTTCGGTGTTCATTCACCCACAAATAGCAAAGCGGTGTAATAAGCCTAAACAAAGCCAAACAGGTTGTTTTGGGTTCCAGCTATATAGAAAGAAGAATCTTGGATTGCGCTTATTTCATGTCATCTTCTATGGTGTTCATGCACATTGACCCAGAAATCGCAAAGTGTGTGTAATGAGACCAATATAACACAACACCGTCTTCTCGCTTCCATATGCATACAAAGAAGACGAGTAAGCTTTGATTGGACTTATTTCAATTCGCATGGTGTTTTTTGGGTGTGCACCAGAATCACCCGCAACCAAAGCAAAAAGGTGTTTTGGGTTCCATCAACATAAAAAAAAGATGATAAAGCTCTGATTGGGGTAATTTCAAATTGATGTTTTTGGGGTTAGAATGCACATTCACCCAAAATCGCAGAGTGACATGTTTTTTATCAGCGCAAATCAAGCATAGGTGTTTTGGTTCCATCTGAATAGAAAGAGGACGAATAAGCTTGGATTGTTCTGTGGGTGGTCATTCAACCCAACCCTAACCCTAACCCTAACCCTAACCCTAACCCTAACCCTAACCCTAACCCTAACCCTAACCCTCACCCTCACCCTCACCCTCACCCTCACCCTCACCCTATCCTAACCCTAACCTTAACCCCAGCAAAGCGTAGTGTAATAAGCCTAAATAAAGCCAAACAGGTTGTTTTGTGTTCCAGCTACTTAGAAAGAAGAATTTTGGTTTTCGCTTATTTCAAGTCGTGTTCTTTGGTGTTAATGCACATTGACCCAGAAATTGCAAAATGTGTGTAATGAAACGAAAATAACACAACACCCTCTTTTCGCTTCAATATGCGTAGAAAGAAGACGAATAAGCTTTGATTGGGCTTATTTCAATTCGCATGGTGTTTTTTGGGTGTGCACCGGAATCACCCCCGACCAAAGCAAAAAGGTTTTTTGGGTTCCATCTACATAAAAAGAAGATGATAAAGCTCTGATTGGGCTTATTTCAAATTGGTGTTTTTGGGGTTAGAATGCACATTCACTGAGAAATCGCAGAGTGACATGTTTATTATCAGCCGAAATCAAGCATAGGTGTTTTGGTTAGATCTCAATAGAAAGAGGATGAATAAACTTGGATTGTTCTTTTGGTTGTCATTCACCCTAACCCTAACCCTAACCCGAACCCGAACCCGAACCTGAACCCGAACCCGAACCCGAACCCGAACCCAAACGCTAACCCTACCCTAACGCTAACCCTATCCCTAACCCTAATCCTAATCCTAATCCTAATCCTAATCTTAATCCTAATCCTAATCCTAATCCTAATCCTAATCCTAATCCTAATCCTAATCCTAATCCTAACCCTAACCATAGCAAAGCGAAGTGTAATAAGCCTAAACAAAGCCAAACAGGTTGTTTTGTGTTCGAGCTACATAGAAAGAAGAATCTTGGATTTCGCTTATTTCAAGTCTTGTTCTTTGGTGTTAATGCACTTTGACCCAGAAATTGCAAAATGTGTGTAATGAAACGAAAATAACGCAACACCGTCTTTTCACTTCCATATGCGTAGGATATGGTTCTATCTGAATAAATAGAGGTTGAAAAAATTTCTATTGTTCTTTCAGTGGTCAATCACAAGAACCCTAACCCTAACCCTAACCCTAACCCTAACCCTAACCCTAACCCTAACCCTAACCCTAACCCTAACCCTAACCCTAACCTAAACCCTAACCCTAAGCCGAACCCGAACCCGAACCCAAAACCTAACGCTAACCCCAACCCAAACGCTAACCCTAACCCTAACCCTAACCCTAACCCTAACCCTAACCCTAACCCTAACCCTAATCCTAACCTAAACCCTAACCCTAACCCTAAGCCGAACCCGAACCCGAACCCAAAACCTAACGCTAACCCTAACCCAAACGCTAACCCTAACCCTAAACCTACCCTAACCCTAACCCTAACCCTAACCCTAACCCTAACCCTAATCCTAATCCTAATCCTAATCCTAATCCTAATCCTAATCCTAATCCTAATCCTAACCCCAACCCCAACCCTAACCTTAACCCTAACCCCAACGCTAACCCTAACTGTCACCCTAACCCTAACCTTAACCCTAAGCACAGCAACTTGGATTGTTCTTTCGGTGGTCATTCACCCTAACCCTAACCCTAACCCAAACCCTAACCCTAACCCTAACCCTAACCCTAACCCTAACCCTAACCCTAACCCCAACCCCAACCCTAACCCTAACCCTAACCCTAACCCTAACCCTAACCCCAACCCTAACCCTAACCATAACCCCAACCCTAACCCTAACTGTCACCCTAACCCTAACCTTAACCCTAATCACAGCAAAGCAAAGTGTAATAAGCCTAAACAAAGCCAAACAGGTTGTTTTGTGTTACAGCTACATAGAAAGAAGAATCTTGGATTTCCCTTATTTCAAGTCGTTTTCTTCGGTGTTAATGTGCATTGACCCAGAAATCGCAAAGTGTGTAATGAGACTAAAATAACGCTTACATATGCGTAGAAAGAAGACGAATAAGCTTTGCTTGGTCTTATTTCAATTCGCATGGTGTTTTGTGGGTGTGCACCGGAATCACCCCCGACCTAAGCAAAAGGGTGTTTTGGGTGCCATCTACATTAAAAAAAGATGATAAAGCTCTGATTGGGTTTATTTCATAGAATCATAGAGTTGGAAGAGACCACAAGGTCCATCGAGTCCAACCCCCTGCCAAGCATATTTCAAATTGGTGTTTTGGGGGTTAGAAAGCACGTTCACTCAAAAATCGCAGAGTGACATTTTTGTTATCAGCCCAAATCAAGCATAGGTGTTTTGTTTCCATTTCAATAGAAGGAGGACAAATAAGCTTGGATTGTTCTTTCGGTGGTCATTCACCCTGATCCTAACCCTAACCCTAACGCTAACCCTAACCCTAACCCTAACCCTAACCCTAACCCTAACCCTAACGCTAACCCGAACCCGAACCCTAACCCCAACCCCAACCCTAAACCTAACCCTAACCAAAGTTTAATAAGCCTAAACAAAGCCAAACAGGTTGTTTTGTGTTACAGCTACATAGAAAGAAAAATCTTGGTTTTCACTTATTTCAAATCGTTTTCTTTGGTGTTAATGCACATTGACCCAGAAATCGCAAAGTGTGTGTAATGAAACCAAAATAACACAACACTGTTGTCAGGGGCTCAGGAACAGAGGTACAGGGGAGAGAGGAAATGGAGAGCGAAGGGGAAGAATCTGAGGGCAGCGTAGGGGAGTATGACAGCGACCCGAGAGATTTCATGAGCTTCTCCAGCGAATCAGAAGATTCCCAGAAGGAGGCGCCGATGGTCAGGGCAAGGGGGGTCCCAGGGGGAACACACCAGAAACAAGGGGCCAGCGGGGACTCCCAAAGCAGCAGCGGGAGATCAGGACCAGCTTCCCAACCAGAGCGTAGTGGGGGGGAAGAGTCTCAGGTGTCCGGACCAGCGTCTCCTCCAGCAGGGAGAGAAGATGAGTCAGGGCTGACCACGCCTCTATCGGAGAGTGGGGGAACGGAGGGGAGGTCAGGTCCAGCTAGCCTCCCAGAAGGGGGAAGCAGTGACAGGAGCAGTGTAACGGTCAGGAGGAAGGTTGCCGGCTGGGCGCGAGCGCCAAGTTCGAATGTACAGGCGCGGGGGACAGCAGAAAACCCGGATTGGGAGGCAGGTCCTAAAGCCCGCCGGAGACAGGGGGAAGACTCAGGGGACTCAGCGTCAGATGAGTCTAGGAAGGGCGAGACCCCAGCTGACAGGCGGAGCCAGAGGAGGAAAGAGCAAAGGACGAGGTGGAGCAAGGCTAGAGTCTTAAACTGGTGTCTGGGGGGAGGAGATTCAGACGGAGCTTCGACGGTCTAGAGTTTCAGACGTAGAGCTGCGCGCTACGGTTGTGAAGGTGAAACTGAACTTCAATAAAGACTTTTGTATATAACAACGAACTGGCGTTGGTCCTTTGTGAGCTGGGACCTCGGGCAGCTCTGACAACCATCTTTTTGTTTCCATATGCGTTGAAAGAAGACGAATAAGCTTTGATTGGGCTTATTACAATTCGCATGGTGTTTTTTGGGTGTGCACCGGAATCACCACCGACCTAAGCCAAAGGGTGTTTTGGGTGCCATCTACATAAAAAAAAGATGATAAAGCTCTGATTGGTTTTATTTCAAATTGGTGTTTTGGGGATTAGAAAGCACGTTCACTCAAAAATAGCAGAGTGACATTTTTGTTATCAGCCCAAATCAAGCATAAGTGTTTCGGTTCTATGTCAATAGAAGGAGGACGAATAAACTTGGATTGTTCTTTCGTGGTCATTCACCCTAACCCTAACCCTAACCCTAACCCTAACCTTAACCTTAACCTTAACCTTAACCTTAACCTTAACCTTAACCTTAACCTTAACCTTAACCTTAACCTTAACCTTAACCTTAACCTTAACCCTAGCCCTAGCCCTAGCCCTAGCCCTAACCCTAACCCTAACCCTAACCCTAACCCTAACCCTAACCGTAAGTGTCAGAGCTGCCCGAGGTCCTAGCTCACAAAGGACCAACGCCGGTTCGTTGTTATATACAAAAGTCTTTATTGAAGTTCAGTTTTGCTTTCACAACCGCAGCGCACAGCTCTACGTCTGAAACTCTAGACCACTGAAGCTCCGTCTGAATCTCAGCAGTTGAAGAAGGAGCAAAAAGGGTTTTCTTGTGTGTGTGTGTTTCTTTGTGGCTGATTAGCTGTTCTCCCTGTGCAAAGGTCAGAGGGGGCAGGGTTTCTGTTGAGGCAGGGGATTAGCTGTGGGAGGAGCTTATCAGACCTAGCAGGGCAGCAGTTGAAGAAGGAGCAAAAAAGGTTTTCTTGTGTGTGTGTGTGTTTCTTTGTGGCTGATTAGCTGTTCTCCCTGTGCAAAGGTCAGAGGGGGCAGGGTTTCTGTTGAGGCAGGGGATTAGCTGTGGGAGGAGCTTATCAGACCTAGCAGGGCAGCAGTTGAAGAAGGAGCAAAAAAGGTTTTCTTGTGTGTGTGTGTGTGTGTGTGTGTGTGTGTGTGTTTCTTTGTGGCTGATTAGCTTTTAGATTTAGGGGAGCTAGTCTCAAACGTTTGTTGGGGGAGACCTAGGTTGTTTTTTTCTTGTGGGGGGAGTTATTTGTCCTGTGTTCACGCTTTTTATGATGGAGGACCGCTGTAGCCACCCCCAACGACACGTTCTCAGAATGGAGGGGGAGGGAACAGCTGCAGTCGCCTGCAGTTCCTGCACAATGTTTGCCATCTTGCCAAAGGTTGCAGGCAGCGTTACCTGCAGCAATTGCATGTTGATTGCCCTCTTAAAAGACAAAGTCCAGCAACTGGGGGAACGTGTAGCTACGCTCCAAAGAATTAGAGAGCTGGAGCTCTTCTTGGAAGCAACAGAGCACACCGTCTCCACCAAGGAGGAGACAGGGGACTCCCCTGAGAAGGAGGCTAGTTCACCAACACAGGAGCCAGATATATGGAGAAACGTGACTCAAAGAAGTAGGAGGCCCAGGGTTCGCTCTGATTGTTTAGAAATACACAGTCGCTTTGAGGTCCTCTCCCCTAGCATGGAAGACGAAGAGCAGACTCCATTTGAGGATCTCTCCCTCATTACAGTCGATCAGGTATATGAAGACGAGCAGCAAAGTCAGTCCTCAGGGAATGTGCAGGCGACCTTGGAACGGACAGCTCACGGAAGAACCCCGACCAAACCCAAGAGGAGGCGTGTAGTGGTGATAGGGGATTCCCTACGGAGGGGAACAGAAGCAGTGATCTGTGGGCCTGACAAGATGTCACGGGAACTGTGCTGTCTCCCCGGGGCTAAGATCCAAGATGTAACTGAACGACTGCAAGGAATCATAAAACCCACTGACAAATACCCCTTCCTCTTGGTTCATGTGGGAACCAATGACACTGCAAGCAATAGCCCCCAGAAGATCAAAAGAGACTACGAGGCTCTCGGCAGGAAATTGAAGCAACTAAATGCACAAATTGTCATCTCATCTCTCCTCCCAGTTGAAAGACGTGGCCCAGGGAGAGAGGGAAAAATAGTGGAAGTGAACAGCTGACTTCGTAAATGGTGTAAACAGGAACGGTTTGGATTCTTAGATCACAGACTGCAGTTTCTTGAAGATGGACTTCTGGCAAGCGATGGGCTGCACCTCACAACGGTTGGGAGAAATGTTTTTGCCAAAAATCTCAGAAACCTCATCAGGAGGGCTTTAAACTGACTAATGTGGGGGAGGGAGACAGTGCTCCTGAAGGTAGGAGTCTATCAATTGATGAAGATGATCATCCAAATGTCATAGACCAAATGGAGCAAACAGCACGCAGACCTAGTGGTGGGAGAAAAAAAATCCTTAAATAAGAGACACGGGGGAATGATTAATGGACTTCAATGTCTGTACACTAATGCGCAAAGCATGGGAAATAAACAAGATGAGCTTGAGCTCTTGGTACAGCAAACTAAATATGACATAATAGGCATCACTGAAACCTGGTGGGATAAGTCCCACGATTGGAATGTAATAATGGGGGGATACAAACTATTTCAGAGAAACAGACTAGACAAGAAAGGAGGAGGAGTGGCTTTATATGTCAGGGATGTGTATACCTGTGAAGAGATCCAAGATTTAGAACCTCAAAGCCAAAGTGAGAGCATTTGGGTCAAAATTAAGGGAGAGAAGAATAACAGAGATCTCATTGTGGGAGTTTACTATAGATCCCCAAGCCAAACGGAGGACATAGATGATGCCTTCCTGGAACAGATGGCCAAGCATGCAAAAGGAAGGGAGATAGTAGTAATGGGGGACTTCAATTACCCGGATATTTGTTGGATGTCAAACTCAGCCAAGAGCATAAGGTCAAACAGATTCCTCACTGGCCTTGCAGACAACTTCATTGTCCAGAAAGTGGGAGAAGCAACAAGAGGAACAGCCATTTTAGATCTGGTCCTAACCAATGTTGATGACCTGGTTAGTGGGGTAGAAGTGGAAGGATCATTAGGCGCGAGTGATCATGCTCTTCTGAAGTTTACTATACAGCGGAAAGGAGCAGCCAAGCATACTAGGACTCAATTTCTTGACTTTAAGAAAGCCGACTTCATAAAACTTAGGGAAGTGCTGGGTGAGATCCCATGGACAGTAATACTAAAAGGAAAGGGAGTTCATGATGGCTGGGAGTTTGTTAAGAGGGAGATAGTAAAAGCACAACGTCAGGCAATACCAATGAGACAGAAACATGGAAGGTGCTTAAAGAAGCCAGGGTGGCTATCTAAAGAACTTTTAACTGAGTTAAGATTAAAAAAGGATGTGTACAAAAAATGGAAAAGGGGGGAAACCACCAAAGAGGAATTCAAACAAATAGCCAGCACGTGTAGACACAAAGTCAGAAAAGCTAAAGCACAGAATGAACTCAAGCTGGCTAGAGAGGTTAAAAGCAACAAAAAAGGCTTTTATGGGTATGTTCGTAGCAAAAGGAAGAACAAAGAAACAGTGGGGTCACTCAGAGGAGAAGATGGTGAAATGCAAACAGGGGACACAGAAAGGGCTGAACTCCTCAATGCCTTCTTTGCCTCAGTCTTCTCCGATAAAGAAAACAATGCCCGACCTGAAGAATTTGGAGCAAATGATTCAGCAAAGGAAACACAGCCCAGGATAACTAAGGAGATAGTACAAGAATACTTGGCTAGTTTAGATGTATTCAAGTCTCCAGGGCCAGATGAACTGCATCCAAGAGTATTAAAAGAACTGGCAGATGTGATCTCAGAACCACTGGCAGTCATCTTTGAGAATTCCTGGAGAACAGGCGAAGTCCCGGGAGACTGGAGGAGGGCAAATGTTGTCCCTATTTTCAAAAAGGGGAAAAGAGAGGACCCAAATAATTACCGCCCAGTCAGTCTGACATCAATACCTGGGAAGATTCTGGAGCAGATCATTAAGCAAACAGTCTGTGAGCACCTAGAAAGGAATGCTGTGATCACCAATAGTCAGCATGGATTTCTGAAAAATAAGTCATGTCAGACTAACCTGATCTCCTTTTTTGACAGAATTACAAGCCTGGTAGATGAAGGGAACGCAGTGGATGTAGCCTACCTTGATTTCAGCAAGGCATTTGACAAGGTGCCCCATGATATTCTTGTAAAGAAGCTGGTAAAATGCGGTCTTGACTGTGCTACCACTCAGTGGATTTGTAACTGGCTGACTGACCGAACCCAAAGAGTGCTCATCAATGGTTCCTCTTCATCCTGGAGAAGAGTGACTAGTGGGGTGCCACAGGGTTCTGTCTTGGGCCCAGTCTTATTCAACATCTTTATCAACGACTTGGATGATGGACTCAAGGGCATCCTGATCAAATTTGCAGATGACACCAAACTGGGAGGGGTGGCTAACACCCCAGAGGACAGGATCACACTTCAAAACGACCTTGACAGATTAGAGAACTGGGCCAAAACAAACAAGATGAACTTTAACAGGGAGAAATGTAAAGTATTGCACTTGGGCAAAAAAAATGAGAGGCACAAATACAAGATGGGTGACACCTGGCTTGAGAGCAGTACATGTGAAAAGGATCTAGGAGTCTTGGTTGACCATAAACTTGACATGAGCCAACAGTGTGACGCGGCAGCTAAAAAAGCCAATGCAATTCTGGGCTGCATCAATAGGAGTATAGCATCTAGATCAAGGGAAGTAATAGTGCCACTGTATTCTGCTCTGGTCAGACCTCACATGGAGTACTGTGTCCAGTTCTGGGCACCACAGTTCAAGAAGGACACTGACAAACTGGAACGTGTCCAGAGGAGGGCAACCAAAATGGTCAAAGGCCTGGAAACGATGCCTTATGAGGAACAGCTAAGGGAGCTGGGCATGTTTAGCCTGGAGAAGAGGAGGTTAAGGGGTGATATGATAGCCATGTTCAAATATATAAAAGGATGTCACCTAGAGGAGGGAGAAAGGTTGTTTTCTGCTGCTCCAGAGAAGCGGACACGGAGCAATGGATCCAAACTACAAGAAAGAAGATTCCACCTAAACATTAGGAAGAACTTCCTGACAGTAAGAGCTGTTCGACAGTGGAATTTGCTGCCAAGGAGTGTGGTGGAGTCTCCTACTTTGGAGGTCTTTAAGCAGAGGCTTGACAACCATATGTCAGGAGTGCTCTGATGGTGTTTCCTGCTTGGCATGGGGTTGGACTTGATGCCCCTTGTGGTCTCTTCCAACTCTATGATTCTATGATTCTATGATTCTACAGAAAAAGATGATAAAGCCCTGATTGGGTTTATTTCAAATTGGTGCTTTTGCGGTTAGAATGCACATTCACTCAAAAATCACAGAGTGACATGATTGTTATCAGCCGAGATCAAACATAGTTGTTTCGGTTCTATGTCAATAGAAGGAGGACGAATAAACTTGGATTGTTCTTTCGTGGTCATAAACCCTAACCCTAACCCTAACCCTAACCCTAACCCTAACCCTAACCCTAACCTTAACCTTAAACTTAAACTTAAACTTAAACTTAAACTTAAACTTAAACTTAAACTTAAACTTAAACTTAAACTTAAACTTAAACTTAACCTTAACCTTAACCTTAACCTTAACCCTAACCCTAACCCTAACCCTAACCCTAACCCTAACCCTAACCCTAACCTAACCCTAACCCTAACCCTAACCCTAACCTTAACCCCAACCCTCAGCCTAACCCTAACCCTAACCCTAACTCTAACCCCAACCCCAACCCCAACCCCAACCCCAACCCCAACCCCAACCCCAACCCCAACCCCAACCCCAACCCCAACCCCAACCCTAACCCTAACCCTAACCCTAACCCTAACCCTAACCCTAACCCCAACCCTAACCCTAACCCTAAACCTAACCCTAACCCTAACCCCAACCCCAACCCCAACCCTAACCCTAAACCTAACCCAAGCCCTAGCTAAGCGAAGTGTAATAAGCCTAAACAAAGCCAAACAGGTTGTTTTGTGTTCCAGCTACATAGAAAGAAGAATATTGGATTTCGCTTATTTCAAGTCTTGTTCTTTGGTGTTAATGCACTTTGACCCAGAAATTGCAAAATGTGTGTAATGAAACGAAAATAACGCAACACCGTCTTTTCACTTCCATATGCGTACGATATGGTTCTATCTGAATAAATAGAGGTTGAAGATGGCAAACGGCACTTAGTCAGCGTGAGTGTGAGCTCCCTGATTTATCTTTTAACATTGTTTTAATGAGCATAGCAACCTTTTAACCTTTTAACTTTTAACTTTAGTTTTTAGTTTTTAGTCTTAGTTTTAAATTAGTAAGTAGGAGGACGCCTTTTTCTATCGGGGAGACAACCATTAACCTTGAAACTGGGGCGGTTGCATGAAGAGAGAAATCACTAAGCAACTATACAGCCCTGCTTGTGGGAGAGGAACTGGGAAACGTACCAGAGATTCCAGAGATATAGACGACACAGAGGAACTGAGATGCCTGCCTCTTGCTAAACAAACAAAAATTAGCGAATCTGAAGGTACAAAGGATATTTTTAATATCCCGGTTTCAAACTCTTTCACGCTGCTAGCAGAGATGAATGACGAAGAAACCAGTGTGAAAGAACCTTTTGATAACCTGCCTACTAAACCTTCAAGCAATAATAATACTGGCATCCACTCGAATGTTTGCACTAGAGCCCATGAAAGCTGCATTGATGAGATACTATTTGAACACTCAACTACTTTAGACCTGGTTGCTAGAACAGTGGACTACATCTTTAAATACATAAAAGACATCCGAGGATCCTT